>NW_005871069.1:10565892-10649371 GCF_000147115.1 Myotis lucifugus
AAAATCCAAAACTGAATTTACAATATATTTAAAAGCAATGAAAAATAATCCTTATACTTAAACCCTATAGTCATTTCAAAGCTATTATCACAGAAAAATGCATAGCCTTAAATATATTTTTTGTTTATACAACTAAAATCAAGCATAGAAAAATACAATAAACCAAAGTAAACCAAGGAATGAGGATTGTCACATTTCATTGCCTGTAAGGCCCACTTTGATTTTTATTTTGACATCTCTGAAATCAGAATGTGTCCTCAATTTATGTTGACCATATAGCAGTGTGACTTGTTGCCTGTACACAATGTGGCTGATTTCCTGGGCTGTGACTGAAACCTTTTGGCACGCCAATCAAAAATCCACTTAAACACTATTTGAGGAAGGGGTATGGATACTGGTTGAAATCTATGTATTTTGAATGACACATCCAGTGAGAGAGAACCAGCATTGATGATTGCAGAATGAATAGCAGCAATTTGGAAGAGAATCTTGGAAACAGTGGTTCTCTCCTTTGAGAAACACTGTGTCCCCAGCACAGAGCACAGAACTGAACTGAAGAATGGGAACATTGATCACCAAGTGGACAGTGATTTAAACGAGCTGGACTCTCAATGAGAAGACATATGAACAATGTTTTAGGCATTTTATATTTCCCTTTTATATATGGATAAAAGAAAAATATGATTTAAATTTATGTCTAATAAACCTAAAAGAGTTTGTCTAATAAGTACAAAATAAACATTCTAAGTGATAAGACCTTATGTACTAAATTCTGTGGAAGTGTTTTATTTTTCTTAGTGATATTCAAAATAAGTGTGAAATGTGGTAACACAGCCAAAAGCTAATGTTAACAAAATATAAAACTAAATGAGTAGAATGTATAAGTAAATATAAAAACTATATTTTTGAGAAGATTACTAATATGTACATATAAACATTTCTTGAGCACAATTAAGAAAAAAGCAAAATCACCCAAGATTAGGAGTAAGAAGAGAGAGCTACAGAGAAGGCAGAGTAAAGCAGTTAAGACAATATCACATGCAATTTATTGGCAGTCTATTTGAAAATAAAATATGATTATACACATAGAAAAAAACAAAAAATTCTAGTTAAAAAATTTTAGAATGAATAACAGAATTTGATAATGTTGGGACACTGCTTTTCTTTATTCTAGAAATAAGAACCTAGAAATGAAAATAGGAAAACATTTCATTTATAACACCAACAAAAATGTTAAAAATATGGATAAAAACTACAGACCCTATATGAAATAAATGATAATATGAAGTGGAAGGATATAAATCAACATCTGAACATTTCAAAATGGAAAAACTTATGTTCATGTATGGAAGAATTATTATTGTACAAAATCAATTATGTCACTATTGATATATGGATGCAATTCCAATTAGAATTCCAATGAGGACTTTTGGGAGGGATAATTGATTATGATGATCTTCAATTTCATGCGGAGGGAAAAAATACCTATGAACAGCCAGTAAAAGTGTAAAAAGAGGCCTAGTTAGGAGGCATCTATATATATAAAAGCTCAGCGACCAGAACAGCAGAATGACCAGAATGACCAGAACAACTGGTGGTTATGATGCGCACTGCAGCAGCCAACCAGCCTGATCCAAGCCCTGATCAGCCCCCCAATCCCGGCTGTTCTGGCCCCTGATTGGCCCCCCCCCCCGACCCCGATCAGGGGAGGGGCCGGCCAACTGCCTGCGGCCCCCCAGCTGGCCCTGCCCCCGATCACCCCCCTGGATTGGGGGAGGGGCCAGCCAGCCCACTGCCTGTGGCCTCTCCCCCCGCCAGCCCAGCCTGATGGACCCCCATTGGGGTGGGCCAGCTGAACCTCACCTGTGCACAAATTCGTGCACTGGGCCTTTAGTTTGCTTTATTAGGTGTTAAAACACAGAAAAGCCACCATAATAAATCAGCATGTGATACCAGCTTAGCAACAACTATACAGATTAGGACACAGATGGACAACTCAGAAACACATTTTACTTTATATAAGTATTTATGAAAATATGGTATTTCAATTTAGTGTAAGAAGAATGATTTATTTAATAAATAATGTGAGTGCAACAGGCTCTCCATCTGGAAGAAAATCAAAGAGGACTTGTGTCTGGTATCATTTATAAAAATAAATTCCAAATCCATTAAAGCAATGAGGCTTGCAGGGTCTCTTTAAAACTGATGTACCTCATATTTTGAAACTCTTTTTTGGCTACCACATCTCAAGTCACCCCATCCAAAATCCTCACAGGATGAAAGGGCAGCTGGATGATGGAAGACACAGGGAGCTTAGAAAGGAAGGCTTTAAATGCATTGGAGGAAGAGAAGAACAGATGCTGAGTAGGCAAAGGGTGGTGCCTGCTAAAGAAAGCGAGAGAGAGAGAGAGAGAGAGAGAGAGAGAGAGAGAGAGAGAAGGAGAGACAGAGAGAGATGGATTACATTGGAATATTTATTTTTGTCTGGGATCAGTAGCTGTTACTACAAGACAGGATAGCTTCTGGGCAGGCTTTTATGATGGTACTGAAACTGCCCCTAGAAGGGCAGGGAGACTGACTTCTATTTCAGAAGCTGAGGGGAAAGAGTCCAAAAGTAATATCTAGGAGCCCCTAGATTTCCCAGAACAGCTCTTTATAGGAAGAAAAATAAATGTAATTACTGTTGCTTCTTTCTTCATACCTATGTACTTTGAAAAAAGTGGGGGAATAAAAGCCAACAAACTAAGCAGAAGGCTGACTGTTTTCTTCACCACATAGATATGAGGGTCATTAATCATTTCCCCAGCAGCTGGCAGAGGAGGATGCCCAGGTCAGGTGTTCGAAAGTGAGCAAGTAAGGCTGCTGGATAGTTGCTCTTGAGAGAATCCTATCTCTGGTACTCTCGCATCCAGTCATGAGAGAGGCCAGGCCTCATCTGAGAAGCAGTGGACATGGAGAGGAGTAAAGATCAGGGCTGGATGGACAGAAGTGGCCAGGAGAGGCACATCCACTGCCTGCTAAGTCCTGTCAGAGGCTTGGAGAGCAGCTGGCCTGAACTGAGGACCCTGAGAGAGAAAAGGAGCACTCAGTCATGCTGGTTGGAATGTGAAGGTCATTTGAACTCAGATCATGAGGCAAAGAATTACTGAAGATACAGATAACCATCCAAAGGATGAGAGGAGCTGGGAGGCTAGGGAAGGGTTCTCCAGATGTAGGTAACCATTCCCCAGGCCAGAGAGAGATTATCTAAGGGCTGATAAGTGAGGACAGAGCCAAAACATATCCAGTATCGTCAAGGCCAACCTTGGAGGTTCTCCGACAGAGTAAGGGCCTGGGCAGGCCTGTGTTCCTGAGTGGTGACAAAGAGGCACAGCATGAACAGTCCAAGCCTCCAGTTCTCAATAACCATGCCAGCTCAGATAACTTTCCAAGTGTGAAGTGATCAGGGCTGGCCACTCGTCAGGAATGTGTCTGGGCTTGGATCCTAAGTGACACACTCACTATCTATCTGATCATGGGCGGGTGGCCAGGCCCTCTGAGCCCAGTTTCCTTGCTGTTAATATGAAAATTAAGAGACTCCACAGAGTTGTCAGGGGAGGGGACTCAACAGAAATGAATTGGACAGCACTTAGTACAGTCTGGCACAAAGTAGGCACTTAATTATGTGAATTGTCTTCATTCTCTTGAAGGAAGCAAGATGGTCTTCCATGGTGTACTGAAGGTCCATTTTTCTTCAGTAAGGCTCACCTGGCTCTGCCAAGGTAAGTAGGGAGAGTTTGGCCTAGTGAGCTCTATCTCAAGGTACATTGTTACCTGATGCTTTATCTAACTTCTTTACTGTTGTATCCCTTTGTCAAGAATAGTGCCTGGCACATAGTAGGTGCTCAATAAAAATGTTCAATGAATGAATTAATTTGTGTCTTTTATCCTTAGAATACTTTGAGTAAAACCTTAGGAATTCCATAATTTTGCCTGGCTAATTATTGTCAGCTGGAGATTAACATTCCTCTTTCAGTTCATAGTTTTTCACAAAGAACTGCCACCTGCTAAGGTCAGTATCAAGTCTTAGACCTCAGATCACATTATCACAGGTATTTATGCACACATCCAAAATCTGCATTAAAAAATAAATATTTTGTGTAAAATAAGGAAAGTTTTCTGTATGATGTTTCAGACATTATTGGCTATTAGAAACTTACTTAATTAATAATTTGTTAGGATTTCTTGGCAATCATCATGCCTGTTTGGGAAGTTTTGCAAGGTTAGCAAATCTAACTTACAAATGGTTTCCAAGTATAATGGAATTTTTATGAATAATAAACTGAACAATTAATGAATTTAAAATTTGTATTCTGGCAATAAACAATTACTAATTTATATCTTGCTGGTTTCTTTTCATATTTGGAAGTCAATAATTTTCTATTCTGACCTCAAACATTTTTGTCAATCCCTGAAGAATTCACATGATGTGGGCACTGGGCCTAAAATGCGTGAAGGAGAAATCGTCTCATAGGGTTAGAGACTCAGCACATTTGTAATTCATTCTTTTCCAGAGTGGGCCTGGGTGTCATATTGGAAAAGGGAAAGGACATTTTAGGAGACTGTCTTCTAGCTCTGGCTTTTTCATTCAGCCCTGATTCTCCTTCTAGTGTCTTACCCCCTACCTACCTCCTTTTGTTTTCACCTTCTGCATTGAAACCTGTCAGTTACATTATCTCCCAACAGGCCACAGTTTCTAGCTGTCAGACACACTGATGTGGCATTATTAAATTCCTGCAGGTGACATCAGAGGAATGGCAGCATGAGAGCATACCTTGTTCTCTTCCCTTGAAATTTTAAAAAGTTAATCAACTATAATTCAACAAAGAAATTCATGCTCAACCCAGACTGGTACTCCATCTTGAGAGACCCACACACTGAAACATCTAAAGGCGGGCAACCAGGAATAAATGGGAAGATAAAAGGGGAAAAAAGCTCTGACAGCCTGCAGATGCAGCCCTGCAACTGGAAGCTCATGGTTCGTCTGGCTGGGAGAGGGGAGAAAGCATGTGGCAGCAGGTGCTTTCTTCAGCCTGGAGGAGCAAAGAGTTGGGGGAGGGAGGGGGGGCAGCCCAGCAGGGCAAGCAGTAAGAGAACAAACAGTGTCTGAGTTAGCAGAACCCTGACAGAGCACAGGTGTCTGTCATGCTCTTCAACATTGTCAACTGGGTGGTGCTGTTTCAGACAAAGAAACAGAACCACAGAGCTCTGCCATTACTTAAACTCCCAAAACTTGCCTCCCATTGCCATTGGAGTCAGGTCCAGGAGTATATTATCTGTAAACCACGAATAACCACGGTAACCAGGATGACAGAAAAGAAAATCCCCAGAAAGCAAGCTGGAACACATGAAAATATGTGGAATAAATGGTGGAGACTTCAAGATTGCAGTTCTGAAAATACTCAACAAGATGTGAGAAAATACTGACAGGTAATTCAGTGCACTCAAAACAAATCAATGAACAAAATGAGTACTTTATGAATGAGATTGAAACTTTAAAAACAAACTGATAAGAAATCCTGGAAATGAAGCATGCAATTAAGGAGATTAAGAGTGAAGTACTGAGTAGAGAAAACAGATTCAACCGGATGGAGGAAATAATTAGTGATAGCAAAGATAGGAATCTAGAAATGACGCACAGGGAAGAAGAAAGAGACCTGAGCATAAAGAAAAATAAAAGAGCTCTATGAGACCTATTTGACTTCGTGAGAAAAAGAAATATTAGAATTATAGGCATTGCAGAGGAGGAAGAGAGGGAGCAGGGAATGGAGAGTCTATTCAAACAAATTGTGGATGAGAGTATCCCAAATCTATGGAAAGAACTAGATCCTCAAATCCAAGAAGCATACAGAACACATAGTTACCCCAATCAAAAGAGGTCCTCTCCAAGGCCCTTGGTATTGAAGGTGTAAAAAATTAATTACAAAGAAAAAATTCTTAAAGCAGCCAGGGAAAAGAGGGATGTGACCTACAAGGGAAAACCCATCAGAATTTCATTTGACTTCTCAGCAGGACCTCTCTACAAGCCAGAAGAGAGTGGAATCAAATATTGAAATATCTGAAAGAGAAAAATTACCAGCCACAAATAATATATCCAGCAAAATTATCTTTTAAATATGAAGGAGAAATAAAGATGTTCCCAGATATACAGAAGCTGAGTGATTTTATCACCAGAAAACTTCCAAGCAGGAAGTACTCAAGGGAGCTATTGTAACTGAAACAAAGAACATAAGGTCACAACACAAAGAGTAAGATCAACAAAAAACTTACAGCATAAACAGGGATAACTCATAACAACAAAAACATAAAAAGGGAGAGGGTAAAAGTCTGAACTGGCAAATGAAGATGATCAGAAGCAATCAAAAGGAAAAACGCTATGGTATATATGCAAATTCATTTTCTATAAACCTAATGGTAACCACATAAAAAAATTTCCCAAACCAGGACATATAACTTAAAAAATGAGGAAACAGAAGAAAGAAGTATGGAATATCACCAAACAAAAACAATAGACAGAAACACAAAGGAAAAGAACCAATGGCGGCACAAAGCTACTAGAAAACAAAAGATAAAATGGCTATAGGAAATCCTCATACGTCAATAATTACCTTAAATGTAAATGCTCTAAATTCACCAATAAAGAGGCACAGAATAGCAGAGTGGATCAAAAGCAAAACCCAAACATATGTTGCCTACAAGAGACATATCTAGGCTGCAAAGACAAAAATTGATTCAAAATGAAAGGGTAAAAATGACTTTCCAAGCAAATAACATCCACAGAAAAGCAGGTGTAGTCATACTTATATCTGACAAAATAGATTTTAAGAAAAGAAAGATAGCAAGAGACAAATATGGACACTTTATAATGATAAAGGGAACACTACATCAAGAAACATAACACTCTTAATATATATGCACCCAATCAGGTTGTCAAACAACTACTCACAGAACTAAAGGGAGAAACAGGTCAAAACACAATCATAGTAGGGAACCTTAATACTCCATTTACAGGTCTAGATAGATCAACCAAATGGAAAATTAGTAAAGAAATATTGACCTTAAATCAAACACTAGACCAAATGGACATAATTGACATTTACAGAACCTTTCATCCAAGAATATCAGATTATACATTCTTTTCTAGTGTACATGGAACATTCTTAAGGATTGACCATATGCTGGGTCACAAAACTAGCATCAATAAATTCAAGAAGATTGAAATTATACCAAGCATATTCTCTGACCATGAAGCCTTGAAATTAGAAATCAATGATAAAAATAAGTAAAGAAACCCACAAATTTGTGGATATTAAAGAATGTACTACTACAAAATGACTGGATCAAAGAAAAAATAAATGAGATCAAAAGATATTTAGAGACAAATGAGAATGACAATACAACATATCAAAACCTCTGGGATGCAGTGAAAGAAGTAATAAGAGGAAAGTTTATATCATCACAGGCCTATCTCAAGAAACAAGAGGAATCCCAAGTAAACAACCTAACATCACATCTTAAAGAACTAGAAAAAGAACAAAAGCAACCCAAAGTCAGCAGAAGAAAGAAAATAATAAAAACTAGAGTAGCATTAAAAGAAATAGAGAATAAAAATACTGTACAAAAAATCAATAAAACAAAGAGCTGGTTCTTAGAAAATATTAATAAAATTGACAACCCCTAGCTAGAATCACTAAGGAAAAAAGGGAAAAGACCCATATAAATAAAATCAGAAATGAGAGAGTAAAAGACACAACAGTCATCACAGATATACAAAGGATCATACTAGATTATAAAAGACCATACACCACCAAATTCAATTACCTAGAAGAAATGGGTAAGTTCCTAGAAATAAAGAACCTTCCTAGGCTAAATTATTAAGAACTGGAAAATCTAAATAGACTGATCAGCAGTGAGGAAATTGAAACAACCATGAAAATCCTCCCAAAGAGAAAAGTCCAGGACCAGATGGCTTCACCAGTGAATTCTACCAAACTCTCAAAGAAGACTTAAAACCTTCTCAAACTCCTCCAAAAAATTGAAGAAGAAGCCAGTATAACCCAACACATTTTATGAGGCCAATATAACCTTGACACCAAAACCTGGCAAAGATAACACAAAGAGAGAAAACTAAAGACCGATATCTCTGATGCAGAAATCCTAAACAAAATACTAGCTAATCGAATACAACCGTACATCCAAAAAACAGTACATCATGCTCCAGTGGGGTTCATTCCAGGGGCACAAGGATGGTTCATCATATGCAAATCAATCAATGTAATACACCACATTAAAATATAAAAGAATAAAAATAATATGGTCTTATCAATAGTTGCAGAAAAAGCATTTGATAAGATACAACATCCATTTATGATTAAAACATTCAATCAAATAGGAATAGAAGTACCTCAACATAATAAAGGCCATCTATGATAAATCCTCAGTTAATATTATACTCAGTGAGTATACTTGTTTTTCAACCCCACTTGAAAAACTGAAAGCTTTTCCTCTAAATCAGGAAAAAAACAAGGATGTCCATTCTTACCACTCTTATTCAACATAGTGCTGGAAGTCCTAGCCAGAGCAATAAGACAAGAGAAAAAAATAAAAGGCACCCAAATAAGGAAGAAGTCAAACTCACTTTTTGTGGACTACATGATTCTGTATATAGAAAACCTGAAAGACACCACCAAAATCATTAGAAACAATTAACAAACACAGTCATGTTGCAGGATACAAATCAATGTGCAAAAAATCCATTGCCTTCCTTTATACTAACAACACTTCAGAAAAAGAAATGAAAAAAAAAATCCTTTTGCAATAGCAATCTAAAGAATAAAATACCTAGGAATAAACTTAACAAATAACATAAAGACCTATGTACTGAAAACTACAAAGCATTATTAAAATAGATTAGCCCTAACCAGTTTGGCTCAGTGGATAGAGCGTTGGCCTTCGGACTCAAGGGTCCCAGGTTCGATTCTGGCCAAGGGCATGTACCTTGGTTGTGGGCACATAGCCAGTAGGGAATGTGCAGGAGGCAGCTGATCAATGTTTCTCTCTCATCGATGTTTCTAACTCTCTATCCCTCTCCCTTCCTCTCTGTGAAAAATCAATAAAATATATTAAAAAATAGATTAAAAAAGACACAACAAATGAAAAAATATTTTGTGTTTATGGGTTGGAAGAAGCAACATAGTTAAAGGCCATGTAATCCAAAGCAATATACAGATTTAATGCAATCCCCATCAAAATCCCAGTGTCATTTTTAAAGATGTAGAAAAAAAAATCAGATTTGCATGGAACTACAAAAGATCTCAAATAGCCAAAGCAATCATGAGAAAAAAGAACAAAGCTGGAGGTATCACACTACCTGACTTCAAATTATACTAAAGCACTAAGATAATTAAAACAGCTTGGTATTGGCAGAGAAACAGACACACAGATTAATGGAACAGAATAGAGAGTCCAGCTATAAAACCACATATATATGGACAGATAATTTTTGACAAAGGAGCCAGAAACACACAATGGAATAAAGTCATCTCTTCAATAAATGGTGTTGGGAGAATTGGAAAGCCACATGCAAATGAATGAAACTGGATTACAGTTTGTCCCCATGTACAAAAATTAATTCAAAATGGATCAAATACCTAAATATAATACCTGAAACAATAAGTTACATAGAAGAAAATATAGGTACAAACTTATGGACTTCAGTCGTAGAGAACATTTTATGAACTTGACCCCAAAGGCAAGGGAGGTAAAAGCAAATTAATGAACAGGACTATATCAAACTAAAAAGCTTCTGCACAGCAAAAGAAACTGACAACAAAACAAAGAGGCAGCCAACCAGATGGGAGATGATATTTGCAAACAGTAGCCCCAACAAAGGTTTAATTTTCTAAATATATAAAGAACTCATAAAAGTCAACACCAAACAAACAACCCAATCAAAAACTAGGCAGAGGACCTGAAAATACACCTCTCTCAAGAAGACATACAAACAGCCAATAGATATATTAAAAGATGTTCAACCTCACTGTCAATTAGGGAAAAGTAAATCGAAACTACAATGAGATACCATCTCACACCTGTTAGAGTGGCCATTATGAACAAGATAAGCAATAACAAGTGTTAGAGAGGTTGTGGAAAAAAGGGAACCCTCATTCATTGCTCGTGGGAATGTACACTGGTACAACCACTATGGAAAGCAGTCTGGTAATTCCTCAAAAAATTAAGAATAGAGCTACCATACAACCCAGTAATCCCTCTCCTGGGTATATACCTGAAAAACTCGAAATCATGTATTCACAAAGATATGCACGCCTATAATCATTGCAACATTTTTCACAGTGGCCAAGACATGGAAATAACCAAAGTGTCCCACGGTAGAGGACTGGATAAAGAAGATTTGGAATACTACTCAGCCATAAGAAAGGATGAAATAGGGCTATTTGCAACAACATGGATTGAGGAGATTAAGCATTGTCCTCAATGAGGACATTATGCTAAATGAAATAAGTCAGACAGAAAAAGCTAAGAACTATATGATTTCACTCATATGTGAGATATAAAACTGAACCTCGGGAACTCAAACAGCAGTGTGGTGATTGCCAGAGGGATGGGGGAGTGGGGTTGGGCCAGAAAGGGACCTAATATAAGGTAGCAGGATAAGATCTAACTTTGGGTGGTGGGCACAAGGTACAATATACAAATATTGTAACATAGAAACCCACACCTGAAACCTATATGTTCATGTTGAGCAATATTACCCCAACTAATTAAAAAAGGCAGTTTAAAAATATTAGATTTATTTATTTATTTATTTATTTATTTATCATTTTATTTTTCCCCTCACCATTTATCCCTGCTATGCCCTCTTCCACCCCCTTGCCCCACCCTCTGCAATCACCACATCCACTGATGGACGTGGATGAAATCTTTGCATCAACTAACACACTACCTCCCTTCACAGGTCCCACAGCTATCTACACTGGCCTTCTGGTGAAGTTGGTCCTATCTTAAAATCTCTTCAGTGTCTCTCTTCCTCATCCTGGCAGCAGCCTCTGGTCTTATCCCTATCCCGGGAGTGGACAATGGAATGAGGTGAAGGGAATGAAGAGTAAATATCAGAGCCCTGATTATTCAAATACCTTATTAATCTTGCTACTCAGACTATGGTCTGAGAATGAGTAGCATCTGTATCATCTGGGAGCTTATTAGAAATGGGAAACCTCAGGCTTCACCCCACACCTGCTGAATCATGAGCTGCATTTTAAATAAAGTCTTTAGGTAAATTAGTGTGAACATTAAGGTTTGAGAAGCCCTATACCAGACTTAACACCTGGATATCTCTTACACTCAGTGTCCAGTGGGCTGAATCTAACTGGATCATCTGCCCCCACAGTTTGTCTCATTCCTGAGGTTCCTCTTTTACTCTGGGTTTCTGGGGTGTTAAATATAATTTCATTGCAAGACAGTTATTATCCATTATGTTATATTTTTACTGCTTTCTCCCATTTAGACTATAAGACAGGTATTATGTAAATTCATTTTCTACCATCAGTAGCTTAAATGAACATAAAACATTTTGACTTCTGTAGACCTTTGTTTTCTCATCTGGAAAGTGCAGGAGCTAGGCTTCATCTCAACATGCTTTCCAACTCTAACACTCTGTGATTCTGTGATGTGCCTGAAAGAATAAGAAGCACCTTGGAAGTCATCTAACTCCACAATGTTCTCCCCCCATCTTGCTCCATGAAACCCTTGCTAAAGTGTAAACCCCTTTAGCCACATCCTCCTAAAATGGCTGTCCAACTTAGGCAAGATATCTCAAGATATCTAGAATCTTTGCAGTCAACATATTTCATTTCCAGAAAGATCTACATTTTTATAAACATATTTTTGAGCCTTCATAGTTAAATTAGAAGAAAATAAAAAATCCTGTATAATAAAGAGGTAAATATGAAAATTGACCATCACTCCAACACACAAGATGGCCACCCCCATATGGTCAAAGATGGCCACCCCCATGTGGACACAAGATGGCCGGCAGGGGAGGGCAGTTGCGGGTGATCAGGCCAGCAGGGCAGGGCAGTTGGGAGGGATCAGGCCTGAAGGGGAGGGCAGTTGGGGGCGACCAGGCCTGCAGGGGAGGGCAGTTAGGGGCAACAAGGCTGGCAAGGGAGTGGTTAGGGGGTGATCAGGCTGGCAGGAAGAAGCGGTTAGGGGCAATCAGGCGGGCAGGCAGGCGAGCAGTTGGGAGCCAGCAGTCCTGGATTGTGAGAGGGATGTCTGGCAGTCAGACATCCCTTGAGGGCTCTCAGATTAGAGAGGGTGCAGGCTGGGTTGAGGGACATCCCCTCCCCCCAATGCACAAATTTCGTGCACCGGGCCTCTAGTATTAGAATAAGATAGAATTAGTCTCCAATTCCATGAGAGCAATTAACTAACTGAAAAGATTCTAAGATGACCCATGACCCCTGCCTCCTACTGTTCATGCTTCTGTGCAATTCTCTTCCCTTGAGTATAGGTGAGTCCTGTGACATAACTTCTAACCCCACTGCTCTGATTCATTACAGTATGTGGCGAAAGTGATGTCACTCCCTAATTATTTATCCTATCTAATAAAAGAGAAA
The DNA here is from genome assembly GCF_000147115.1 of Myotis lucifugus. Classification (NCBI taxonomy): domain Eukaryota; kingdom Metazoa; phylum Chordata; class Mammalia; order Chiroptera; family Vespertilionidae; genus Myotis; species Myotis lucifugus. The sequence goes on from NW_005871069.1 coordinate 10,578,570, forward strand.
CATGGTAATTAGCCGTACATCCACTACCCTTCCCATTGGCTAATCAGGGCAATATGCAAATTAACTGCCATCCAAGATGGCGGCCGGCAGCCATGCACTGAAGCGAACAAGGAGACTTGCTTGCTCCAGTGACGGCGGACTCCAACGTTCCCCGCCTGACTTGCCGGCCTCTCAGCTGCAACTCTAAGCAACTATGTTGGGAATATAGAAGCTAAACAAAACCCCAGAAACCTGCTTTAGTCAGCTGGGCTTCAGCCAGCCGGACCGCAACATTGTATCAAATACAGAAGGTAAACAAAGGCCAGAAACCTGCTTTCAGCAGCCGAGGCCTCAGAGCTAAAGCCGGTCCAGAATAAAAAAAAAAGAAAAAAAGGAGCGGTTGGGAGCTTCAGTCACCCTCCAGCCTGAAAACGGCCCTCAGCCCCTCATCCAGACTGGCCAGGCACCCCAGTGGGGACCCCCACCCTGATCCAGGACACCCTTCAGGGCAAACCAGCCGGCCCCCACCCGTGCACCAGGCCTCTATTCTATATAGTAAAAGGGTAATATGCCTCCCAGCACCGGGATCAGCAGAGCAGCCAGGCCTCCCGGCACCGGGATCAGCGTGACAGGGGGCAGCGCCCAAACTCCCTGATTGCCCTGCGGCTCTGTGTGTGACAGGGGGCGGGGCCACAACTTCCCTATCCGCCCTGCTCTCTTCGTGACAGAGGAAGGCGCCCCAACCCCCTGATCAGCCCTGCTCTGTGCCTGATAGGGGGGAGCTCCCCAACCCCCTGATCGTCCCTGCTCTGTGTGTGACAGGGTGCAGCGCCCTAACCCCAATTGGCCCTGCTCTGTGTGTGACAGGGTGCGGAGCCCCAACCCCCTGATCGGCCCTGCTCTGTGGGTGATAGAGGGTGGCGCCCCCAACCACCCCCCACCCCCGCCACGGGCCCTGCTCTGTGTTGTGACGGGGTAGAGCCATAACCTCCCCATCGGCCCTGCCCTGAGTGTGACAGTGGCGGTGCCCCAACCCCCTGATCGGCCCTGCTCTGTGGGTGATAGAGGGCGGCACCCCAACCCCCTGATCCGCCCTGCTCTGTGTGTGACAGGGGGCAGTGCCCCAACTCCCCTATCGGCCCTACTCTGTGAGTGACGGGGGGAGCTCCTCAACCCCCTGATGGGCCCTGCTCTGTGCGTGACAGGGGGGAGCTCCCCACCCCACTGATGGGCTCTGCTCTGTGCATGACAGGGGGGAGCTCCTCAAGCCCCTGATCGCCCTGCTCTGTGTGTGACAGGGTATGGAACCCCAACCCCCCTGATGGGCCCTGCTCTGTGCATGACAGGGGGCAACGCCCCAATCCCCTGATTGGCCCTGCTCTGTGTGTGACAGGGGGTGGCGCCGCAACTTCCCTATCGACCCTGCCTTGAGTGTGACAGGGGGCGGTGCCCCAACCCCCCAATCGGCCCTACCCTGAGCGTGACTAGGGGTGGCATCACAACCTCCCGATCCGCCCTACTCTGTGCATGACAGGGGGCAGCGCCCCAATTCCCCAATCGGCCCTGCTCTGAGCCCGACCAGGGGCTGCACCTAGGGATTGGGCCTGCCCTCTGCCACCCGGGAGCAGGCCTAAGCCAGCAGGTCATTATCTCCTGAGGGTTCCCAGACTGCGAGAGGGCACAGGCTGGGCTGAGGGGCCCCCTCTCCCCCCCGAGTGCACAAATTTTTGTGCACCGGGCCTCTAGTATTATATAAGACTCTATGTCTCTAGCAGACTGTCTTATTATGTCCAATGCTGGATTTGAAGAAGTAAGCTATCATGAGTTTTACAGCCACAAGGAGATAATTTCTACCATCAACCCGAGGGAGCTTGGAAGTAGAACCTTCTCCAGCTGACTCCTAAGATGAGAAGAACCTTGCTCTGCCTAACACCTTAACTCCAGCTTTGCAGAGGACCCAGCTGAGCCATTTCTGACCCCCTGACTCTCAGAAACTGCAATAATAAATGTGTTGCTTTAAGCTTCTATTTGTATTTCAAGAAGTGTAGAAGGGAAGGTGGCTTCATGGCAATAGTAGGGAAGTGGGAATGTACCAATTACATGACTTTGGGCAGAAAACCCAGCTACTAACAATGGATTAATAATAAAGATGTTTAATAGCTCACATAACAGAAAACAGTGTTACACTTACTTGGTTAAGAAAGTGGCTCAATGGTGTTATCAAGGATTTAGGTGCTCTCCATCTTCCTTCTCTGCCATCTTCAGTATGTGTCTTTATCCTTCAGCTAGCCTCCTTATGGTTGCAAGATGGCTCTGGTAGCTCCAGGCCCAGAGGTGGAAAAGATACTTTTCTTTTCTCCCCATGCGTCTTTGTTATTAAGATCCCAGAAGCCTTGCCCCCTCCCTCTCCCAGCCCTTCATATCTCATTGATCAGATCTGGATTACATGCCACCCCTAAAACAACCAATAAGAAAGAGAAGAGGTCATCATGTTGGGATTGGTTAATTAAGATTCCTTGGGGTGGAGGAGAACCGCATCTCCTCTGAAGCACAAGGCCCCCCAAGCCTTGAAACAACTTGGGGTTCTTTTAGCAAGGAGAAAAAGGGAGGGGAGGGCAATTGAGAAGGTGGGTTTTGCTTTGGGTACCCAGACCTCTCTTTGTTTCAAATAAAAGTCTGCAAGTAGCTACTTTGTCATGAAATGTGGAACTGCCCTTTACAAATCCTCAAGCACTTTAAAGGGTAGTTATGTGTTTGCTTGGGGTGAAAGTTATTCTGGACATACTAGATTTAATCAAACCTAACAAACTATAGAGAATAAGATTCACCATTACTTTTTAAACCTCTAAGATAAAAAATGTTTTAAACTCTGCCGTAATGTCTTAACAGTAGTTCTGCATAGCCCTTTAGTCAGTAATACTAGCCTCTTGTGCTTTGAAATTTCTTCCGTCTTTTTTGAAAAATTTGGCAATTACTCCTGCTTTTAGTCGCATTGCTTGATGTGAGGCAAATATAACTGCTTCATTTTTGGTATATTTCTTCTTTTTTTAGGTCCTGAAAGCAGTTGTTGCTCTGTGAGAAAGTATGGAATTGTAGTTATTCATGTAACAACAAATATTTGTTTCACAAATGTCAAATTTACACCCCACGCCCCTGTTTCTTTTTGCATACACAATAGCTCATGTCTGAATGCAACAATAGAGGATCGTTTTTTTGAGGGTCTTATAAACAGCATTGAACCTCAACACTGGTCATTGCAGCATGCATTGAACTCATCAGAAATAATGACAATATGAAAACTGTGACAACTCTTACCACACTCCTTGAATGAGGGACATTTTCTTTTAAGCTCTGTATGCACCACTCCTAGCATGAAGTCTAGCACACAGTTGAAATACAATGTTTTCTGAAAGAGCAAATCGAAGAAGGAAGGAAGGAATGGATAGTTTTGATGGGAATAAATCTAGGTTGGTGGTCTTCCAAGACATGATGTCTACACCTCAGTACTTGCCACAGGACTTTATCTTGTGAGATGAACTGCCTGTGGTCCTTCTCAGTCATCTGCACATGGAGAGAGCCTCAGTTGCTTACTATGCTCTCCTGAATCAAATAGCTGCCCACTAGGGTCAGGTCCCTGAGCTGGGGAGGATTAACCATCCTGCTTACTAGTTCTCCTCTTCTGGTAATGGAGGCCACATAAAGAGTTTAAGTCCACCTTCTTAGCCACTTGACCTAGGAGTGCTGAAGACTTCGGAAGCAATACTGTCATGAGGCATCACTATGTAAGCTCTGACCCACAGTCTTTCTCACTGGATATAATTGTTTAGTTTTTTATTGTCATGGGACCTTGTAATGGCTAATAACATCTTTTCCACCTCACTTTCGATTTTCTGTTTCTCTATTTAAAAAAGACATTTTGATAATGCATGATGATGATTGTAGGTCTGGGGTGGGCTTTTCCACTTGGTAACAGATTGTTGAGACTTCTGGATCTCTAATTTATCCTGAAGGCATTTCAGTTCTGAGATGCTCTGATCAGCTTAATGCTCAAAGCATTTATTGTCAGCACACTGAGGGAATTTTAACAAATCTTTAGCTAGTTTGGTGCATTTCCAATATTATTGTCTCTTGTTTCTGAACATAGAGAATTATGGCAATGGGGAGAAAGGTAAAGGTAGCCTTTATTGGGAAGACTTGCTCTCTCCCATTAACAATTTCTATGGCTTATTTTTTCCTTTCAGCTATTGTAGGTCAAAAATTACTTTTAGATGAGACTTAATGCCTTTTGTTTCTTTAAAGGGTCTTTTAAAAATTGATTTGAGAGGCAGGAAGAGGGAGATAGAAACATCAATGATGAGAGAGAATCATTGATTGGCTGCCTCTTGCATGCCCCCTACTGGGGATCCAGCCTACAACCCAGGCAGGTGCCTTTGACCAGAATCTAACCCAGACCCTTCAGTCCCCAGGCCGACACTCTATCCACTGAGCCAAACTAGCTAGGGCTAAAGGTTCTTCTAAATGCCAAGAAGATCATGCTCATTACTTAAAGTGAGTAAATTTGACAAAGAGGTTGGTAGATTAATCCCAGGTCATACATCAAATGAGTGTAAGAATCTGGGAAGAGCAAATACCCAGGCTCAACATATTGTCACTACAAAATTTTGCTAAATGTACCCTGATGCTCTGATCCTTTATAGTTAGGTGACACACTTCCTTCATCAATCAGTCACTGTCCTTTGTGACTAGACAGTTTTTATTTTTATAAGTGCAGGAGATTTGGCCTCCTTTAAAGCTGACCTCCTCAGGTACCCAAGACAAAACAAATGGGGTACATGGTTCCTAGGACACTTGCAGGTGTTTCTTCCCAGGTGATAGCAGCCTGCAGACGAATCAGAAATGATGGCCTGGACTGATGCCCGAGAACTTGGGATGGGGCTCAGGCATGGTTATTTTTAAACATCTCCGTAAATGATTTGAATGTATGAATAGGGTAAGAACCAATCTTCCTGGCTGTCTTGTTGATGTGGTGTGGACCTACCTCACCCTTAAAAGCAGCTTGTAGGGCCATGGCCAGATGGGCAGGCCTTCACTCTGTTATTAATGAAAGCCACATTCACTGTGCTCTGCAGATGTTGGAGGAAGAATGTGGGCTTATCCTAGGGGATGGCAGACACAGCGTAGCATCTTGGGAATCAGTCAAGACCGTGAAGCAAATTGAAGCACCCACGAGTCTTCTAGGCACCTGCATGGGCAAATCTGAATAGAACAGGTAGGGATGCCTTGAAGTGAGCAAAATTATGCTGCTTGAACCTGTCAGAAGTCCTTGAAATAAAGTGGTGGATAAAACAACTTAGTCTTTCCAGAAGCCTTTTTTTTTTTTTATTGCTTAAAGCATTACAAAGGGTATTACATATATGTCCTTTTTTTTCCCCCCGCCCTTGACAATACCCCGGCTTCCCCTACCCCCCAGTGTTTTATGACCATTGGTTATGCTCATATGCATGCATACAAGCCCTTCAGTTGGACTCTTAACCCCCTCCCTCCTGCCCCCCAACCCTCCCCGGCCTTCCCGCTGCAGTTTGACAATCTATGTGAGGCAGCTCTGCCTCTGTATCTACTATTGTTCAAAAGTTTATAATGGTCTCTATTATCCATGAATGAGTGAGATCATGTGGTATTTTTCCTTCATTGACTGGCTTATTTCACTTAGCATAATGCTCTCCAGCTCCATCCATGCCGTTGCAAATGGTAAGAGTTCCTTCTTTCTTACAGCAGCATAGTATTCCATCGTGTAGATGTACCACAGTTTTCTAATCCATTCATCTACTGATGGGCATTTAGGCTGTTTCCAGATCTTAGCTATGGTGAATTGTGCTGCTATGAACATATAGGTGCATATATCCTTTCTGATCGGTGTTTCTGGTTTCTTGGGATATATTCCTAGAAGTGGGATCACAGGGTCAAATGGGAGTTCCATTTCCAGTTTTTTGAGGAAACTCCATACTGTCTTCCATAGTGGCTGCACCAGTCTGCATTCCCACCAGCAGTGCAGAAGTGTTCCTTTTTCTCCACATCCTCTCCAGCACTTGTTGTTTGTTGATTTGTTGATGATAGCCAGTCTGACAGGTGTGAGATGGTACCTCATTGTTGTTTTGATTTGCATTTCTCGGATGATTAGCGACTTTGAGCATGTTTTCATATGTCTCTTGGCTTTCTGAATGTCCTCTTTTAAAAGGTGTCTATTTAGATCCTTTGCCCATTTTTTGATTGGATTGTTTATCTTCTTTTTGTTGAGTTGTATGAGTTCCCTATAAATTTTGGAGATTAGGCCCTTATCAGATATGACATTTGCAAATATGTTTTCCCACGCAGTGGGTTTTCTTGTTGTTTTGTTGATGGTTTCTTTTGTTGTGCAGAAGCTTTTTATTTTGATGTAGTCCCATTTGTTCATTTTCTCTTTAGTTTCAACTGCTCTAGGAGCTGTATCAGTGAAGAAATTGCTTCGGCATATGTCTGAGATTTTGTTGCCCTTGGATTCTTCTAGAATTTTTATGGTTTCCTGTCGTACATTTAAGTCCTTTATCCATTTTGAGTTTATTTTTGTGTATGGTGTAAGTTGGTGGTCTAGTTTCATTTTCTTGCATATATCTGTCCAATTTTCCCAACACCATTTATTGAAGAGACTATCTTGGCTCCATTGTATGTTCTTGCCTCCTTTGTCAAATATTAATTGAGCATATTGGTTCGGGCCGATTTCTGGGCTCTCTATTCTATTCCATTGATCTATATGTCTGTTCTTGTGCCAGTACCAGGCAGTTTTGAGAACAGTGGCTTTGTAATACAGCTTGATATCTGGTATTGAGATCCCACCTACTTTGTTCTTTCTCAGGATTGCTGCAGCTATTCGGGGTCTTTTTTTATTCCAGATGAATTTTTGGAGAGTTCGTTCTAGATCTGTGAAGTATGCCGTTGGTATTTTAATGGGAAGTGCGTTGAATTTATAGATTGCTTTGGGTAGTATGGACATTTTAATGATGTTGATTCTACCAATCCATGAACATGGTATGTTCTTCCATCTGTTTATGTCTTCCTCTATCTCTTTTTTCAATGTCCTGTAGTTTTCTGAGTAGAGGTCTTTTACCTCTTTAGTTAAGTTTATTCCTAGGTAGCTTAATTTTTTTGGTGCGATGGTAAATGGGATTGTTTTTCTAATCTCTCTTTCTGCAAGTTCACTATTGGTGTATAGAAATGCCTCAGATTTCTTGGCATTAATTTTGTATCCTGCTACTTTGCCAAATTCATGTATTAAGTCTAGTAGTTTTTTGACGGAGTCTCTAGGGTTTTGTATGTATAATATCATGTCGTCTCCAAATAAGGACAGTTTTACTTCCTCTTTTCCAGTTTGGATGCCTTTTATTTCTTCTTCTTGTCTAATTGCAATGGCTAATACTTCCAGGACTATGTTGAACAGGAGTGGTGAGAGTGGGCATCCTTGTCTTGTTCCTGTTCTTAGGGGAAATGGTGTTAGTTTTTGTCCATTGAGTATGATGTTGGCTGTGGGCCTGTCATATATGGCTTTTATTATGTTGAGGTATGATCCTTCTACTCCCACCATGCTGAGAGTTTTTATCAAAAATGGGTGTTGGATTTTGTCGAATGCTTTTTCTGCATCAATTGATATGACCATGTGGTTTTTTTCTTTCAATTTGTTTATGTGATGTATCACGTTTATTAATTTGCGTATATTGTACCATCCTTGCATCCCTGGGATAAATCCTACTTGGTCATGGTGTATGATCTTTCCAGAAGCCTTTAATAAAGTTGTTCATAGGAAGAATGTCGGTACTGAGGAGGGATCTGCAGATCTGCCAGGGACCAGGGACCTATTAGGAGATACACAGATGGCTGTTTTTCAGTGTGGCAAGTTTCAGCAGGATCTTGCACAGGGGTCTGATCAACAAACTGATTCTGAGGACTCTTTATTACTCAGTTCAGAGCACCTTTTGAGAAATAAGGCTCCTCAAGTGAAGGTGTTAATGACCAGCACTCTGCCCTCGTCCCTATCCACACCGGCTTGTGCAGGACAACAGCAGGGTGAGTGGCTTTAACCTAGAGCTGGAGTCCCACCCTAAAAAATGTAAGCTCTTCTAAGGCAGCGGTTCTCAACCTGTGGGTCGTGACCCCTTTGGGGGTTGAACAACCCTTTCACAGGGGTCGCCTAAGACCATCGGAAAACACATATATAATTACATATTGTTTTTGTGATTAATCACTATGCTTTAATTATGTTCAATTTGTAACAATGAAAATACATCCTGCATATCAGATATTTATATTACGATTCATAACAGTAGCAAAATTACAGTTATAAAGTAGCAACGAAAATAATTTTATGGTTGGGGGTCACCACAACATGAGGAACTATATTAAAGGGTCACGGCATTAGGAAGGTTGAGAACCACTGTTCTAAGGTGTCATAAAGCCAATAAATCATGGGTGTTTTAGAGGCTGTATGAAAAGGCTGGTGGGAAGGTAGTGATCCACTTACTAGTGGCCAGACAGGGGGAGAGCTGTAAGCAGACATGTACCTGAAAATTACCTGGCTCTCCTCTAATCTCCAGGGTCTGCTACACTGGCCAGAGATGCCGTGTGGCCCAGTTAACCCTGCCCTGTATCTTAGGTCCTCTGGAAGGTTCTGTTTCTCTAGCATCTATTCTTGCTTCTTTTAATCTTAGTGCTGTGTATTTTTCTTTGGCAAACTACTCATCAGCCATTCAGTCCATGGAGTTCAGGTGGGAGCTGTAACTACTCCCACTCCCCTGTCACAACAGCCATATATCTTAGCTCTAAGGGTAGACATGTCCCCAAAGCCTGGCCAATTAGCAATTCCATCCCTTTGGCCTCAGTGACTGGTATAGGGCTGGTCACCTGGTCCAGGTTGGTCCAATAAATTGTGCCCAGGGATTTGCTGGAAGTACTGAGAAAGAGACTCCCTCTGTGCACTGAGTATGCTAAGCTGTTGAGCAGGGGCTTCCGTGCAGAGGTGCTTCTTGAGAAAGGGAAAGAAAAGGAAGACAGCAGAGCAGGAGAAGGCATGTGGCACACTTCCTGAGAGCACTCTGAGTACTGTCTCTAGTCCTATTTATCAGATAGGCCCTCTGGACTTTCTTGCTACATTAACCAGCAAACTCCTTGCTCCACAGTTCTTTCCTTAAGCTTGCTAAGGGACATCTAAGCCTGTAAAAGCCTTAACCTTGTCAAAGCTGTGCTCTGTCACTCACAGGACTATTCATAAGGGCCCTTAGTGAATACCTTCCTACATCTCCTAGTGTCTATTCCACTGAAACCCGTCTGTCCTGTTTCCTTAGGGACAAGCTCTTGGCAGTGGTGCACAGTGGGCCCATCTAACACAGGTTTGTGCTGACTAGATAATGGGGAGGTCTGGGGGGTGGACTCAGGTGACATTGGACAGAAGTTTTCTGCAGCCCATGGTTCTCCACAGAGTGAATGTGGGGAACACAGAAAGGAGGGCCTGGGAATAATCATTCCTGAGCACCTTCTACATGTCAGTACTGCCAGGTGCTTAACATATGTTACCTCACTTAATTCTCATCCAGTCTTGTGTAGATTATTACCTCTGTCTCACAGATCTTAAAATAAAATCAGTAACAATAATAACTACTATGCATTTTTAAAAAATACATTTTTATTGATTTCAGAGAGGAAGGGAGAGTGAGAGAGGAATAGAAACATCAATGATGAGAGAGAATCCTTGATCAGCTACTTCCTGCACATCTCCTACTGGGAATCGATCCCAAAACCAGGGCTTGTGCCCTGACCGGAAATCTAACTGTGACCTCCTGGTTCATAGGTTGACACTCAACCACTGAGCAACACTGGCTGGGCAATAACTACTCTGTATTGAATGCTGTGTTCCAATGCTAGCTGTAATTCTGCTTTATCCATTACAATCATAATAACCTGCAAGTTGGAGGTTGTAATCTATATTTTATAGATGATGAAACCAAGGTTCAAAAATGTTAAATGTTAAAATGTCCAAATGTTAAAAGGTTAAATTCAGCCCTAACCAGTTTGGCTCAGTGGATAGAGCTTCAGCCTGTGGACTAAAGGGTCCCAGGTTTGATTCTGGTCAAGGGCACGTACCCTGGTTGTGGGTACATCCCCAGTAGGGAGTGTGCAGGAGGAAGCTGATTGATGTCTCTCTCTCATCAATGTTTCTAACTCTATCCCTCTCCCTTCCTCTCTGTAAAAAATCAATAAAATATATATTTTTAAAAAGGTTAAATTCACATCACACTGCTAAAAAGAAGACAAATCTGTACTTAGGCCCAGTTTGGAAGGCAAGCTCAATATGAAACATCTTCATTTACAGGCTTGTGATGGATCTGCCTGGGGAGATATTTTAGGCCAAAGAGGGCCACTCAGCATGTCTGACATTGAAAAGGAGACACAGTTCACAGAAATAGATGGTGTATGGTGTTGACCCTGAGCTACCACCTCAGGCCCTGGTACGGTGACCACCAGCTGTAGTTGGGGGCTCTGGTTAGGGTACTTGCTTAAAAAGGTCTAGGAGTTCTCAATGTAGGACTGTATCAAGACAACAAGAAGGAATAACTAGGAACACAATGTAGGACACAGTTTTCATCCAGATTACAGATTGTAAAATAAACCACACAGATCCTAAACAGGCTGCTCCTACACTTGAGCATCTGGTGTTAACTGCTAGTTGCTAATATGTGGAGCTGCCTGGGATTAAGGGGTGTTTGTGGGCCCTATTAGTATTCTCTCCATATGTTGTGCCAGTCTCAGGGTTCTGGCGATCTGTGCTAACATCCTGTGGTGACCTGTGTCCCACGTTTACCATGCCAGTCCACGTCAGATGTGTAACCTTCTCTCTAAGCCAGAGTCGGCGTGCAGGTTATAAGACATTGTCTGTTTCTTAGGAACAGCTACTTGAAGCTCAGTCTTGAAAACTGGTCACCTGCAGCATTTCAGTTTTGCCATTTGCTTCTGCTCCAACTGTTAAATTGACTGAGCAAGGAGGCCATCAGGCTGAGGGGCTCTGATGCTGTAGGGATTTTTTTCTCCTCCTGCAAGTGCCTTCTGTAAACATCTGTCTCTCAGTGTTGCCATGCGGTGTTTGTGAGGATGCACAGATGACTTTCCCTGATGTGGGTTTCATGGTTCCTCTGGCTTTAAGAGAGGAAAGAATACCTTTTGTCTGTGTGCATCCTCAAAAATGCCTGTATTCTCCACTTGCTTCCTGTGTCCCACCAGCAGTCACCTACCCCCCACTCCATCCCTATTCCATCCCCCACTCCACCGCACTCCACCCCACTCCACCCTATTCTCCCCCACCTTTCCTCTCTTCCCCCACCCTCCTGAACGCTCCCCCATTCCACCCCCACTTCACCCCCACTCCACCCTCACTCCACTGCCACAACAAGTGTTGGTAAAATCTGCCCCTTGCTCTTTCACTGGTTTTTACTGTGATAGAACAATTCTTGTCAGTCAACTAGTACAAAGTTAACCATGTGATTCACACTCGTGCAGTAGTTTGAAGAGAGCAGGGCAGGTATCTTTCACCAGGAGTGGGGGAGAAGGGGGTGATGAGGGGAAGGGAGGCTGGAGGGTAAGGGGATTGTTACTGAGGCCCCAGGGGAGGGGGATTCATCCTGGGATGGAGCCTCAGCTGGACAGGAGAGTGACTTCAACTGGAATATGACTTTTTTTTGGTGCTATTGGAGCCCATTAAACTAAGAGGCTGATGATTAAACTGGATTTTATACCTTCATAATTAGGCATATTTAATGCTGGTGACTGGTATTGATACTTGCCATTTGGGAACCTTCTTCCCTTTAGTAGAGAGAAGAATTATCATAAAAAACTTGTTTAGTAGCCATGAAGTCAGAGCAAAGGGAAGTATTAATATATGAGAGTTTTGGGGGTACTTAATTCAGAATAGCTGTTTTTAAAGAGGCATTTTTTAAAATAAAAGAAATATTTGGTAGAGTCTAGTATGAGGGAGTTATAAAGGAAGAGCTATTCCCAGTGCCTCAGGGTCCCTCCTCCTCCCCTGTGGTTGCCCTGACAGGCCTGGTGCTTCAGCCCTCTGCCATGGCAGAATGAGCCTCCTCATTGATTCCAGCCTTGCCCCTCCCATCAAGATCCAAGACCTGAACCAACGCTGTTGGAGGTGGGCCTCTGAGCCCCTGTCTCTGCTCCAGGCCACCCACTCACTCTTGTGTTCCAGCGTCTGTTTTTAAACTGGGTTCAATAAAATTTATTAGGATTTGTTTCTCTAAATTACAATTACAGTTTGGTTTTGTTTCTCTGAAATTATACCCTGGACCCCTTGATTGAGTTTTGAATATTCTCAATGTTGTCAGCCACACATTTGCAATCTTTTGGTTTATTTCCAAAGATGGCTGAACTCATGATTATGTATGAATTTTACAGGTGGTGTTTCAGAGGGTGAATTCATTCCTGAATGTTTGCAGGGCATTATGGTTACCCCATGTTTTATCCATGTATGTAATGACAGCTTCACCTTTGAATGAGGTTGCACACTCCCCTCATGGGAACCAGTCCATTAGCAGAGCAACTGTGCCTGTGAGGGGCATGGAGCTCACAGTACCAATTTTCCCCAAATTTCTGAACAAGGAGGGGGCTGTAAGTGTTGAAGTTTCATTAGAACTGTCAAAAAGCTATAAAATCATCTTTATAATTGATAAACTCAAGTCCTGCATCTCTGTTCTGCAACGGTACAAAGTGCCTGTGTTTTGACCAGTCTGGAACAGAAAACAAACACAATCTGAATACTCAGGTGCAACTCAGCTGATGACAACATTTCAGTCCCAGCAGCTCCGTGGTCAGTAGGAGCATGCTAACAACTCTGCTTGGCTTAGAATCCATATTTCTAGTTCTCCTTCAATCAATTGCTATTTCAGATGAGGTTGGTTGTGACCTCTTTTTTTTTAAATTGTGTTTAATTAACAACAATGTCAAAAATGGTTTTCTTCCCCCAGTACCTATCAGGAGCTGTACATGTAACTATAGCTTCTGTCTCCCCCTCTGCTCCCTCCTCTCCCCGCACCTGGTTCAGAATTCCCATAAGTGATTGAAGAGGAGGAACAACTTGACTGGTGCACACCTGTCGTGTGCTCTCTGTTCCCCACCGAAACATTAGTCAAACACCATATGGTTCAAACTACTGTCCTGTCTCCAGGGCATTAGCATTTACTCAGAGACCCTCAGGCACAGCCTCATCTTCACTGAGGGCCCTATGGCATGTTCTGCAGCTGTGCTACCTGCCTTGATCACTTAAACTTGACCTACTAATGCTGCCTTCAAGAAAGTTTACCACACAGAGCAGCAACTTTTTTGAGGTTAAAGTCTACACAAGTGCTTGTGAAATGTTGATGTTTGAAGGGAAATAGCTAATAATTCCCCTGTCATTTCCAGGTCACCTGAGAAAGTCAAGTCTAGTGGGTGTTAGAAGGAGGACCTGTCATTGTAACAAGTGTGAAGGCTAGAGGTCATCTTAACTGAGCTGCTGAATGTACTTGTGTATATATTTTTTCTTTTTAAGGTGGATGGGTCACTGCTTTTATGGCTGCACCTGTTTCATCTTTGTTAGAACTGGCTGGGCTTGTTGCACAGCTGGGTGTTGTAGACTGAAACTTATTAGGATTAATTTTTTCTTCCAATGGAAAGCCTCTCCTACTTTGCCCAGGTATTACCTGACCTGAGTAGGTGAGTGACTGCACTGGATTTGCTTGCAGCTCCTTGGCATATGTTCTCAAATGTTAGCCCATAAAAATACCTAGAAAGTAGCACATAAAATACAATTTTAATAGAAAAAGCTGCAACACAATGTTTAGAAAAGTAGCATTACAACTACATTAAAAATTGGGGGTTTGAGCACAGGATGAGCTTCCCTATTCAGTCAGTTGCTCTGTAGTTTGTTTTTCCCCTAAATTTGAAAATCCTAATTCATAATTATATCTTTGGTAATGGAAAGACATGTAGGACGGTTATCAGATAGGTCTGGATATCTGTCTGGAACATAAACCCAAATTACAGACTATGTTCTCGGTGCTGTCTTAGTCCACACCGCCCTCTACCAATTAGCATGTCCTGCAGTGACAATATGGATGTTTCAGCAAGAAAGATGATGGCAAATGGCACATGAATTCCTTATTTAGCCTTTAGTTGTATTCATAAGTTTTCTTTTTTTAATGTCTGAGGTTTTACATATGTCTCCTTTTTCCCCAATTGACCCCTCTCCCCCAGACATTCCCACCCCAGGCAGGCCCCCACCTCCCCAGTGTCTGTGTCCATTGGTTATGATAATATACATGCATACAAGTCCTTTGGTTGCTCCCTACCCCCCCTCCCCTACCATTTGTCTCTGGATCTATTCTTGTTCATGAAATTATGTTGATCATTATATCCCACATATGAGTGAGATCATGTGATATTTATCTTTTTCTGACTGGCTTATTTTGCTTAGCATAATGCTCTTCAGTTCCATCCATGTTGTTGCAAATGGTAAAAGTTCCTTCTTTTTAATAGCGGCATAGTATTCCATTGTGTAGATGTACCACAATTTTTTAATCCATTCATCTGCTGATGGGCACTTCAGTTGTTTCCAAATCTTAGCTATTGTAAATCGTGCTGCTATGAACATAGGGGTGCATATATCCTTTCTGATTGGTGTTTCTGGTTTCTTGGGATATAGTCCTAGAAGTGGTATTACTGGGTCAAATGGAAGTTCCATTTTTAACTTTTTGAGGAAACTCCATACTGCCTTCCATAGTGGCTGCACCAGTCTACATTCCTACCAGCAGTGCACGAGGGTCCTGGCCAACAATTGTCGTTTGTTGATTTGTTGATGATAGCCATTCTGACAGGTGTGAGATGGTACCTCATTGTTGTTTTGATTTGCATTTCTCAGATGATTAGTGACTTTGAGCATGTTTTCATATGTCTCTGGGCCTTCTGTATGTCCTCTTTTGATAAGTGTTATTTAGATCCTTTGCCCATTTTTTGATTGGATCGTTTATCTTCCTTTTGTTAAGTTGTATGAGTTATCTGTAAATTTTGGAGATTAAACCCTTATCAGAAATATCATTGGCAAATATGTTCTCTCATGCAGTGGGCTTTCTTGTTGTTTTGTTGGTTTCTTTTGCTGTGCAGAAGTTTTTATTTTGATGTAGTCCCATTTGTTTATTTTCTCCTTGGTCTCCATTGCCCTAGGAGCTGAGCCAGTAAAGACATTGCTACAATATATGTCTGCTATTTTGCTCCCTATGGAGTCTTGTTTCCCATCTTACATTTAAGTCCTTTAGCCATTTTGAGTTTGTTTTTGTGCATGGTGTAAGTTGGTGATCTAGTTTCATTTTTTTGCATGTATCTGACCAAATTTTCCAGCACCATTTATTAAAGAGACTGTTTTAACTCCATTGTATGCTCTTGCCTCCTTTGTCAAATATTAATTGAGGATAATGGCTTGGGTCTATTTCTGGGTTCTCTTTTCTGTTCCATATATGTCTGTTCTTGTGCCAGTACCAGGAAGTTTTGAGAATCATGGCTTGGTAATACAGCTTGATATGTGGTATTGTGATCCTTCCAACTTTGTTCTTCTTTCTCAGGATAGCTGTGGCTATTCGGGGTCTTTTTTATATATGAATTTTTGGAGAGTTTGTTCTAGATCTTTGAAATATGCCATTGGTATTTTAATAGGGATTGCATTGAATCTGTAGATTGCTTTGGGTAGTATAGACATTTTAATGGTATTGATTCTACCAATCCATGAGCATGGTATGTTCTTCCATTTGTTTATGTCTTCCTCTATCTCTTTTTTGAATGCCCTGTAGTTTTCCGAGTACAGGTCTTTTACATCCTTAGTTAAGTTTATTCCTAGGTATCTTAATTATTTTGGTGCAGTGATAAATGTGATTGGTTTTTTTTTTATTTCTCTTTCTGTGAGTTCATTATTGGTGTATAAAAGGGCCATAGATTTCTGGGTGCTAATTTTATATCCTGCTACATTGCCAAGTTCATTTATTAGGTCTAGTAATTTTTTGATATAGTCTTTGGGTTTTTCTATGTATAGTATCATGTCATCTGCGAATAAGGACAGTTTTACTTCTTTTCCAATTTGGATGCCTTTTATTTATTCTACTTGTCTGATCACTATGGCTAGCACTTCCAGTACTATGTCAAACAGGAGTGTTGAAAGTGGGCATCCCTGTCTTGTTCCTGTTCTTAGGGGAAATGAGTTTAGTTTTTGCCCATTGAATATGATGTTGGCTGTAGGTTTGTCATAAGGGCTTTTATTATGTTGAGGTATGATCCCTCTATTTCCACTTTGCTGAGAGTTTTTATCAAGAAAACCTGTTGGATTTTGTCAAATGCTTTTTCTGTATCAATTGATATGATTATGTGATTTTTTTCTTTCAGTTTGTTTATGTGATGTATTACATTTATTTATTTACAAATATTGTACCATCCTTGCATCCCTGGAATAAATCCCACTTGGTCATGGTATATGATCTTCCTAAGGTAATGCTGAATCTGATTTGGTAGAATTTTGTTGAGGATTTTAGCATCTATGTTCATCAAGGATATTGGCCTGTAGTTCTCTTTTATTTGTGGTGTCTTTATCTGGTTTTGGGATTAGGGTAATGCTGGCTTCATAGAAAGAACTTGGAAGTGTGCCTTCCTCTTGAATTTTTTGGAATAGTTTGAGGAGAATAGGTTTTAGTTCTTCTTTGAATGCTTGGTAGAACTCCCCTATAAAGCCATCTGGACCAGGGCTTTTGTTTGCTGGAAGATATTTGATTGTTGTTTCAATTTCTTCAGTAGTTATCAGCCTATTCAGGTTTTTTGATTCTTCTTGATTGAGTTTCGGAGCATGTATTTTTCTAAGAATATGTCCATTTCATCTAGGTTGTCCACTTTGTTGTAATAGAGTTGTTCATAGTATTTTCTCATACTCCTTTGTATTTCTGTGGGATCTGTTGTTACTTCACCTCTTTCATTTCTGATTTTGTTTATTTGGGTCCTCTCTCTTTGTTTCTTGGTGAGCCTGGCTAGAGGTTCATCAATCTTGTTTATCATTTCAAAGAACCAGCTCTTGGTTTTGTTGATCTTTTATATGCCGGGGTTCTTGTCCCAACATCAAGAAGGGTTCAGGAATCTGGAAAAGGGGCTGTGCGTAGATGACATAGGAATCCAGAGACTAATAAAGAGTCCAGAGATGAGATATAATTTTGAAAGGCATTGGGGGTCAGAGGACCTTCAGCTAAAGGAACTGAAGACTACCTCCTTGTCTAAGACACTTGCTTTTATTAACACAATTTGTCCTAAGGCAAGGTAGAGATAATACACTTCAAAGAGTAAGTTTTCAAAGGGTACAGAAGCATTGTCAGTCTGGGGAATAGCCTATGGCTGTACAGTTGTTTGGCAGTAGGAGGCAATAACATGTAGATTAAGATGCCTTTTAACTGTCTGGCAGCCACAATCAGTTTCCTATTCAGGTTTGGGGAAATGCCTTTAGCCATTTCCAACAGCTGACTACATGTGTGACTCAACCCTGTTGAGTCCCCAAGTCTCATCAACCTTTTGATGAAACTCTTGAAATTATGACATGCTGGAATTGGTTCCTGGCAATTGTATTGTTTTTTGTTTTTTTTGTCTCTATGTCATTTATCTTAGCTCTGATTTTTATTATTTCCTTCCTTCTGCTTATGCTAGCCTTTTCTTGTTGCTCTCTTTCTAACTCTTTGAGTTGTAGGGTTAGATAATTTATTATCATTTTTTCTTGTTTTTTGAGATAGGCCTGTAGAGCTATGAACTTCCCTCTCAAGACTGCTTTCACTGTGTCCCATAGATTTTGGATTGTTGTGTTTTCATTGTTGTTTGTTGCCATGATGTTTTTTATTTCTTCTTTGATCTCTCTGGTAACCCAATTATTGTTTAATAGCATGCTAATTAGCCTCCAGGTGTTTTATTTTTTTATTGTTTTTATTGTAGTTGATTTGTAGTTTTATGCCATTGTGATCTGAGATAATGCTTGATATGATTTCTATCTTCTTGAATTTGAAGAGACTTTGCCTGTGTCCCAATATGTGGTCTATCTTTGAAAATGACCCATGTGCACTTGAGAAGAATGTATATTCTGTGGCTTTGGGGTGAAATGTTCTGAAGATGTCAATTAATTCCATCTGCTTTAGTGAGTCATGTAGGATTGAATTTCTTTGTTGATTTTTTGTTTAGAGGATTTGTCCAGTGGTGTTAGTGGGGTATTAAAGTTTCCTACTATAACTGTATTGCTGTCAATATCCCCTTTGATATCCTCCAGAAGTTTTTTTTAATGTATTTGGGTACTCCTGTATTGGGTACATATATGTTTACCAGAGTTATATCTTTTTGTTGAATTCCTCCCTTTAGTACTATGAAGTGGCCTTCCTTATCTCTTGTTTTGGCCTTCACTTTGAGGTCTAATTTGTCAGATATAAGTATTGCTACCCCAGCTTTTTTTTTTATTATTTCCATTTGCCTAGAAAACCTTTTACCATACTTTCACCATCAGTCTATGTGAGTCCTTTGTTTTGAGGTGGGTTTTCTGTAGACAGCAGATATATGGGTCATGTTTTCTTATCCACTCAGCTATTCTATGTCTTTTTATTGGGGCATTTAATCCATTCACATTTAATGTGATTATTGATAGGTACTTGTTTGTTGCCTTTTTATTCTTTATGCCTGTGTTCCTTCTTCTCTTTCTATTTCTTCTTTTTATAGAAGACTCTTTAGCATTTCTTGCATTGCTGATTTGGTGGTAATAAACTCCCTTAGTCTTTTTTATCTGTGAAACTCCTGATTTCACCCTCAATTTTGATTGATAGCCTTGCTGGGTACAGTATTCTTGGATTCAGACCCTTCCTTTGTATGGCTTTGTATATTTCATTCCATCCCTTCTGGCCTGATGTGTTTCTGTTGAGAAATCAGTCGATAGTCTGATGGGAGATCCCTTTTAGGTAACTTTCTGTCTCTGTCTGGCAACCTTTAAGATTCTTACTTTGTCGCTGGCGTTTGCCAATTTGATTATAATATTTCTTGGTGTTGGTCTTTGGGGTTCATCTTGTTTGGGACTCTGTGAGCTTCTTGGACTTGTGTGAGTTTTTTCTTCCCTATATCAGAGAAGTTTTCTGTCATTATTTCTTCAAACAGGTTTTCTATTCCTTGCCCTGTTTTCTCTCCTTCTGGTACCCCTATTATGTGGATGTTGTTTCATTTTGTATTGTCCCAAAGTTTCCTTAGGCTCTCCTCCTGTTTTTTAAGTTGTTTTCCCTAGATGCTGCTCTGCTTGGGTAAGTTTTCCTACCTTGTCTTCTAGCTCACTGATGCAGTCCTCCGCTTCTTCTAGTCTACTGTGATGCTTTCTATTGTGTTCTTTATTGCAGCGATGTCAGTTTTTATTTCTTCTTGGTTCTTCTTCATTTCCTCTTGGTTCTTACACATACTGTTGAATTTGTCTTTCATCCTTTTCAGTGACCTTATGACCATTTCTCTGAATTCTTTTTCTGACATATTGCTTGCCTCCATTTTGTTTACTTCCTTTTCTGGTGAGGCCTCCTTTTCTTTCATATGCGGGCTGTTTCTTTGTCTCCCCATGATCTCTCTTCTCTGGGTGTCTGGTTATGTAGCTCTCTCTCCTGTGTTGAATTAAAGGCACAAAATACAACACAACAAGACACAACGCACAAGGCCCCAAACACAAATTTATTCATGATACTAATAACCCCAAATAAAGGTGAACCCTAGAGAAAAGAGAATTAGGGGATAAAAAAAAGAGTGCAAAAATGATATTGAGAAAAGGAAAAAAATGTAAGAAAGAGAAGAAAGAGAAGAAAAAAGAAGGGGGGAAATATATGTATATGGGGAGAAAACTCCAATAAAACATCAACTAATCTAAAAAATGCAAACAACAAATACCCAGAGATGAATGCAAACTATAAACAACAACTAATCCAAAAATTGCAAACAACAAACACTCAAACAACAAATACCCAGATGAATGTGAGGAGGCAGAGCTTATTTCCAGAAGGTAAGGTCAAGGAATTAGATAGCCACAATTTAGTATAGAGGAGGTAGAAAGAGAATGAGTGTATAAGAAGAAAAGTAAAAAACAAAATACAAAAACGGAAAAATATATATGTATTAAAAAATATATATAAAAGAAATTTTCCCCTTCTTTAATCTATCTATCTATGTATTTGTTAACTATTGGAAAAGAAGAATAGAGAGTAGATAGTCCTGAGTTGGTGATTGGAATTAGGTAAGCTATTAGCAGAAGAAGATAACAAGAGAGGAGAGGAAAAACAGAAGCAAAAAGAAAAAAGAAAAAGGAAAACAAACAAACAAAACCCAAACTAATTAACAATCAAACAAACAACAACAACAAGACAGAAAGAAGAAGGCAAAACAAAACAAAAGACAAAAAACAAAAACAAAAAAAAAGAAAAAGGGAAGAGAAAAATAAAATTTGGATAGTGAAGAGAGAGAAGAGAGAAGTGTGTATGGTCTTGCAACAGGGGAGTGGAAATTAGATATATAAGTAAGATCAATTTTTAACAGGGGGTAAAAAGAAAGGATAGGGAAAAACTAAAGCAGGAACAAGGTAAGGGAAACAGGACAAAAAAAGGTGAAAAGTGAGTAAAAGAGTGTTGGCATGAAGGAAAAATTGAGATAGAGTAAAGTAATGCTAAAGGAAAAATGAAAATAGAATGTAGAACACTAATCCCAAAATAAAATAAAATAAAGAAAAAATAAAATAAAACTTAAAAAAGGTAAAATAATAGTAGTAATAATAATAATTAAAAATAAAAATATAATAATAAAAACAGGATCAAGTGAGAAAAAAGAAAAAAATTTAGTTTTTAAGTAAAAGATAAGAAATAAAAATGTGCAGTAGTGAAGGTTGTTCACTTCCTCTACTGTTCTGTTTGGCACATCTGTTTCCTGTCAGGTAGTCAGGACAGTATTGAAGTTCCCTGCGATCCCCCACTCCCCTGTGTCGTAAGCCACAACTCTGTTTTCAAGCAGGCGGGATCTCTTTGTTTCTCAGCCTGCCTTTAGTTGTATTTACACAAGAGTCAATTTGTGATTCAACCCCTGGGTGGCAGTGTTTCTGTATTGATATCTGGGGCTGAAAGGCCCCTCTACCCAGTATTTACATATTGCTTTCTCTGCCGCACTTAATACTGGGTTGGGGGAGTGGACTGCCCCAAAGCTGGTTTTCTGTTCGTCTTTCCCCACTCTGATCCCTAGGTTCCACAAAAACAACTTTCCCCTGCAGTCTCAGTGAGTGTTTTTAATTGGAAGATCCTACGTACTTGGCTTAGTAATCAAAAGCAAGGATTTAAAAAGAATAAAAGCCAAAGTAAGCGCATGGACTCTTGACTTTTTACCCTGGCATTGCGCTTGTGTCTGTGCACATCTTTTTCCCCTGGCACTGCGCAGCTGGTATACTGATAGAAGTTAAGGCTGCCTTTCTTGGCCCAGCCCAGCTGTAGGCTGATTTCTAGAGTCCCCTTCTGCCAACAGCCCTGTGGACCGCCTTCCATATTTGCAGGCTACATTGACCCCAATGGCCGTGGATTTTGTGGGGCACAGTCTTCCTCTGAGACTCTAGATCACGCTGCATGTGTTTCTCCCTCCAGCCTGGATCCCAGACCTCACCTTTCTCTAGGCCAGTGGTTCTCAACCTTGGCTGCACATTAGAATCACCTGGGAATCTTTTTAAAATCCTGATTTCTGGGCCTTATCCTTCAGAAATTCTCTTTCTTTGTTACTAATGTGGCCTCACCCCATAACAAAGAAACAGAATTTCCAGAGGATGAGGCCCAGAAATCAGGATTTTAAAAAGATTCCCAGGTGATTCTAATGTGCAGCCAAGGTTGAGAACCACTGCTCT
Source organism: Myotis lucifugus (assembly GCF_000147115.1). Classification (NCBI taxonomy): domain Eukaryota; kingdom Metazoa; phylum Chordata; class Mammalia; order Chiroptera; family Vespertilionidae; genus Myotis; species Myotis lucifugus. The sequence continues at coordinate 10,600,555 of NW_005871069.1, forward strand.
AGGCGATATTTGACCTTTCCATCTGCTGATTGCCTCACCAACTGTGTTTAATTTGTCAATTCCAGGTGGGTGTTGATCGATTCAGCTGTTCCTTCTAGGCTTGTCCGCGTGTATTCGTGCCGCTTTGTCTCCACCTGGACAGACTATTTAGGAGTCTGCGGTTGGGGAGGCTGGAGTTCTGGTGTTCGTGGGTTCACAGTTGAGGCAGCTGGTACCTGGAAGTTATGGTTGTAGGGTCCCGGGAGGTATCTGAGGTCTACCCGGTTGAAGGTAAGGCTGGGTTTCTGATGGCACTCTCCCCTTCAAGATGGCATGGTCTCTGTGGCAGAGCCAGCCACTCCGGGAGAGATTTCAGCCGCAGTAGAGGCTGCCCGGTCAGGGGGGCCAGCCCGCCAGTCCCCAACAGTTCCTTGGAATATAGCTGCCCTTCACTCACAAATACAGTCACTCCCCACACGTCCACACACTCTCCTTTCATTCTCTCACTCACACACTATCTTGCAGCCTGCCATCCCATCAGCAGCCAACTTGGATCTTGCCTTCATAAGTTTTCCTCATATTCTTTTGTAATGTTTAGAAATGGGTTTCAAATATGCCCATTAATAGACCATACAGTGGGGCCTTGACTTACGAGTTTAATTCGTTCCGTGACGGAGCTCATAACTCAAATTACTCGTATGTCAAATCAATTTTCACCATTACAATGAATTGAAATGCCATTAATCCGTTCTGGATACCCAAAAAACACCGCAATTGTTTTGTTAAATGTTTTTAAATAAGAAAAATGTATTTAAAAATAACGAATATTGTATAAAAACACAATACTGAACAATAGAATGTAGTGCAATAAACTTGTTTTATTAAGTTTAATGTACAGCATTTACCTTGGAGATCAAATGACTTAAAGATGCTGATGGAGTTGGAGGAGAAAGGCTGAACTGAATAACTGAATAACTGAATCTTATTTGCTGATTTTTGCCCTTTTCACCACGCTTTCATCACTTTCATCTATAGGAGTTTTCGATAAAAACCTGTCCAATGAGATCTGTTTCATCCTCCCTTTCAGAATATTTCTGAAATGAGTTAGGCAAGTGTCATTAAATAGCTCCATCGCACGCCCAGTTGCAATTTTTTCTGGGTGTTTCTTTTGAATAAAGTCTGAAAGTTTCTCCCACATTCCCAACATTTCCTTTATCTCACTTATAGAGATAACCTCCTCCTCCTCCTCCATGTCATCTGTTTCCTGCAAATCCTCGGTGTGCTGCTGCGTCTGTAGCTCCTTTAGCTCCTGCGTTGTCAGTTCCTCGGAGTGCTCCTCGATGAGCTCGTTGATGTCACCTTCCTTTATATCCGCGCTCGCTGCCTCACCATGTCTGACAACGGAGTGAATGCCGGTCCTCTTTTTAAAATTTTCGAACCAGCCCCGACTGGCTTTAAACGGTTCGCCCGATGCCTCGTCCATTGAAGTGCCTGGGGTCTGCTGCAGCAAATCAGCGTAAATAGCTCGTGCCTTCTCGCAGATTATAGCCTTCGTCACGGTATCTCCTGCGAGCTGCTTCTCCGTTAACCACACCATTAGCAGCTTCTCCATATTTTCATGGATAGATGTCCGCTGTTTAGAAATTATTTTAACGCCCTTGGCTGGAGTTGTAGCCTGTATCGACTCCTTCTGCTTCAGTATGGTGCAGATCGTAGAAGTGCTACGCTCGTACTGCTTCGCCAAGTCAATTACACGCACACCTTGGTCATGTTTTTCGATAATTTCTTTCTTTAATTCAATGCACATCATCCGCTTCTTCTTCTCAGCACTGTCCTTCGCACTTACTTTCTTCAGATCCATGGTTGAAAAAACGAAGTTTTGCAAAATAACTGCAAGCACAAATGCGAGCACAACACTGATGCTTCAACTAAGAGCTAACCGCTTAAAGTGAATGAGTGAGACACATGATGCTGGGCTTATATTGTGGCGTTCACTGTGACGTTCGCTGCGCCAACTAGCGGTGGGGTATCTGAAACTGGCTCGTAACCCGAATTTTAGCTCGCAACTCAAAGCAAAAAATCGGCCGAGAGACGGCTCTTATCTCGAAAAACTCGTTAGTCGGGACACTCGTAAGTCAAGGCCCCACTGTATATTTCTCCCTTTCAGAAGAAAAGAAAATTATTTTGGAAAGTGGTCATTTCCAGAAATGGAGTTGCCTGCACCACAGTTTGTTTCTTTAAAAATCCTGATGTCTTATTTCCAACATTAAAAATATATTATTTCAGCTTTGAAGTGAGAGGTTTGGGCTGTTTATGACATTGACTGTGCAACTGTGATGACGAGCAACACAGTTGGAAATGGTCTCTAGTGGCATCCAGTCATGAAGAAAAAAAATTATATCTTATCAGCCACTTCAAACACCTTTGAGCCCCTTTTCTTATGACATTTAGAGCATTTCGGTGAATTAAAGTACTGAAGACTCACTGTCCCTTCTTCACATGGTGCTCTGAAAAACTATACTGGTGGCCACAATTTGATTTGATATACAACTTTTTAATGTTAAATCAAAATCATGGCTTAAAGTGCTCTATGTATGTCAATAATTGTCATATATAGAAAATTCTAGGTCTAGCCCACTAGTCCCAGGCAAGGATGGAAGGTGCAGTGGGGCTAACCCTGGTGGTTTTGTCGCAGTGGGACCCAGCCTGGATCCCCAGACCCCCCAACTGATTCACAGATACACAAGTTAAATAAATGCTTACTGTTTGTGTCCTGAGATTTTATAGTTGTTTGTTATGAAGTAATAGCTTACAAAACTTCACTCCCAGCATTTCCTCCCTCAAGTCAACTTGCAACATGACAGCTAGGGTGATCCTTTTAGAGGTCACATTTTGTCAGTTATCTGTTGCCCCTGCAACTGGCTGCAAATGATTCTCCTTTCACTAAGACTGAAACCAAAACCTTTGTGAAAGTCCACTAAACTATCTTCTCCCCACTCACTTCCTCGCTTGCTCTGCTCTAGCCACACAACTTTCCTTGCTGTCTTCAAACATTCCAGACGAGGCTGGAACTTTCCCTCTGCAGATATCTCCACCTTGCTCAAGTTTTTGATTAAATGTCATCTTCTCAGAGAGGCCTACTCTAATCATCCTATTTAAATTCCAGTCTGCACTCTAGTCCCCATCCTGTGTTCTCATCCTCCCTCCCACTGCTCTAGTTTTCTCTCCTATGGTGCTCACTTGGTAATATATCTCACTTTTGTTGCTAATGTCTGCCATTTTCTAGAATAGAATGTAAGCTGTGAGGGCAGGAAGCTTTGTTTTGTTCACTCATGTATTCTAAGCATCTGGAACAATTCCTGCCATATTGTAGGTACTTGTTAGATATTTGTTGAACAAATAAAGGTCAAGAGGTATGCTGGTGACCACTGAGGTTCTCTTGAATGACACTGTGTGGATGACACTTTCCTTTGCCTGCAGAGGCCTGCCTGGACACTGTGACAGTATTTTTGTCAGGACGTTCCTAACAAGCCTTTTCTGTCCTACCTCATCAAGCACAAAATTATTCTCAAAATGGAAAATCTTTTCTCTAGCAAGGGCTTTCAGTAACAAAGATAACATAAAAAGTTACAGGGTTTTTTACTTCATTTATTTATCTCACACAAGCCAAGAACCGACTTGCACTCTATTCATTGTGCAACTGAAATGTGAAATGCCAACCAGCAAACACTTGACTACAAAGGCTTCCAGCGTGAGAACCATGTACTGAAGCTCACTCTTGTTTCTCCTCTAGACATGGCATTTATAATTAAATTGACTTAACAAAACTTTGGCAACAGTAGAGTTTGGCTCATTTTTGCTGTTAGGCATGCAACTCTGAATGATGTTTCTGTGGCTTATGACTCTTTTCTAAGTTTGGGCTGAATTTGTCAATTTTATACTGAAAAGTATTATTTTGTACTTATTCTAGAAAAAAATCAAATGTCTTACCACAAAAGGTAAAAGACGATTCCCTCCTCACTCTGAAGATGAAGGTAAAGTGTGATGCCTTCTTCTGACACGTTTCCTAATGGATGATGTCCTGCGAGGGGTGGACTGGTGATGGCGGGGTTTCAGATACTTTCCCTTCCTATGATTGTCATCCCTGTGGACTCACCTGCCTGGATACCAGAACCACAGCCCATGTTCTCACAAGAGCCTGGTTTGCTGCCTACAAGTGCATTACTTGAAATTACAGTATTTGCAATACTATTTCCATCTCTACTTTTATGTTCCAATGAGCAACTTTGAATTATTGACCAATTTTTATGAAGTGTAATGACACAATTGTAAGAAACAAAATGTATATATGACAAATGTAAACAATAATGCCCATTAGAAGGAGAAAATCCATTAAACAAGATGAGCTTTGCCCTGTTAACTGTGGAGTAGCTAACTGAAGAGGAACTGGGGCAAAGTGGCCAACACCATCCTTATCAAACCAGGACAAACTTTAAAAATAGAAGTATTTTTGTGAAAATCACAGTGAATATTACATGACAGAATCAAACGGTTCTGCCACTTTATCTCTGAAGTTGCCAGCAGATCCCTGAACAGACAGTTAAAGACCACTGTTAACCAAGCCCCACTCCTGAGAACCCTTGCTGGCCCCGATTCCTCCACGTGTGGTCCAGGGGTCAGTAGGTCAGCATCACCTGGGAGTTGGCTAGAAATGCAGGACCTCAGGTCCCACCACAGACCTTCAGAATCTGTATCTCCATTTTAAAGAGACCCTCAGGGCATTCAGATGCCCAATGAAGTTTGAGAAGCAGTGCTCTGGACATCTGTTTTGTGACTAAGATGGCTGTCAGGAGGGTGTCCTTTCTAAATAGAGAACAGCAGCTCTGCAGGTCTTCCAGGGTGGTCACCTGCACAGACTGAGTTGGTAATCCCTGACTTCAGCAATAGCCATCTCTTCATTTCCAGCTGGTGCAGAGGGTTGGAAACAGGGGTATCTCTTGGTGAAGGTTTCACCAGGAAAAGGGGTGCACTTGGAGGCCTGCAGCCCAGGTTGACCAGCCAGAGTTGGGCCAAATTCTGATACAGTTACTCTCAGATTCAGTGTTATGAAAAGGGGACAATTGGAGTGATTTGGTGGATGACGTTCATAGCCACAGAGGCTTGAAAGGAGCAGTTATTTTTTCTCCTTTTGTTCAGGCAGCAGCTGTGGCTCCCAAATGTACTGCATTTGATGAGGATTTACAACTTGATGATTCACAGGTTTTTCAAGTTAGTGCTTTTCTAGCCAGACAGTGTTATCTGCAAATCCTGTAGCTATAGATGGGGGATGAGAAGTAGATCACAAATGACAGCACCATTTCTGTCACCTTCTAGTTACTTTTTATCCAATGTGTTCCTTATGGCCCCAGCAAACCTGATACCACCCTCAGGCCCTAAGGTTCCCCTTCCCATAAACACCACAGCTTGCTCCTGCTTTTCCTTGTCCCTGGAGTGTCTTCCCAACATTCCATTCAATACACCAGTTCCTCTGGGAAGCCTTTGATGATTGTCTATGACTGGATGACATCTCTCCCTTCCAGAAAGTCCCCCAGTGATTCCCAATCTTTGCTGCACATTAGAATCATCTGGGAAATTTTAAAAAATGCTGACATTCAGGTCACAGCCCTGACCAATTCAGTACGAGTTGCTGGGGGTGGGGCACAGGCAGCAGTAGTTTGTAAAGCTGTCCAGGTCTGTACAATGTTCAGCCAGGATGGAGAACCAGTACCATAATCCTGTTCCTGTTAGAGTCTACTTAAGCCTAACTTTGGGATGGATTACACAAGAGACCACTATTTTCACTTTACCCCTATGCCCCGATTAGGAGACCTAAAGTCAGGAAAGTTTTCTCATCTCTGTATCCCTGATAGTATCTAGCAGATATCTCAGTGAAATCCAACATTGTTTCTCCCTCCATCATTGACCCTGCTGTGGGGCCCTTGGGTGACAGCTGTCTCAGAGCAGAGGATGTATAAGTACTGCTGCTCTTGTTGCCACCATCACCTCCATCTCTGGATTCAGGTATTAGGGCCTGGGAAGCCATCTATATATATAAAAGGCTAATATACGAAGTGTCCCCTCAGGAGTTTGACTGGGAAACCGGGAGTTTGATCCCTCGCTATGATGTGTGCTGACCACCAGGGGACGGTGCGGAATGAAGGAAGGCCCTGGCCCGGAGCTGGCAGCTGGGGGAAGGAAGGCCCTAGCCTGCAGCCGGCAGCTGGAAGGAAGGCTCTGGCTGGCAGCCAGAAGACCCTGATCAGCCCTGATCACAGGCCAGGCCTAGGGACCCTACCCATGCTTGAATTTAGTTCACTGGGCCTTAGTATCTATATGTGCTGAGACCAGGACAGCAAAATTCGGGTATTCTAGAGCCATTATCATTAAGCAAGGATTCTACTCTGCTAGAAAAAAAAGTGTGCTTAAGGGTATAGATGGCTACAGACTTCTTTCTGTCTGTTTGGGAAGTTTTAGTTTGAATTATCTATTGCTACATAAGAAATTATTGAAAAATTTAGTAGCTTAATTCTCCTGCTTTCTGTGGATTAGAAATTTGAGAGTGGCTTCATTGCGTGGCTCTGTCCCTCATGAAGCTGCAGTCAAGACTTCAACTGAGACTGTGGTGGCCAAAGGCCTCACTCCCATGGCAAAAGTTGCTGCTGGCTATTGGCAAAAGGCCTCAATTATTTGTCACATGACCTCCACATGACTGCTTGAGTGTCTTCAGGACAGGGCAACTGATTTCCCAAGAGTGAGGATCCAAGAGAGGAAGGCAGAATTTGGAATGTCTTTTATAATTATGTACTATTATCTCCATAATATCATACTGGCTATACAAGTCATTGTGTGAAGGGGCAGCTCAGAGTACTTGGATTTTCTCCACTAAAGGAGCTGTGATTTAAATAGTTCTGATGTTTCTCCATGGATATTAGGCTAACCCAATAACTCTTGGTTACTTGGTATGATTACTCATGGGCTTTGTGTTTCTCTGTCTCTGTCTGGATTCTTTCCTGTTGTCTTGTTCTATGTCCTGAGAGCTGTTCTTCTCTCTCCAGCCATGACAGCTTTCAGGGGGTTTTCTGTGTCTATCCTATTCCTGCAAAGAGATGGTCTCTTATCTCTGCCAGCTGGATGATACATATGCACCTGGCAGACAGTCCAATAGGCTGTGGATCCAAGGTTAGGGAATCTTAAATCTTATTCTGTTCAAGAGGGAAATCACATGGTTTCCTGCATTTTGGAACAGCTGTTTAAAGACAGGACTCCCTATCTTTCTTAGGCTGGTTCTGGGAGTGACTTTTGCATTTTCCTGTGAGGATACCTCTTGCATCCATAGTATTGGTTTGCATCCCTATAGATTCTACTGGTCAAGGTGGTAGGGGCTGAAATAGAATATTGGAAACTAATTATAATTATAAGAAATATTAATCATGCTCTGTTAGCCATGATGATTCTGATTAGAAAGCACATTTTCACTTGACTGGGAGTTGTACTCCCTGGAACATGAGAGCTAGCATCAGAATGAAGTCCATCCTCCTGTCCTGAGAACTGCCTATCATTATGGAAAGATTTACAACCTCATGGCTGAGACAATCTAGTCTTGGAGGCACCTGCTCTTTACAATCCCCAGCCCCTATTACCTATAATCTGCATGTCCCCCCTGCCTCCCGCCCCCAGCCCGCATGACTTGTAACCTGCAATGATTATCCCCTGCCCACTTTGCCATACCTATAATTCCTACTTTCCCAGGTAATCTTTGTCCTTCTACCCAATATAAGCAGCTGGCTTATGGTGGGTAGGGTGGGGAGGAGAGCAGGTTTTTGTGGATGACCTGATGCTCTCCCATAAAGCTGGCATTATTGGAATAAATGCTTATATATGATTCAATACTGTCTCTGCTTAATTGTCTGAAGTAGTGACAGTCAGCCCAGACCCCTTGGTTGTCCAATTACAAAGGCCAGACAATGAATCCTTTTTATTTGGAAAAACTTTGAAATTGAAAAGAAAGAAATTTATCTTTAAAGAGCTCTCATATCATTATAATAGTCACAAATCTCTTAATGGAAAAATCTCACTAAAATCAATCTAAACATTTTATGTTCTCAGAATTAGGCTTGGTAACTGTCGGATTTGAAGCTCTAAAATATGGCCAGACAGAAATGTGGGCTAAACTCCATTTATAGCTAGGGTCCTACCAAACTGCTGCCAGTCCTGAAGGAAATGACAGACTCAAAGGAGATAATATAAGGAAGGCTACATAAATCCATTGGTGTTAGATTAAAGAGATAGGAGAAAGCAAAGTGGGACAACCCGTAGGATTGGATAAAAAAAGAAAAATGAATAGACACCTACCTCTTTTACATTGGTGGGTACAGGATAGTAAACATTTAACATTTGTAGACAAAAGTTACAGAGGCCTCTTAAGAGAATTTAAAAGAGAGTTTTATTTTGATATTTGCAAATCAGACAATGTAGCCTTAGGCATGAACAGGAGAATTGCTGGGGTGGAAGGGGGGAAGGCCTGAGAGTTACAAGGAGCTGATCAGATCAAAGGGATGGGTTGCTAGGGAAACAAGATCATAATCTTACATCATGCATCTTCTGATTGGTGGGGACAACTGGACTTTCAAGAGTCACTGACTCTGTGGTCAGCAAGAGGGGTTGAGAGATAAGAACAATGATTAGTTTCAGTGACTCATGGTCAGCAGGAGGAGTCACGGGATACAGTCAGCAGTTGGCTGTGGATCAGACATGATCCACAGTAGAGGAGTGTCATAAGACAGGGGCCAATGCCTCAGTTTCCTTTGGAGACTGCAGAATAAACTAGTTTTGTGGTGAAATGGACAATTCAGGGAATGCAGTTTGTCAGGCAGACAGAGTCAGAATTTAAGCTGCAAAATGGCCTAGTCACTTGAGCAGGGTCAGAGTTCAAACTACAGAAGGGTCCAGATATTTGGTCACAAAATTATGATATTAGAATCCTCACATATATAGTAAATAGAGATGGTATGCAGGCAACAAGATAAAAATGAGGAGTTTCATGGTCTGGTACTCTGATACCGGTGGTTATGCCCCTGAGGGGTCTGGAAAAAGAAAATTACTGTGACATTTCAAAGGCATGTTATCTAGATGCATAAGAACATTAGTAAGGGAGCTGTGGCCTGGGATGTGACTACCCACCATGACTTTCCCAGTTAGGAATTTATGATTAGATCATCCTGTGTGGTTACCTTCAGTTCACTTAGCTGGTCAGACCCACCATGTAGTACCTTGAGCTTGCCAGGTCTGCTATGCACTAAAGTTTAGATGGTCCAGTTCCTTCCTTTACCTACAGGATGGCTTGCTGGAGTTCTCTTCTCCCCACTCATTCCCAAGACTAATCAATCTGTGTGATGAAGTGATAATATGAGCCAAGACACCTCCAAATTAAGGTGCTTTCTGGATTTGGTGAGGGTTTAATAAATGTTTGTCAAACTGAATGAATGACAGATTGATAGGCAATATTCGGGAGGTATACAGAACCTTCCATAGGTAAGCTTCTTATTTCTCGAAACCTCGCCCTCAGTCTAACAGGTGCCCTGCTCTGAATAACAAAGACAGCTGTATGCTTCTTTGCTAATCTCACAAGTGCTTACATCAAGCGTGTGCTTCATGGTCATCTGATAAACACCAGTTTTCCTTCACCTGAGGTCTTTCAAGACCGTATTCAAATGTAACTTATTCCTGAAGCCTTCCTCTACAGTGTATACTTTGCCTCCTCCAGAACCACTCTCAGAATTGACCATACAGGAAGCACTAGAGGCCCGGTGCACAAAAATTTGTGCACTCGGGGGGGGGGGTCCCTCAGCCCGGCCTGTGCCCTCTCACAGTCTGGGACCCCTCAGGAGATAACGACCTGCTGGCTTAGGCCTGCTCCCGGGTGGTAGAGGGCAGGCCCAATCCCTAGGTGAAGCCCCTGGTCGGGCTCAGAGCAGGGCCGATTGGGGAGTTGGGGTGCCGCCCCCTGTCTTGCACAGAGAAGGGCGGATCGGGAGGTTGCGATGCCACCCCTAGTCACGCTCAGGGTAGGGCCAATTGGGGGGTTGGGGCACCGCCCCCTGTCACACTCAAGGCAGGGTCAATGGGGAGGTTGCGGCGCCACCCCCTGTCACGCACAGAGCAGGGCCGATCAGGGGGTTGGGGTGCTGCCCCCTGTCACTCACAGAGCAGGGCCCATCAGGGGAGCTGGGGCACCGCCCCCTGTCACACACAGAGCAGGGCAGATCAGGGGGTTGGGGCACCGCCCTCTATTACCCACAGAGCAGGGCCGATCAGGGGGTTGGGGCGCCTCCACTGTCACACTCAGGGCAGGGCCAATGGGGAGGTTATGGCTCTACCCCATCACACACAGAGCAGGGCCCGTGGTGGGGGGGGGGGGTTGGGGCACCGCACCCTGTCACACACAGAGCAGCGCCGATCAGGGGGTTGAGGCGCCTTCCCCTGTCACGAACAGAGCAGGGAAGATAGGGAGGTTGTGGCCCCACCTCTGTCACACACAGAGCCGCAGGGCGATCAGGGGGTTTGGTCGCTGCCCCCGGTCACACTGATCCCGGTGCCGGGAGGCCTCGCGGCTCTGCTGATCCCGGTGCTAGGAGGCATATTACCCTTTTACTATATAGGATAGAGGCCTGGTGCACAGGTGGGGGCCGGCTGGTTTGCCCTGAAGGGTGTCCTGGATCAGGGTGGGGGTCTGGCTTGGGTGCCTGGCCAGCCTGGATGAGGGGATGATGGCTGTTTGCATCTGGTCACTCCCCCTTCAGGGTGGGGGTCCCCATTGGGGTGCCTGGCCAGTCTGGCTGAGGGGCTGAGGGCCGTTTTCAGGCTGGCGGGTGACTGAAGCTCCCAACCTGTCCTTTTTTCCTTTTTTTTTTATTCTGGGCCAGCTTTAGCTCTTAGGCTTGGTTCCAGCTCTGAGGCCTCGGCTGCTGAAAACAGGTATCTGGTTTGTTTCGGTTCTATAATCAAAACACTGTTTCAACTCCAGCTCTGAGATCCCGGCTGGCTGAAAGCAGGTTTCTGGGGTTTTGTTTAGCTTCTTGTAACAATGTTTCAAACTGCAAGCTCAGAGGCTGGCAGCCGCAGGCGGGGAACGTTGGCTTCCTCTGTCACTGAAGCAAGCAAGCCTCCTGTTTGCTTCAAGCTGCCTGGCTGCCGGCCGCCATCTTGGCTGGCAGTTAATTTGCATATCGCCCTCATTAGCCAATGGGAAGGGTAGTGGAGGTATGTCTAATTACCCTGTTTCTCTATTATTAGATAGGATTGTAAAAATTAAAATTAATTAGAATAAACCAAAGGCTCTCTTGACCCAGCCCTCCTAATATCACTCCCCTTTTGTTACCAGTCTACTGTGGATCATTCCAGATTGCTTTCTCACTAACAATTTATTTTGGAAATATTTTTATGTAGACCCATCTCTACACAGAATATAATTGCTGTGCACTGTAGATTACTCTTCTGCTTTTGATATATATTTTTCCTCCAATAATTTGCAATAAGAGTGCCGCAGTGAATATACTTGTATATGCCTCCTTATGCATAAATATCAAGTATTTTATTCCCATATAAATGTATAAATGTAGAAGTCTGGATAAAAGTTGTATATATATATATTTGTTTCTACATATTTTTGACATATTTTTATATTTGGTAGGTTTTTTTTTCTCATGCATTGGTAAGAATTCTTTGTGTATTTTGAAGAATAGTCCTTAGTTTGATACACACATACATACACATAAAAGAATATATATGTATCCCCATTAAAAATTTGCATATTGTCTTTTATCATAAAAATTTCATATCTTTATGTAGTCAAATTTATTAGTCTTTGTGGTGTGTGTCTTTCTCAGGAAGACAGTCCATATGTCAAGGTTATTTACATTTGTATCTTTTTAATTTTGTTTTCCTATAGTTTTATTTTTTACATTTAGCTGTTTGAATTACTTAGTTTTGTGTATGTTAGAGGGTATTACCTTAATTTTCTTTCTTTTTCCAAATTGAAAGTCAACTGATGCACACTATCTATTGAATAATAATCTATCCTCATGCTCAAAATGAAATGACATTTTTTTTATGAACTAAATTTCTAAATATATTCATGAGTTTGTTTCTATGCTTTGTAGTAGACTTTCTTGATCTCTTTGTTTATTTCTTGGTCAATACCACACTGTTTTGGTTAGGATAGCTTTATCAACTGTTTTGGTATTTTATAAGGAATCAATTGTTTTTTGGCTGTCTGTCTTCTATTAGATATTTGATGGATAAAATTTCATATTTGTCTTTGAATGTCAAAGACCTTTTACATAGTTTACACGAATATGGGCTGAGTGATGGAAATGTATAAACCCAGAAGCCATTGGTGCTATTGTTACTACACTTTGCATTCTCTAGGTCTCAAAGATCATGGTGAAAAATAACAACTTTCCTAGTTTTTACTCTATTTTCTATTATAGCTCATTACTTCAATGGATTACTTTCATAGGAATTTTGGTTATTATTTAACGTGTTGTTATTTATCTTTATTGTTGAAAGTATTATAGATGTCCCCTTTTTTCCCCTCATTGACTCCCTCCCCCCTTGCATCCCCCCTCCTTCCCCCAGACCTTCACCACACTATGTGTCCATGGGTTATGCATATATTCATATAAAGAAATAATGCATCTACAAAGTGAGAAGTTAAGTGTCTCTTCAGTTCTTAACAGGCAATTATACTACTAATTTCTCCATTAATCTTATAGAATGGCAGCATACCATTCACTCTGTTCTGCATCTTGCTATTTTTATTTAACAATATATTTGGAGATTATTCCATATTAGTACATATCAGATACTGTTCCATAAAATGGTTGTGCCATTTTATTTAACCAGGATGGCAATTCAGTTGTTTTAATAAATACTCTTTATATGCATAATATTCTCAAGTATCTAGAATAAAAAGTTCTGCACATAAAATTGGTGGGTCAAAGGGTATTTAAAATTTCAGCTTTTTAAAAATATTAAGTTGCTCTCCAAAATGTGTCTAGAAACTTTATGAATGAAAACCCTGATGGCACTTGCCACCAGGCTTTAGGCTTGCTCAAATGTGCAGGGGAAACACATAGAAACTCCACTGGGACCTGACACTGGGAAACTGTGGGTGTGTGCACTCATGCACATGAATGGATGTGTGTGTGTGTGATATACATATGGTAAGAAGCTTATGGAAGAACTGTAAGTCAATTAATTAGAGTCTTGTTTAAAGCTCTAATAATCAGTGGAAGTATTAGTGGTTTGAATAAAGCTCCTGACTTTATTATTCTTTGGAGACCGGCAGTATATAATGTTTGAATTTCACAGCCCTGGTGCTGGGAATCTCAAAGCACAGAGCATTTCTTAAGCTTGTAAATTAGTATCCTTCTCAGCAGGAACAGAAGGGAAATCTGGTGTAACGGGTCACTAACTGAGACACTAGCTTTGCTTGGGTCTTGGGCTGTTTCAGAGGAATGGAACCTGGTAGTCACATGGTGAAGCTTCAACAAGGCCCACAGATGGGGTAGGGCAGTTTTTTCAGACTCAGTGCCCCCCTGGAGTCAGCTGGAGTAAGTGGCCTGGGTGAAACAGGCCCTCACTGTCCTTGCTGGCAATAGTTCCTGAGGTTTGGCTGAAAATAGATTTTTTTTTTCTAAGCAAGAAAAGGACTTTGTCTGTGGAATGGGAGGCTATTTTTGCTATGTCCTCTTAGGGAGCTGGTGCAGGGTTGAGGCTGCCTACCTGCCCGGCCTACCCATCTCATTTCATGTGGTCTGTCATATTTCCCTCTCTTCTGCTCCACTGACACTACTCTGTTTGGTGAGTTTCTCTTTCCGTGGTGTGTCTTTCTCCACTCAAATGAAAAGAAACAAAACACCACATTCTCATTTCTTCTTTTCATGTGATAAGGGCAAAGATAAGATGAACCCTTACATGGACCTTCCTTTCTTTTCCCTGCAGTCTCTCCTCCCTAGTTTTGAAATGCTTCATGATTCTGGCCATCCACAGTGAGAGTAGGAGGCCACCCCACTCTGCTTTACTTGCTGCTCCTTCCCTGGCTGTCCTCTCAGCCCTGCACCGCTCTCAGCTTTATCCTCATTGAACGATGTGACTTGGCTGGCCAGCCTCTATGGGCTCTTCCTGGGCAGAGGATTCCTGCTTCTCCTCATGTTATCCTTCCATGCCTGCTTCACCCTCTCTTCATGTACAGGACTTAGAACTGCCAATTAATACAAAGAAAATGCCTCAAATAAACATTAGCCAAATGTAATCACACTCTTTAACAAAATTTTATTAGGATTAAGTCAAATTAGAAAACTTCATGCTTTACCATTTGCTATAATTACCTGAAATGACTAGATTTATACTTGGCTGAGTATAAAACAATTTGTGTCCCAGGATTGTATTGTTTGGAAAACAAGAAAATTGGTATGCGCGGCAGCGTGCTTAATACCACAATGGTTAATGTTTAAGGCCTGATGACTGGTCAGCAAAACATATGTTAATTCCCAGCTCCAGGAGGAAGATGTCATTCTCTACCTCCCTGAAGCAGACTGTAATAGCTTTTGGAGTCTATTATTAACATCTATATTTCAGGAGAAGCTAGGCTCTTCCACCTTCCCCACCCCACCCAATTCATTGATAAAAATGGCTGCTGCCAAATTTAAATTCCGTTGTATAATATAGAGGAACAATGATAAATTCTCATTTCTTTAGGCACCAGAGGATACATATGAAAAGGGCTTGATTCTATCCAATTTGCACTCTTGATATATTTTCCAGTCTCTCCTCTATGCCACTGCATCAGCTTGGCTTGTTTTCCCCAGTGAGCCCTGCATGGCTGTGATCACATCTGTGCTGTTGGTGCCCATTAATTCAGCTGGGTTGACCCGGAGCTTGCTCAAGCTCGAGCTCATAGCTTCCTAGGCCCAGGTCCCCCTCATAAATGTTTTCCTTGTTTGGAGTCTGGGAAAACACTTTCCTGCCCAGACCCAGCCTTGCAGGAGGACTGCAAGGGGAGGAGGATTGCTCCTGGTCATTCATGGTTAGCTCATCCTGATTCACAATGCATTCCACATCCTCTGCCTTGAGCTGTTCCTGGAGGAGAGAGAGAGAGAGAGAGAGAGAGAGAGAGAGAGAGAGAGAGAGAGATCACTGTGCTGAAACAGGAAACAATAGTAGTCCTGTTGTGTAAGAAACAAGTTTCTTTTCCTGTGTCAAAGTGCCTGCCTTGCCTGGCTGAGGCTTACCTTTCCCATCTCCATGGGTTTGTAAGGCATTTTCCTGAGTACATGCTGAAGATGCCACCATAACACAACCTCCTTGGTTTAAGAGAGTTAAAATGAAATTCAATGGGTTTCTTGAATTGATATCTAATGGCTTTGAGAGGATTTGGGAGTTAGCAGAATCTAGTGATCTTAGAGTATGGAATGATCCTCACTGCTGGTTTTGTAACATTGTAATGCTGGTTTTACCATATTACAAAATTCTCAAGACACCATTTCTATTATATTTTATTAAAATTTATCTTTATTGTTGAAAGTGTTACAGATGTCCCCTTTGTGTTTTTTGTTGTTCTTGTTTTTTCCTCATTGACCCCCTCCTCCCCTCCAAGCCTTCACCACACTATTGTCTGTGTCCATGGGCTATGCATATATGCATATCAGTTCCCCTGTTAATTTCTCTTCCAGCCCCCCATGCTCACCTTCCCTCTAAAATTCATCAGTCTATTCCATGGTTTTGGATCTATTTTGTTCATCAGTTTATTTTGTTCTTTAGATTCCACATATGAGTGAGACCATGTGATACTTATCTTTCTCTGACTGGCTTATTTTGTTTAGCATAATACACTCCAGGTCCACCCATGATGTTGCAAATGGCAAGGGTTCCTTCCTTTTTACCGCTGCATAGTATTCCCTTGTGTAGATGTATCATAGCTTTTTTATCCACTCACCTACTGTTGGACATTTGGGCTGTTTCCAAATCTTAGCTATTGTAAATTGTGCTGCTATGAACATATGGGTGCATACATTCTTTCTGATTGGTGTTTTGGGTTTCTGCTATGTTTTAAAAGTGTATCCACATAGTATGTTTCTTGGGATGAGTGTCACAAGACTAATAATGGTTGGAAGTCACTGTAGTGGACAATGGCGTAAACTAAATAGCTCTGCCCAGTATAGTTTTCCTCACACAGAGGTTCCTTGATGGAAAGAACTGAGGTCTCAACCCTTCTTTCATTGGCTTTGGGAAGACCATGCAAAATCACTTGTGGAATGAGCCCTGGCGAGGTGACTGCTGGCCACTGGCTTCCAACCTCAGCCTGTACTTGAACCACTTGGAGGGCTTCTCAGAACACAGATGCTGGACCCCAAACTTAGGGGATCATAGTCAAGACCTGATAATCCACACTTCTCAGAAATTCTGAGGTGGTACTGAGGCTTCAAGTCTGGGGACCAGGCTTTGAGAACAGCTGCCTTGGACTAAATGCCCTGAGTGGGTGGAAGATGTGTTTTTCTGTTTATGAAGGGTCAGCTGGACAACCTAGAAGGGTCCCTCAAACTCCACAATGCTTCTCTTTTGCAATCCCTGACACTGATTTGCTGCTAATGATTCTGATCGTCTCTCAGCATTTTTTGTGCCACTCCCTTGAGCTATCTAGCACAGGCTCATACATTCAAAACCTCTGAACACAGCAGTTTGTGAGCACACATTACTTTTTTTACATTTCTAAATTTATTTTATGGTTAAAAATACTGATAACAATAACAACTTGCATTTTTCAAAGAAGAATGAGCCCACATCAGCAACAAAAACAGCTTCTTGGTGCAGTGAATTTTAAAAATGCTTCCTCCTCAAGCCAGGAAGGAGTAGCCTTGAGATTGCTGGGCTTCCCCACCCCTGTCGCACTCCACACAGTTACTCACCCCATAGGCCTGAGGACTGGTGAACAGTCTGGAAACTGGATGGCACCATTCAGGTAACGTTGTGGTCAGTGGAGGACCAGAGTGGGTTAAAATTGGTTTCAGATATCTGGGAGGCCTGTTAAGGAATACTTGCCAAAAGGGAGTTAGGATTTAGTTTCTCACACAGCACAGACCTTTGCATGCAGCAAAAAAGACAATTATGTTCACCTTTAAATCCTCTACTCCCTCATTTGGGAGACAATTTGGCCTGCAAAAACTGGTGTTTATAATCTTTGCTCCACCCTTCCCAGTCCTCTCAGCAGCCTTTGGTCATGAAGAAATGGTGGCTGGAGCAGCCAGCCTCAGAGAGAGCTGTGAAATTCTTCTCTTCTCCCCTCTCCCACTCAAGGTCTCATCTGCATTCTTAAGAATTATCTTAAACAACAGCATAAAAAATTGTGTTTTCTTAAATTGCACACACAGCTTAAACCACCAGTAACTTTCACAAAGAAGCAAGGGTATTTAATAAAATGTTCAGTACTTTTAGAGCCGGGTAGTGAACATAGTTTGTTTTCCAAAATACTTTATTTTTAATGTTCAACATAGTCACTTCATGCTGCATACTTCAATTCCTCTGTATAGAAAATTATGTTAAAAACCAGGTGACAGGTTTATTCTATTGTCTAGCACCCATCTTTCTCACCTCTTCACTCCAACTCTAAGGAGTCAAAAAAACCTGTTCATCAAAGCCTCTGTGCTTCCCTCCCATCCAGCAATAGTGGAACCCCCAGGGGCTAGCGCAGGTTTCCTTATTATAGGTTTTGTTCAAAGAAAAGTAGCCGAATCATTTCACCATCCCATCAGAAACAACTTTTAAGCTTTATATTATTTCCTCTTCTGGAAAATACTTTACCTCATCAACTTCCTGCAAAGCTTTAATAACCAGGAGAATGGGGAAACATGGAAAGCAGTTCACATTGGTTGGCTGCTGAAGATCCACAGTTACCAGGCACTTGGGACACAGCAGACCCTGGAGATGGCTCTACTGGCATCCATCTCTAGCTGGACCATGGACACCTGCCATCCTGTGATCCCCAAGTGTGCTCAGACGAGGGGACATGCAGCCCACAGAGAGCAGGAGTCTGGTTGCCTCTGGCTTCAAATAATTCACCAGCAAAGTGGTGACAATGCAGGGATGCTCATGAACACAGTCTAGTTATGATGCAAGGAGAGTGACTGGAAAGACACGTTAGAGGGTCTGTAATTCTGACTGCAAATGCAAACTTGATGACTCCTTTCACAAGGTCTGCTGCCCTCAGTTAAGGACTAAGGAAGATATTAAAATTCAGAGCCTGGCATTCCTTGTAACATCCTAATATATAAAAACTTTG
Source organism: Myotis lucifugus (assembly GCF_000147115.1). Taxonomy (NCBI): domain Eukaryota; kingdom Metazoa; phylum Chordata; class Mammalia; order Chiroptera; family Vespertilionidae; genus Myotis; species Myotis lucifugus. The sequence goes on from NW_005871069.1 coordinate 10,618,910, forward strand.
GATCCATCACGACTGGAGGCTAGACCAACTGGAGGTTAGTCCTGCAGTCAGTGTTGGGTTGCCGTGGTGACCAGCTGATCAGCCCTGCCTTTCTGATCAGGCCCTGTTGATAGGCCCAGAGATGCTGACCAGCATAGAAACCAACCAATCAGAACCAAATCTGGGTGAACTGTGAGGAGCCAATGGCTGCCTAGGAGGCGGAGCTTTTGATACTGACTGGCATAGAAACCTACCAATCAGAACCAAATTGGCCAGCTGAGGAGGGCAGTTGAGGGCGAGATCAGGCTTGCAGAGGAGGGCAGTTAGGGGTGATCAGGCAGGCAGAGGCAGTTAGGGGCAATCAGGCCAGCAGGGAGGGAAGTTGGGGGTAAGATCAGGCCAGCAGGGGAGGGCAATTGGGGGTGAGATCAGGCCAGCAGGGGAGGGCATTTGGGGGCAATTGGGCTGGCAGGAGAGCAGTTAGGTGTTAATCAGGCCGGCAGGGGAGCGGTTAGGGGGTGATCAGGCTGGCAGGCAGGAATGGTTAGGGGCAATCAGGCAGGCAGGCAGGCGAGGGGTTAGGAGCCAGCAGTCCCAGATTGTGAGAGAGATGTACGACTGCTGGTTTAGGCCTGATCCCTGTGGGACATCCCCCGAGGGGTCCCAGATTGGAGAGGGTGCAGGCTGGGTTAGGGACACCACCCCCATGCATGAATTTTGTGGACTGGGCCTCTAGTATTAAACATATATCTACAACTTTGGAAAGCCCTCGATGATCTTCCATTAATTTTTTTTTAATATATTTTATTGATTTTTTTACAGAGAGGAAGGGAGAGAGATAGTCAGAAACATCGATGAGAGAGAAACATCGATCAGCTGCCTCCTGCACTTCTCCCGCCGGGGATGTGCCCGCAACCCAGGTACATGCCCTTGACCGGAATCGAACCTGGGACCCCTCAGTCCGCAGGCCGACGCTCTACCCACTGAGCCAAACCGGTTTCGGCGATCTTCCATTAATTTTTATTAGTGTTATTTCTCCTTCCTTTTATGGAGATACAAATGATTTTAAATAATACAAAGGCTCCCTTTGCTATTTGGGTTTACCCCATCATCCCTGGTAGAGGTAATTTTTCAGGGCAGAGTCAGCAGACAAGCTTACACACCTGGTCCCTGTTGGCGAGCTCAGACCCTCTCACACAGGCGTATGGGAGGACACCTGATCACATTAGCATCTGTGGTGTGCATAGGTCAGTGAAACATGCTCTTGCAGGGAGAACCCACAGCAAGTAAGCAATATTTCTAGAGAGGTCATGTAAAAATGAAACCAAACCAAAACCAAGTGGTTTGTCAAGGCTCCCAGAGAGGACTGGGCAACTTGCCCTGTTTGAAATTCTCAGTACACCGAAAAAGCAAAATGCCAAAATAATTTACAAAAGTAAAATGCAAACTTAGAATTGTGTAATGAACATTTTCTTTCAACCCTGATGGGGTATTTCTCTCTCTCTCTCTCTCTCTCTCTCTCTCTCTCTCTCTCTCTCCCTTCCCCCCAATTTATTCCTAACTCTAAAGGCAACTATATATTTAATGCTCACCTTCAGGCTTATGTCAATGTTTGTTTGTTTTTTAAGACATTTTAATTGTCTAAACCTTGCTCTTCAGTAGATTCCTCATGAAGAAATCATGGGAACATTCTCTGAGTTCTTGAATATTAATAACAGTTTGTACTCTTTATATTTTGAAAGTGTTTCCCCACCCTGGAAATAAAATTGTTGGATTACACTGTCTGTATTTGGCTATCTTAAATATGTTGCTACTTTCTTTGACATAAGAAGTTTCTTCTGAAAAAATCTAGTGAAAATATAACTTTGTTATGTTAAAAAATATCTGAGACAAATGAAAATGAAATATACCAACATTTGTGAGATGCAGCAAAAGCATTTCTAAGAGAGAAGTTTATATTGATAATGCCTACCTTAAGAAACAAGAAAAGTCTCAAATAAACAGCCTAACTCTATGCTTTAAGGAACTAGAAAAAGAAGAACAATATGGTAAAGCCAAAAGTTAGAAGAAGAAATGAAATAACAAAGATTAGAGCAAATTTAATGAAATAGAGACTAAATAAAGAAAATTAGTTAAACCAAGAGATGAAACTTTGCAAAGATAAACAAAATTGACAAGGCTTTAACTAGACTTACCAAGAAAAAAAGAGAGAAGACTCAAATAGATAAAACCAGAAATGAAAGAGAAGATGTTATAACTGATACCACACAAATGCAAAGGATCATAAAATACTACTATGAATATATATATATGTATATATATATATATATGTATATATATATATATATATATATATATATATATGTATGTATATATATATATATACCAACAAATTAGACAACCTAGAATAAATGGATAAATTCCTAGAAATATACAACCTACCAAGACTGAATCAATCATATGATAAAAAATCTGAACAAACCAATCACTAGTAAAGATAGTGAGTCAGTAATTAAAAACCTCCCAACAAACAAAAGTTCAGAACCATTCAGCTTCACTGTTGAATTCTACCAAATAGTCAAAGAATTAATACCAATTATTATCAAACTTTTCCAAGAAATAAAAGAGTAGATAACTCTTCCCAACTCATTTTCTGAGGCTAGACTCACCCTGATGCCAAACCAGACAAGGATGCTACAAGAAAATATAATTACAGGTCAATACCCCTGATGAACATAGGTGTACAATTTTTGTCCAGTCTCTTCCCGTACCCCCTAAACCCCTTTCTCCCCGAGAATTGTCAGTCTACTCCCTTTCTATGCCCCTGCTTCTATTATATTCACCAGTTTATTCTGTACATCAGATTTTTTATTCACTTGATTTTTAGATTCACTTGTTGATAGATATGTATTTGTTGTTCATAATTTTTATCTTTACCTTTTTCTTCTTTCTCTTCTTAAAGAATACCTTTCAGCATTTCATATAATACTGGTTTGGTGGTGATGAACTCCTTTAGCTTTTTCTTATCTGTGAAGCTCTTTATCTGACCTTCAATTCTGAATGATAGCTTTGCTGGGTAAAGTAATCTTGGTTGTAGGTTGTTGCTATTCATCACTTTGAATATTTCTTGCCACTCCCTTCTGGCCTGCATAGTTTCTGTTGAGAAATCAGCTGACAATTATATGGGTACTCCCTTGTAGGTAACTAACTGTTTTTCTCTTGCTGCTTTTAAGATTCTCTCCTTGTCTTTTGCTCTTGGCATTTTAATTATGATGTGTCTTGGTGTGGTCCTCTTTGGATTCCTTTTGTTTGGGGTTCTCTGTGCTTTCTGGACTTTTAAGTCTATTTCTTTCACCAGGTAGGGGAAGTTTTCTGTCATTATTTCTTCAAATAGGTTTTTAATATGTTGCTCTCTCTCTTCTTCTGGCACCCCCATAATTCAGATGTTGGTTAGCTTGAAGTTGTCCCAGAGGCTCCTTACACTATCTTGATATTTTTGGATTCTTTTTTCTTTTTGCTTTTCCGGTTGGGTGTTTTTTACTTCTTTGTACTTCAAATCTTTGACTTGATTCTTGCAATCCTCTAAACTGCTGTTGGATCTCTGTATAATATTCTTTATTTCAGTCAGTGTATGCTTAATTTCTAGTTGGTCCTTTTTCATATCCTCGAGGGTCTCACTAAATTTATGGGTGGTTTCTAGAAAATTCTTGAAAAACCTTATTAACCATGGTTTTGAACTCTATATCCAGTAGTTTGCTTTCCTCCATTTCTGTCATTTGTGACCTGTTTCTTTGTCTCTGCATTTTGGCTGCTTCCCTGTGTTGATAGAGTGGCTGTCTGTGCTAGTTGTCCTATCGGGCACAGTGGCTCAGCCTCCCCAATTACCTGAGGTGGACACTCTTGATGCACCCCTTTGTGGGCTTTGTGCACAGTCTTTTTGTAGTTAAGCCTTGATTGTTGTAGGTATCAGTGGGAGTAATTGACCTTCAGGCCAATTGGCTGTGAGAATGAGCTGTGTCTACTGTGGGAGAACTTCTGTGCTGGAGACACCCTTTTGGGGCAAGACTTGCTTCAGTGGGGCTTTGGTGCTCACTGAGTCTGTCTCCTGAGTGTGTCCCTTATGGATCTGAGGAGTTGTAATCTGGATGGTCCCACTCTGGCCACTGGGCACACTGGCACTTGAATCTCTAAGGAGGTACTAATTTAGCCTCTGCCTGAGGCTACCCAGCAGGAGCTATCGAGAGATATGCAGATTCCTCTTCTTTGTTTGGGATTTGGAGGTGCCCAGATGAGGCCCAGCTGTGAAGCAATGCAAGCTTCTCTGGGGCCTTGGCCCTTCTTTTGGATGTTCTGGGTCTCTCTGACCCAGCTGCAGTTTGTTAGGTAATTTTAGATTGCAAAGGGCCAGGTAATTCATATGCAAAAGTCTCTGAGCACAGCTTGGGTGGGGCTGGGTCTCAGGGAATCAACAGGGTGGAGCAAACAGCTATGGCTGCTCCTCAGCCCTGCCCTAAGAGGCCCTGCATCTCAGTGTCCCCCGGTAATCACTGCAAGCACCTCTGAGAGAAAGCCACCCTCGAGTTCTGCTCAATGCCAGACAGTCCAGTTTCTCCCTGTGTGAGTCTGGGTCCCCAGAGACTCGCCCGGAACTGGAGTTCAGAGCTGTCAGGAGCTTGTGACTCCCTCCCGATTAAAAAAGACAACCGCGTCCTCAGTTACCAGCCCTTTCCGCGTGCGCCTCCGTACCTCTGCACTTTACTTCCGCACCTCCTCTGAGTCTCAGTGTACTTTTCTCTTTCCTTCTAGTTATAGAATTTCCACTCAGCCAGCCTTGCTGTGGTTCTGGATGATGTCCGTTTTGTCTTTTAGTTGTATTTTTGAAGTGGTTGTGCAAGGCAGAAATTTCAGGTGTTTACCTTTGCTGCCCTCTTGGTTTCTCCTCCTCTCACCACTTTTATTCAACATAGAATTGGAAGTCCTAGCTAGAGCAATTAGGCAAGGAAAAGAAATAAAGGGCATTCAAATGGAAAAGAAGTAAAACTGTCACTATTTGCAGACATGATATTACATATAGAAAATCATAAAGACTCCATCAAAAAACTGTTAAAATTAATAACTGAATTTAGTAAGGTTGCAGGACAAAATACTTACACAAAAATCTGTTTTGTTTCTAGACAGCAAAAATGAACTGACAACAGTGTGGTGTTGGCCAGAGGGGGGCGTGCCAAGTGGGGGACATTGTAATAGTGTCCACAATAAAAATTTTTTTAAAAGTGGGAATCTTAAAAAAGAAAGAAGGAAAGAAAAACAGACAGAAAAAAGAATAAAATATCCAGGAATGAATTTAACCAGTAGGTGTAAGACCAGTATATCAAAAACCACAAGACATTAATGAAAGAAATTGAAGAAGACACAAATACATGGAAAGCTATTCTGTACTCATGGATTAGACGAATCAATATTGTTAAAATGTCCATATTACTTAAAGAAATTTGCAGATATATTGCAATTCCTATCAATATTCCAATGGAAGTTTTCAAAGAAATAAAACAAATAATCCTAACATTTGTATGAAACCACAAAAACACTGAATAGCTAGAGCAATCTCAAGAAAAAAGAACAAAGCTGGAGACATAATACTCCCTGATTACAAACTATATTACAAAGCTATAGTAATTAAAAAAGTATGGTATTGGGGGCCAGCGTGATCTGCAAGTGTGGAAGGGGTCCCCCAGGGCTGCTGGCAGAAGGGAACTCTAAAAATCAGCCCATAGCAAGAAAGTTTGCCAGATCTCTGAGCCCAGAGGGTCAGAGGGAAACCGTGGGGCACCCAGCCGCGTCCCTTGGGACAGGCTCAGCCTCTGACTGGGGAAAGGAGATCTGCATGACTGTTGGTGCCGGGGGATTTGAGATCTGGGTGCCATAATTACGGAAGACTGATCCCAGAGAGGGCAGCCTGAAGCACTGACCAGACCACGCAGTGCCGGTAAGAGAGGAGCTCACAGAGACTCAGTCTTTTCTGTTTCTGTGGCCTGCAGTTTGTTTTTTGGGGTTTTTTTGTTGTGTTTTTTTTTTTCTGAACCCTGTTCATAGGACATTTCGGATACAGATACTCGCCTGTGCTGAGGGGCGGAAGAAGGTACGGATGAGTGGAATCTGGGGAGAGGCTGGGGAAAGAAGGGGGTCCAGGAGAGGTGGCAGCAAGTTGAGTGCTGAGTCACGCCTGAGCCCAGGACCTGGGCAGCCATTTTGTCCTGAAGATATGGCCCCTCCCTCCAGTCTCCAGGCAAGGAATACAGCCACACCCAGATTCCACCCTGAATGGTACAAAGGATTAAAAAAATCTGAATAGCCCCTGGGAGTTAACAGGGTCTGACCTATAGAGAGACCTTCAGTCCCAGCAACAGAAAAAAAATCGCAGACATTCCAGAAGACTGGGATCTTAAGCCAGCCAATGGAATGACATTTCAATTTTTCATTTTTATTTTTATTTTTTATTATTTTGTTAGCTTTTTTTTTTTGCTTTTTTCTTTGTTTTCCTTTTGTTTGTTGCTTTATTTTCTATTTCTTTTCACATTATTTTTCCCTCATTCAATTTTATTTTATTTACTTGTTATTTTCTATTTTTATACCATTTTTTTAAATCAATATTTTTGTAAATATATTATTTTGTTCCCCTTCTTTCTCTTCTTATCTACTCATCCCTTTTCTACTTCCTTTATATTCAATTGAGGTCATCCTCATATTTATTCAATTCTTAACCTTATCTTCTGTATATCAGCTCAACCTCTACAGATTCTGCCCCCACCCTCTTTACTGGGTGTTTGGAGTTTATATTTGTTTGGTTTATCTATTGGTTCTGTGGTGTTTTATATATATATATATATATATATATATATATATATATATATTCTCCTTTTTCTTCTCTCTCTTATGCTTTTTTTTCTTTCTTAGATATCATTTGTGCTCTCTTTTCTCTCCCTTAATTCTCTTTTCTCAGGTGGTCACTTATATTGGGGTTATCAGTGTCGTGAGTACATTCATGCTTTGTTCCCTTTTGGTCATGTCTTGTTAAGGTGAATTTTTTAAAATATATTTTAAGGATTATTCATATTCCAATTTTACTTTATTCCAATTATACTTGATACAAAATTGTTTTCCTAAATCCAAAGTAAACTACACATCATTGCTATAGAAGCATATAGAATTTTAATTGGATCAGCATTTTTATTGGAATATTAAAAACAAATTTGAGAATGGAAAAGAATGCCTGCTGCTGAAAACAATATACTAGCTTATTTCTTATCCTTTTCATTGACTCATGTGGTTAGTAGATAAGTCAATTCCATTCAGAGGGAAAAACTTTTAGTTGCAAATTATAACCTTTTCAAGCAAGCCTTTATCAGAGCTGGTGTGAGATTCCTTTATTCACTGCCTCCCTTCACTGATAAGCAATGAAATGACCAAAACTCAGGAAGTATATAGCATTTAATATTGATATCCATCCCACCTAAAGCCTACATTTTCAAAAGGATCCCATAAGCTTTGAAGTCTCTTTAGAGAATGCCTGTAAAACAATGTGTTTTCTGTAACTCTCTGGGTTTAACTGTTTACTATTTTCCCTAGGGGAGTTGGTAACACTGAGAAGTCTTCTATAGTATGGGAGTGTCAGGTCAAATGATGTCAGAAATAATTCCATCGAGTTGTTTTCCACTAGTTTGGTCACTTTTATGGTTGAATCGATGAACTGAAGTTCATCTATAGTTTACAATACACCCAGTAGGGGTGCCAGAGAACCTTGAATTGTTTTTACACATAGAGCTTTCTCTCATCCCTAGAAAAGTTAACTGGTAACATTCTTATGATTCTCACAAGCTTTGTGATGGGCATTTCAATTTTTTTCTAAAATTCTGATGAAAGCTCAATGTATGAAAAGGATATGATACTTATCTGCCTAATGAACTTTTTAAGAGACATCTCAAACTAAGGTAGGCAGGATAGAGTATCAGAAGTAAATACCGAGTTTCCAATTGACTTTATCGCTTCCCTAGTGAAATGCAGTGGGGCCCAGCCAATCCTGACAACCCTACTCAAGCACATCTCATGACTCCCTCCAGTTCCCTTCTCATCCCACTTGTAGCCCTGCGTTCTGCCCACAGGAGAAATCACAGAGGGATAGAGGTTAGGGAACTGCTTAAGACAGGAAGTAAAGATGAGCTGCAAGGAAAACTGACTCCATATTGCTGACCTTAATGAATCAGCCAGGAGGCTTGAAGTTGTTTAAAAAAAGAAGGAAAAAGCCTAATTAAATTTGTTAAACTCTTAGTCTTTTAGTTAGTAACTGACTAAAAAACTGGTTCTTAGATGAAAATGCTAAAGCTCAGATGTGCTAATGACTTAATTTAGAAAGTTAACTCAGGGCTCCTGTGTGGGAGTGGAAATTAAAAGATTTATCTCTTTGACAGGCTCCAGTAAAATGGTGAGAATTTTACAGGTGAACTGAATGTGTACAATCCAAGGACTCAATATGGATCAGCACTTAGAAAATATAGTTCAATATATTAAAAATTAAAGATTCCTTTAACATTTAACCACTAATTGTAAAGGGCAATAGTTTCTGAATACTTTCCTTCTGGAACCATCACTAAGTAGGGCTAGCTGCTGTGGTCAAGTCTGTCGTTGTTAAGGTGAATTTTATCCTGTCTAACTAAAGTGCTAGAGAGCAAGCCATATAACCAGACACCTGGAGAGGAAACTTCATCCATGAACGGGTCAATTACACCCTAGACAAGCCCTGGGCAAACTACGGCCCTCGGGCCAGATCCAGCCCGTTTGAAATGAATAAAACTAAAAAAATAAAAGACCGTACCCTTTTATGTAATGATGTTTACTTTGAATTTATATTAGTTCACACAAACACTCCATCCATGCTTTTGTTCCAGCCCTCCGGTCCAGTTTAAGAACCCATTGTGGCCCTCGAGTCAAAAAATTTGCCAACCCCTGCCCTAGACCCAGCTACAGAGGCAGGAAGAAGGCGGCGGTGAGGGAGCAAAAGATGTGTGTGTGGTTGTGTGTGGGGTGTGTGTGTGTGTGTGTGTGTCTGTGTGAGGCACAGTTAGACCCCGAAGGACCTTCGAGGGCAGGCTAACCGAGCTAGCCTAACTAGACAGCCTCTGCTACTATTGCAAACAGGACCAGGAGGCCAGCTCTTCTTCAGAGGCCTCGCCTTTTTGAAGGGGAGAGCTGATGTAACTGAGAGCCCAGCCTCACCTCCACCCAGGGTGCCCTCAGGTAACACCTTGGACTCTACAGCCACCCCTGCCAGGGACCTGCTACCTCAGCTGTGGTCCCATGGTCACCTTGTCTCCAGCCACCTCGGGCACAGGCTCCTGTGAGTTCTGAAGCACGCTCCCCTCTGACCGGCCCAACGCTTTAGTCTAGGGCACTGCAACCACGTGTGCAGCAGACACGTGAGCAGCCCGCTCCTGTCCAAGGAGCATCAGCCCCACAAGCAGCCTGCCTCAAGCCTAAGAGCAGCAGCCTCATGTGGCCTGCCCCTGTCCAAGAAGCAGCAGCTGTGTGAGCGGCCCACTCCTTGTCCGAGGAGCAGCAACCACGCGAGCAGCCCGACCCGTTCAAGGAGCAGCAGCCACATGAGCAGTATGCCTACGTCTGAGGAGCAGCAGCACCGTGAAGCCTGCCCCCATCCCAGGAGCAGCAGCTGCGCACAGCCCGCACCCTGCACCAGTCTGAGGAACAGCAGCTGCCCAAGAAACCTGCTCTCGTTCAAGCAGCAGCAGCCGCACGAGCAGCCTGCCCCAATCTGAGGAGCAGCAGCTGTGTGAGCAGCCTGCCCCATCCGAGGAGAAACAGTTCTGTGAGAAGCCCGTCCCCATTTGAGAAGCAGCAGCAGCCCACCCCAGTCCAAGGAGCAGCAGCCATATGTGTAGACCGCCCACGTCCGAGGAGCGGCAGCCCTGCACAGCACGCACCGGTCCGAGGAGCAGAGCCACACACAGCCTGCACCTGCCTGACGAACAGCAGCCGGGTGAGTGGCCCGTTCCCATCCGAGGAGGAGCAGTCACACGGGTAGCTCACTCCCATCAGAAGAGTAGCAGCTGCGCGAGCAGTCCACCCCTGTCCGAGGAGCAGCAGCCTTGCAATCAACCTGCCTCTGTCCAAGGAGCAGTAGCCTCACAAGCAGCCCGCCCCATCAGAGGAACAACAGCAGCGTGCAGCCAGCCCCCATCCAAGGAACAGCAGCCACGTAAGCAGTCCGCCCCAGTCCAAGGAGTAGCAGCTGCGTGCAGCCAGCCCCTATCCAAGGAACAGCAGCTGTGTGAGAAGCCTCCCTCTACCTGCCAGAGGAGCCACCACGGCTGCAAACAGCACCCACCAGAGGAGCTGCTGACAGCTGAGGAGTAGCTGCTACCGCAACTGCCCAAGGAGCAACCACAGCCCGAGGAGCCACTGCCACCCAAGGGGCAGCCCCTGAACGACTCAATCTCTAGATCTGTCGATGAGATCGAACATGGGTAGACAAAGAAACCCCCAAAGGTAAGAAAAGGAGGAATCGCCAGAAAAGCAGCTAAGTGAAACAGAGGCATGCAATATGTCAGAAAAAGAATTCAGAATAAGGGTCCTAGAGTCCATAAACTGGATGGAGGAAAAATCAACAACCTCTGCAAGAATCAAGAAGAATTGGATGAAAAAATCAACACCTTATGTAAGAATCAAGAAGAAATGAAGAATGATATAGCTGCAATAAAAAACACCATGGAGCCGAAACCGGTTTGGCTCAGTGGATAGAGCGTCGGCCTGCGGACTGAAAGGTCCCAGGTTCGATTCCGGTCAAAGGCATGTACCTTGGTTGCGGGCACATCCCCAGTAGGAGATGTGCAGGAGGCAGCTGATTGGTGTTTCTCTCTCATCGATGTTTCTGACTCTCTATCTCTCTCCCTTTCTCTCTGTAAAAAAACAATAATAAAAAAAAATACTTAAAAAAAAAAAACACCATGGAAAGTTTCAACAGTAGACTAGGGGAAGCGGAGGACCGAATTAGCGAATTAGAAGACAGGGAAGCAAAACACACCCAAACTGCACTGCAATTGGAGAAAAAAATTAAAAGACAGGAGGAGAGCCTAAGGGAGCTATGGGAAAACAAGAAAAGAAACAACATACGAATAATAGGGGTGCCAGAACAATAGGAAGAGGAACAAGGCTTAGAAAAGCTATTTGAAGAAATATTGTCCGAAAACTTCCCTGATGTGGGGAAGAAAAAAGTCATACAAGCACAGAGAGTCCTAAACAAGATGAACATGAAAAAACCCACACCAAGACACATCATAATTACTATGGCAAATGTTCAGGACAAAGAGAGAATCTTAAAGGCTATAAGAGAGAGACAGAAAGTTATGTACAATGGATCTCCTATTAGATTATCAAATGATTTCTCAACAGAAACACATCAGACCAGAAAAGAATGGAAAGAAATTTACAAAGTGATGCAAAGCAAGGGACTGAATCTGAGAATACTCTATCCAGCAAGGCTATAATTCAAAATTGAAGGGGAAATAAGGAGCTTCACAGACAAAAAAAGGCTAAGGGAGTTTATCACTACCAAACCAGCAATGCAAGAAATGCTAAAGGGACTGGTGTAAAAAGGGAAAAAAAAGGTAAGAAAGAACACAGGCACAAAAAATAGAAATGGCTACAAACAAGTACCTTTCAATAATAACTTTAAACGTAAATGGACTAAATGCTCCAATCAAAAGACATCGAGTGCCTGAATGGATAAAAAACATGACCCATATATATGCTGTCTACAAGAAACCCACTTCAGAACAAGGGACTCACATGGACTGAAAGTGAAGGGATGGAAAAATATCTTTCAGGCAAATGGAAATGAAAAAAAAGCTGGGTAGCAATACTTATATCGGACAAAATAGACCACAAAGTGAAGGCCATAAAAGAGATAAGGAAGGCCAATTCATAATACTAAAGAGATCGATACAACAAGAGGATATAACCCTGATAAACATATATGCACCCAATGCAGGAGCACCCAAATACATAAAAAAAACTCCTGGAAGATATCAAGGGAGAGATCGACAACAATACAATCATAGTAGGGGACTTTAATACACCACTGACATCACTGGATAAATTCTCTAGACAAAAAATCAGCAAATAAACAGCAACCCTAGGCCTGGCCGGCTTGGCTCAGTGGATAGAGCGTCAGCCTGCGGACTGAAGGGTCCCAGGTTCGATTCCGGCCAAGGGCACATGCCTGGGTTGCAGGCTCGATCCCCAGTAGGGGATGTGCAGGAGGCAGCCGATCAATGATTCTCCCTCATCATTGGTGTTTCTCTCTCTCCCTCTCCCTTTCTCTCTGAAATCAATAAAGAAATATAGTTAAAAAAAAAAACAGCAACCCTAAATGACTCACTAGAACAGATGGACTTAATTGACATCTTCAGAACATTTCACCCCAAAGCCATGGAATATACGTTCTTCTCAAGTGCACATGGGACATTTTCAAAAATAGACCACATATTGGGTCACATGCAAAGTCTCCCCAAATTCAAGAAGATTGAAATCATACCAAGCATCTTCTCAGACCACAATGCATAATAGTAGAAATAAACTACAATAACAACAATCCAAAACATTCAAACACTTGGAAGCTGAAAAGCATGTTATTAATATTGATTGGGTTACCAATGAGATCAAAGAAGAAATAAAAACATCCTGGAAACTAATGACAAGAAAACCCAACAATCCAAAACCTATGGGACACAATGAAAGCAGTCCTGTGAGAGAAGTTTACAGTTCTAAAGGTCTACGTCAAAAAACAAGAAAAAATGGTAGTAACTTATATAACTCTACAACTCAAAGAATTAGAAAGAGACCAACAAGAAAAGCCCAGAGTGAGCAGAATAAAGGAGATTATAAAGATCAGGGCAGCAATAAATGACATAGAGACAAAAAAAATACATAAAATCAATGAAACCAAGAGCTGGTTCTTTGAAAGGATAAACAAGATTGATGAACCTCTAGCCAGGCTCACCAAGAAGCAAAGAGAGAGGACCCAAATAAACAAAATCAGAAATGATAGAGGCGAAATAACAACAGACCCCACAGAAATACAAATGATTGTTAAAAAATACTATGAACAACTCTACTCCAACAAACTAGAAAACCTGAAGGAAATGGACATATTCTTAGAAAAATACAACCTTCCAAAACTCTATCAGGAAAAATATAAAAATCTCAATAGGCTAATAACTATGGAAGAAATTGAAGCAATAATCAAAAAGCTCCTAGCAAACAAAAGCCCGGGGCCAGATGGCTTCACAGGGGAGTTTTACCAAACATTCAAGGAAGAACTAAAACCTATCCTCCTCAGACTACTACAAAAAATTCAAGAGGAAGGAACACTTCCAAGCTCATTCCATGAAGCCAGCATCACCCTAGTACCAAAACCAGATAAAGACAACACAATGAAAGAGAATTACAGGCCAATATCCCTCATGAACATAGATGCCAAAATCCTCAACAAAATCCTAGCAAATAGGATCCAGCAGTACATCAGAAAGATCATACACCATGACCAAGTAGGATTTATCTCAGGGATGCAAGGATGGTACAATATTCGCAAATCAATAAACGTGATACATCACATAAAAAAATTGAGAGATAAAAAAACATAGTCATATCAATTGATGCAGAATAAGCATTTGACAAAATCCAACACCCATTTTTGATAAAAACTCTCAGCAAGGTGGAAATAGAAGGATCATATCTCAATGTAATAAAAGCCATATATGACAAACCCACAGCCAACATCATACTCAATGGGCAAAAACTAAAACCGTTTCCCCTAAGAGCAGGAACAAGACAGGGATGCCCACTTTCACCACTCCAGTTTGACATAGTACTGGAAGTATTAGCCATTGCAATTAGACAAGAAGAGATAAAAGGCATCCAAATTGGAAAAGAAGAAGTAAAACTGTCCTTATTTGCAGATGACATGATATTGTACATAAAAAACCCTAAAGACTCCATCAAAAAACTATTAGACTTAATAAATGAATTTGGCAATGTAGCAGGTTACAAAATTAATGTCAGGAAGTCTATGGCATTTATATACACCAATAGTGAACTTACAGAAAGAGAGACTAGAAAAGCAATCCCATTTACCATCACACCAAAAAAATTAAGATACCTAGGAATAAACTTAACTGAAGAGGTAAAAGACCTCTACTCAGAAAACTACAGGACGTTGAAAAAAGATATAGAGGAAGACATAAACAGATGGAATAACATACCATGTTCATGGATTGGTAGAATCAACATCATTAAAATGTCCATACTACCCAACGCAATCCATAAATTCCACGCCCTCCCCATTAAATTACCAAAGGCATATTTCACAGACCTAGAAGGGACTCTCCAAAAATTCATCTGGAATAAAAAAACAAAAACCCCGATTAGTTGCAGCGATCCTGAGAAAGAAGAACAAAGTAGGTGGGATCTCAATACCAGATATCAAGCTGTATTACAAAGCCACTGCTCTCAAAACTGCCTGGTACTGGCACAAGAACAGACAAATAGATCAATGGAATAGAATAGAAAACCCAGAAATCAACCTGAACCACTATGCTCAATTAATATTTGACAAAGGAGGCAAGAACATACAATGGAGTCAAGACAGTCTCTTCAATAAATGGTGTTGGGAAAATTGGACAGATACATGCAAAAAAATGAAACTAGACCACCAACTTACACCATACACAAAAAAACTCAAAATGGATAAAGGAATTAAATGTAAGACGGAAAACCATATAAATATTAGGGGAATCCAAAGGCAACAAAATCTCAGTCATATGCCGGAGCAATTTCTTCACCGATACAGCTCCTAGGGTATTGGGAACTAAAGAGAAAATAAACAAATGGGACTACATCAAAATAAAAAGCTTCTGCAAAGCAAAAGACACCATCAACAAAACAACAAGAAAGCCCACTGCATGGGAGAACATATTTGCCAATGTTATCACTGATAAGGGTTTAATCTCCAACATTTATAGGGAACTCATACAACTTAACAAAAGGAAGATAAACAATCCAATCAAAAAATGGGCAAAGGACCTAAATAGATACTTTTCAAAAGAGGACATTCAGAAAGCCAAGAGACATATGAAAAGATGCTCAAAGTCACTAATCATCCAAGAGATGCAAATCAAAACAACAATGAGGTACCATCTCACACCTGTCAGACTGGCTATCATTTACAAATCAACAAATGACAAGTGCTGGAGTGGATGCGGAGAAAAAGGAACACTTGTGCACTGCTGGTGGGAATGCAGACTGGTGCAGCCACTGTGGAAGACAGTAAGGAGTTTCCTCAAAAAACTAAAAATGGAACTCCCATTTGACCCTGTGATCCCACTTCTAGGAATATATCCCAAGAAACCAGAAACACCAATCAGAAAGGATATGTGCACCCATATGTTCATAGCAGCACAATTCACCATTGCTAAGATCTGGAAACAGCCTAAGTGCCCATCAGTAGATGAATGGATTAGAAAACTGTGGTACATCTACACAATGGAATACTATGCTGCTTTAAAAAAGAAGGAACTCTTACCATTTGCAACAGCATGGATGGAACTGGAGATCATTATGCTAAGTGAAATAAGCCAATCAATGAAAGAAAATTACCACAGGATCTCACTCATTTATGGATAATTAAGACCATTATAAACTGATGAACAAAAATAGATACAGAGGAAGAGCAGCATCGAACAGACTGTCAAACTGCAGCAGGAAGTCCATGGAGGTTTGGGGAGGGGTGGGGAAGAGATCAACAGAAGGACTTGTATGCATGCATATAAGCATAACCAATGGACACAAGGCCAGGGGAAGGTTCAGGGGAGAAAAAAAGGAGACATATATAATACTCTTTGTAATACTTTAAGCAATAAAACAAAATTTTTTTTTAAAAAAAGTGTGGTATTGGCATTAAAAACAGTCAATGGACCAGAATAGAGCCCAGAAATAAATCCATACATATATGGTAAATTATTTTATGTCAAAGGAACCAATAATATACAATGTAGAAAGAACAGTCTTTTAAAAAAATTGGGTTGGGAAAACTGGACAGCCCCATGCAAAAGAATGAAACTTGACCACTATCTTACATTATACACTAAAATTAACTCAAAATGGATTAAAAACTTGAATGTAAGATCTGAAACCATAGAACTCCTAGAAGAAAACATAGACCTAAAGAAAGATGCTGGACATATGTCTTTGCTATGATTTTAAAAAATCTGACACAAAAAGCAAAAGCAACAAAAGCAAAAGTAAATAAGTGGGACTCTATTATATTAAGAAGCTTCTTCACAGTGAAGAACACCATCAACAAATTAGAAAGGCAACTTATTGAATGGGGTAAAATATTTGCAAATCACATATCTAACAAGGTACTAATATCCAAAATATATAAAGAACTCATCCAATTCAATAACAACAAAACCATTTATGACAACATGGATGGACCAGAGAGTACTGTGTTAAGTGGAATAAGTTGTACAGAGAAAGACAAATACTGTATGATTTTACATATATAAGAAATCTAAAACACACACACTCCAAAACAAATGAACAAATAAAACAAAACAGAAACAAACTCAAAGATACAGAGAACAAACTGATGGTTGCCAGAGGTGAGGGAGACGGAGGGAACATAAAGTACATATATGTTGAATCACTATGTTTTAAATCTGAAACTAAAATAATATTGTATGTCAACTATAATTAAAATAAATTTAAAAATATTTAACAAAGACTGCTATTGATGCCACTGCCATCTTCCCCAATCAAGGTATAAATGGTTTTAATTACCACAAAAAGTTCCTTTGTGCAGGAGGAACTTCCAGCCAGCACCCCACCCCCACCCACCACCTCAGAAGCAACCAGATAAATCACCTTTGCCTAGGCATTTACAATAGGAAGAAGAGGAGGAAAGGCAATTTCTTGGAGGAATCAGTATGCCAAGGCGTGTATATTTGAGAAATTGTGTCATATGTAAGGAACCTCCAGTCCTCTGACCATTGTGTACCTGGGGCTGATGGTGTTTGGTCTCTGTTGGATAGAAGTTTGACAGAGATGAGGCTAGGAGCCAGCCACAGAGGGATGGAAAGTCATAATAATAATAATAGCAATACATTTCTTTCTCTTGTAATCACATGGTGTTTTCTAGATGATCAAAGGACTTTTTCTTTAAAGTTCATTAATTTCACTAAAATTTTTCTGATGTTTGTCATTTTAGGCTGATACTGTCAAATACATAGTGTCTCTTTCAATGTGTAGTTCTGAATGTGTTAAATGTGTTGTATTTCAGGAAGGCTCTCTTGAATTAATACTTGTTCTGCTTTCTTGCTTTGTTCTTTTTCTTTAGGGACTCCTATTTTCTGGATGTTCAATGTTTTGCCTTTCTTCAAAATTTGTAACTTTCTCTTGAATCTTTCTTATTATTTTCTTTATTTCTTTTGATTTAAAATATTTTCTTTCTTTTTACCTGATATTTATCTTAAAGTAGTATACATCTTTTTTTGCTTTTGTATCCTTTTAACTTACTATTCATTTCTGAAATATTTTTTCTTTATTTTAAAGTATTTCCAGAATTTTTGTTTTCTTATTTTGATTTGTGTTCATTCATGTCTTGTATTATTTTCTTAATGTCTTTTAACTTGTTTTAGTATAGTATGATATAATTTTGATGTATTTATGGGCATGTCTTTTTGGCATGCTTTCATTTTCCTCCTTTTTCTTAAAATAACTTATCCTCTTTTTTTTCATATAATAACTCTGTATGGGACTTTACTTCTCTTTTTTCTTGTTAGCTTTTAATGTGAAATTAGTTTTCCTGAATTTATAGAATGAGACAGGGTTTAGGAAAGCTTTCCAACTTGACAGGGTTCCCTTTTTTGTTGTTTTTATATAATGTAAGCATCAGGCTTGCATTTTGAGTTTTCCTGCCCTGTTTCCTTCCTCAACTTACCTGGACTTCATCTTTCCTTCAACACTATTGTCTCTACCCAACTTAGTTTGGATTCTACTCCAGGCAATTTCTCCTGAGTGTAGGTCCCTGGCCTAGAATGGAGCCCTGGGAGATCCATTCTGAGAGCTCTCAGGGGTCTTGACTGCTTTAGTCCCTTCAGTCCTTCTAGCTGGGACCTTTCAATTACTCCTGTTAGAGAAGACAGTAACCTCTATTCCCTGCCCCAACTTCTTATTAAAGTGGCCCAACTACACTTTCTAGGAAATACTATTGACTATTTAGAAGTTCTAGCTTCAGATCCTGTTGCTTCCTTCTTGCTCCTGCACTAACACTTGCTGTCTCTGTTCACTTGTAACTTGGAGTTTGTGAGAAAACTTGCCCCTAGTTTTATATAAATGTGTCTGTAATCTCAGTGTTTTGTCTAGCTTTATGTTGGGATTTGCAAAAATTGAAAGACTGCTATTAATGCCACTGCCATCTGCCATCTTCCCAGAATCCTCCAGGAACTGTATTTTATTTGATCATCTATCTTTGGTAATTAGTGTCTAGCACATTACTAATGAATAGGGATGTGATATACTTAGATTTTTAAATTGAACTCTGTATGAACTACCTAATCTAACTGGGAACCATCCATGATCCAAGCAATGGAGCTTAGATTTATCAAAATGCACTTCCAATGCCAGGTGAGTCAGATGGTTCATGGAGTCATGGTCTTTTACTTTTCCTGGCCTTGTACTAGCATCTCTCATGCCTATAAGTTTACAATTTCATGTGACATTACAGAAAGTTCCCAGGTGTCTTGAAACCCATCTATATTTCCCTTGAAGTCTCGATCTGGGAAACTCTGGTTAGGAGTGATTAAGTATTAAGGATGAGGGCAGACTAAAGGGCGATAAAGTGGTATACTAGCTATCCTATTTGTATTGGGAGTTGGTCTTATCAGTGATATGTATACTAGTAGGATCTACCTATCAAATGTTAAGATAATTCAGTTGGGCTCTTCAGTTCCAGACAGACAATCCATGAACAAAGAAAGGGCAGAAGAGTTTGTTGGAAAGGTTAAAGGAAAGAAGACGCTGGTAGGAACCCAAAGCAACCAGTGTAAGTAGGGCAAGTGAACTCAAGATAAACACAAGTTAAGAGGGGGAAATATTGGAATCCTAAAGCTGGAGGAAACCTGAGAGTTCATCTGATCCACAACTCCAGATCTTAATACGGAAGAAAGTCTACACTTGTGTTTCTACAATGTGGTCATCTGACCATCTGCCTCAGAATCTCTGACCCTCTTGGATGGAGACATAGTAATCTGCATTTTAACAGTCCCCTGAAAACCACTGGTTAAAATATTGCAGAGCAGAATGGCATCTGGTTTCTCCAAGGACTAGATGTCAAAGTACCACGTCTATGAGCTGCACAGTGCAGTAATAATAACAATGGCGCAAATCATATTACTTTTAGTACTCTTGCTTCTCCTCCTTAAAACTGTTCTCTTCGGACACAGGATGGGATCAACAGAGTTCCAGGAATTTGTGCTGCCTATCAGACACAGTTGAAATTCTTTGTACTAATGGAATATAACATTTGGCTCAAGTGTTTTGAAAGAAAACAGTTCTGGAGAAACATGCTTCTGCTACTAACACAGAGTGGGTCTTAGCTTTTGGTGGCCTCTGGTTAGAGGAAATGTCACTCAGATCCAGGCTGCCTCTGTCAGGTCACAGTGATCTTCAGCAAGCCTTTCTGGGCCATATCCCCAGTGTGTGTAGGGAAACTGGGCTATGAGAAGTGACTGCTCCAGAGTTCTAAGTCTCCACTCCGGTTTGGAGGAAAATCTGCCCTCGATGCCTCCCTCCATCATCAATTGGACGTGGTCTTGTGAGTGTTGAGGCTCAGTTGGCTACCCCAGAATTCATATTTAAGATGGATGCAGTTAGCTCTGCCCAAGCCCTCTGGCTCACCCAGCACCCATGGGGCTGGGCCCTTCCCCTCAACTCCCAGAACAGAGTGTGTGTCTGATGGGCACTGGTCCCCATGTGGGCACTGGCAGGGATTCCATGGGGATACATAATTGTGCTCATTTTCTACCTCTGCAGAAATAGAAACAGTCATGTCTGCACTGTCAACTGCAGTGTAAACCCTATGGGACAGGATTCTCAGAGCACAGAGTTAAAGAGGAAACTACCTTCAATGCTTTCATGGGGAGGGAGACAGCACATACCAAACATGGATGGCTGAGGTTCTGGCTGCTGTGAGTGCTTTTCAATTTGAGCAAAAGTCTCCACCACTTTGTGCCTCAATTTTCTTGTTGCTAAGGAGACACGTGATGCTGTGTTAGATCTGGTTAGGTAATTATTCAGACTGCAATTACTTTATGTATTTGTTTCCCAGGGCTGCTGTAACAAAGTACCATGAACCGGGTGGCTTAAAACAACAGACATGTATTGTCTCACAGTTCTGTAGGCCAGAAGTCTGAGATTAAGGTGTAGGCAGGGTTGGTTCCCTCTGAGGGCTCTGAGGGAGAGTTGTCTTATGCTTCTCTCACACTTGCTATGGCCAGAGTCCTGCGCTTCCTTGACTTACAATGCATCACTCCGATCTCTACATTGTCTTTCCATGCTGTTCTCTTTGTGTCTTCACATGACCACCTTCTTACAAGCCAAGTAGTCATATTGGATTAGAAACCACCTCATCTTAACTGTGTCTGCAATAACCCTGTTTCCCTATGAGGCCACATTTTGAGGTCCTGGGGCTAGGACTTCAATATCTTTTTTTGGGGGAAACAATTTGGCTCATAACTTCCTGTTATTTCTGAATAATCCCAATATTTCCTAGAGGTTGTTAAATATTTTTTAGAGAGTATGGGTCTGCTGCTTATTATCTAAGAGGGGGCAAATTTCCTAAGCTCTTTGAGCCTCATTTTCCTCATCCATTAAATGGAGATAGCTTACAATAGAGACCTCATAGGGGAGATAATTAAGTGAGATGAAAATATATACAATTTTTACCACAGTTCTGGGCACATAATAAGCACTCAATAAATGTTAGTTAACATTCCTTTTTTTTACTGTCCCCTGAAGAGCTGTGTGTTAGAGATATATTTCCATCACCCCACATCAAGCTAACTCAGGAAGCAACCACCACATGCCCTGCAGAGTTCATAGCATTTCTTCTATGCTGGAGCCCCCAGAAAGATAATGCAAATTCTCTCAGCTGATGCCCCTCAGCCCCCCATGGGGTCCCAGGGAGGCAATGCGCAGGTTCATGTCAGCGGGTGCAATGCAGCACTTACATCATGAGGGCCTGTCTCCACAGGAGCAAGGGCTGACTCGGAAGCTTAGTGCTTTCAGATTGGGCATCAGGTTCTTTTTTTTTTAAATAGAAATTTATTGATTTCAGAAAGGAAGGGAGAGGGAGAAATAGAAACATCAGTGATGAGAGAGAATAATTGATTGGCTGCCTCTTGCATGCTCCTGAATAGGGATTGAGTCTGCAACTCCTGACCAGGAATCGAATTGTGACCTCCTATTCATAGGTTAAACCCTCAACCACTGAGCTACACTGGCCAGTCAAGGGCATCCGGTTCTTTTTTTTTTTTAACTAGGAATCTTTTTAAAAAATTTTTTTTGATTAAATTATTACATATGCGTCCTTATCCCCACGTTACCCCCTATCCCCCCACTATTGCCCTCACCCCCTGTTGTCTGTGTCCATTGGTTAGGCCTATATGCTTGCATATAAGTCCTTTGGTTGATCTCTCCCCCTTACCCCCACTCTCCCCCACCTTCCCTCATAGGTTGGATAGTCTACTCAATGTTTGTATGACTCTGGTTCCGTTTTTGTTCATCAGTTTATGTTGTTCATTATATTCTACAAATGAATGAGATCATGTGGTATTTATCTTTCTGTGACTGGCTTATTTCACTTAGCATAATGCTCTCCAGTTCCATCCATGCTGTTGCAAATGGTAAGAACTCCTTCTTTTTTACTGCAGCATAGTATTCTATTGTATAGAAAATACATCCTGCATATAAGATATTTACATTATGATTCATAACAGTAGCAAAATTACAGTTATGAAGTAGCAACGAAAATAATTTTATGGTTGGGGGTCACCAAGACATGAGGAACTATATTAAAGGGTCACGGCATTAGGAAGGTTGAGAACCACTGAAAGCCTGTGGGATAGATTACTATTTACCAACCCAATATCCAGTCTCTCTTTTCTTCTTATAATAGGAGGAAGATCTAGTTCCTCAGAAAAATTGGTGACCTATTAAATAAAATAAGTTTGTTGGGCCCGGTCAGTGTGGCTCAGTGGTTGAGCATCGACTTATGAACCAAGAGATCACCTGTTTGATTCCTGGTTGAGGCACATGACTGGGTTGTGGGCTGGGTCCCCAGTGTGGGTGTGCAGAAAGCAACCAATCAATGATTCTCTCTCATCGATGTTTCTATCTCTCTATCCCTCTCCTTTTCCCTCTCTCTCTAAAATCAATGAAAATATTATAAATAAAAAAAGAAGTTTGTTGGGTAGAATTTATAGAGAAGCTCCTTCATGAGAATATCAATTTTGCCCTTTCTACCTTGTCTCCTGGAACTTGAATGAGGTGTATGGTGCTCCAGCAGCCATTTTGGGGCCATGAGTTAAACTCGAGGATAAAAGATGTATACTAAGGATGATAGATGAGAAAGATAGGACAGTATAAATATTGATTACATCATGGAACTCCATTACCAGCTACAGACTGTCTAATGCTGGACTTATTTTACATGAAATTAACACCTCTATTTAGATTAAACCATTGTTATTTGGATTTTTCTGTTATATGCAGACACACATAATTCAAATGGATACACAGATTAATTCAAATAGAACCTCTTCTTTTTCACTATCCCTGTATCCCAACTAGAGAATTTCTTTACTGGGTCTCCCACAGGTCTTCACTCAGACCTCTCTGATAACATTTATATAATATATCAGAGATATTTGACAATATAATTCCTCTCCTGCTAGACTGTGACTGCCCTGAAGGAGGAACATTGTCTCATTCCTTTTTTGTGTCTGCAGTGCTTAATTCCCAGTAGTCAGAAATTAGTCCTTTCAGTTGATATTTGTTGAGTTAAATTGAGACTTGAGAAGGACTCAGGGTATGCTATTAATGTGAAAATTCTTTGGGGGAGGGTATTATTTGAAACCTGAACTTTACTTGGGGTTTAGTTGTCAAGAAATAAAGTCATGGAAATGACACTGGATGGGGGCCTTAGGGACTGGGGTGTGAGAGATAGGTAAGGTTGAAAGGAAAGGTGGGAAAACTGCAGCCATAGATTTCAGCCTGTCTGGAGCTCCCCAGGGTGGCTCTTGTTTGCAGGTATGCTTTCCTGTACACAAAACCTAACTCCCCTGGAAAGCCCCAAGAGGAGACTACCTGCATTAGGAATGCTTTCCATTGCCCCTGCTGCCTCTCTGAGAGGAAAAGCTTCTCTCCTGAGAGTGAGTATCACAGACAACTGGCTCCGTGGTCATTCCTGCAAGTCCCTCCTGGGTGCCCCAATGGTGTTCCCTTGGTCCTCCCAAATTATTTTGGAATGGTCTGTCATTCTTGAGTTGCAAGATTAAATGAATAAGTATTTGGATAAGATGCTTTCAGGCCCTAGATCAAAGTCTCCATTGCTCAGGGTCTAGACCCCTTTCAGAGTGAATATAAAGCCTGCCCCCCCCCCTTAGAATGAATAACAGTGCAAAGGAGAAGTTCTACCCATATCCACCCTATCAACACATCTTCTCAGGGGTAGAGCTTAGGTGTGTACTCAGAAACCAGGGTGAGGAGAGAATGAAAAGATGCATTTTCTATTAAAACCACTCAAAAATGTTATAGGCATGGACCAATATGATTATATGGCTAAAGAAAACCACTGGAGAGCAAATTAAACCATGCCTCATGATATAATTTTTCTCTCCTTGTAAAAACAATAAAAAAATTTTTGGTTCATTGCTGTGTGTTTGTGTGTCCACTTTAATGAATAGCATCAGAGCCTGTTTTTGAAAGTCACAGATCTGGGCTTAAGCCAAAACGTGACAGTAGCTGTCCTGTGTGCCATGAAAAAAGGAGAAGAAAGCACAGTCATTATACAATTTCCCTCTCCTAAATCAAACCTGCCATTCACCATTATTATTTACCATGGCTTTGTAATTGTGAGCAGAGAGGTGAGGGGAGCTGGGAGCGTGTTCATTCTTTAAAGTGACATAAAGTGGCACTGGGGTCTGAAAAGATAATTGTTCTTTTCTCCTTGTTAATAATATCCAACTGCTTCTAGGAGTTCTGTAAAAGGTTCATTTAAGGCCAGCTCTAGAAATTTCTGTGGCATCTGGCTCATTACTTCGTTTTGAAACCCGGTTTGAAACCACTCTCAGGAGTTGAGAAGGATGCATTGATGCGACCTCCAGTCAGAATTCCTGTGTAACTGTGTTAGCAGGATGGCGCTTGCCCTCACTGACATCCCTCTACCACCTAGTGGAGCTCATGGGTGGGAAGTACTGGCAGTTTCTCAGAATATGATTACTTTGAGGACATTTCCAGCTCAGCCTGAACCTTAGGAAATGGAATTTGGAAAGGAATCAAGATCTGCAGCCATGCTCTCAGGGCTTTCCCTTGCCCCACGGTGGAGTGATCATTTATGGGCAACCTGCCAAATCTAGTAAAACTTTCTGCTGACAAAATGAGTGATACAGACACCTTCATCCTTTGGCTCTCCATGAGGTTTCAAATTCCTGTTGATCAACTACAAATAGGTATAGGGAAGGTAAATATTGCTCCTATCAATGGACCTTTCTATATATGAATGAGTTCCTGCTCTTCCTGTTTCACAATTTCAAATTTTATGTGACATCATTGAGTCTCTGACCTGCATCAGATCAAAAGCAGAAAGCTCATGCCTCTTGACCCCCTGGCTAAGGATTGCAATATTAATGATGCTTAGCACTTATTAAAGACTAAGTATATTGGAAGCTCTGTGTTAAGCACTTTACATGATTAATCCCCTTAATCCTGGCAGGCAGCTTTTTCATTATCCTCATTATATGCATATACAGCTAGCAAGTGGTGAAGCCAGGATGTGAACTCAGGCTGCCACACTGAGTTTGCAAACCTAACTCTCTCTTACTGTGATTCTAAAGCGTAGGGTGATATGATCACATCCCTGGCCTCAGAAGAGTCACTTTTCTGCATTTTCTGAAGCTGCTTCAGCAGCACTAATACATGAGGCCATCAACCCAATAGGTGACTGTAGTCCAGGAACTTTGTGGCTTGATTCATGGTCTCGGGTTGGGAGCAGAATTACCCACAATTTGGTATGAAAAGATTTCTCATGGGAGAGTGTACTGGAGACTTCCATTTGCACTGGCTTTAATATTTTGTCCCATGCATCCCTGGCTCCTTGAGGGAAAAGGAAAAGGAGAGGAAAATAAGGACATCATAGAAGAGGAACTGGATCTCTCACCCTCCCCCCTTTCTCTTTACCATAGTTTTGATATTCTAATCATTAATTGCAGTGTTTTGAGCATTTTAGGAATTGAATACATAGTTGAGGGAGTATGATATGTAGCTTATAACCCAGAAATAGGTTGAAGGCTGAGTATAGAGGTTAGTAATATACCCCAAACTGAGATATTCTATTCTTTTTCAACCAACAAAGGGAAGTCAGGGACACATGTTCAGAAATTGGTGAAGTTGGGGGATTTTCATGGTCAGCATGCCACCAGCTGACTGAATGCTTGTGGTCATCATATTCTAATTGAGCTTCTCTTTGTTATTGGTGATTTCAGGATTGTTTGCAAAGAAAGGTGTGTGTTCTCTGGAGGCAGGAGTGGTAGGGAAGTGGTGGGAGTACCAACAAAGCTTCCTCAGACCTGCCTGACAGCTCTGGCAAAGCCCAGGCCTGTGCACACAGTGTCCCTGGATACAGAGGCTCTGGGACCTGCTTGATGATTTGGAGGAGTCCAAGCCAAGCATTCAAGGACTCCTTCTGTTAGTGTTCACAGGGCCACAGGGCCCCCGATGCCATTCAAAGCCCTTGGAGTAAAACTGACATTTGAAAGAAAGCCAAAGCATTCTCAGGCATTGCCCATGGTCCTGCTGCTGATCACTGAGGTTTACTGTCTGGTGACATCCCCTCGAGGTCCCAAATTCCTTTCAGCTGCAGCCTTATAAAATATTTTTGCTCAGGATAAGGCTGCATTGTTTTGTATTGTGGAGGGATATTCTTTTTATCCATTGATCCTTTCTAGTTTAGGGATGCAGCTCTAGACATAAGTGGAGCTGAAAAGAATCCCACTAGATTTCATTGATTGCAGATAACCATCAGAATGGTATAATCTTCTAGAGCAGCGGTTCTCAACCTGTGGGTCGCGACCCCTTTGGCGGTTGAATGACCCTTTCACAGGGGTCGCCTAAGACCATCCTTCTTATCAGATATTTACATTACGATTCATAACAGTAGCAACATTACAGTTATGAAGTAGCAACGACAATAATTTTATGGTTGGGTCACAACATGAGGAACTGTATTTAAAGGGCCAGAAGGTTGAGAACCACTGTTCTAGAGTTTTTCCCAGAAGCAAATGACTCATATTAACTCCAAACTCTTTAGAATAAAACTTCATAGTGTCTGACAGTCTGTGTTTAGTGCCAAGGAAGGTCACCTTTGAATCATTATAGTCTGCATCATTCAAAGTTTTAAAGCAAAATGTGGTTCCTCTATTTCTGGACCTCATGAACTGTGAGTCAGCAGAATTATTCATCTCCTGGCTTCTCTGTTCTGTGGCTGGGCTGGTGTGGGTGAAGGACAACCGATGGTGAGTAGGAGAGGCTCAGGAATGCCCAGCAAGGCAGCCTGGATGGCCAGTTGACATTGACCAGAGGAGGTAGCAAAGCTCGTAACATTTCCTATTGTGTGCTTGACCTTTGTCTTGGCGGACCCACACCCTGGGCAAATGTTTTTGCTTTTCCAATTTAGAAGATTGCTAATAAAGCAAACTATGATTTATTTGATGACTAAAAAAATAGCCTATAGGAGGCAGACATCAAAGGGTGCTATGGACCAGAAGGAAAAACCTTTTTAGCTCTTCTTTACCCTGTGGGAGATTCTTTGCCTATGCTTACCAATGCTAGCTCCTCTTGTGATTTTGTATCTTTTTTCTATGACTCACGGATTCCTGAAGTTGGGAAAAGAACCCAGAGTAGATCCCAATTGTCCTGAGTTCTCTTTGCAAATTCTCTCTTTGCTTAAACCAGGAAGGAACTGACTATTTCCTCAGGGTCTGGAATATTTCCAACTCCTGCTATTCATGTGAGCCGGTAGTCATTTTCCTATTTTCTCTCAGCACCTTGTCCTTCAATGGTAATGAAGTAATAGTGGGTTAGTTTATGCAATCGTTGCATCCATAGACCTTTACACTTTAATTATGAATGCCCTGGGTTAAGAGGAGAGTTTGCATGGTGCTAAAGGAGATGTTAGAGATTGAAATATTTCCCAATTATTTGGTTTTTCCAGAAAAGCTCAAAACTCCACCAAGTGCTTACGTGTGAGTATAACTAAGATGGAGTTCTCCAGTAGATTCTGGCCTGACCAAAAACAGTCTTCCTAGAAGAAAATATTTAGCCTTTTGATCAATTTGTTTTTATTCAGAAAAGCTGAAATAAAATTGATGTTATATGAGAAGTTGGTCATTGCTTTATTGCTGACAAGAATATAATGGTAAACATGGAACATTTCCTTCTGAGCAGAATTGTAGTGAACTGAGAACTAAAGAGCTTATGAAAAATAGCTTCCAAGTGATTATTTTTGTTTGCTTAAATGTTACCACTAATAATTGTAATTCCAGCTATCCACAGAGAGCATGGGAAAATGCTATAACAGAAACTAAATAGCATCATCACACTTTATGACATCCAACTGCCCATCCGTTTTCTGGGACTGCTCAGTAAAATATAAGCAAACAGTTCAGGTGCTACTTATTTGCATTTTTAGGGCCAATGATTTTTTTCCAGGCTTTCTTTAAAAGCTTTACCTTGGCCCTAGGTCACTGTAACAACTTCTGAAATAAAACTTGAATTTGGAGTTTTCTTGCTTGGCAAAGGCTGGTTGTCTGGATTATAATGGGACATGTTTGGGGGTGACTAATGCATCTGCAGATGGCCCTGGACTCTAGACAACAGGCCCAGGCCAACCTGAACCAGACAGTTTCAGGTGCAATGATTTCATCAGTGCTGAAAAGGGGCTCCACCTGTCATTACTGCCTAGTGATGGTCCATGAAGCAATTTTTCTTATTCTTTCCTTAGAAAGAGTAGGATCATTACAGATATGCAGTCACTTTAACTTTTTGGGTTATGACCAAGATGAATAATATTAATAAACCATGAACCAACAACCTAAAGGCAAAAATGGTCAGACTACCCAGTAGAGAACTTCAAATGACCAAGAGCTGCCAAAGCTCTGATCATCTCTGGCCCAAAGCAATCAAATCCTTCTTATCTTTGCCTCATCCAAATTGCACTGTGGCCCCAGGGTTGAGGATGAGGCACTGGCAGGAGAACTGATGTTGCTGGTGGGTAGTGCAGGGGTGGCAAATGTCTTTGAGAGCATTTCACTATCAGGTTGTGAACCTACCTCAGCCTACAGAAGGATGGAGACTACTTGATGAGTGCTGGTCTGCTCAGCTGCTGTGAGCAGTAGCTCAGGCTAGAAGCAGGGGTTCTGTGCTTAGAGTGGGTGGGAGGGATGCTTTCAGGGCCCTTGTCTACACCTGCTCTGTTGTTGGGACAAACAGAGGAGCTTGGTTTTGGAGGCTCAATTCACTGTCTCCCAAACAACAGCAGCCAGTGCCAGTCGTGCCAGCAACGTGGTGCCAGTAACAATGCTGCTTCAGTACACTTTGACTTGACTTTTTGTTTCATTCAATTTCAAGAATGTTTCTGAATTACTTGTTTTGAAATGTCCTTTTGTCTTTACCCTTTCAGCCCTGAAGCTCTGAGAAAGGCCAAGACCCAGGAAGGACACTTCACATTTGTCCTGACTAAAATTGATCTCCTTGTCTCCTTCTCCCCGGATCTATTCCCACTCTGTGCTCCCTGTCTCACTGAAGCCTCCATCATCCACTTTCATGCTCAAGCATGGGCCTGACCTTCAACACTTTCTCCTCCCTTCCCAACCACAGCCAATCAGTACATCAATGAATCAATCACCAAGTTCTATTTCACCTACCAAATACCTTCACATTCATCCATCCATCCATCCATCCATCCATCCATCATCTATCCACTTCTCTCCAGCCCACTGCTGCTGTCTTTGCATGGACTGCCAGCCTCTCTACCCTGGGTGGCCAAGACAGTTTCTGCACTGGTTCAGGGTTCTGCTGACCAGACCCAGCTCACTATCCCACTCTATTCCCATGCATGGCCACAGTGGTTCAGATCATGGTACTTCTCTGCCTACAGCCATGTCAAAGGCTTCCTGTGGCAGTAAGGAGTTTAAACCCTAAAGAACATGGTGCAACTAGACCCTTTGATATCTGTCTCCTGCTGTTTTTAATGTAGCTGCATGTGCTGAGTCCTGTCTTATCTCATCCCTTGCATTTGCTATTTCCTCCACCTAAGTACTGACTCGTCTACTGGCTACCTCCTTCTCAGTTACTCAGGACTCAAATTTTAAGTGTCAGGACCTCCAGGAAGCTTTCCCTGACTCTACCTCCTCTATACTTCCATAGCCTGCACCCATTGTAACAATGGGACCATGGAATCTATCGTCAAAACTAGGGCACCCATTGGAGTGAAAGGGGGCACCTGTACATATTATGCATGGACAATGGGTGTAAACTAGAGCTGACCCAGGCAAACCTTACGTACAGCACTTATCACATTTTCAAATTGCTTGTTAAAAAAAAATTGCTTGTTAATTGGCTAGGTTCCCGCTACCCTACCTAGCAGACAGCAATTTCACTAATGACAGAGAATGACCAGTTTTTAGTGTAGTTGCTACCACATTCATATACTTATTTATCTATATATATATATCTATATATATCTATATATACTTATCTAGATATATAAAAGCCTAAGTGACCGTTACGACTGGTTGACCAAATGACTGATCGACTGGTCACTATGACAGCACTGACCACCAGGGGAAGATGCTTAGCACAGGAGCTGCCTTCTGGTGGTCAGTGCACTCCCACAGCCAACCTCCTGAGGCTGGCCAACCCCCCGAGGTCCCTCCCCCTGGGCGGCCCCAATTGGCCCCATCAGGACTAGGACTGGGCGAGACAGCCCTGATGGGCCCCAATCGTTGGCCAGGCTGAGAGACCCCACCCATGCATAAATTCATGCACCAGGTCTCTCTCTCTCTCTCTCTCTCTCTCTCT
>NW_005871069.1:10649471-10705077 GCF_000147115.1 Myotis lucifugus
CACACACACACACACATCTAATGGCCTTGGTGTCTAATGGCACTAGGTCTTCTCTGCTCACCCTCTGAAGGAGCCTTCAGCCATCACAAACAGCATAAAGGACCTTGCCAACACCTGGCTGAAATAAAACAGATGTGTTGGGTCCCAAAGTGGGTTTCATGGTAGATAAGTACCTTGGAATGTTAAGACATATTACATGAAAAATAGGTTCTGGGTCCCAAAAAATAATTAAAATTAAGCATATCTCTTTAATGCTAAGATCCTTTAAACACTCTGAAGTAAGCGGTGTTTCTCAAATTTAGATAGATACAGAACCCCTCCCCCTTGCCTCTGCCATATCCTAGACTTCACATTCCGTGAACCCTACTATGAGAACCACTAAAATCATATCCTTAGGGAGTGATGTATTTCATTTCTTCCCATTGCCTAGACTAGGACCTGACACACAGTTGATGCTAAAAAACTGTTGCATGTGGACTAGTATGCCATGTTTTCAGCTGAGGACAGAAGAGTTTGGGGTGAAGGTGCCATGTAACCTGTCATACCAGCACTGTAGGTGACTTGGGAATGGGGAAGATGCTGACATGCCTGAAAATGACATGAGAAATGATGAGGTTGGTGAAACTTCACTTTCATACCCTGTCACCCTCCCTCTTAGCAGTGTCTTCCTTGGCTTCACCCTGTTCTGAACCTACCTCCTGAGTGGAGTCCACTCCCATAGAATTGGCTGTCAGTGTCTCCACCTGAGTGCTGAGCTGCTGAGGGTTAGTTTCACCCAGTGCTGCTGAGGTCTGTCTCACCCAGTGCTGTTTGCTTAGTCTTATTCTTTGCTGTTTGCTTAGTCTCACCCAGTGCTGTTTGCTTAGCTCAGTGGTTCTCAACCTTTTGGCCCTTTAAATACAGTTCCTCATGTTGTGACCCAACCATAAAATTATTTTCGTTGTTACTTCATAACTGTAATGTTGCTACTGTTATGAATCGTAATGTAAATATCTGATATGCAGGATGGTCTTAGGCGACCCCTGTGAAAGGGTCGTTCAATTGCCAAAGGGGTCGCGACCCACAGGTTGAGAACCGCTGGCTTAGCTGCTTCCTGCTGACTAGCACCCTCTGGCCCCAAAGCAGAGCAGCTGGAGTGGCAGAGGCCACATGGTAGGGCTTATTTAAGCAGGATCCTGCCTCACCCCCACCTCATGATATTTCTCACTCCACCCACTTGTGAGGCTGGCCCTGTTATGTACTAAAGTCACAATTTCTATAGGGAACCTCATGGGTCAGCATTCAGAAAAGAAGAGGATGAGGCTGTTGCCTTGAACATCAGGAAAGAAAACTGAAATCCTTCCAATAATGAAGAAAAAAAGACGGCATGCAGACTTTAAATCTGGCTGGTCAAGCAGGTTCAAAAAGTCTGTGTTGAGAAATTGTATGCAGTGTAACTGATTTATTTTGCTTCTTAGATACTATTCCTTCTTTCAAATAAACTATTTATTATAGAATGACAAAGTTCCATGGAGCTACAAGCTGACTATCTTCCTTTTCCACTGCCCCATTTCCATCTAAAGGAGGGAAGTCAGGACGTGCCACGGTGAAATTCTGCAGTTGAGTCAAGGTGAACTGCAAGTGAGTCCAGCTGGAGGGACTATCCCCTACACTGCTGCTCCACGCCAGTGGAGGGCCCATGGTGACTCTCATTTGTGGTCCTCTGCTCCTGCTAAGCAGTGCCATCCTCCAGGCGCCTTCTTGGCCTAACCTGCTCCTGCAGTGGGACAGCAAGCATGAGCCAGGAGCTTAGAAGCAGCAGGAGCTTTGCCCCTGAGCACGTGGAATGAGGACACAGAA
The DNA here is from genome assembly GCF_000147115.1 of Myotis lucifugus. Lineage (NCBI taxonomy): Eukaryota > Metazoa > Chordata > Mammalia > Chiroptera > Vespertilionidae > Myotis > Myotis lucifugus. The sequence goes on from NW_005871069.1 coordinate 10,651,311, forward strand.
CTGGCGGCCTTCCATTGGCTTAGAAACCTCTGCACTGGACCTCAGCTGCCAGGGGATAAATAAGGACAGCAGTGGCCTCACTACTCAGGTCAGGCGCCCTCCTGGGAAGTTCATCTGGGCAGACTTTGCCAGCAGGTGAACTAGCGAATGCTTCTGGTTTTTAGGCAGTTTAAGTTTCCAAACTACAAATGACAGGGCACCTTGTAATATCCATTGCACAAGTGAGTAAACTGAGGATCAGAAAGTTTAGGGAATTTGGCTCAATTGATACTTCTGTGATTTGAACCCAACTCAGCCTAGTTCTAGAGCTCATGTCCTTTCTGCTGTATCCTGGCTCCTCCTGAGCACAGGACAGTCATCTGTGTTTGCCTGCATCTGCCAAGCAGCCCTATAGCCTGGGCTGTCCCAGAGCTGGAAATGTGGTGGGTGGATTAGATGATCTTGAAGGTTCCTTTATGGCCTTGCATTCTGTGCTGCTGGGAGACAACACAGAAGGCACTACTCTACTAGGGCTCAGAGCTGTCCTTAGAGCTCTAATTTTGTTTCTCTTTTACTGGTGGAGGCGGAGGTAAAGGAGTGCGAATTGGGGAAGAGGCCCTTTAAATTGGAGAAAATGTGGTATTAATCTCTCTTCTCATCTATCTTTATTTTGGAGTGTGTTTAAGGATACATATTATATGCATTCTTCTCCCCGCCTATCTCTATACTTATATCAATTCATAAATAAAACACACAACTGCTTGGCTCAAAGGTATCACTTGTCTGCAAGATCCCTCCTGCAGGTAATGTCTCTGCCAGGGGAGCTGCTGGCTCATAGACTTTCCGTGACCTACTCCTGGGCACTGGTGCAGGCAGGATTTAACAAGCGGCCTGGCAGATATGCACATCACATTATTTTAGTGATAGTTGGCTTCACTCTGCCAAAAATAAATAGTATGTGCATAAAGTTAACTTTGCTATCTCATGTTTAGATAGAAAACCTGTCGTGAACAGATACTTCTGGAAATGGCTGGGGAGGGAAACTAATTCATGCTGCTTGTCACTGTTATTGGCATGATTGGCATTTTCCAGATAGTTGTTGCCTTTAGTATCCTCAGTGCTTATGGGGAAGAGAGGATCTTCAAAATGGGATCCACCTGAGGCCTGGGCATCACTGTGCCAGTTTCCTTACTGTTGTTGAATGTGGCTTGAGACTGAGGTTGGCTGCTGTGAATTTTAGTATGCTGCTGTCAATCATGGGGGCTTATGTGAGTCTTACTTGGCCTGGGATTGGGAATTTCAGAATAATGTGACACTCCAGCATTGGGTAGTCTCAGAATTGCAAGTTGGTTTAATCTCCGTAATCAGGTTTTAAAATATGATTCCTACAGTATTTTCCTGCTAATCCTGAAAAGTTCTATCTTTGAGCAGACAATAGTGTTCTGGACCTTGCAGAGGTATTCACTGTCAAAGCCAGCCTCCAGGTAGGGACCAGAGGGCAAAAGAAGAAAACATTTTATAAGCCTCTCTTTTTATACACATCTGTGAAAAACTAGAACAAATAAGATGAGATAATAAAACAACAATTCATACAAAATGTTGTGGAATATGCTCAGCTAATACAAACACTTGGTGCACTGAGAATTCTGTTTCTTGTAAACTAAATTACAAAAAGTTGGACAAAAAAATCAATGGATTATTATTTATGTTCTATTTAATCTAGGTGCTTTAATAATGTCTATCTGGCCAAATACACTATTGCTTTTTCATTGCTGTGGGATTCACTTAACCTCAAATAAAACTAAAGTAAACCAAACAAAAATCACCTGCCATCTCTTGTAAGAGTTGGTGTTCACAGTGGGAAATAATACACTGAATTTAAGCACCTGAGAGAGGGGGGTGGTTGGAGGAGTTTTGATTTTCTAGCTTTTTCAACTAACACACATAATAGAAAAAATACCTATATTGGTCTTTGCACCCTAGTTCCTAAGTGATAAGAATACTCAGAATGCCCTTTGTTCTAATGAGGTGACTCTGGTGGCTGCTAGAGGGCTCCTGGTTGGAGAATGTCACCTTAAAGACCAGGACAGGATAAGAAGCTTGAAATTTTGGGAATTTTCAGCTCCATCTCCCATGCTCTAGAGAGGAGATGGGCTGGAAATGGAGTTAATAATTGTTCATGCCTATGTGAGGCAGCCTCCACAAAATCCCAGTAGGGGGTTCTGAGAGCTTCCAGGTGGCAAACACACCCACACCACGAGGATGACACACTCCAACTCAATGAGGACAGAACTCCTGTGCTTGGGACCCTCCCAGACCTCACCTTACATATCTCTTCACTGGCTGCTCATCTGTATCCTTTAATACACTGGTAAAAATAAATGTTTGCCTGAGTTCTGTGAGCTGCTCTGGAAAATTAGCTGTACCTAAGGAGGGGTCTGTGAAAGCTGCATCAGAAGCACAGGTGATAACCTGAGCTTGCCAGTGGTGTCTGAAGGGGTGGGATGGTTCTATGGGACTGAGTCTTTAACCTGTGGGATCTGCCTCCATGTCTGGTGGACAGGGTCAGAACTGAGTTCAATTGTAGGGCACCCAGCCGATGTCCGATGCTGGTGTGTTGTTGTGGGGATAACCTGCACATTTGAAACCAGAAGTGTCAGAGCAGAGTGTGCTGTGTGAGGAGGCAAGGAGGATCAGAGGAAGAGCTGGGCTTTTCCCTCCCCAGGAAGAAAACTCTGGATCTTTTCTTTATAGTAGGGTAAGGCTCAAATCCTACTGGCATTTTCAAATCTTCACAAGGCAAGCTGTTGCCACACTGGTGCCCGGAGATCGAGTGCAGGAGCTGCACTCTTCATGAACTTTTTGAGAAAATCAGCTGGATTCTAAATTGGTTGTCCAAATACTGAGAGAAACAAAATTCGTAGACAAGGGAAGATGGAGGGGTGGAGGGGGGCAGTGGCAATCCCTAGGGCCTTGCCCAAGCTTCTTCTGACAAGCCTTGTGTACTATATTTCTAATCATTGCCTTAGCTCCACTTAGTAATTCTCTTCTCAGTGTCTTCATTTTGCAGATGAAGAAACAGTGCTCAGAGAGGCCAAGTTAATTGCTTAAGGTCACACAGTTCCTCCACAGCAAGACTGGGATTCCAATCTTGGTTGGACATGTTCTTTTTACACATGGCTCATGTAGGAAATAGAATTATGTCTAAAATAACATTATTGTGAGGATTAATGTTTACAATTTCAATTAGTGTTTATGACTTATTGTAAAAGTTTCATCTGTAAGATGAAGGAGCCAATTAGATCATTGTGTTCCTGTCTATGATAAAATTAAATGATTTTATATTATTGGTTTAGAAAAAGCTGAGGTTGCCTCTGGCAGTCCATGAGTTGAATTTGGTTTGCAAATAGGTTTTGTTTTGCCTGTTGACAGAACAGGCACACATCTGATGCTTAAGATTTTTTTTGAGCTAATATTAAAACAAACAAACAAGAAAGCTTATATAAAAATTAGACTTCTAGTTTCTCCTGAACAATCAGCAGATTTGGCAATTGATTCAGCACTCCAGAAAGGTAACAATCAGTGGGTTCTGAGTATCAGCTGCTCACTTTAGGTATTGTCAGCAGTTCTCCACTTTGCCAATAGTTCCCACCAATCCCAAATGTCTCCCTAACACTAAACCATTGCTTTTACTTCTCCCCCCCCCTCAAATCTGGCAGCTCTCCTTGTTTCCCTGCCTACCCTTTCCCTTTAGGAACTTTTAGGTGGTCTTTATGATACAGAGAGCAGTAAAAGCCAGAAGAAGACTTTTATTTGAGGACCTACCATGCCACAAATCAGTTCTGTGATCTTGACTAGTCCATTAACCACTCTGACCTCAGACTCCTCATCTGTTACATCAGAATGAGGAATTATTTGGGGAAGATTGAATAAAATAGTCCATGAGATTATGCTCAGTGAATGTTAACTGACCCTAAGACATTCTTTAAAAATATTTCTTAAAGAAATTTTTCTCCCCTCATCAACAGATGATGCTATAACTGACAACGTACCCATAACCTGCCATCACAGCTAACCTTTCTAATCACCTGTACCCTTTTCTACTATTTGCCCTTCTTTCATTCCTTCTTTAGCCAAGTGACTGTTGAGTAATGCTTTAGACTATTTCAAGATTACTGTGATTACATAGCAATGTCTTCCATAATATGAAATGGAACAACCGAATAAAATGTGCAAAGGCCTTTTTTCTTGACTTTAATCTAAGCATCAGCCATTATGGCCATGTATGTACCTGAAAAGGGCTATGGGGATTGGAACTTGGAGTCCCAAGAGTGACAAGTAAATGTTAACACTTGAGCTGGATGGAAGTTCCCAGGCCTGGCAACTTCAACACAAGGGGAAATGGCCTGAGGCCCTTGTGGAAATAACTGACCTGCATTTTGGCAAAAGCATCTAATTCAAATAAAGTTACTTTGGAGTGGAGAATGGCTTTCTCCTTGCATGAAAGAGAAAGTTTGAGATAAATTTTTTGTTTTGCCTGTTGAGTTCTCTGTAAGGTTTATCTATTTGGACCAAGTGTTGAAAGGGCTTTCCTCATCTTGGGGTTCAGATGAACCACTGTGTGTCCACCTTGTGGATGAACATGTTGACAGGAAGTGGGTGTTTAGAGGCTGTGCTAGGAAGGCACTGGGATGAACAGACTGAAAGAAGTCAATATGGCTCTGAAACCCAATTCTGACTTAGTTACTCAATGGCCTTTGTGTCTACTTGTCAGATCCCAGCTCAGAGCCGTGCTGCATTTAAAGGCATGAATATGAGCTCTTACTGGGGAGCTGGAGAAAAGCTCATTAGTACTCTATTCATGTGTTCCTTTCTCTTGGGAGTGCATTTACCACCTTTTGATGTGGCAAAGAGGTCCCCTGGTCTTCTAAAGAGCAGAACTCAAGGTTGCTTAGCAGGCCTTGAAGCAGGTGCCGCCAGTTGAGAATAGATTTCTCGTTTGCAGATGCTGGAGCACAGCTGAACTCCTTTACCTTCTGCACGCTGATCTGTTCTTACACTTTGAGAACAGCTTCCCCAGTACAGTCAGGACACAGGACACAGGACAGGGCTGTGGAGTTACATGTCTTGAGTAGGCAGATCTGTTTTGGGAGGTTGTTCTGAGAAATCTGGAATCTGGTCATTCCAGATACTGAGTGTGTCCTAAGCTCGAGGGCCAGGAACATGGGAGTACAGGCTGTGGGACAAAACCTGGGGCCACCATTTCCATTTTGTGATGTTAGGCAAATCTCTTTATCTCCCTCAATTTCCCTATTTCTCAGACAGAGAGATGACTGTATTAAATGATATGATGGGAGAGCAAAGTATGTATGCTCGTATCACTATATACCTGATGTCTGGTCTACAGTAGGTGCTCAAGAAACTTCAGTTCTCTTTTCCCTTTATGATGCCTACACATTTGCTGCCTTAGCAGAGCATATTTTAAAGTCATGGAAAGGATGTTTAATATTTTATCTGCTGTCCATCATTTACTCTTTCTTTTCTAAAGCATTACAGCTCTTTTCTGAGAGGCAAAGAAGGCTCTCAGAAGATTAAATCAGCATGTAAATTTCAGCTTAGTTCTAAGCTAAGCCCCTTAAGAAACATTTATTTGCAAAGAAGCTGCAGCCTATATCAGGAGCTCAAGCACAGGAGGGCCATGAGCAAATCCATGCCAAGGACCATAGGGGCTGCTAGCCTCATTGCATTTTCAAACTAGCACACACTTTAGAACAGGGGTGGGCAAACTTTTTGACTCGAGGGCCACAATGGGTTCTTAAACTGGACCGGAGGGCCGGAACAAAAGCATGGATGGAGTGTTTGTGTGAACTAATATAAATTCAAAGTAAACATCATTACATAAAAGGGTACGGTCTTTTTTTTTTTTTAGTTTTATTCATTTCAAACGGGCCGGATCCGGCCCGCAGGCCGTAGTTTGAGCACGGCTGCTTTAGAATCACCTGCAGGGCTTGGTAAAGCAGCTTGTTAGGGGGACCTGAACATTTGCATATCTTACAATTCCCAGATGTTGCTGTTGTCCCTTGTTTGGGGACCACACTTAGAGGACCAGTGCTTAGTGTGAGGAGGCAGTGGGGACTCCTGGGCTCTGGGCTCATCGTTTTTAAGTAGCTGTATGATTAGGCAGGTCACTTAAGTCCTGGGAGACAGAGCTTTCCCTTTGTCCAACAATGAGGAAAGTCTAATTTAGAGCAAAGCTTCTTAATCTTTGTTCTGCAGTGGGTGGCTACCCAGCCCCTGCTAGGTGATGGAGGGCTGAGGGGAGTCAGTATCCTGGCACATCTGAATCCAATCCTGACACACAGGTTGAGAAAGTCTGACCAAGGGGTTAGGAGCATGTGATTTCAAGTCCTGGAAATCTCAGGGCCAGTCCTCACTCTGCCTCTCCGAGTGTTCTTGCGGCTGCTCACCTAGGTCTGAGTCTCATTTTTGTCAGCTGTGCAATGGTCACAGTACTTATACCTATGTCATAGGTTTGTGTTGAGTATCAAATGAGGTAATGCATGTAGAATGTTGGCATTTGGTAGTTTGCACATAGTGAATGCCAATGTATATTTTTTCTTCTTATTAGTAACTGTTATTTCCATTTCTAAAATTCTGTGATTCACTCTTATGCCTATCTTACACCTTAGTGGAAGAGGGGGAAAGTACTCTAAAGAATTCTTCTCCAACTTTAATAGGATCCTGGGGGGTCTTATTAAAATGCTGACTGTGATCTGGTAAGTCTGGTGTGGGGCTCGAGAGTGCACGTCTGAGCAGCTGTGATGCCCAAGCTCCTGGTCTAGGAGCCACGCTCTGAGCAGCAAGGCCCTTCAGTGGTCTTAAACTTGGTGCACATTGGAATCATTGGGGGATCTTTTAACAACTCCAGGACATATGCCAAACCAATTAAATCCGGATCTCTGGAGGTGGAATACAGACATGGGTGATGGCTGAGCCTCCCTAGGTGGTCTCACTGCCTGAGCAGTGATGAGGCAGGAAGGGCCAGGTCATGAAGAAACTTGAATGCCATGCTTAGAAACCAGGTGTCACCTCTGGTTTCAAGCAGGCACAGGACGCTGTGAGACTTGCATTTGAGAATGATTACTTTGGGAGGGTATTATTACATGCTTTTCACATGTGAGCAAAGTCAGGCCCCAGGCAGTGTTATAAATGACCTGCTCCCTGTCACACCGTCAGTGGCAGTAGCAGAACCTGCCTCCATGTCATTGTGCTAAACCTGGGTGACTTCTGGAAGATTTTCCTTGCAGAACTTGTTAGGCCCATCTCATCTCTCTCAAGAGCCAAAAAGGATGAGATTCAGCACAGATGTTGACCCTTGAGCCTGAAAGAGGTGATGTTAAAATTCTGGTTCCTTCATTTCTTAAGAGAAGGACTTTATTCATACCAGGTTAGTCTTGAGGAAGTTAAACCAAAATGCTCCACTGAGCACTTATTGGCATTGATTTCCAGAAAACATTTATATTTAGTGTCAACTGAGCTGGGGGAAGGGGATTCAGCCATCTCTTAGGTCTTCATGGGGATACAGCAACTACAGCCAGTCCTTAGTTGCCCACAGGAATGGTGGGTTTGTAAGCTAAGCTGCAGCCACTGATATTGGTGTGTTCCTTCAACATAACTTTATCCAGGTATGCCCATGATAACACTATGGAATTTCTTCAGCATTTTCCTCTTTTTCCTGTCTCCCATGCACAGAAAATAGAGAGATGGCCTCACGGGGCATAGAGAGATAAGAAAGGGCTTTGAAAATCTTACCCATGGGGTTGATCTTCTGAATCTTGGTTTGGCCAAGCCACCCAGGAAACACCAACTGACTGGCTGTGCCTGGGAAGTGCCTTTGTCTACCTCTAGCAGAGAAACACGTGACTTCACAGGAGCCTGCACCCCTTGTTTGAGATGTGGAACTGAGAGAAGCGCCCCCAACCTCTTAATCATCTGTTTTGTGAGAGGTACTCTGGGATAAGAGGGGACAGTCATGTCTTGTTTGTACATGGCTTCATTGAGTGGCATTTGGGCCTCTGTCAGGAGCTTGGCTTAAAGCTGACAGACCTGTTGAAGTCCAGCCCAGGCTGGCTCAGATATTAGGGCCATCGTCAGAGAGGGGGAGAAGTTACTGTTCTCACTGCTGATAAGGCAGTCTCTTCCAGGTTTCTCAACAAGATAATGTGAATAATGGCTTTCCCAAAATGCTTCCTCAGACATTCAAAGTCCATCTTCTATTAGTAATTTTAAAAAAAGTTTGGTTCAACATTCTCCCCTCCTTCTAGAGTATATGCCTATTAAAATTTAAACCAGTGTCATTAAATGCCTTGGTTTTTAACACACAGATCTTTCCAAGGTGAAGCTAAGGTGAAGAGCATCCCTACCCTTAGGTCCTAACTCACTCCCCACCCCATCACACACACTCACACAAACACTCACATTCTTGCACACTTATACTTGCTCACACATACACACTCATACACTGACATACACACACATTCACACACAGACACACACACTGACATAAAAATACACACTCAAACACACTCACACTCGCTCACATTCGCTCTCTCACACACACTGACATATATACACTCACACACTGACATACACACTCATACACACTCATGCTCATACATACACATACACACACTCACACAAACACACCCACAGTCACACTCACACACATACACTCTTACACGCTCAAACACATATTCACACACATACCCACACTCATGCACACACTCTTTGGCACTCTTGCTCCTCCTGTTGGTGACTACTCAGTTCTGTTTGTAACTTTATAACACAGGGTCAGCCAATTGATTTGGACTATGGATAGAAACTTGGAAGAATCCTATCTAATAATAGACAAACATGGTAATTGACCGTACCTTCACTACGCCTCCCATTGGCTAATCAGCACGATATGCAAATTAACCACCAATAAAGATGGCAGCTAATTTGCATATGTAGGCACCAAGCCACGGAGTGAAGCCCACTGGCCCCGGCAGGAGCAGTGAGCGAAGGCCGGCATGGCAAGCAGCGAGCGAAGAGCGAAGCCCGCCCCGCCGGCCCCGCCCCCGGGGCCCGAGCGGTGAGCGAAGAGTGAAGGCCTGGGTTCCTGGCGCCGGAGGAAAACTGGTGCCAGCAGCCAGGGGAAGGGGCCCCCGAGGGGCCCCAGACTGCGAGAGAGCATAGGCTGGGCTGAGGGACCCACCCGAGTGCACAAATTTTTGTGCACCGGGCCTCTAGTATTTTATATTTTGATATCTGATTTTGTACCAAATGTCAAATATATATTTAATTTTGTGGTTTAAGAAAAAGGTTCCTTTTTCCTTTGCTCAGGCAGTGTTAAGGCAAAGTAATAGCTTTTATATAAATAACTGTATGATCAAAAGTCCTAAATGCCAATTGATGTGGATCATTGGGTAATTTTGGAAAGGGAGAGTTGAGGGCAACTTTTTGAGAAGTTCCATCAGGTATTTCTCCTGCTGCTGTCACCCAGCTCTTGCAGGTGATCCTCTCTCTGAGTGATGTTTCTAAAATATAAGCAGTATGCCCATGGCTTCTTTGGCATACAACCCAGCACTGGAACCTGGTGGACTTGGCCTTCGCACACTCTGGTCTCTGCTCCTCCACAGCCTGGTCTCCCCTGCTCCAGGCCTTTCTCAAACATGCTTCCTCCATATTTTTCCTCTATGCCTGCAAACATGTTCCATTCCCATGATTATGGTTATGCATCCTTTTGGTCTCAGAAATCTCACTTCTTCAAAGGGTCATCCCCACTCTCTGGCCAAACTATTGACCTGTCTTCCCCCTCTCCTTCCTCTTCTATAACACCTCTGGGCCCATAGGTCATTCTTTCTAAGAGTAGGTAGCTCAGTCATTGCTGGTGTAGGCTCCCTAGAACAGATTATGTATATCTCTTCCCAGCTCTATATTGGTAGTTTGACATCAGCCAGGGTGGGAATATTTACACCATGGTAATTGGTATATACTACAAAGCAATTTTTTACTTTTTCTCCAGATGGCTGATTGTCAAACATTTATTAGCACACATAAGGGTTAGAGGTATACCAGTTCATCCTACAGAGCCTGTCTCATAATAGAGTTCTATAAATATTTATGAAATTAAATGAACAGAAATCGAGACTTTCAGTGTGGCCACACTAAACTGTACACTATTATCTATCATCTTTCATCTTGATAATGACTTCATGAGATTAGTGTTACTTCCCCTATTTTCAAATGAGAAAATTTAGGCTCAGGAAAGTGACTTGCTCAATGTCACAGAGTGAATAAACTGAATGTTCCTTGAGTCTGCACCCTGGGGCTATGCTCTAGCCGGGTGCCTTCTGCTCTTGGCTGTCTATATACACACTGATTCCAGCCTGGCTTGGGTACCAAGCATACTTGTCCCTCTGGATTCACTTACCTAGTCCCCAGTCTTACAGTAATAGCAAATTGGCTGCCCACCCTCTGCCTGGATCAAGGTCTTCAGTCTGCCCTCTAGATGTGCCCAGCCTTTGGGGACCTACAAGTAACCCAGTAAACACAGGACATGACATAACAAATAAGGGCTGGAGAGCCTCTGGAGCACCATGCCTGCAACTCAGCCATAGGGTAACCAGCTAATCCCAATTTGCCTTGGACATTCCTGATTTTAGCACTAAAAGTCCCTTGTCTTGGGAATCCCCTACAGTCCAAGGCAAACTGGAATGGTTGGTCACCCTATTTGGAACACAGATTTGAGGCCAGTGGAAGAAGGGAAATCCCAAAGGGATTCTGAGAGCATAGCACCTTCTTAGTCACTCCCTTAGGTCTACCTTTACAATGCCTGCAGATTCTGTGTTCCCATCTTCGTGGGTGGCTGAGACCTGATGTTGGTGTGTTCTTTCAATATAACTTTATCCAGGTATGCCTATGATAACACAATGGAAAAATACTGACATAATTTGTGGGATTCAGTATAAAATGAAAATGTGGAGTCGCTTGTTGAAAAATTATGAAAAATTTCAAGATGGCAACCAAAGAGTTGAGAGTGCTTTTGCATGGGGTTTCTCTGCAACTCTGCTGGCCCCAAACTCAGGATGCAGCCTTGGAGACCAATGAAACACTTATCATGCAGAGCTATAGAGATTCAATGGCCCAAAGCGCCCACAGCACTGAGGGTGGTGCCTGTTCATGAGCTCTGGCCTGGCACCACTGACTTGCTCAGTCTCTCCTACAACACACACATGAATTTTTACCTTGACAGTAACCTGAATTGGGTGATGTTTTATAAGTCACTTCAGTTCTCTACACTCAGTTTTTTTCTTCTATAAAACATGGCTTTGCAGGAAATCTCTAAAAAGTTTATCAGCTCTAAGTCTGTTTCAGCCAACTCTGTGACCTTTATACATGAGCAAGGTCTTAGTGTTTTTTTTAAAGCAATTTCTCCCTCCTTGGTTTGCTGAGATTCCATTTGGCCTTCAAGTTCCATTCATATCAGAGAGTATTTTCCTCCAAACCTGAATACATAAATCAGGGTTCTTAGATTATTTCTGAAGTTCCTCTAATTCAAAGGTCAATTCACTTCCGATGTGAGTAGTATGAGGCTTGGGATGGCTGAATGCCTCACATAGGGCCAGATGAGATGGAGGAGAGTAAGAATCAAACCCATGTCCTCAACAGTATACTCTTTCTTTCCTGGCTAAGGAAACACCAATGCGTACCTTTATAATTGTACTTTGTAATCATTCTTTTCTGAAAAATTTCTCATAAAAATAAAGAGGAAGTAGACAAGAAAAAAAGGAACTTTAATTTGGCTCATTAGATTTTTTTTTTCTCAAACCCTCACTACCCGTCCCAGCCTTGGTTTCACGATTTATCTAGTAGTTTCTAGTTACTAAGGAGGAGGGTTTCCTCTCTTCTCACATGAGGATGGGATTCCCAGACCCTTTTTTCTCACATTTCTGTACTCTAGGGTGCATAAACAGATATTCCTTTAAAAGCATAGCTTCTTTATGTTTTGTTTCTATATCAACTGATCTTTGGGGGATATCAAATCATGTTCTTAAAAGAAAAGATTGGAGAGAGGGGAGGAGTGTTCTCAGCCACTGCCTGGGTCTGGGTCTGGTCCACATGGACCTCTCTGTGGGCAGCTGTGCATGTGCCTGGTTGGACATTTCTGAGATTTTTCTAGGGGTGAGAGTTAGAGAAAAAAAGTCTCTCTTTGTCTCTGGAAATCCATTCACTTCCTAAAATCATGCCCACCTCATCTGTGCTGGTCCTTTCACTGAGGGAGCCCTGGTGGGACAATTTAGCTCACTGTTTGACTGGTTTATTTTTTAATGTAAGGTGACACTTTTCACATGAACTGGCTCAGGGCCAAACAAAACATGTCTTCCTTTAGTGGGAGTGAAGACTATAATTTCATGCTCTTCTCTTAGTTTGGTATAGACTTCTGCTGCATTGCTACTGAACGGACTGTGTCAAGGTCAGCTGCGAGGGCTTTCTGTGCTGCCTCAGTGCTCATGAGATTTAGGACAATGTACATTCGCTTCATTTCAAAGATCTCCAGAAGGAAGGCCAAAGGTTCACACTTGAAGGAGCTATGATTTGCCAACTAGTTTGAGTCAGTCTGTGGATGAGTTTTATAGAGTAGAGAGAATTTCCAGGGGCACTTTCTTCCTGTTCCATGGGGATCTGTCATAATCTCTCTTCTAAAAACAACTCTTGGAAATCTGGGGCTGCTATGAATTTTCAACTGGTATCATGCCAGTGTGAGAGCTGAGAAGCTTGTAGTGAAAGGTGGGGATGGTGTGGCCTTTACAAAACAAACTCAGAAAGTCTTACATTAAAAAAAAATCCCAATTTAGAATATAGGTTTGTAACAGTTTTGGAAATGGATACTTCCTGCCTCCTGCTCACTGTCCTGACCCAGGGGTGCGTTCTGGTGCAGAGACTGTGAGTTATAGAGCTCTAAGGTGGTAGTTGTATAGCAGATGAGGCATTTCCTAGAGCAGTGGTCGGCAAACTGCGGCTCGGCAAACCGCGGCTCGTGAGCCACACGCGGCTCTTTGGCCCCTTGAGTGTGGCTCTTCCACAAAATACCGACTTCTGCGTATGGGCCATGAAGTTTCAATAGCACTGTACGTGCGCGCCCGCACGTGGTATTTTGTGGAAGAGCCACACTCAAGGGGCCAAAGAGCTGCATGTGGCTCGTGAGCTGCGGTTTGCAGACAACGGCCCTAGAGGGACCAAGAGAACTAGCCAGCGTAATACAGAATGTGCAGAGAGAGAGTGGTGAGGATGGGTGTGTCCACGAGAACTGGTGTCATGGAGCCCCTCACATGCTCATAAAGATGTGTAAACTCTAATAAGCACAAATGGTCATAGTGTTCATGAACAGAAAATCAGGACAAAAATTTAAGTTCTAAAATCCTTAAGACTAGGAACGTTATCAAGTCAAACTGGATTGTTTATTTGGGAGGATGTTGAATGTCCTTAGTGCTCTCATTTAAAAGATCAGGAAGGTTAAGTGAGTTGCCCAAGGTTGCAAAAGGGGTGACTCTCTGTGTAAACAGCCTGATTTCCAGACAACGTTTCCCATCCAGTTCAGCTAAGATTAAAACTGGCTGAAGATGGTGGTCTTGTCCTTAAAAGTGAGTCCATTGTGCAATAATTGGCCCTTGGTTAATTGCCTTGTCTATAACAACCAGGCTTCTTCCTAGCTGCCCAGCATTTCTCTCTTATGAAGGAGGGATTATAGTTTCACAATAAAGAGAAGGATGTCTCAATGAACAGAAAAGACAGTGAAATAGCCCTAACTACCAGAAACCAAGACAAACATGCCTGCAGACAGGGGCTCGGGGGTTGTGGCGGGAGGGGCCTGGTTGAGGTGCAGAGGATGGGCGGAGACCTGCCCCTGTGCCTACCACAGCCTCACAGCCCACAGTTCCTTTCAAGGTGCATGAATTCATGCATTGGGCCCCTAGTGCTTTATCATACAATTGTATAGCACTTAATCATTAATGAGAACACATCAGCTCACGTGATCCAAACTGTTTTATGAGGTACATGTTCCCATTTTATAGATAAAAAATTGAAATAATAGGAAATAATGACTTGCTCAAGGGCATACAATTAAGTGGCAGATGTGAGATTGACCCCAGGGCTTCTTATTCCAATTCAAAACTCTTTTTCCTCAGATCAAAATTCAACTTTTTCAGGTTATGAGAAATTCTTCTCTGGGACCCACATAAAATCAGACTTACCTCAGGGAAGGTTAGTTGCTTCTATAATCAATAACTGCACATTTTATTTTTCAGAACTAAATAAGAGTAATGGGAAGGATGAGGACCAAGTACAGTTGTATTAGAAGCAGGTGATATATGTCTTGTTACACACAAAATAAAAATATTGGGGGAGATGTCTCTTCTAATTGTGTTGACAGTGTTGGAGAGAGGAACTCTGTATTGGATGCTCTTTTGTCTCTACCTATTGCTCTGGCTGACTCTGCTCCCCTCTGCACTGAATACCAACCCAAAACATTATGAGACTGAAGAGTGAGGATTGTGACCCCATATTTTAGTTTCTCTGAGATATTCCTAAATTAAGCATCAGAAAATATTTTGAAAATACATCATGCTTTCCTACCAAGTAGGGAAAAAGTTAAATGAGACCTTCTGAGGGAAGAGACATGTTCTATCTGTGCACCAGAAGCTGAGACAAAGCACTTAGCTTCAATCTTCAAGGAGGAACAAAGTCTACATGCTAACAATTTGATCTGTTAAGCCTTTTTTAAGTGAAGCAACACACTCCAGGGAAAGTCAATTGCTTCTTACAATGTCAGAGGATATGATGTAATCCACTTCTCTCATTTGCTGAACAAGCACTGATGTGTGTGGATGGGTGGCGGTGGTGGACAATTGAAAATGTACAGCAGAGAGACTCAGTTTAATATCAAGTCAAAGAAGCAGGAATTATCTCTAAAGAGAAAACAGAATGGCTGTCAAATGTCAACCCTCAGTTGTAATGTCACAAAACCATCTCTCTGAAAGGCCTGGCCATGTGCCTGGAAAGAGGCTGCTCTCAGATTTTTGCTCCAATCTCCATCTGACTATTTCTGAGTCTACCTCAAATGAGAGAAACAGGTAAACATGGCCCATTCAAACTAGACACTGGCTTACCAGGTCAGAGATGAGGTGAGACCTAGGGCCTTCTGTTCCATCATCCTGGCCTTCTGGCCAGTAGGTGCAGA
Source organism: Myotis lucifugus (assembly GCF_000147115.1). Lineage (NCBI taxonomy): Eukaryota > Metazoa > Chordata > Mammalia > Chiroptera > Vespertilionidae > Myotis > Myotis lucifugus. The sequence continues at coordinate 10,666,573 of NW_005871069.1, forward strand.
CCAACCTTGTTTGCACAGCTTGCAGAGAAGTGGCACTCTGTACCCTTCCCCCTTGGGTGGCAAGCCCTGCTTCCTAGAAGGTCTTCTCACTTTTGAAGCTGAGTCTCTCATGCAATGAGTCCCTTCAGTACAGCTGGTTACTGTTTTCTAAGAAGATCAGGCATTGAGGGCTTACATTGTCCCCATCACATCTCTGACCATTGCTCAGACCCAGTTGGCAGCTCACACTCCAGGACAAGCCCCGCCTTGTGCTGCTGATTCAGGGAGGTCCCCAGTCAACCTTCCATCCCAGAGAACCAGCTTGTCTTATCTACACACCTCCTCTGTACTCCAATGCCCCCCTCCAGCACATGTCCAGGGCTTGCACATGGATCCTCCCAGTTAACCACAGGATGGGCCTTCAAGGTAGGCTTGGCTGTTGCTTGTGCAGCTGAGGAAATGAATGAAAAACCTGCAGTTCAGTGTCTTGTTCATTCTAAGGCCATGACCTCTCCAGGAGGGTAGAGTCAGTGAGGAGGAGGGTTCTGTCCCAAAGGTTAAATCCTGTCCCTGCCTGCCTTTTTTATTATGCTTTGCATCTCCCTGTAGCCATAGGAACATAGTTCCATGTGTAATTAAAAAACATGCTCAGGCAGGGCCCAACTGGTGTGGAGTTGGCAGAGCAATCGAAGCTATAGCCCTGCTTCGTCCTGGCAGCCACCATGTCAGAACTACTGTTCCCTGTTGGCAGGCTTTGTCACACTCTCTCCCCAGAGCACCAGCAGCTCTATTTTCTCCTGGCATTCTCTCACAGTGTTCCAGGTGTTATTTCCGTTTCACAGATGGAGCAACCCATGTCCCGAGAGCAATGGAGAAGTGAAAGTTCACAATCTTTTGACCTCGTGGCTTTTGGGAAACTCTTGGTTTTTCCTTCCCCTTCCACTCTGGGAAGAGAAAGACAGCATGCTTCTCTTCCCCTGGACTGTCCTGGAGAATGGACCTGCCAAGTGCTGGTCTCTGGAGTGGACCAACCCTCACGGCGATATTGCAGCACAGAGCAGGAGGCAGCGAGGGGCACAGTCCTCGGTTCCACATGGCAGGACCTGTCTACGTCAGTGACCGTGCTAAGCAGGTGTGGCACTGACCAGCTGAGCATACTGCTGAGGCAGCATGTGGGTGCACATGGGTGGGGAGCAGCAGGCATGCAGTGACCCTTCTCTGACCTTCCACTGTCCCTGTGCCCACTTCTATCACAGCACTTGACCCAGCTATGAATTTTGAAGTCCCTGTTTCCTCTTTGGACTGTGAGCAGGCAGTGCATCTTTTCCTTCCATCCCTAGCAGGCAGTGCAGTGTTGGTGCACATTTACTGTTCTGCAAATACGTGATGGACCACAAAGGGGAAATAGGGCTCCTCACGTAGCTCGCTTTCCTTGCTACTGAGATCACACACTGTTCCAGTCCAGCAGATGTCAGGATCCTGCTCCTCCCTCTCACAAACCATCCACTCCCTGTGAATGCTGGTCCTACCCCTTCTCTCCCTCCCCACCTCCTGCCCCGTCCCTGTTTAGGGGTTGAGCTCATGGTATGGTAAGGAAGCTGGCAGACAGATCCCTGCAAAAGGGCATTCTGTAGATTTGGGGATGGGAGTGAATGGCTTGAATTAAGTATAGTTCTCCAGGATTTGAAGAGGGACTGTGAGTGACACACAGCTGTTTCCACTTAAAATTGATTAGCAAGTATCACTACAAATGAACTTAGAGTTTAAAACAAAACTCCATGGAAATGAATCATTCTAAACAGAGGCAGCACACTTGCCTCACTGCACTTTGGGGCAAGAGCCACATCCTGGAGATTAACTCAGACCAGCCCTTGGGACACTCAAAATTGGTCAATCACAGCACCTAACAGTGAGTAGACAATAGGCCAGGGGAAGTCCTGTTTCTATTAGCCCTTCACACTTGGGAGGTTAAACATTAAATACTGTTTGGTTTTCAAAATATTCTCATTAGAGAAGTAAGAGTCTAATTTGCAGAAACAAATAAACCCAGGGTGTGATACTCAAGGAAATTTCAGAGAGTGCTGTGGTTATTAATGGGCAATCTTAGCAGAAAGCCTGATAGAGGAGGCAAATCAAATAAAGAAAATCAATACCTGAGAATAAATGAAATTTGAAACATGTCAGCTGTGGGCCCCAACAGAGGTGAATTCTAGTACATTTTCTGCTCACCTAAGGAATGGAAGTCACCTTCTATTCCTATGGACCTGGGCACAAGTTACCAAGCTCTGATCTAAGATTAGATGCCTGTAAGGATTTCACTGGCTCATCCTGCCAGGACTGATGGGTGGTGAAAGCTCTGCAGCAACATGCTCCATCTGAGAGTCTGTTCTGCTCAGCTCTAAAAGCACTCTTTGTGTCTCAAGTGTTGATGTGGTGTCCCATGATGTGACAAAATGAACGCAGTAGCCTACTTCTGTCTCTGCAGCTCAACACAGAGGGAGACATGCTGGCCCATGCCACTTAGTTACTTCCCTGCCTCATTTTGTTTAAAACTACATGTTAGGATCATGGTCCAGGAATTATTATAAGACAATAAAGACCTAGGGAATTGCTTGTTCTTGGTCAAGAAGATTCAATGACACTTATTGTCTGTATCAATTTTAGGCTTTTATATTATCTTCTTTAACTGAAGAATTCCCACGTGGGCAGAGTTAAACATAACCCCAGGCCTGATGCTCCCCTGAGCACTGGAAGAATGAGTATGACCCAATGGCCCTGTGCACCTGAGAGATGGAGTCTGTGGTCTGAGTGGAGAGAAAAATCCTTTAAAATGCAGCCAGAAAAGACCTTTGCCTGATGAAAAGAACTCAGTAGGCAATGAGGGAAATGGTGACACCTAGTCCCCTTGCCCAAAGCTGCAACAAGAGTTCTGTAATTTGTATCTGAGTTTCTGAACACAGAGATTGGGTTACAAGTGGCTGAGACAGCAGGATTGAGGAACACTGGGGATGGGGAGTTGGATGGTTTGAAACCAAGGTATGAGGAGGAAATAATGCATTTGTTGAAATTGCACAGGTGAACACATTCCCCTCACCTTTAAACATTGAAACCACTCGCCACCCACACGACCACAAATATGACCACATGGGAAAAGGGGCTTGCCAGCTCTATTTCACTTTATGGACTAATCTACTCCAACATTTATAATGTGCATCTACTGCATGTCAAGGAGTTTGCTAGCCCCTGGAAATATAACCATAATTATGACATAGTCCTTACCCTCAGACTGGCTCCTTTTCTAGTGGGAGAGATAGAAAGCAAGCAGGCAACTTCAATTCCTTGTGCTCAGTACTGAGAGGGGCTGGATAGGATTCTTTGGGAATATACAGAACTGTCATTTATTTCCAAACTTGGTGGCAAGAGGACCTCTCCTGCCTTGCAGTGCTTCCCGAAGAGCTGGTATGCAACAGAGTCTAAGCAGACAATATTCCATGCAGTGAATTGCCTTGCAGCCATGCCTTTAAGACTGTACTGACATGGATATTGCAATGACATTAAGAAAATACCTGCTTGAATTCATATCAGGCACACAAATACGAAGAAATGCACTCTGGACACCTGGGAAAACCCTGACTATCTGATGTGGACCAAAAAATAGGACAATGAGGAACATCGGCCTTCTTGGAGTCAGCAGAAAAAGAGTAGAGAAGGATGGTATTGACAATATTAAGAGAAAATCCATAGTAAGCTCTTAACACATTTTATAAGTGTTTCTGCATCAATTTTTCCAACAATCCTATGAAGAAGGAGCAATCCTTATTTTCATTTCATAGATCAGCAAACTGAGGCTCAGAGAGGTCAAACAGCTTGGGTGGGCTTAGCATCACACAAATACCAAGTGGTGGGTGCAGAATTCAATCTTAGTTCTTATCCCAGGGTTGCTGTGAGGAATAAATAAATTAATACTTGCAAAGTGCAGCCAGTACTTGATAAGAGTTAACCATGAATACTAACACACATAAATCTCTCCCACAAATCTCTTTCAAGATAAATGATATTGCCTCAAATAACCAACCTAATGCAGAGCCCACAGTGATTAAAGGCACTAATTATCTCCCTCCAAAGGAAAAAAGAAATGAGGTAGGAGCCTGCCAGCTCCCTCTGTCCAGCCAAGCCTCAGGCTAATGGTGAAATGGGAACATGGTGTGCATTGCTAGGCACCCTCCCGGAGAACTCCCAACCATTTACCCTTCACTTTTCCATCTATTTGGATGTCTCAGTGGTACCCAAATTAAAAAACGTTCCTTGGTCAAAATACTCTTGATTCCCACACCAGCAGGATGGTGTATAAACTCTTTTTTTTTGGGGGGGGGTGACAGGTGAGATTTGGTGAACCAAACTTCCCACTAGTTTTTCCCAAGATGTAGATACTCTGGGCACTGGGGAAAACAGGCATCTATATTCTTTCTTAACAACAACAACAACAAAAGCACTGTCTCTAAAAGTCATTATTTATTTTTAGTGATTTGAATTGTTGTTTCATTTTCTACCTTGTCTACCTATCCTAATCTCTTTATAGGCTTTTGACACCCAATAGGATTTCTAAAATATTGTTATAACCATGAGCAGTGGGACTGAATGTTGATATATAGTTGTCTTTTTATTTTAACTTGTTCTCAGACAATCTGCTTTAAAAAACTACACCTGAGGCTGTTTCACCATTGGCTAATAAATGCTTCTAAGTGCATCTCACCCTTATTTCAACAGATCAAGGCTGGGATATTTCAAAGATAAGAAATAAATTAAAACTGTATGAGAAAGAAGCAATCATTACTGTGATCTTGAAAATGAGAATAATAAGCAGGCATTTTTGTGTTATTTCTTTGAATAACTCAAAGTAACATTCAATTAACCCTGTGAAGTGAATATGAGAGAAATGTTATTAGGTGTATTTTTCTCATGAGGAAATAAACATGGAGAAAAGTGACTTGCTGTTGAGAATACACAATGTAGTCAAGCAGAACTTGTAACTACATACAGACTTCACAGTTCGCCAGTAAATGTGACAGTCAAACATCCAGAAGCATGCATTGAAACAAATAAAATGAAATAACCCATTAGTCACATATGGCTGCCCTTTATTGGGCAAAAACCCTGGACTTGCCAGAGTCCCTGCCACTTCTTGCTCATATGGGATGGGGTCTTGGTTGCTATTCTTGGTCTTTACTTGACCTACAATAGCTAGTTCCATTGCCTGCCTGAAGATAAGATATAAGACCTCCTGTCTACACTAATATAGTTGTTGCTAGGATCCTTGAGGCTAGTTGCATGAAACAGAGGCAGGAGAAAGGGAGCTAGAGATCAGTGATCTAACATAAATTGAAGGCTTCTTGGGAGAGAGGGACTTGAGCCTGGCCTTGCTGGAGGGAGATTGGTGAGGTGGAGAAGGAAGTGGGAGGTAGCAGAGAAGGCAGAGATTGCAACAGGGCTCAGAAAAGGATTTGGTAGGGTAAGGCTGGGCTTGGGTTATCTTCTGATTTCACCCATTACTAGCCCTGGGTCTCTGGGAAGGTCTTTTATCTTGATTTTGATTTCTTATCCTATCTAATAAAAGAGAAACATGGTAATTAGCCATACATCCGCTACCCTACCCATTGGCTAATCAGGGCAATATGGAAATTAACTGGCAGCCAAGATGGCGGCCGGCAGCCATGCACTGAAGCGAACAGAAAGGCTTGCTTGCTCCATTGACAGCGGACTCCAACATTCCCCGCCTGACTTGCCGGCCTCTCAGCTGCAACTCTAAGCAACTATGTTGCAAATATAGAAACTAAACAAAGAGAGGAAAATGGCGGAGGCTTAGACGGACGTGTTGGTGCTTTATCCCGGAGCAGATAGGGGCGAGCACCTGAAACGGGTAACAATCAGCCCGATCAAGCAGGGGAGGCTCAGCTGAGAGGCAGTCTGCAACCAGGAAAGACAGAGAACTCCTAAAAAATGCGGATGGTTAGAGATTGAGGCTGAAACCTCCCCCTGGGTGCCAGCGCAGCGGCGAGACCGCGCCATCTTGGGTTGCGGCTACCGGTTACCGGCATCCAGAGAACGGCTTCTAACCCAGCGCCTACCAACCCGGAGGCAACGACTCGCAAGCAGCGCGACTACAGAGCCCAGCGGAGACCTGCATCCCTCCACGGAAAGGTTAGACTTACCCCAAAGGTGCGGTTTGCAGTTCAGGTTGAAGCGAGGAACGCGCGCAAGGGCGCAGGGGGAAATCTGTGCACTCCAAAATCCGCGCACATAGAAGCCAGGGTAATCCGCAAGTGGGGAGGGCTCCCGCAGGGCTGCTGCCAGAAGGTATCACTATAAATGAGCCCATAATTGGACTGGATGCAAAAAGGGCTACCTCAGAGTTTCCCTGATAACCGGCTACTTGTTGCCAGGGGCTTGAGCGTGCGCAGACATAACGCGCAGACATTTCGCGCAGTTCTGGAGGGTGGAACCCTGCGAGTTCGAACAGCTTCCCAGGCTCTTGTTTCCACACTTCCTCTTACTTCTGGGAGTTTGATTGTTGACCCCATTGGATGTGATTGCCCAGTTGGGGTCACTAGCAGAGCTTGTAGGGGAAGATTGTTTTTGGGGAGCCGGGGAAACAGAGCTGGGAGTGGCGCCGCCTGAGGAACCAGCTCTGGGCGGAGCTGGTTCAGGTACAATACAGAGCTCCTGGTCGGAGAGAAGTTATAGCCTCGGAGGTCAATCCAGAAACACTGCCACCCAGAGGCAGAGCCACGAACTGACTCTTCTGTAAATACAGATAAGGCAATAAGGGGATTTTACGGCCGGCCTTAAAATCAGGACTGTGGCTTACAACACGGAGGAGCAGTGTACCAGAGGGAAACTCAACATTCTCCTGAACTCCGGGCGTGCCAATAAGAAGAGTAGAAGATCTGAAGCACCTGCATTACTGCACATTTTTATTTTTATTTTTTTAAATTACTTTTTCTCCTTTTAACTAAGAAAACATTTTTTTTTCTGTTTTTCTTTTTTCTTTTTCTCCATCACCTGATTTTGCCCTTTCAGCTACTACATTTTTATTTTTAACTAGTATTTCTACCGCTACCATTTTACCATTCTTTTAAGTGTCATTTTATTTTGTCTTTATTTTATTTTGGGACTAATGTTCTCCATTCTATTTTCATCGTTCCTTTAGCAACATTGTTCTCTACCTCAATTTGCCTCTGTGCTAAACAATCTTCCCCACTTTTTCCCTTTTGCTGTCCTGTTTCTCTTACCCTACTCCAGCTTTTGATTTTCCCTATTCTTTTTACCCCCTGTCAAAATTTAACCCTGCTTATATATCGTACGTCCAATCCCCTGTTCTAAATCCTTATACACCTTTCCCTTATCTTCCTTCACTATCCAATTTTTTTTTCTTTTCTTCTTCTTCTTTTCTCTCTCTATTGTGTTATTGTTGTTTGCTTGATTGACGGATATATTGGTTTTTTTTTTTTGAATTGTTTGTGAGGTTAGACTGCTTATTCTTTTTATTTTCCTGCCCCTCCCTCTCCCCCCCCTCCCCTGGTTATTTCTGTGTTTCTGTTTCCCCTTGCGTCGCTTGATATTATTGGTTGTTTGTAGTTTGTATTCATCTCCAGGAATCTGTTGCTGTAATTTGTTGGTATTAGTGGCGGACCTATAGGAGTTTTCTCCTCATATAAATAGTCTCTTCCCCTTTTATACTTCATTCTCTTTTCTCTCTTACTTTTTTTTTCCTCCTCTTTTTCCCCTCCCTTATCCCAATTTCATTTTTGCACTCCTTTTTTTCTTTCTTTCTTTTTTCTCTTCTACCTTTTTCTCTTCTTTCCCCCTTATCTCTCAACTCTCTTAGCTCGGGAGGCCACCTTTATTTGGGGTTAGTAATATCGTAAATGCAATAGTGTTTAGTGCCTGGTACGTTGTGCCTTGTTGTGTTGTATTTTGTGCCTTTAAATCAACGCAGCAGATTCAAGCAACAGCGGCCTCCTGATCACCATACGCTCTGCCTGGGGAACAGTTGCTGTGTGTGAAGCCTCCCTCCACCAGCCAGAAGAGCCACCACAGCTGTGAACAGCACCCACCAGAGGCTCTGCTATCAACAGAGGAGCCGCTGCTACCACAACCGCCCAAGGAGCAACCACAGCCCGAGGAGCCACTGCCACCCAGGGAGCAGCCACTGCCTCCCAGGGTCCAGCCTCTGAACGATTCAACAACTAGTCATGTCAGTGAGATCAAACATGGGTAGACAAAGAAACCCCCAAAGGAAAGAAAAGGAGGACTCGCCAGAAAAGCAGCTAAGTGAGACAGAGATATGCAACATGACGGAAAAAGAATTCAGAATAAGGTTCCTAGAGTACATGCACCGGATGTTCAAGAAGCAAGAAGAAACAGATGAAAAACTCAACTACTTATGCAAGAAGCTAGAAGAAACAGATGAAAAAATCAACAACTTAAGTAAGTCCCAAGAAGAAATGAAGAGCGACATAGCTTCAATAAAAAACTCCATTGAAAGTATCAACAGTAGACTGGGAGAAGCGGAGGACCGAATTAGTGAATTAGAAGACAAGGAAGCAAAACACACTCAAACTGTACGGCAAATGGAGAAAAAAATTAAAAGACAGGAGGAGAGCCTAAGGGAGCTTTGGGACAACATGAAACGAAACAACATACGAATAATAGGGGTGCCAGAACAACAGAAAGATGAACATGGATTAGAAAACCTATTCGAAGAAATAATATCAGAAAACTTCCCTGAGGTGGGGAAGAAAAAAGTCACACAAGCCCAGAGAGTCCCAAACAAGGTGAAACCGAAAAGACCCACTCCAAGACACATCATAATTACCATGGCAAATGTTCAGGATAAAGAGAGAATCTTACAGGCTGCAAGAGAGAGACGGAAAGTAACATACAAGGGATCTCCCATTAGATTATCAAATGATTTCTCAACAGAAACACATCAGGCCAGAAAAGAATGGACGGAAATCTACAAAGTGATGCAAAGCAAAGGACTGAATCCAAGAATACTCTATCCAGCAAGGCTATCATTCAAAATTGAAGGGGAAATAAGAAGCTTCACAGACAAAAAAGGGCTAAGGGAGTTTATCACCACCAAGCCAGCCATGCAAGAAATGCTAAAGGGACTGGTGTAAAAAGAAGAAACATCAAGCTCAGAAAGAAAACAGCCACACACACACAAAAAAAGAAATGGCTACAAACAAGTACCTTTCAATAATAACTTTAAATGTAAATGGACTAAATGCTCCAACCAAAAGACATCAAGTGGCTGAATGGATAAAAAAACATGACCCATACATCTGCTGTCTACAAGAGACCCACCTCATTAGAAGGGACTCACACAGACTGAAAGTGAAGGGATGGAAAAATATCTTTCACGCAAATGGAAAGGAAAAGAAAGCTGGGGTAGCAATACTTATATCTGACAAAATACATCTCAAAGTGAAGGCCATAACCAGAGATAAGGAAGGCCACTTCATAATACTAAAGGGATCAATACAACAAGAAGATATAACCCTGGTAAACATATATGCACCCAATGCAGGAGCACCCACATACATAAGAAAACTTCTGGAAGATATCAGGGGAGAGATCGACAACAATACAATCATAGTAGGGGACTTTAATACACCACTGACATCACTGGATAAATCCGCTAGACAAAAACTCAGCAAAGAAACAGCAATCCTAAATGACTCACTAGATCAGATGGACTTAATTGACATCTTCAGAACACTTCACCCCACAGCTGCGGAATATACATTCCTCTCAGGTGCTCATGGGACATATTCAAAAATAGACCACATATTGGGTCACAAGCAAAGTCTCCACAAATTCAAGAAGATTGAAATCATAAAAAGCTTTTTCGCAGACCACGATGGCATAATGTTAGAAATAAACTACAATAAAAACAACCCAAAATACTCAAACACTTGGAAGCTGAATAGCATGTTATTAAATATTGATTGGGGTACCGATGACATCAAAGAAGAAATTAAAAACATCCTGGACACTAATGACAATGAAAACACAACAATCCAAAACCTATGGGACACAATGAAAGCAGTCCTGAGAGGAAAGTTTATAGCTCTACAGGCCTATCTCAAAAAACAAGAAAAAATGGTAGTCAATCATCTAACTCTACAACTCAAAGAATTAGAAAGAGAGCAACAAGAAAACCCCAGAGTGAGCAGAAGGAAGGAGATAATAAAGATTAGAGCAGAAATAAATGACATAGAGACCAAAAAAACAATACAGAAAATCAATGAAACCAAGAGCTGGTTCTTTGAAAGGATAAACAAGATTGACAAACCCCTAGCCAGGCTCACCAAGAAGCAAAGAGAGAGGTCCCAAATAAACCAAATCAGAAATGATAGAGGCGAAATAACAACAGACCCCACAGAAATACAAATGATTGTTAAACAATACTACGGGCAACTCTACTCCAACAAACTAGACAACCTGGAGGAAATGGACAAATTCCTAGAAAAATACAACATTCCAAAACTCAAACAGGAAGAATCTAAAAACCTCAACAGGCCAATAACTATGGAAGAAATTGAAGCAGTCATCAGAAAGCTTCCAGCAAACAAAAGTCCAGGGCCAGACGGCTTCACAGGGGAGTTCTACCAAACATTCAAGGAAGAACTAAAACCTACCCTCCTCAGACTACTACAAAAAATTCAAGAGGAAGGAACACTTCCAAGCTCATTCTATGAAGCCAGCATCACCCTAATACCAAAACCAGGTAAAGACATCACAATGAAAGAGAATTACAGGCCAATATCCCTCATGAACATAGATGCCAAAATCCTCAACAAAATCTTAGCAAATCGGATCCAGCAGTACATCAGAAGGATCATACACCATGACCAAGTAGGATTTATCCCAGAGATGCAAGGATGGTAAAACATCCGTAAATCAATAAATGTGATACATCACATAAACAAATTGAAAGAAAAAAACCACATGGTCATATCAATTGATGCAGAAAAAGCATTCGACAAAATCCAACACCCATTTTTGATAAAAACTCTCAGCATGGTGGGAATAGAAGGATCATACCTCAACATAATAAAAGCCATATATGACAGGCCCACAGCCAACATCATACTCAATGGACAAAAACTAACACCATTTCCCCTAAGATCAGGAACAAGACAGGGATGCCCACTCTCACCACTCCTGTTCAACATAGTACTGGAAGTATTAGCCATTGCAATTAGGCAAGAAGAAGAAATAAAAGGCATCCAAATTGGAAAAGAGGAAGTAAAACTGTCCTTATTTGCAGATGACATGATATTATACATACAAAACCCTAGAGAATCCATCAAAAAGCTACTAGACTTAATACATGAATTTGGCAATGTAGCAGGATACAAAATTAACCCCAAGAAATCTGAGGCATTTCTATACTCCAATAGTGAACTTTCAGAAAGAGAGATTAGAAAAACAATCCCATTTACCATCGCACCAAAAAAATTAAGATACCTAGGAATAAACTTAACTAAAGAGGTTAAAGACCTCTACTCAGAAAACTACAGGACGTTGAAAAAAGAGATAGAGGAAGACATAAACAGATGGAAGAACATACCATGTTCTTGGATTGGTAGAATCAACATCATTAAAATGTCTATACTACCCAAAGCAATCTATACATTCAACGCACTCCCCATTAAAATACCAATGGCCTTCTTCAAAGATCTAGAACGAACTCTCCAAAAATTCATCTGGAATAAAAAAAGACCCCGAATAGCTGCAGCAATCCTGAGAAAGAACAAAGTAGGTGGGATCTCAATGCCAGATATCAAGCTGTATTACAAAGCCACTGTTCTCAAAACTGCCTGGTACTGGCACAAGAACAGACATATAGATCAGTGGAATAGAATAGAGAGTCCAGAAATTAGCCCGAACCAATATGCTCAATTAATTTTTGACAAAGGAGGCATGAACATACAATGGAGCCAAGATAGTCTCTTCAATAAATGGTGTTGGGAAAATTGGACAGATATATGCAAGAAAATGAAACTAGACCACCAACTTACACCATACACAAGAATAAACTCAAAATGGATAAAGGACTTAAATGTACGACAGGAAACCATAAAAATTCTAGAAGAATACAAAGGCAACAAAATCTCAGACATATGCCAAAACAATTTCTTCACTGATACAGCTCCTAGGGCAGTTGAAACTAAAGAGAAAATGAACAAATGGGACTACATCAAAATAAAAAGCTTCTGCACAGCAAAAGAAACCATCAACAAAACAACAAGAAAACCCACCTCGTGGGAAAACATATTTGCCAACGTCATATCTGATAAGGGCTTAATCTCCAAAATTGATAGGGAACTCATACAACTTAACAAAAAGAAGATAAACAATCCAATCAAAAAATGGGCAAAGGATCTAAATAGACACCTTTCAAAAGAGGACATTCAGAAAGCCAAGAGACATATGAAAACATGCTCAAAGTCACTAATCATCCGAGAGATGCAAATCAAAACAACAATGAGGTACCATCTCACACCTGTCAGAATGGCCATCATCAACAAATCAACAAACGACAAGTGCTGGAGAGGATGTGGAGAAAAAGGAACACTTGTGCACTGCTGGTGGGAATGCAGACTGGTGCAACCACTATGGAAGGCAGTATGGAGGTTCCTCAAAAAATTGGAAATGGAACTCCCATTTGACCCTGTGATCCCACTTCTAGGAATATATCCCAAGAAACCAGAAACACCAATCAGAAAGGATATATGCACCCCTATGTTCATAGCAGCACAATTCACCATAGCTAAGATCTGGAAACAGCCTAAGTGCCCATCAGTAGATGAATGGATTAGAAAACTGTGGTACATCTACACGATGGAATACTATGCTGCTGTTAAAAAGAAGGAACTCTTACCATTTGCAACAGCATGGATGGAACTGGAGAGCATTATGCTAAGTGAAACAAGCCAGTCAATGAAGGAAAAATACCACATGATCGCACTCTTTCGTGGATAATTAAGACCATTACAAACTTTCGAACAATAATAAATACAGTGGCAAAGCTGCCTCAAACTGATTGTCGAACTGCAGTGGGAAGGCCAGGGAGGGTTGGGGGACAGGAGAGAGGGGAGTAAGAGATCAACCAAAGGACTTGTATGCATCCATATAACCATAACTAATGGACATAAGACACTGGGAGGTAAGGGAGGGCAGGGGCTTGTCAAGGGTGGGGGGGGAAAAAGGACACTTATTTAATACCCTTTGTAATACTTTTAGCGGAAAAAATAAAAAAAGATGTGTCTGTGGAGGTTCATAAGGATTTTGTAGTGTAAAATCAATGCCAATGACTATTAAAATCTAACCCAAATCAAAAAAAAAAAAAAAAAAAAAAAGAAACTAAACAAAACCCCAGAAACCTGCGTTAGTCAGCCGGGCTTCGCCAGTTGGACAGCAACATTGTATCAAATACAGAAGGTAAACAAAGGCCAGAAACCTGCTTTCAGCAGCCGACACCTCAGAGCTAAAGCTGGCCCAGAATAAAAAAAAAAAAAAAGAAAAAAAGGAGCGGTTGGGAGCTTCAGTCACCCGCCAGCCTGAAAACGGCCCTCAGCCAGACTGGCCAGGCACCCCAGTGGGGACCCCCACCCTGATCCAGGACATCCTTCAGGGCAAACCAGCCGGCCCCCACCCGTGCACCAGGCCTCTATTCTATATAGTAAAAGGGTAATATGCTTCCCAGCACCGGGATCAGCAAAGCCACGAGGCCTCCCGGCACCAGGATCAGCGTGACAGGGGGCAGTGCCCAAATCCCCTGATCGCCCTGTGGCTCTGTGTGTGACAGGGGGCGGGACCACAGCCTCCCTATCCGCCCTACTCTGTTCGTGACAGAGGAAGGCGCCCCAACCCCCTGATCAGCCCTGCTCTGTGCCTGACACGGGGGAGCTCCCCAACCCCCTGATTGCCCTGCGGCTCTGTGTGTGACAGGGTGCAGTGCCCTACCCCCCTGATCGGCCCTGCTCTGTGTGTGACAGGGTGCAGCGCCCCAACCCCCTGATCGGCCCTGCTCTGTGGGTGATAGAGGGCAGCGCCCCAACTCCACCCCCCCATGGGCCCTGCTCTGTGTGTGACGGGGTAGAGCCATAACCTCCCCATCGGCCCTGCCCTGAGTGTGACAGTGGCGGCGCCCCAACCCCCTGATCCGCCCTGCTCTGTGTGTGACAGGGGGCAGTGCTCCAACTCCCCTATCAGCCCTACTCTGTGAGTGACAGGGGGGAGCTCCTCAACCCCCTGATGGGCCCTGCTCTGTGCATGACAGGGGGGAGCTCCCCAACCCCCTGATGGGCCCTGCTCTGTGTGTGACAGGGGGGAGCTCCTCAGCCCCCTGATCGGCCCTGCTCTGTGCATGACAGGGGGAAGCGCCCCAACCCCCTGATCCGCTCTGCTCTGTGTGTGACAGGGGGCGGTGCCCCAACTCCCCTATCGGCCCTACTCTGTGAGTGACAGGGGGAAGCTCCTCAATCCCCTGATCGGCCCCGCTCTGTAAGTGACAGGGGGGAGCTCCTCAACCCCCTGATCAGCCCTGCTCTGTGTGTGACAGGGTATGGAGCCCCAACCCCCCTGATCGGCCCTGCTCTGTGCATGACAGGGGGTGATGCCGCAACTTCCCTATCGACCCTGCCTTGAGTGTGACAGGGGCCATTGCCCCAACCTCCCAATCAGCTGTACCCTGAGCGTGATTAGGGGTGGCATCGCAACCTCCTGATCCGCCCTGCTCTGTGCATGACAGGGGGCGGCGCCCCAACTCCCCAATCGGCCCTGCTCTGAGCCCGACCAGGGGCTGCACCTAGGGATTGGGCCTGCCCTCTGCCACCCGGGAGCAGGCCTAAGCCAGCAGGTCATTATCTCCTGAGGGGTCCCAGACTGCGAGAGGGCAGAGGATGGGCTGAGGGACCCCCGCTCCCTGCCGAGTGCAAAAATTTTTGTGCACCGGGCCTCTAGTCCTATCCTATCTAATAAAAGAGAAACATGGTAATTAGCGTATGACCGCTACCCTTCACATTGGCTAATCAGGGCGATATGCAACTTAACTGCCAGCCAAGATGGCGGCTGGCAACCAGGCAGCTGGAAGCGAACATGAGGCTTGCTTGCTTCAGTGAAGGAGGACTCCAACATTCCCCGCCTGAAGCTGCCGGCCTCTGAGCTGGCAGTTTGAAACATTGTAACAAATATAGAAGCTAAACAAAACCCCAGAAACCAGCTTTCAGCCGGCCAGGATCTCAGAGCTGGAAATGATACAGTGTTTCGATTATAGAACCGAAACAAACCAGATACCTGCTTTCAGCAGCAGAGGCCTTGGCCCAGAATAAAAAAAGAAAAAGAAAAAAAGGAGCGGTTGGGAGCTTCAGTCACCCTCCAGCCTGAGAACAGCCCTCAGCCCCTCATCCAGACTGGCCAGGCACCCCAGTGGGGACCCCCACCCTGAAGGGTGTGTGATCAGCTGCAAACAGCCATCATCCCCTCATCCAGGCTGGCCAGGCACCCCAGTGGGGACCCCCACCCTGATCCAGGACACCCTTTAGGGCAAACCAGCCTGCCCCTAGCCATGCACCAGGCCTCTATCCTATATAGTAAAAGGGTAATATGCCTCCCAGCACCGGGATCAGCGGAGCCGCAAGGCCTCCCGGCACCGGGATCAGCGTGACAGGGGGCAGTGCCCAAACCCCCTGATCGCCCTGTGGCTCTGTGTGTGACAGGGGGCGGGGCCACAACCTCCCTATTCGCCCTGCTCTGTTCATGACAGGGGAAGGCGCCCCAACCCCCTGATCAGCCCTGTGGCTCTGTGTGTGACAGGGTGCGGCGCCCCAACTCCCCCCCCCACGGGCCCTGCTCTGTGTGTGACGTGGTAGAGCCATAACCTCCCCATCGGCCCTGCCCTGAGTGTGACAGTGGCGGCGCCCCAACCCCCTGATCGGCCCTGCTCTGGGGGTGATAGATGGCAGTGCCCCAACTCCCCTATCAGCCCTACTCTGTGCGTGACAGGGCGGAGCTCCCCAACCCCCTGATGGGCCCTGCTCTGTGCATGACAAGGTAAGGAGCCCCAACCCCCTGATGGGCCCTGCTCTGTGCGTGACAGGGGGTGGGGCCGCAACCTCCCCATCAACCCTGCCTTGAGTGTGACAGGGGGCGGTGCCCCAACCCCCCAATCGGCCCTACCCTGAGCATGACTGAGGGTGGCATTGCAACCTCCCGATCCGCCCTGCTCTGTGCATGACAGGGGGCGGCGCCCCAACTCCCCAATCGGCCCTGCTCTGAGCCCGACCAGGGGCTGCACCTAGGGATTGGGCCTGCCCTCTGCCACCTGGGAGCAGGCCTAAGCCAGCAGGTCGTTATCTCCCAAGGGGTCCCAGACTGCGAGAGGGCACAGGCCGGGCTGCGGTACCCCACCACCCACCCGAGTGCACAAATTTTTGTGCACCGGGCCTCTAGTATAATAAATAATAGACAAACATGGTAATTAGCCGTACCTCCGCTACCCTTCCCATTGGCTAATCAGGGCGATATGCAAATTAACTTCCAGCCAAGATGGCGGTTAACCACCAACAAAGATGGCGGCTAATTTGCATACTCGCAATGATGGGAGGCGAAAGGGGAAGGATGGAAGACAGTGATCAGAAACTCAGGCGCAGGCAAGAGCCAGGGAGCAGGGCAAAGTTGGCCCTGGAGGCCACCTTTACCCTGCCACCAGTGGGTGATCGGAGAAGCCTGGGTGGTGGGGCAGGGAAGCGGACACAGACAGCGATGCAGAAGCCGGATGCAGGGGCAGGGAAGTGTCCGCCGCCAGCGTCCCCGGCTGCAGCTTCCCTGCCCCGCACCCGGCTTCTGTGATCCGTGACCGGGTGCAAGGGCAGGGAAGCAGCCGCCCCCAGCATATCTGGCAGTGGCTTCCTTGCCCCGAACCCGGCTTTTGTGATCCGTGACCGCAGAAGCTGGGTGGGGGTCAGGGAAGCAGCTGCTGCCAGCATCCCCAGCCATGGCTTCCCTGCCCCGCACCCGGCTTCTGCAATGGGTGACCGCAGAAGCCCAGTTCAGAGGCGATCACAGAAGCCAGGTGCATGGCAGGGAAGCAGCTGGCCACGGCTTCCCTGCCCTGCACCCAGCTTCTGTGATCGGTGACTGTAGAAGCCGGGTGCAGGAGCAATCGCAGAAGCTGGGTGCAGGTCAGGCCAGCGTCCCCAGCCGCGGCTTCCCTGTCCCACACCTGGCTTCTGCAATGGGTGATCACAGAAGCCCAGTGCACGGGCGATCACAGAAGCCAGGTGCGTGGGCAGGGAAGCAGCCTCAGCCAGCTTCCCCGGCTGCGGCTTCCCTTCCCCACACCCGGCTTCTGCAATTGGTGATGCCTATTTTTGCATGACACTTAACTGACTACCCTCCCTGGAAGCACAGAAGAAGAAGAAGCCCCCAGAAGAAGAATCCGCCCACCTTTGGTCCTGGCACCAGCGCCTGGGGCTGGCTGTAGCCCAGGAGATGGACAAGCTACCGGACAGAGGTCCCAGGCTGCAGCCACCCGGAGAAGCTACCAGCCCTGTGGTCCAGGGGGCCAGCACTTGTGGCCAGGGAAACAGGTTCCCTCTTCTCCTACTGTAGTCATTACTTCAATATTCCCCTTCTGAATTTCTCTCCTGTGCTGCAACCCAACTCCACTTTTCATCAGAAGGATACGGAACAGAGAGAGCAGGGTTAAAAGCTTACATTTTTAAGCCTGTAAGGTTGGTACTTAAACATATAAATGGAAAACTAGAGTCCTTAAGGTAACAAAGGCTACAAAGGGCAGGGACAGCGCATGACCTATTATATCCAGCAATCCATATGGGGACTGAAAACTTTGCAATGATGACAATTACTGAAGATAGGAATCAACTAAAATCGTTGACAGGGACAATTCTTCCATCTTTGAAAATATCTACATCAAATCTGTTTAAATAGATTTTCATCTGCATAATATAACACATTCTGACAAGACCACCACCACCACCAATGTGGTCAGTGTTGTGCTGTAAAATGTTTAATAACTGAGGGACCCCCCCACCTCGAGTGCACAAATTTTGTGCACTGGGCTACTAGTCCTATATAATAAAAGCCTAATATGCAAATTGTTACACCAGGAGTTCGATCGCTCGCTATGATGTGCGCTGACCACCAGGGGGTGTTGGCAACACAGTGCTGATAGCAGGCAGCAGTGGAGTCGCTGCCGGCCTTGATGGGCCCCTATGAGAGCAGCGGGATGGTGGAGCAGGTGAGTGGGCATCCCTAAGCAGGGGCCCAATCGCCCCACCAATCGCCCTGCAGACAGTGAACAGTGGCAGTGGCAGGAGGCAGGGCTGCCACCCAGCTCCCAGGTGCTGAGAGAGCTGGACAGGGGGTTGGCGGGGGCGGCCCCGACCTATTGTCCTGCAGACACTGACCAGTGGCTGGCAGGCTCTGATCGCCTGATCGGAGCTGGGCCCCAGGCTGGGATGGGGAACTGGGGGTGAGTGGTGGTGACCAACCTCTCCTGGCACCTGGGTGGTGTGTGGGGGGAGGTGCAACCTCTTGCTGGCTACTTGGGGGTGGGGGTGATGGGGATGGAGGTGTGGTGAGAATGTGAGGTGTCCACTGAGCTCGCTTTCACTCCCCCTGCTACCCTCCCCTGGATGCCAGGGCTTGTGCCCCAGGAAATCCCCCATGCTCAGGTGCCAGGTGCCTGAGAGGAGCCTGCCCTGCACCCGCAGGGCCTCTTCCAGGTGAGCCAGGCTGCAGCTGCCAGGACCGCAGGGTCCGGTCAGGCCCCCCATGGGTTTGCACAGGAGCCGGTCTGTGAGGCCGGCCAGCTTCCATGTGGCACTGCTGGGCGGCCCAGAGGCCCATGCTGCACCCCAGCTCATGGCATCTGGCCACGCTCACTGCATCTCCGCATGGGGACTTGAGTACTGTGACTCAGGCAGAGGGGGGTCTGCAGGGGCCCGGGGGCCTGGGTGTTGCCCAGGGTCCACACATTAGCTGGGACCTGCTCTTCCACTCCAGATGCTCATGCTTCGATCACCAGCTAGGCCCAGGGACTGCACCTGTGCACAAATTTCGTACACCGGGCCTCTAGTAATAAATAATTTTGATGTGTTTAAAAAACTGTCAAACTAAAGAATATATACTCACTATGTAAAGATAATGGAAATTGCCACAAATTTAGCTTCTTGAGATGGCACCTCAGGCCACGAAAGTGCACTCAGAGCAGACCCACTCAGTGATTAAGCATGCTGGAGTCCTTGTCCTGGCACCTGAGCTGATGCACAGAGTCTTTTCATAGCAGTTTGGGAATGAATGCAGAGGAGAGACTGTGGTCTCCAAGGAGGACCAGGCAGCCTGGGTAGAGGCTTCCTCAGTTCTTCCTTGAGTCACAGAGGTTCCTTGTTGACCTGGGCAAAATCAGTCTGGCCATCACCTCATGTTTCCCATCTGCAAACGGTTGCTAATGATGATACCAACCCACAGGGTGTGGAAACGTTCATAACTTATGTTTGTCACCTGCTTTCAAGGTCAGAGCACTCCCTGCTGTCCCTGAGAAGTCAGTTCCCTTAGGAAACAGTCCACCAGGTGGCTGCCCTCCACTTGACAGGACAATATTTTCCCATGTTTTCATCTCGCAGAAGAGAGGGGCTTGTTTAATTAGCAGGCGGTGTTTTTCTGGAAACAGCTTCTATAAATCAGCAAAGAGGCTGCAAACTCACCCTGTATCATTATTTGTCTTTTCCACAAGCTAACATTTGCAGTCTGTTACAAGTCATAAATTCCTGAAAGATAGATGTTCTGAGGGGAAGCCTAAGTGGCAACTGTGACAAGCCACTAACTATTTCTGCTGAAATTGAAATTTAAAACCTTACAAGAAACAGCTGCAAGATTATCAGGGCAAAATAGTAGTAAATGGTAGAGAGAGTGGAGGCCTAGAGAGATTATGGGGCTTTCCACGTTGTGTTTCTATTTTCCTGACTATGACATGGGCTGATAGTCCTCGGCTGTCCCTATGCTTCCCTGGCATATGGCATGGGCTGATGCTGTCACATATGTCCATTGCTTCAAAATCTTTGCAAGATACAAACACCAGCTGTTTGCTCATAGGAGGCCCACTAAGTTTTCCACCTCCTAGATGGCACTTTGGAGCATCTGGGATGACAGTTCTTACCACCTCTGAGGTGGTTTTGCTAGTCAATTTGTTTGTATTGTCCCTCTGCATAGCACTGTGAGATCCATGGGGACAGGCACCTCATCTGTCTTATTTACTGTGGTACCCTCACTGCCGGGGACTGACCTGGTACATGTCAGTGGCTTAATAAATGCTGCAGAAATGAATTACTGCTCTCCTCCCTCTATTACTGCTCCAATGAGCAGAGGATGAAGTGTCTGTATCTGAAGTGTGGGCAGAGTCATATCCTCCAAAAAGATAAATTCAAATTCTAGCCCTGGCACTTGTGAATGTGACCTTATTTGAAAATAAGGCCTCTGCAGATGTAATCGAGTTAGGAAGTCATGCTGGATTAGGATGGGCCCTCAATTCAATAACCAGTGTCTTTAGAAGAAGAAGGAGATTTATTTTATTTACTAGAGGCCCTGGTGCATGACATTCATGCACTGGGGGGAGTCCCTCAGCCCGGCCTGCGCCCTCTTGCAGTCGGGGACCCTGAGGGGTCCTTAGCGCTGCTGCGGAGGCGGGAGAGGTTCCCGCCACCGCTGCTGCGCTCACCAGCCATGAGCCTGGCTTCTGGCTGAGCAGCGCTCCCCCTGTGGGAGTGCACTGATCACCAGGGGGCAGCTCCTGCATTGAGCGTCAGCCCCCTGGTGGTCAGTGCACGTCATAGTGAACAGTTGTTCCGCCGTTCAATCTATTTGCATATTAGGGTTTTATTATATAGGATTTTTTATTGTTGATAGTATTACATATATCTCCCATTTTCCTCCCTTTCCTTCCCCTCTTTCCAGCCCCCTCATATCTTCACTATCTTATTGCCTGTGTCCATGGGCTATTTATGTAAGTATATAAGTTCTTTGGTTTATTTCTTCTCATCCCCCCAACCCCACATCAAGGTATGTCAGTCTGTTCATGCCTCCATGCTTCGGGTCTTATTTTGTTGCTCAACTCATTTTGTTCATTAGATTCCACAAATAAGTGAGATCATGTGATATTTGTCTTTCTTAGTTTTGCTTATTTCACTTACTATAATATTTTTCAGGTTCATCCATGCTGTCCCAAAGGGTAAGAGATTCCACTTTTTTATAGCTGCATAGTATTCCAATAGTGTAAATGTCCCAGAGTTTTTTTAGACAAAGAAACAGGTTACAAATGACAGAAATGGAGGAAAGCAAACTACTGGATATAGAGTTCAAAACCACGATTATAAGGTTTTTCAAGAATTTTCTAGAAACCGCCGATAAATTTAGTGAGACCCTCGAGGATATTAAACTAGAAATTAAGCATACACTGACTGAAATAAAGAATAATATACAGAGATCCAACAGCAGTTTAGAGGATTGCAAGAATCAAGTCAAAGATTTGAAGTACAAAGAAGTAAAAAACACCCAACCGGAAAAGCAAAAAGAAAAAAGAATCCAAAAATATCAAGATAGTGTAAGGAGCCTCTGGGACAACTTCAAGTGTCCCAACATCAGAATTATAGGGGTGCCAGAAGAAGAGAGAGAGCAAGATATTGAAAACCTATTTGAAGAAATAATGACAGAAAACTTCCCTTATCTGGTGAAAGAAATAGACTTACAAGTCCAGGAAGCACAGAGAACCCCAAAAAAAGGAATCCAAAGAGGACCACACCAAGACACATCATAATTAAAATGCCAAGGGCAAAAGACAAAGAGAAAATCTTAAAAGCAGCAAGAGAAAGAAAGTCAGTTACCTACAAGGGAGTATCCATACAATTGTCAGCTGATTTCTCAACAGAAACTATGCAGGCCAGAAGGGAGTGGCAAGAAATATTCAAAGTGATGAATAGCAAGAACCTACAACCAAGATTACTTTATCCAGCAAAGCCATCATTCAGAATTGAAGGTCAGATAAAGAGCTTCACTGATAAGAAAAAGCTAAAGGAGTTCATCACCACCAAACCAGTATTACATGAAATGCTGAAAGGTATTCTTTAAGAAGAGGAAGAAGAAAAAGGTAAAGATAAAAATTATGAACAACAAATACATATCTATCAACAAGTGAATCTAAAAATCAAGTGAATAAAAAATCTGATGAACAGAGTAAACTGGTGAATATAGTAGAATCAGGGGCATGGAAAGGGAGTGGACTGACAATTCTCGGGGGGGAAAGGAGTGTGGGGGGTGCGGGAAGAGACTGGAAAAAATCGTGCACCTATGGATGAGGACAGTGGGGGGGGGGTAAGGGCAGAGGGTGGGGTGGGAACTGGGTGGAGGGGAGCTATGGGAACAACTGTAATAATCTGAACAATAAAGATTTATTTTAAAAAATAAAATAAAAAAATAAAATTATTTGTGTTTCACCTCAATAAATTATATAAAAAAGTTAAGTTGATAAATAATAATAAAACTTAGAACAAAATAAAAGAAAAATATCATTGCCCCTCCTCCAAGTTAACTATTGTGTATGATACTGTTATGGTGGGTACATGTCATTTTATATTTGTCAAACCCACAGAATGTGCAACACAAAGGGTGAACCCCAATGTAAACTACAGACTTTAGTTAATAATAATATTAGCTCTCTGGGAAATGTTAGTAATAGGAAAACTGTGAGAGAGAGATGGAATATATAGGAGCTCTGTAGTTTCTACTCAAAATTCTGTAAACCTAACACTGCTTTAGAAAGTAAAGCCCGTTACTTAAAAATGCAAAATAGTTTAATTATCTCTTCAGTGTTAAGATCTTTGATGATATTCAAGATTGTTTCACTGAACTAATATGAACCGCCTGAAACTTTAGCAACAATGGACCAGAAAGAAGCAGTTGAACTGTCACCTTTATGGCCTGTTGATGTACCTCTGTGGTCTAGATGCCCCTGATCAAGTTTGACACATTCCTCTTCTTTTACCTCCTTGACTCAAAACTGTACACACTTTCCAAAGTCCAGTTTCCTGGATCTCTTTTATCAGAACTTTCAACTCTCTGCCTGGAAGTAACTTTGTCACTCTTGAACCCGGGATAATTTGCTTGACCTTTCCTAGCTTCCACATGTTGCACATAGGGCTTCTTCTGTTTCTATCACAAGTCAGCTTTAGCTGCTAAAGTATATTTGAGTTGTTCTCTGATTAGCTTTGTCCATTCTCCCAACATGGTATTTGTTATGGACTCCAAGGGCCATTACAACAGTACTTAGATTCTCTTCACTGGAACACTGTTCTTGCTGCCTGCAAGGATGAATGTTTTGTGCTGTTTAAATTCTTCATCAACTTCGCTTGACCACATTTGATTCACGTAAGGATCTCATTAAAGATCCATGAAAACATAACTTATTCTCTGATGTGGGCCCCAAACATTCCACTCAAGTTAACCTTTGCATGTGGCACTTGTTCGAAAAGGCTCAGAAGGCAACAGCCTACTTTAAGAATCCAACCACTTATGACAGGGGCTGTTTCTGAGCTGCATCATGGCCATCAACCAGACCACACATCTCTCCACAGTGCTCACGATGAATCCTGTGGAATACAGGCTATTTCCTATTTAGGGCCTTACAGTGTGGTAGTTTATTGTCCCTTGAAGTTGTGGGTGTGCACATGTGTTGGGTGGAAGTGAGAGTAGGGCAATTGACAGGAACTTAAGAAAAGATGAGAACTTGAGAACCTGAGACAAGGAGAACAGGGTTTTCAGTAGAGCCATGAGGAACAAAATGAAAAATAAACAACTTGGAGAATCTGTAAAAGAAACTCCCCTCGTGCTGATAACAGCTGATCTCTACTGACACAAAATCTGATATCACTGATTAGCAAAACTATGTTGATTTCCCACCATGGTCTTGGGGGAAGTGGATGGATGGCACTGGTGAGGTTGAGCTTACCAGCTCCTCCATACTCACACTGGCCCAGCTGCTCCTCCACCTCGGTTCTGGGGCTGAGGCAGCATGCTTGTCCCTGGGGCCTAGGAGCTTCCTTTCCCCCCATTCATCTGCTTTCAGATGTTGTCCCCTCCTGCTTCAGGTCCCTGGGCCCCATGCGTCCACCTTCACCCAGGTCTTCTTCCTCATCTATGCACCCTTTGGGCCTGGCTCTGTGTTTTTCCTTCATGATATAGGAAAGAGGGTAATTAGGAGTAAATCCTGAGAAAGAGCCTTTGAAATACTTGAAAAATGTTAGAGGTACAATTTGTGGGAAGTGGAATTGGGCTCAGCTTTGACTCCAGTGGAGGGACAGATGGCCAGGTGAAGAATGGCATGTGCCACCTGGTGTGAGGGTCAGAACCATCGCAGGAGAGGTGATGGGCACAGGGCAACCAAATGCATTTTAAACAAACATGGACTTTAGGCTGGAGAGTAAAGGGATAGAACTTTATAAACAGGAAATCAAGATGTTTGTGTGTGGAATGAACTCAGTCGTTTTATTTTAAATTCAATGTCAAGTGTAGGGAGTGGACTTGATTAGATTTTATCTCACATTCAACATTAGAACAGCTAGTTCATCACCATCTGAAAAGGATGGTCTTCGACTCTTTCTGAGGAATGTTCCCAATAGTCAATGAATCAGACCTGAACTGTGGAATACACAGCTCCTGGAAATAACTATTTCTCATTAATTCTCATTTAAAAGCAGACAGTTAAGTGGTTTGGATATTATTTTGAGAGTGGCTTTTAAAGTAAAAATTTATTATTAATGACAAATATGTTAGGGCATGTTAGTTGTGTTTTCTTGGGTGTCAAGCATATGGTGTTTCCTGAAAATCATAAAATATCCTCCATCTGTTCCTAGCAGGCATGATGAATTTCATTGTCTCAATTCCACAATGCTTAGCTGCATTATAGTAAAGTCAATAGCAAATTAACTATCCCTTTGAATGTTTCAAATATGACTTTTAATTAAGCATATTAACCTGATGTATCATCATGTGAGCAGCAACTAAAATAAAATTTTAGGTATTTTCAACTTTTGAATGCCCACAGAATATGAGAAGCACTTTATGAGGCTTGCATTGATTTGTATTTCATTATAATGTAATTCTGTATTAGATATTCCACTTATGCATAGACCCAAAATAGTTTCTGCTCCATAATGATGCCAATTTAAATGAGTAACAGGAATCAAGCAAGGTTTACTCTTTGTGCATCTCCATATTGTCATGCTTAGAAAATAATTCTTTGGATGCAGAATTTCACCTTTAGTTAGTAGAGAGAGAGCACAACACTTCTTTTTCAAGGGGGTGGGGTGACAAAGCAGGGATGCGACAGTTCTTCTGCAACATTAACTGATGAGGGGTGATCCTGAGCGTACCTGAGCACTTTCCCTAATGACTCCACACACGGGTAGCTGGTCAGATCTGTTGCACTGAGCACTCAGCAAAGCTGAGCTGCACATGACAGGTTGTGAGGGGCTGGTGGTTTGCCTTGACTACATGGATAAGAAGAGTATATGCAACATAAATGCATAAAGAAACACTCTGCAGGGCTGACATAAGCATCCTTCACAATATTACTAATAGACCTGTTGCAGTTTTTATAGCTTTCCTAGTTATTTTTGAGTCAGTGCTAGCATTTAATTATTTCCTGTAGAATAAGGAACAAAACTGGCCTAAAGACTGAAAGAGCTGCTATGGGGAGTGACTTCTCCAGAGGGAAGTGTTCTGGCAGATTGTGATTTGTGACTCACAGGGAGCCCAGATCTCTGTGCCACATGGATGGCAGTAATCACTCAGCAGACTCCTGAGTTCCTACTATGCATCAGTTACAGTTGGGATTTGGGAAACAAAGATGAGTAAGTGATGGTATCTGCAACCAAGGAATTCATTCATTTACCCATTCATTCATCCATCAATCAACATTTACTGACCATCAATTATGCACACTGTATGTTAGGGAATTGGAACATGTAAACATCATGTAAATTACCATATGATGTAATGACAAAGTCAGTAAGGAAGGTAGGAAAAAAGTACTTCACAAGCTTAGAGGTGGAAAAAGAGACTAATTATATCTGGTGTGGTCATAGGAATTCTCCCAGATAGGGTGACATTCAGCCTGAATCTTGAAGATGATTAGAGAATTAAGGATGGAGGGGAAGTAGGGTAAGGCCCTTTCCATCAAAGGAATAGCAGAGGCAAATCATGGAGTTAAAAACTCATGCTTGGGAAAAAATAAGAAAATAAGAAATTGTGGATATAACTTGTGGTTTCATAGGCAAGAAATACAGTCAGAGATAACCTGTGCAGGATCTTCTGAGTCATGTTAGAGCTTTGGCTTTACTCCATTGATCAGGCATGGCAAATCCCAGAGCTTTCTCCTCTCTACCCTCATGGCAGATGTCTGATCAGCATGAATGGAGCTCTTTCTGCTGAGCCCAGGCCAACCCATGGAACCCTCTCTGCACAGGGCTTTAGGAAACCACCACCAGCTCTACTGGAATTGGTATTTAGAAGATGTATATTTGTAATTTTTGCTACAGGCAAAGGAAGCTAACTACAGTTTTTAAATATAAAATCACAAGAACAGATTTGATTGTTGGGAAGATTATTTTACTAGTTTGCTAGAGAATGGATTGGAGTGGTAAGAATCTTGAATCAGGAAAACTAATAGTAAACTGTTTAATAGTTTAAGCCATTTGTTCTCAGCCCCACTGCACACTGAAATACATCCCTCTCACAATCCTGGACTGCTGGCTCCTAATCGCTCATCTGCCTGCCTGCCTGGTCGCCCCCAACTGCCCCCTCCCTGCTGGCCTGGTCACTCCTAACTGTCCCCCCTGCTGGCCTGGTCACCCCTTACTGCCCCCCCTGCTGGCCTGGTCACCCCCAACTGCCTCCCTCTGCTGGCCTGGTTGGCCCTAACTGCCCCCCCCCCCACTGGCCTGGTTGCTCCTGACTGCCCCCCCCTGCTGGCCTGGTCGCCCCCAAATGCCCCCCCTGCTGGTCTGGTCGCCCCATGCAGACTGCTGTTCAGTCGTCTGGTCATCCCTCACTAAACGCCCCTGCCGGCCTGGTCACCCCCTGCCGGCCTGGTGGTAGGCAGCCATCTTGTGAGGGTGTGAGGGTTAATTTGCATATTACCTGTTTATTATATAGGATGAGAACAGAAGAGGCTTTATCCTCTTTCAATAGGAGCTTGGAGAGGAGAGAAAATGACCTGGAGAAGATGACCTGGAGAAGATGGGAAAGGACTTGCCATCATTTGGTCTTTACTCAACATAATGCCACTAATAATGACTGTGCTTTCTTTTATGTGTCTTCTGACTGATATATAGCTATATAATTTCATTTAGTCCCCCACCCTATAAATATATATTTTCTATCCCCAGTTTATAGCTAAGGTAACCAAGTCTCAGAGACCTTAAGTAACTTGCTTAAGATGGCAGAGCAATCTGAAGACAAATGTTATATTCTTTTTACTCCTCCATGTACTATTAGAACTTTTATCTAAATCATATATAAAACACAGGAAATAGGAGAAATCTGAGCAGTTGGGAGCGTGCTTTGAGTCTTGGCTACAATCAAGTTCACTTTCAGGAACTAGAAACGAAGTCTCTTGCTATGAAGGAGTCTTGGCTGGCCCTCTGGCCCAGGAAATGGATGTTTTCAGAATTACTGGGGTCTTTCTGAGGAAGATTGATGAGAACATGAGCGTTTGTCTCTGGGTCAGAACAAGGTTATTCCCACTTTGTGTTCTGTTGGCTCAAATTCTCATTATGTGCAAATCACGCATCATTGCCCTGACTAGCTCGTTTGCTTGGTTAAGATTCTTGTGAACAAACAGTAAAAAAAAAAAAAAAACCTTTGAAATTAAGGAACACTTTGGCTCCTTTAAATGTCCTTTTGCAAATGTCTATAAAACTTGGATTTGTTTCACCAATTTAGCAATCAAACAATGACTCATGGTTGCCTAGTTACCTGGATTGTGTCAGAACTAGTAAGCAGGAAACTAGTGGTAGCAGCAGTATTCACAGTAAACATTAAGTTCTTACTTGATCTGAAGCTTCAATTCTAGAATCTCTCTACACAACCAAGGCATCTATCATAGCCTACACCCATGTGTTAGTTCACAACCTGTATCTCACCACCAGACAGCAGGACAATAAACCATGAAGTCTGGGCTCGAGGAGTTGTCACAGCAGCCAACTCCAAGTCTAATGCCTTCAATTACCAGATTGTTTTAATTACTAGTGATGGGGACAAGTAAGGGGTGTTTTATTTATTTGTTATGGCTTACTGTCTCATCAAAATCTTATGCATTTCATTAGCACCTGCTTTTTTTTTTATCATTGGAAGGAGACCCTAGGGCCTTGGCTTTCCAGCTGTGGTCTGTGGAGCATTAAGATTTCTTGGTGGCCTCCCTGGCTGGGTGGCTCAGCTGGCTGGGATGTCATCCTTTGCACCTAAAGGACTCAGGTTTAATTCCCAGTCAGGGCACACACCTAGGTTGCAGCTTTGATCCCTGGTCAGGGTGTGTATGGAAGGCAACCAATCAATGTTTCTCTCTCTCTCTCTCTCTCTCTCTCTCTCTCTCTCTCTCTCTCTCTCTTTCTCTCTCTCTCTCCCTCAAAATCAGTAAAAAAAAATATCCTCAGGTGAGGATTTTAAAAAAAAGATTCATTGGTGGGTGAGAAGGACCTCAATGGGTATCATGAGGAGAAGAAAGTGGGAGAGAGGGTGGAACCCTAAACTCTAGGATGTTCATACCATTTTCAACTAGAGAAGTTTTGTTTTTATTAATTTTACTAGAGGCCTGGTGCATGAAATTCATGCATGGGGGGGCAGTTTCCTTAGCCCGGCCTGCACCCTCTCGCAATCCAGGACAGCTGGCTCCTAAACGTTCACCTGCCTGCCTGCCTGATAGCCCCCAAACACTCTGCCTGCCTGTCTCATCACCCCTAACCACTCTGCCTGCCTGATGCCCCTAACTGCTCCCCTGCCTGCCTGATTGCCCCTAACCACCTCTGCCTGCTTGCCTGATCACCCCTAACTGCCTCTGACTGCTGGCCTGATGCCTCTAACTTCTCCCCTGCTGACCTGATCACCCCTAACTGTCCTCCCCTGCTGGTCTGGTAGCCCCCAACTACCCTCCTCTGCAGGCCTGGTCCCTCCCCCCCCCAACTGCCCTCTTCTGCTGGCCCGGTTGCCCCTAACTGCCCTCCCTTGCAGGCCTGGTCTCCCCTAACTGCCCTCCCCTGCAGACCTGGTAGCCCCCAACTGCCCTCCCCTACAGGCCTGGTCTCTCCTAACTGTCGTCCCCTGCAGGCCTGGTCCCCCCCAACTGCCCTCCCTCCCCTTCCGGCCATCTTGTGGTGGCCATCTTGTGACCACATGGAAGTGGCCCTGTTTGACCACATGGGGATGGCTATCTTGTCCAAGGGCATGACAGTCAATTTGCATATTACCTCTTTATTATATAAGATATTTAAAAGAAAAGGCTATGATTGGTGTGAAGGGCACTGTGCTAGACATAAGAAATCACTGGGTAAATCATTTGCACATGTCAGTCAGTTGGACTTCTTTCAGTTTTGATAGTTTGGAAATCCATTTTTGATCTTGTAAATGTCTGGAAAAAGTGGCCTGAATATAGCAGAAAGAGTGTCACAAAGCTTATGAACTTGACTCTTGGGAGAGGCCTGGATCTATCTGCAGGCCTTTCCACATGGCCAAATGACTTAAATGGATTTAAAGATAAGTTTTCTGATTTCACAGTTCTAGTTATTATGTTTCAAAGGCATATACTAACACAGAGCTTTTGGGAGTATGCTGACAAGTAATAGACACCACAGTAGAAGAAATGAGCAAGACTTCATCACCCACAGTACTGGAGGGACTGTTTCAGTGGGTGGATGTGTGGACTCTGGACTCTAACAGATTTTGGTTTATGACCCAATTTTGGCCCTTACTAGTGTTGTGACTTTGAGTCTCAGTGTCCTCTTCTGTAAAATGGGCATAAAAGTCGGGCTGTACTTGAATATGACCGTGCAGTTCCTTCATAGGACTTCAGGACTTTCCCAAAGCTTCCCTGAGGCCCTGCCATAGTAGAACCCCCTGCAACACTGGCTAAATGTACAGATCTGTTGGCACGACCCCCGGGCTGCCTGAATCAGAATCTTCAGGGAGAGGGCTAAGGCTCTGAACTTTTAATCAATGCCCCAGGGGATTCTGAGCTGCTTCCAATGATGGGAAGGGGAATCCTAGCCTATGGTGATCTTACTTCCTAGACCTGTGTCCTCTGTTGGCAGAGGAACATCTGCCTAGGTACTTTGAAAGTCAGAGCCCATTGCTGCTTCTTGTCAGGGCCTTAGTGAAACCAGTCATGACCCCATGAAGGAGAGTCACATTCTTTTTGCTTTTCTGTACTTAAGGAAAAGGGTAAAAGAAGCAATGAGGGATCCTTTAATGCTGATTAAGTGACTTTTGTATATAAGAGATTAATATGGATGTCCCTTCAAATAAAAATTCCTATTAAAACATATTTGGAGAGGCTAAAGACTGGCTGCCACATTGTTGTAGTGGTCTGGAGAATTCCAAGAAAGAAATGAGCTCTCTCTGTTTTGGCTGCAATGTCAGAGTGCATGGCTGCCAGCTCAGCTATGCATACATACACCTTAAGGGGCTTCAGTGTAAATAAAACTGAGTCCCTCTTCTGTAATATTTCAATTTGCCTAAAAAATGTGACAAAGAGAAGGACATTATAAACATTTTTAAAAAATATTTTTATTGATTTCAGAGAGGAAGGGAGAGGGAGAGAGAGAAACATCAATGATGAGAGAGAATCATTGATTGGTTGCCTCCTGCACGCCCCCTACTGAGGATTGAGCCCACAACCCAGGCATGTGCCCTTGACTGGAATTGAACCCAAGACCCTTCAGTCTGTAGGCTGAAGCTTTATCCACTGAGCCAAATAAGCTAGGGCCATCGTAAACATTTTAGGCCCTATCTGGTCTTTGTGTTTTTCTATGTAAGACTGGAAATTTTGGCAGACAGATAGGGTCTAAGATATATTTAAAAATACCTTTATGAAACCCATGAAGGGGAGAGAGAGAGAGAGCGAGCGAGAGGGGGGGGGGAATCAAGCAGGAGACAGCTCTGTTTAATCACTTATTTTTTACTTAACTCATTCCCAACCCAAATTGTGTGTTCATATCTTGAGACATGCATACATACATTTTAAAATGGTTCTTTAAAAATAATGACACACCAAACTGCACATCAAACCAGGTAATAACCTTACAGGTGCTTGCTTCCATTCATACTAGCCACTGGGTAGAGAAAAAGAATTAGAACGGTCCAGGACAAATCAATTACCTTTGTGTTAAAACGCAACTGAAAGCCACCTGAGGAGTGTATGTCAAGTTATTAAAATAATTCTGAATGTGGGTAATGTTCTTGGCAACATTATGACAACAACTTCTTCCCGTTTTGAAGATTAGAAAACAGATTTGAAAAAATTAAAGGACTTGGCCAAATCACTCATTTATTAGGTGAAAGGTGCTTTGAATTCCAAACCCTTCTAAGTTTCACAACAGCACAGCACCTTTACCTTGTAAAAGAATACTATGTGATCTGAACATTTCTTCACTTCTATTAGGTACTGCTGGAATTATAGCCAATGAGTGGTTGAGACTGCTAGGGACCTTCAGATTCCATAATTAAATCTTCCACATAAGGCTCTGTGTCAAACTGACAGCCAGAGAGATGAAGTTTTTGTTCTCTGTGCCACTCTCTGCTACCAATGGTTTCACCCTCATTCATCACCAATACTTATTTGTGAGGCCCCTGGATTCCACCTTCCTCTGCCTCAGTCTCCTCATTAGTGCTTCCTCCTGATGTGGAGGCTTATCATGCAACTCCTTGGACAGATGCCTTCAGCCTCATTCACTACTAGTATGCATTGGCTGTCATCTTTTTCTTCTGTAATTAATTACAGTTGCATGGCCGCACATGAACTGAGTGATTGGAGGGAAAAAATGCAGTTTCCAGCTTTCTTGCTCACCTACTTCGCTTAAGCCTTATGTAAGGATTTTCACTGCTTGAGTCCCAAGCTGCTTAATTTTTGCTTAGTGCATAGCATTCCTTTTTCTCCTACCTCACTCTATGTCACACTCCCTCCTTCTATCTGGGCATGCTACTTGGTTTTAATGGGAGCACATTACTCTGCAGACTCTGAGTCTTTCCATTACATTGTATGCCACAGCATTGTGAACTGTTGCAGTGCCTGCAGAGCAGCAGTTGTTACTAAGAGAGTGGGTTGTTGAGGTGTATTTCGAGTTCCCAACACAATGGCCCATGACTTCCTGTCCTGCTCCAAGACCGAGGTTGGCCATGTTCAGTTCTGATAGTTAGATTCATGTTAACAACTGTTGCTCAATTTACAATTTTCTTACAATTATTGATACAACCCTGGGAGTGACAATTTCTTCTGTAAAAATCATGCTGCTACCTGAATTATGTGGTAAACTCATACAATTACAGGTCCCAAAATGGTGTTAACTGACATGGAAAAACAAGCAAGTGGGCCAATGACTAATGCATAGTAGAAATCTCAAAAGCATTCAGGGCACAATGTGAGAACTTTTGCATTGTGATACTATAAACAAAATAATAAGTGACTGGGAATCATGGTTGATTACATTCATGTTAGATGCATCAGGACTGTTTTAGTATGCTTAATCTCCTGAGCACCCTTTCGCATTGTCAGCCAACAAACTATAATTTCATGCTTGACTAGCCTAACACAGATGTAGGTTCCAGATTCTGTGCACAACCATGCCAAGCCACAACAATGAAGTAAAAAGCAAATAAGTACATAAAACAGTAGGCAGAGGTCAAAAGACAATGCCCAACATCAACTTGAAATAGAGCAAGTCTCTCACTGGAATACATTAGGGATTTTACTATCATTTACCTAAAGGACCTTTTTTATTGCCTGCTGATTCAACATTTACTAGAACACCTGCTATGTGCCTGGCATATGTACTGGTATTGAGGTTATCATTGTGAGAAAATGGATACTAATGAGTGGCTGGAATTTCTCAATAGAAAACCAGATGGGTCTCCATCTCAACCACTCTATATTTAGTGGGGTCTTTGAAGAAACTCTGAAAGAAGTTTCAGTTAGGTCTTTCCCTGGACTCTCTGTTTGTATCTTTTTAAAAGAGTTCTGTTAGAAAGGGGGCATGAATCCTTTCTCAGATACAATTTATAATAATTATTTGCCCTTACTGTACTCAGTACTATTCTTGCTGATAGCAAAATCAAATCATAATTAAAGCTGAAAATGGTACTTAATTCTAAGAAAATTCTTAATAATATGCCTCCCTCCATCATTCAGGCTGAAAAGTTTGCCCAAAAGCCTTTTGGTACTTACATTGAATTTAATCAGTTATTTTTCTGGGTTTTCTCATAATAGCATTAATTTTATATGATTGGGAGGAAATTTTCTTTAATTAGAATATTTTCACTGTTCTTTAGTGTTTCTGTCACACAGACTCTTTGGAGCAGAGTGCTATGGATGCCTTATTCCCATGAACTTTGCTTATGAGAATACACACCTGCAATGGGACCAGTTTGGGAGCCTCCAATGCCCGAAGTTAAAGAATTGTGGTCTGGGTGGTTTGAGGGATCCAGAGTAGGATTTAAAAACAATCATTAACTAATAAGTGGATTGAGTGGCAAAAAAGTAAGATAATTATTCTGGTTCATAGCTGTTCAATGCAAATTTAGACTACAGAATAAAAGGTATTTGAGCACATCTTGTGATAATCATTATTGAGTATCTACGAATTTAAACACACCAGGAGATGACAAGTTGCTTGCTATGTATAAGCAGGAGAAGCTGTGAAAAATGGCGTGGGAGAGATGTGAAGAGAAATAACATCAACTTCAGACATCAAATTGAGAATTAAACTTCCTGAAGAATATTTTTATCCCTGATGAAGAAAAGTGAAAATATATTCTTTTACCAAAACTACTCCAATAAGCAAAGGCAG
This sequence comes from Myotis lucifugus, assembly GCF_000147115.1. Taxonomy (NCBI): domain Eukaryota; kingdom Metazoa; phylum Chordata; class Mammalia; order Chiroptera; family Vespertilionidae; genus Myotis; species Myotis lucifugus. Next base: position 10,700,754 of record NW_005871069.1, read on the forward strand.
AAAATGGTGCTATGTGAGTGCTAGCGATTGAAATCTTTTTTAAAATTTTCTTTATTGATTAAGGTATTACATATGTGTCCTTATCCCCCCATCATCCCCCACCCCCTGCTCATGTCCTCACCCCCCTGGTGTCTGTGTCCATTGGTTATGTTTATATGCATGCATATAATTCCTTTGGTTGATCTCTCCCCCTTACCCCCACCCTCCACTGCCTTCCCTCTGAGGTTTGACAGTCTGATTGATGCTTCACTGTCTCTGGATCTGGTTTTGTTCATCAGTTTATGAAATCTTTCACAATGGTGATATATTATGATACTTAATGTTACAATAAGACCATAAATTTGTCATATATTCTCTATCATGCTTACTCACATGCACAAGAGTGGATCTAGATTTTGTGGAGCTGAAAGGTTACCCAATTCAGTGGGCCCTCCTTAACAAAAAGAATATAAGCTTTGAATGTAAAGTAAGGACAGATCCCTTATATGGGGCTCTTCCAAGTGAAGGACCTTGTAAGTTGGGAGTCACTGATTCTTGGTGAATCCATCTCTGGATATGAGCTATGTTATGGGAAGTCAGGAGGAGGCAGGCAAAGGGGACATGCAAACTATAGTGCCAAGGTCCACACATCACTTAGCACATCTGAGTGCTTTGCTGACCATCTTAGAAGCTGCTTGTTGATCCCCTAGAATGGGACCTCTCAATGAAACAAACACAAGAAATTCTGCTTCTTTATGACCAGCAGACCCTGATCCAGAATTTACTGACCTGGAAGATTCCACTTCTAAAGTTTATTTCTGACATATTCCCATTTATCATTGAATTATTTCAGATTTAAAACACCCCACCCATACCACCATCTATGAAACAACTAGAACAATGTCTACAAATAAAATAAGTTTCAAGCTCAAACAGCTAGCTACCAATAAATAGATTTGTCAAGGTAAACTTGAATGAGTTGTTAAAATCAGGCAATGCTTATAGACATATACCCTGTGGACACCATAACATATCACCCTATTTCAAAAGACCAAGCAAACTGAAAATTAGCTGTAAAAATTCCTAGTGGGTGATCTATTTAGTCACCCAGGATGGGTATAGTGTGTCCAATGCTTGTCTAAGCTTAGACATATGTGTGTGCACACACACAAATACCCACACATAACATGTCTCTTCCTGAGATTATTTTTTCTATCTTATCTGTCTTTGAACAGATTGTCAAAACAATCCTCCAATGCTAAACATAATCCTCAAATGTTAGCAATATAAGAATGGCTAATAATGCAAGTGGCATTGACACTTTTAGTTTCTCAAATCTGCAACTATCCTATTTTCTAGTCTTTACTCCTTTATTCACTGAAATGACTGATCTGAGCAGTTCAGACACCAGAGGAGGGGAGAAGGCTTTTGGCCTTAATAAATGGTTGCTTGTGCAACACATCCCATAGACTTAATACAGAAGAGGTTCTGGCTGTTTTTCCCTGTGGCTCTCTTTTCTTTGTCATGAAGAGACCAATGTGTGATTATGTACACACAAGCATGGGTGTAATAAGAAACATTAAATTCTTTTTAATTTTATTTCTGTGGTGACAGGAACAGGAAGACATTCTTTCATTTTTTTTTCTAGGCAAAGTGTGAAAATGGAGGGCTAGAGTAAATCAGTTCTCAGAATGAGATGTTCAACTAAGATATAAAGAAGAACATAAAGTAATTTTCAACAGCTAAGCAAGAACTGCCACAAGTTGTAGTTGATTGAATCAATGACATGGCTTCACAGTGATGCCTCAGATTCAGCAAGAAAATGTTATGCAGAGAAAATTTCAGGAGTGCCTATTGTGACTCCCCCACCCCTCCCCCGAGACCCCGCAATGAATTTCAAGGGTCTGCTGGAACTTAGGTGGGTCTGCTGTGAAGGTGGTAGGCCTACCATTGATTCTTTTGATGGTGTCAATGATGGTTCAGCGTTACATGTAAAAGGAAGCACTTTAGTCTGCCATTCATACATTAAAAATGACAGAGATTATACTGTTTCACCTAGGCTATTTACCACTGCCTTAAAAGCATGGTTCTAGATCCCATGAGTTCCCATTGAAGGGGTCTCTGTCTTTGATCTGAGCTCTGAACAAGGTTCTGAGCCGACTACTTGAGCAATATTATATCTAAACAAACAACTTCAAGTTATGGCTGAAAGAATGGCTTACCCATGAAACCCACATAACTCCCATAATAATAATAATTAATTAAATATTTTTTGGATGAAAATTATTTAAATAAACTATTATTTACAAAGGAAACAGTAGGAAAAAGAACCATGTAAATTCAATTCATTAAATGGGCAGATTCACTCTCAGTTCATTTCAGGATAATTTATGCCAGTTTTCTCTGATGTCATCTGTTGTTCAGGTTAATAATTAATCATGCTCATTATTAACTGCCGGAGGTTGTTTTGTATTTTGGCAGAGGGAGACATATTATTTGGGAAAGTGCCTATGAATATTGAACTTTCAATATGAGTACAAGGCTTATTTGCAAAAATGCAACTCTTGTTTTCTCAACCAATTCAATATCCTATTGCTTTTAGTTCTGCATTCTCAGGAGGCTTTGCAGAAGAATCCATCTCTCTTTACTTATGTAAAAACAGTGAAGACAAAAAGAGAAGAGGGTAAAATGTTCTTTCTAACTCTAGTGCTTTCTTCTTAGAACTAAAGATAGCATTTTAAAATTCTCTAAGGAACACCTCTTTTATAGGCCAGGTTACAGATCTTTTGAGAATTCCAATATGTTGATGATATCCATTTACAAGATTTTATGACCAGAAAATTAACTTTGAAACTTTTCTTTACAACTCCATCAAAGGTAAGAAATGTATATATATACCTAAGAAGGTAAGGCAGTAACCCACTTAGGCCTTTGAAATTCTTGGTGTAGCTTGCAGTTGCTCATGTGTCCCAGTTCTGTGTAATACAGTGACTGGGACCTAAGAAGGTAACAAGAATGATGCCCACTATTAATGTTGCTTGTCTTTTTAAAAACAAAATATTTCCTGGCATGTAATTATCTTTTTAAAATACTTGACCCTGTGCAAGTATTTAATATGATTTATATCATTTACCATTTATAATTCTTTCTTGTTTCAGGGCATTGGATGGGGGAGGGAGGGAGTCTATTTAGTTCTTTAATTAAATAAAAACAAATAATGACATTTAGTTCTGAAGGTAATAAAACCAGTGAGAGATGATTTATATAACAGCTGGATGAAGGAGACACTATCTAGGAAAATGCTTAAGCTTTTTGTTGCAAAACAGAATATAAGGACACTGAACACAGATTAGATTCCTGAGTTTGGTTTTGGATATATTGACAGTGATGTGTCTTTAAGGAATACAAATGAGGATAATCAAGTAAGTTGCATCTATGAATCTGGATAAACTTGTGACTCATCTCTGTTTTCAGTCATTTTAACACACGAGCACAGATGGAATTACTTAGGGTTAGATAATAGAGTGAGAAGAGAATAGAGCCTTGGATAGACTCTTTATTAACTCCAACACTTAGTGGACAAAGGAAGATGAGCCTCAAAACAACTGGCCAGAGAATAAGGAGAAAACTCAGGGAGTGATGAGTCAGAGAGAACAACACAAAGAGTGTTACAAAAAGGGTCATAGAGAACATTTTATGAATTTGACCCCAAAAGCAAGGGAAGTAAAGGCAAAAATAAATGAGTAGGACTATATCAAACCAAAAAGCTTCTGCACAGCAAAAGAAACCCCCCCCCCAAAAAAAAAAGCAATCAAATGAATGGGAAATGATATTTGCAAACATAAGCTCCTACAAGAGATTAATATCCAAAATATATAAAGAACCCATACAACTCAACATCAAACAAATAAACAATAGAAATAAAAAAAAATGTGCAGAGAACCTGAACAGACACTTCTCCAAAGAAGAAGTACAAAAGGCAAACAGATACATGAAAAGATACTCAACTTCACTAGCAATTAGGGAAATGCAAATCAAAACTACAATTAGATTCCACCTCACACCTGTTAGAATGGCTATTATCCTATCTAATAAAGAGGTAATATGCACATTGACCATCACTCCAACACACAAGATGACCGCCCCCATGTGGCTACATGATGGCCGGCAGGGAAGGGCAGTTGTGGGCGATCAGACCAGCAGGGGAGGGCAATAGGGAGAGACCAGGCCAGAAAGGGAGAGCAGTTGGGAGCGATCAGGCCTGCAGGGGAGGGCAGTTAGGGGGACCCAGGCCTGCAGGGGAAGCAGTTAGGGGAAATCAGGCAGCAGAGAGGCAGTTGGGGGG
>NW_005871069.1:10705177-10839414 GCF_000147115.1 Myotis lucifugus
TCCAGTCATGACAAGGGTTATAAACTTGAGTTGATATTAGGACCAGCAGGAGAGGACCAATCGGGAGGTACCAGGCCTACAGGGGATAGCAAGTGCGGCCTACTAAGCCCGGGCAGGAGAGGACATTTAGGAGCACCAAGACCAACAAGGGAGGGGCAGTTTGGGGGCGTCCAAGCCTGCAGGGGAGGACAGTTTTGGGTGACCAGGCCGGCCAGGGAAGGCAGTTAGGGGTGACCAGGCTGGCAGGGGAGTGCAGTTGGGGGTGACCAAGCCTGCAGGGGAGGACAGTTAGGGGTGGCCAGGCTTGCAGGGGAGGGCAATTGGGGGCAATCGGGCCAGCAGGGGAGCAGTTAGGCGTTCATCAGACTGGCAGGGGAGTTGTTAGGGGGTAATCTGGCTGGCAGGCAGAAGCAGTTAGGGGCAATCAGGCAGGCAGGCAGGCAGGTGAGCGGTTGGGAGCCAGTAGTCATGGATTGTGAGAGGGATCCCAGATTGGAGAGGGTGCAGGCTGGGCTGAGGGACACACACAGCCCGCATACATGAATTTTGTGCACCGGGCCTCTAGTCCACAAGATAAGTAATAACATGTGTTGGAGAGGTTGTGAAGAAAAAGGAACCCTCAATCACTGCTGATGAATGTAGACTGGTACAGCCACTATGTGAAAAAGTATGGAGACTTCTCAAAATATTAAAAAAAGAGTCACCCCCAAAAATTGAAAACATTTATTCACAAAGATATATACAGTACTATGTTCATTGCAACATTATTTATGGTTGCCAAGACATGGAGACAACCAAAGTGTCCTTTGGAAGAGGATTGGATAGAGAAGACGTGGTACATCCTGGCTGGTGTAGCTCAGTGGTTGAGTGTAAACCCATGAGCCAAGATGTCACCAGTTAGATTCTCAGTCAGGGCACATGCCTGGGTAGTGGGCTCAATCCCCAGCAGAGGGTGTGCAGGAGGCAGCCAATAAATGTTGATGTTTCTCTATCATCAATGTTTCTATCTCCCTTTCCCTTCCTCTCTCTCTCTAAAATCAATAAAAACATATTTTTAAAAATATATGGTACATATATATAATGGACTACTATTCAGACATAAGAAAGAATGAAATACTGCCATTTGCAACAACACGGATGGACCTTGAGAATATCATACTAAGTGAAATAAGTCTGTCAGAAAAAGCTAAGAACCATATGATTTCACTCATATGTGAGATATAAAACTGAAACTCATAGACACAGACAACAGCAAGGTGGTTATCAGAGTGAAGGGGCTGAGCGGGTGAAGGGGCTCTAATATATGGTGACAGAGAAGATTTGACTTTGGGTGGTGGGCACACAGAGCAACATACAGATAATGTATCATGGAATTGTATACTTGAAACCTTCATGATCTTACTCACCAATATTACCCCAATAAATTTAATAAAATATAATTTTTAAGGGAAAATAAAAAGGGAACTATCAACAGTATCACTCTGTTAAAAAGACATGGCATGAGAACTAAAAGATCTCTCTCATTTAGAAATGTAGTGTCATGGGTGACTGTGGAGAGCGGCTACAGCATTTGGACAGGTTCAAGCCTCAGACTGATTTGTGGCAAAGCCACATACAAGTCCCAGCTTGGAGGGCAAAGCCATTCCAGCACAATTATAGCCAAAAGGCAATGGTTGTAAGCTTGACCTTATAGTCCGACCATGCAGTCCTAGGTAGCTAAGGGATATGGGCTGCGGGGAGTGCAGCAAGTGCTGCCTAAACAAAGCTTGATAGAGTTCAGAGAATGGCAACAACAGAAAAGAAGGAAAGAAACAGATTTGAAACTCACAAGAACATTGTAAACATCTTGCCCTTGTTTTGCTTTGTGTGATCTGACTATAAAATAAAGACTCGGCTTACAGACTGTGTCACTATTTCCTCATCCAGGCACAGTGATCCTACCTGGTCTCAACTGTATTCTCTTGTCTATCTTCTTTAATCCTTCACCGCCCCTCCTCAGGTTCACCCCTGGCTGTGCTGGACGTGGTTCAGATGACCTAACAAGCTTCATTAGAAAAGTGATTGAGATGGATGCCAGATGTAAGTGTGGTGAGGAGTAGAAAGAGAACAAATAGAGACAGTGAGTGTAGTCCACTTTTCTGAGAAGTTTGACTCTGAAAGGGAAAGCGATAAAGGTGATTGATGAAGGGGTTGTGAGGTTCCTGGGAGTTTTTATTTATGTGGTTGTTGTTAAATGGTTAAGACTTAACCATGCCATTTCCAGTAATTTAGTTAAAAAAGAATGGTTGATGTGACAAGAAGAGAAAAAGTGTGAGAAGTAGTTCGGTTTAATGTTTGATTGAGAGGAGTTCCATATAATAACTTTTATGTTTTCTGTGGGGTAGGAGGTGAGTTTGTTTATTGAGAGTGAGCAGAAGTTGGAGAATAGAAGTTTGAGGAGAGCAGATGTAGGTTTGAAAAAGTAAAGATAAAAATGATAAGAGATGTGAAGTAGGATAGTTGGGTAGTATGGGTTCATTTGAGGTTGGTGATCAATAATTTATAAGAGAAGCAGTTTCCCAGGTGTGTAAATCTCGTAATAGGGTTTAGCTACTCAGATGCCGTCCTCCCAAAAGCAGAGATTAGGGTTGATCACTCCTTGGGATTTTACCAGATGGGTTTACCAAAAAGATAATGGGCAAAGGAATCTAGAGCACTTGCAGGTTGTTCTTAAAATGATGGCACAGGTCCTCGACCTCAGGGGGAGCCACCAGCCACTGCCTATGACCGTGCACATGTCCTAGGGAAGCCAGCAAATGCCACCCATGACCACGCAGGTGAAGGGAGCCAGCACCCACTGTCTGAGACCTCATGGGAGCCAGCAGATGCCACCTGTGACCACACAAGAGGGAAGCCATCAGCCACTGCCTGCAACCACACAGGGAGCCAGCAGACACCCGGTGGGGAGCAGCTGGCAACTACGTGGAGAGCAGCCACCACCCACAACTGCCTGAGGAGCAGCCACTGCCCTGTGACTGTGAGAGGAGCAGCTGCTGCCCATGACCATGTGACCCGCCACCAGGCCCTCCACTGCAGCCTCAGGCCCCACACAACTTGACACCTAGATCCTTCAGGGAGAGCAAAAATGGGGAGACAGAAGAACAACCCCAAAAGAAAGAAAAGGAGGAATTGCCAGAAAAGAAACTGAGAGAAATAGAGGCATGCAATATGTCAATAAAAGAATTCAGAATAAGAGTCATACAGTTCATAAACTGGATGGATGAGAAAATCAACAACCTATGTAAGAACTAAGAAAAAATAAAGAGTGATATAGCTACAATAAAAAACACTATTGAAGTTTTCAACAGTAGACTAGGAGAAAGCGGAGGACCGAATTAGTGAATTAGAAGATAGGGAAGCAAAACACACCCAATTTGAACTAAAATTGAAGAAAAAATCAAAATACAGGAGGAGAGCCTGAGGGAGCTTTGGGACAATATGAAACAAAACAAATTACTTATAATAGGGGTGCCAGAACGACAAGAAGAAGAGCGAGGGCTAGAAAACCTATTTGAAGAAACAATGTCAGAAAACTTCCCTGATTTGGGGAAGAAAAAATTCACATAAGCACAGAGAGTCCCAAATAAGATAAACCCAAAAAGATCCACACCAAGACACATAATTACAATGGCAAATGTTAATGACAAAGAGAGAATCTTAAAGGCTGTAAGAGAGAGAAAGACAGTTACCTAAAAGGGATTTCCCATTAGATTATCAAATTATATCTCAACAGAAATACATCAGGACACAAAGCAAAAGAAGGAAGTATACAAAGTGATGCAAAGTAAGGAACTAAATCCAAGAATACTCTATCCAGCAAGGCTATCATTCAAAATTGAAATCAGGAGCTTCACAGACAAAGAAAAACTAAGGGAGTTTATCACTACCAAGCCTGCAATGCAAGAAATGCTAAAGGGAATCTTGTAAAAATAAGAAATAAAATAAAAAAGGAGAAGAAGGAACGCAGGCAAAAAAGATAAAAGTGGCTACAAACAAGTACCTAGCAATAACTTTAAACGTAAATGGACTAAATATTCAAATCAAAAGACATAGAGTGGCTGAATGGATAAGAGAACATGACCCATGTATTTGCTCTCTACAAGATATCCACCTCAGAACAAGGGACTCACACAGACTGAAAGTGAAGGGATAGAAAATGGAAATGAAAAAAAAAAAAGCTGGGGTAGCAATACTTATATCTGAAAAAACAGACCTCAAAGTGAAGGCCATTAAAAGAGATATCGAAGGCCACTTCATAATACTAATGGGATCAACACAAAAAGAGGACATAACTCTGGTAAACATATATGCACCCAATACAGGCGCACCCAAATACATAAAAAAACAAAACAAAACTTCTGGGAGATATCAAGAGAGAGATCGACAGCAATACAGTCATAGTAGGGGACTTTAATACCCCACTGAGATCAGTGGATAAATCCTCTAGACAAAAAATCAGCAATGAAACAGCTATCCTAAATGACTCACTAGATCAGATGGACTTAATTGACATCTTCAGGACATTTCACCAACAAACTACAGAATATAAATTCTTTTCAAGTGCACATGGTACATTTTCAAAGATAGATCACATATTGGGTCACAGGCAAAGTCTCTCCAAATTCAAGAAGATTGAAATCATATCAAGCATCTTCTCAGACCACAATGGTTACCAAAGAGGTCAAAAAAGAAATTAAAAACATCCTGGAAACAAATGACAATGAAAACACAACAATCCAAAACCTATGGGATACAGTGAAAGCAGTCCTGGCAAGTTCATAGCATTACAGGCCTACCTCAAAAAACAAGAAAAAATGGTAATAAATTATCTAACTCTAGAACTTAAAGAATTAGAAAGAGAACAAGAAAAGCCCAGAGTTAGCAGAATAAAGGAGACAATAAAGGTCAGAGCAAAAATAAATGACATAGAGACCAAACAAAAAAAAATACAAAAGATCAATGAAATCAAGAGCTGGCTCTTTGAAAGGATAAACAAGATTGATGAAGCTCTAGCCAGGCTCACCAAAAGGCAAAGAGAGAGGACCCAAATAAACAAAATCAGAAATTAAGGAGGCAAAATAACAACAGACCCTACAGAAATACAAAGGATCATAAAAATATATATATACTATGAACAACTCTATTCCAACAAACTTAACAACCTAGAGGAAATGGACATATTCCTAGAAAAATACAACCTTCCAAAATTCAATCAAGAAGAATCAAAAAATATCCATAGGCCAATAACAAAGGAGGAAATTTAAGCAGTCATCAAAAATCTTCCATTAAACAAAAGCCCAGGGCCAGAGGGTTTCACAGGGGAGTTTTACCAAACATTCAAAAATGAACTAAAACCTATCCTCAGAATATTCCAAAAAATTCAAGAGGAAGGCACACTTCCTAGCTCATTCTATGAAGCCAGCATTACCCTAATCCCAAAACCAGATAAAGACACCACAAAGAAAGAGAATTACAGGCCAATATCCCTGATGAACATAGATGCTAAAATCCTCAACAAAATCCTAGCAAATTTGATCCAGCATTACATTAGGAAGATCATACACCATGACTAAGTGGGATTTATCACAGGGATGCAAGACTGGTACAATATCTGCAAATCAATAAAAGTGGCACATCACATAAACAAATTGAAAGACAAAAATCACATAATCATATCAGTCGATGCAGAAAAGGCATTTGACAAAATCCAATACCCTTTCCTGATAAAAACTCCCAGCAAAATGGGATGGAGGGATCATACCTTAACATAATAAAAGCCTTATATGTCAAACCTACAGCAAACATAATAATCAATGGGCAAAAGCTAAAACCATTTTCCCTAAGAACAAGAATGAGACAGGGATGCTCACTTTCACCACTCCTGTTTGACACAGTACTAGAAGTACTAGCCATAGCGATCAGACAAGAAGAAATAAAAGCCATCCAAATTGGAAACGAAGAAGTAAAACTGTCATTATTCACAGATGACATGATATTTTACATAGAAAACATTAAACACTCCATCAAAAACTTTTAGACTTAATAAATGAATTCAGCAATGTAGCAGGATACAACATTAACACCCAGAAATCTGTGGCTTTTTTTATACAGCAATAACGAACTCATAAAAAAAGAAACTAAAAAAAAAAATTTCATTTACCATTGCAACAAAAAAATTAAGATACCTAGGAATAAATTTAACCAAGGAGGTAAAGGACCTGTGCTCAGAAAATTACAGAATACTGAAAAAAGAGATAGAGGAAGACATAAACAAGTGGAAGAATATACCGTGTTGATGGATTGGTAGAATCAAGATCATTAAAATGTCCATTCTACCCAAAGCAATCTATAGATTCAATGCAATCCCCATTAAAATGCCAATTGCATACTTCAAAGATCTAGAACAAACTCTCCAAAAATTCATCTGGAATAAAAAAAGGCCCCGAATAGCTGCAGCAATCTTGAGAAAGAAGAACAAAGTTGGAGGGATCACAATACCAGATATCAAGCTATATTACAAAGCCACAGTTCTCAAAACTGCCTGGTACTGGCACAAGAACAGACATATAGAACAATGGAACAGAACCGAGAACCCAGAAATCGACTCAAGCCATTATGCTCAATTAATATTTGAAAAAGGAGGCAAGAGCCTATAATGTAGTCAAGACAATCTCTTCAATAAATGGTGTTGGGAAACTTACCACCATACACAAAAATAAACTCAAAATGGATAAAGGACTTAAATGTAAGATGGGAAATCATAAAAATCCTACAAGACTCTATAGGCAGCAAAATAGCAGACATATGTCATAACAATGTCTTTACCGACACAGCTCCTAGGGCAATGGAAACTAAGAAGAAAATAAACAAATGGAACTACATCAAAATAAAAAGCTTCCGCACAGCAAAAGAAACCATCAACAAAACAACAAGAAAGCCCACTGCATGGGAGAACATATTTGCCAATGTTATCTCCGATAAGGGTTTAATCTCCAAAATTTATAGGGAACTCCTACAACTTAACAAAAGGAAGATAAACAATCCAATCAAAAAATGGGCAAAGGATCTAAATAAACACTTATCGAAAGAGGACATACAGAAGGCCCAGAGACATATGAAACCATGCTCAAATTCACTAGTCATCTGAGAGATGCAAATCAAAACAACAATGAGGTACCATCTCACACCTGTCAGAATGGCTATCATCAACAAATCAACAAATGACAAGTGCTGGAGAGGTTGCAGAGAAAAAGGAACCCTCTTGCACTGCTGGTGGGAATGCAGACTGGTACAACCACTGTCAAAAACAGTATGGTGTTCTTCTCAAAAAATTAAAAATGGAACTTTCATTTGACCCAGTAATCCTCACTTCTAGGAATATATCCCAAGAAAACAGAAACACCAATCAGAAAGGATATATGCCTCCCCCCACCCGCCAAGTTCATAGCAGCACAATTTACAATAGCTAAGATTTGGAAACAGCCTAAGTGCTCATTGGCAGATGAGTGGATTAGAAAACTGTGGTACATTTACACAATGGTGTACTATGCTGCTGTAAAAAAGGAGGAATTCTTATATTTGCAACAGCATGGATGGAACTGGAGAGCATTATGCTAAGCTAAATAAGCCAGTCAGAGAAAGGTAAATATCACATGATCTCACTCATTTGTAGAATATAATGAACAACATAAACTGATGAACAAAAACAGAACCATAGTCATACAAGCATTGAGTAGACTATCCAACCTATGAGGGAAGGTGGGGGGAGTGAGTGGGTAAGAGATCAACCAAAGGACTAGTATGCATGCATATGAGCATAACCAACGGGCACAGAGTGGGGGGTGAGGGCATGTTCTGAGGGTTGGCTGCTGCCAGGGAGAGGTCAATGGGGGGAAAAAAGGAGACTTATGTAATACATTAAACAATAAAGAACTTAATAAAAAATGATGGCACATGGATTCCAATGTAAGTAAGTAGGAAATTGGAGAAAGAGTATATCTTTGGAAACTAGAGTCCCTATCATGTCAAAGAAGGGTCTCATCTATACCATCATAATACAGCTTGTCTATAGAAGGAGAAAAATGTTTTATTTAAAGTTACAAATCTTTAAAGTCACTAAATATAAATAATTTCCTTTTGATACTAAAGAACTAATTCCAATTTTAACCACTCTCTCTCCCCTAAAATTTGTAGGAGGGCCCATGCTCAGGCTTGTATGTATTCTTATCTGAAGATTTCTATTTATATACCAGTTAAAACTCTCAACATAATAAATGTGTGGGAAAATACTCTTTTTTACATTTGGCTAAGGGTAAAGGGACATCCCTGTATACAAAGAACTGTAGTGCAGATGAGAAAAAATGGAGAGAAAGGATGAAAACTATAAGTTTACTCAAATGGGAACCTCGTCTAATTTTTCCATTATTCACAGCAAAATGAATGCTGAGCTAATTGCTAAAGAAAACTGACACTTGATGTTATAAAATATATACTTAAATATATAATCTGCCTTGTCTCATTCATTTTTCTGCACTATGCAGCCTTTTTATATTATATTGTTTTTATTAAAACTTTTGGATAAAATGAAAAGGTAAAGAAATAGAATTATAAAACAAGAGAAAAATTGTGAGGACTTTGCATTCAACTCCACAAAATTTTTCAGATGACTGTAGTCAATTTACTTCACCAACTAATAAGTAATATCATAGCCAAGGGCAAGTCTAGATTTTCTTTTTTTTTCCCCAAAAGGAAAATGACTAGTTATTCTGTAAAAGCGAATAAAAGGAAGTGGAATTTTTTTTCTTACCAACCAAACCTCAGATAAACAAAAAGCATCTAACAATTTAAGGACTTGAATGAACTTGGACCTGGTAGGAGACATAAAGTGAAGCAATTGCTAGCACTCCAGAATGTGCCCATCTGTGAGTCTATGAGATGACGCATACAATCTTTCTCAGTGAGAAATACTCAAGGTATATTTCATTATTGGATTTGGCCATGCACTGGCTCAGCAACTTTCACAAGCTTGGCAACCAATCATTTAGGGCTTTAATAGAGAAGGGCTTTATATATGATTTAATCAGATGTTACTGTGGGAAAGGAGCAGGATTAGTTTTGTTTGTTGCGTTAACAAATGGAATGATGAGAAAGATAAAAGGGAAAATCAAGAAGAAAACTTAAGGAAACAGGTAAGTGAAGGAGTAAATATAAAATTCAAAATTCCTCCAAAGAGAATTAGTTATAAGAAAATGTAGGCTTTTTTGGCTAAACAAGAAATTAAGTGGAAACTACACCCAGTTGAGGTTCAGAGCTGTAAAGCACAAAATAGGGAAAGAACCCCTGGAAGGGGTGTCTCATGCACTGAGTTTTAATCCCAGCTTGGTTGAGCCTCAGTTTCCCTCCCTGTAAAGGGAGAGGGATGTCTACTGCTCTGTGCTAAACAAAAAGTCCACCAGAGTTGTATCCTGCCCACTCCAATCCACAGCCAACCTATTTGACTTAGGATAGCTATCTTTTCCATCTTTTCAAATACTTGGGGTGCATTTTATAACCCCAAGTGAACATCTATGTCTAACTCTGTCTTCAGAGAATGTTATAGTTACTATGGGGCAGATATGATTATGCTCATTTCACAGATTAGAAAATGTTGGCCCTGAGCAGGCCTAGAACCTGAGGTTCCATGGCGGAAGGGCTGAGGCAGCCTAGGAGCTAGCTCTTCAAATTCACTCTATTTCAAAGTTCTGTGTTGTTTTTCTATTTCTTGTGTTGTGCCTTTTCTCTGACTCCCTCCAATTTCTACTTGTCAAAGTCTGCCTTTTTCTCAAAGTCCAGCTCAAGACCACTAACTCCATGAATACTTCTGAAATCACCTATAAGGGTTGATGGCTCTCTCTTCTCTGAGCTCTTATGTAACTTGTCTGGCATTTAAAGCAATTAGGGGAAAAAGCCCGAGTGTTCCTGAAAAAGGGTTTGAGGCCAATGTAGATCTAGATTTTAAACCTTTTTGATCATGAACCCATTAGGAAACACATTTTATATCACAAACTAGTATACACACACACACACACCTAAAACAAGTTTCATGAAATAGTTTTTACTTCTAATTCTGCAGTGTCCTATCATTTTCTCTAGCCTACTTTAATTTATTTAAAAAGTGCTGGTTAGAAACCCACTAAAATTATTTTTAGAAGTACTAATGAGTCCCAAGCAGCAGTTTGGAAAACTCGGTTTAAATCTAATCTGCCTTTTCCAAATGGCCTAGACGACATTTTCAAAGACTTGGCGAAGACTGAGCTGGCAAGAAAACTTGTGTTCCTCAGGGATTTCATCTGCAGTTCCTCACAGGAACACAGACAGTCCTCACAATGAGGCCGGAAGGAAGGGCTTCAGCTGGAGAGCACCAGCTTCACCTTGCATGAAGATAAAGGACAGCAATTATTTTTCCAGCTTATTGATGAATAACTGCCAAATAAAAACTGGATATGTTTAAGGTGTACTATGTAATGTTTGATGGATGTATACACTATGAGTTGACACAATCAAGCTAACTAACAGATCCATCATCTCACATAGTTAAAACCTTTGTGTGATAAGAACACTTAAGATCTACTGTCTTAGCACATTTCAAGTCCACAGCACAGCATTATTAACTACAGTCATGGTGCTGTTCATCTGATCTCCAGAACTGCTCAGCTTGCAGAATGGAAACATTGTACCCCGTTTCTCCAAACCTAGTCCCTGTTTCCACCATTCTCCTCTCTACTTTTATGAGTTTGACTTTTTTAGATTCCACATATAGGTGAGATCACACAATGGTAGAGATCCTTGATGGGCTGGTTGGTGGAGGAGTGGGGAACATCCATTTCACAGTAGGCCATCTTCAAGAGTGGGGTTTGTGGGTGCCAGAGATCTGGGGAGGAAGATTTCTCAATAAGACATATCTATAGACTGAGAAGAAACTTATCTACACACCCTTATCTTAAATATAGCAGGGAATCAGCTAGAATTTTAAAATAATAAAAAATGTAATAAAATTATTTGCTTATATCTGCATAGCGTGTCTGAGGGCCTTCAGGCCTGTACATCTGTCACTGATTTTGGCACCATTTCAACTTAATGAAGTACTTGATGTTTGCAAAGTGCTTGTACAACTACTAATGAACATATTTCTCTTCTGAACATTTCAGTTTAGGGAAGACCTGAGGACTTCAGACTAAGAGTAAAGAAAAAAACAAAACACAAAAGAATGGAAGAAGAATTGGTCAAGCTAAAGACCAAGCTTCTGAGCCTGTGCTGCTGGAGTTGCATAATGTATGGGTAACTGCTTCTGAGTAGGGCCCCTCTTGCTTTGGCACCCAAAGTCTCCCACACTGGCATGCTGCTCTTGGGAGCTGCACACATGATTTGTTCTACATGAAGCAGGGGAGGGAAAGGTAAAGGGCTCAGTACCTGCAACCCAAGTGCTGGGCAGTAGTGAGGGATGTGGGAAGAGTTGTCCACGGTTGCTGGGAAAGGGAGACAGCAGTCGCTGTCTTTCTGTTCCAGCTATTACCACTGGTAGAGGACTAGGGCTGGACTTGCTTAGGAGCCAGAATTTATAAGCGGAAATCAACTCTGGCCAAGTTTACAGGCAACAAGTCAGTGATATACAACATGCTGGTGGATTTCAAGGAATTCCAAGGAAACTGCTTCAAGGGATGTCAAAGGCAATAGTTTGAGGATGTGTCTGTTTCCTTTGGAAAAGCTTAGCTCTCTTGTGCTTCTATCCTCTACATTGGTCACTATCAACCTCTCCCATCTCAGGGCACACATAAACTAATTACTAAAATTCTGCGGCACACCCAAAATATATTTTTTTGTTGATCTGACAAAAATAGGCATAATTTTGATTCATTCACACCATACAGCTGTTGTTGTGTTGGCTGTTGTCATTTTTTTATTTGACAGTCTAAGGGAAAAGAGGTCAGTGCTCCTGACTAAATAGTCAGGCATTTCATGTTTTAAAAATTCTTGTGGCACACTGCTTGAAAATCACTGGCCCACAGCATCAGCTACCACTGGCAAGGCTGTCCCAGAAGGCTGAGCAGGGCCTGCAGGCTGGTGGCATTTAGTTTATCAGTTTAGCAACCAAAAAACAACAACAGCTTTTCCTTTGAATATGAACTTGAATTCAAGATTTTCCGTTAGATTAATTAAAACCTCTGTCAGAAATTCTCCTGCTTCTGACCATGAATAGGTAACTGAAATAACAGAGCTGAGTTGATGAACTGAGTTGGCTTTTTAACTAGAAAACATCTGGTAGTCCCTAACAATTACATCACTGGGTCATTTTTGTTAGTGGAAGTTAAGAACCAATGTGTTAATGAAATGACACATTTATATTTTAACACATTTATATTTTGAGACACATATTGAGTGGTCCAAAATTTCTTTCACGGAAGAATGAGAACATTTCTGTCCTTGTTTTTGTCCATAGAAAACTGGTGGGTGTATTTAGGAGCTGCTCTCCAAAATCCTTTTAGATTTTATTGTTCTCCCTGACACACCACCTTCCACACGGCCGTGCATTATCTCATGATAACAAGCCTCCTGCTGGCAGTAGGACTAGACACCGGTAGCCCTGCCCAGTTGTCTCATGAAAACTCTCCAGTTTCACTTTCCACCCTAAAGTTCTCACTATTTTCCAAACACCCCACACACTGACGATGCCTTTCCCTGCACTGTTTCCTTTGCCAGAAAGCTCTTCACATCCTTAGCCTAGCTCCTTACAGATTCTTACTTTTTATCCCCTTTTCCTAAGTTATTTCTGTGTGGTCTCCTTCATTCTCTAAAGTTTGTTAGCTGGCTATACTCCCCCTCCCCGCCATGGCTTCTGTAACACTTTTGCTCATAACTTCAATCTAGTTTTTGGCATTGGGGGCTGCTACTCTACCTCATTAGGGTGCTGGCATCTTGAGGGGGGCCACCCATCTCTGTGGCTTCAGAAGATGCTAGAAAACACACATATTTTTTGTGTGTATGAGTGTGGTGGGGAGTAGGAAAACTAAATTCAGTTAAAATCATTGAAGAAAATTTAAACAAAATACTGTTTTTCAAGGAAAGAGACATTAAAATGCAATGCAATGCTGGAAGCATTAAATGCATAGGTTCCTGATGAGTGACTGCCATGCCGGATGAATCAGATTTGTGACAGAAAGGAAACTAAAGGCTCCTTAGCCTCTGACATATTGCTCTACCTTTTGCCATTTGAGCCACCAAACAAAAATATAAAATTAATGCCAGTAAAAGAGAATGTTGACTACCCCGTATGTAGGGAATGAGCTTTGTCCTTTGCTTCAAAGGCTGACTGCACAGTCCTCTGGAGATGACCCTTTTCTCTTTGTCCTTCCAATTCTGAATTGCACAGGCTGTCTCAGCTGTTCACGCCACCCTTTCATGGGCCTTCCTCCAGGTTCCCCCTCTGGTCAGAACGCTCAGCATCCCTCTCCACTGTTTAATTCACATTAGGAAATCCCCACTCCTGCACAGACTCTCCCACAGGACTAGAACAGTATGTGCTTCTCCAACAATCTCCCCTCCATTGACCATCAGCACACTTGCCTCTGCCCACTCTTATTTGTGAGTTGGTTTTACATACGTTGAGACTATGTCATCACCATATATACCTTGTGCAGTGAACTTTAATTACATCAGAGCCACGTCTGCCCACATGCTTTATGTTGTGTCTACCACAGCTTCACATGCAGGCAAGAGCTAGATACCGAGGCCCATGAAACAGACCTGCTTCAGGCCCTGCCGGTGATCCATGGAGCTTGCAGCCATGACTCATGTGGCAGTGTGTCTCTGGTAGCTCATGAATTTATTGTCAGCTTGTAAATGACTTGGCTCCTAGAGTTGAGAAGGAGTGATCAAGCAGCAATTTAAAACGTTTTTTTAAAAAAAACACCTTTTTCTCCAGGGGAAGAAATTAAAAACTAAATTTAAAACTGGCAACATTAAGGTAATACATATATTTTTGTCCATCCTTTTCTTTTTTCCTCTATTAAAAATCATTCAATACTGACCCAGAAATCTTCAAATATAACGTCATACTGCTAGTGACACAACACACAGCTTCACCTGCAAGGTGCAATGGAAAGGTTCCCTTTATCACGAGGAGGTACAAGAGGAGTAACTCTTATCAAAAGCTCGTACTGCTTCCATGTGGGACAGAAAGATCACTGCACTTCTCTGTCAAGCCCAAATTGCTATCTATGGTCTAATCTCAAGAAAAATAAATATGCAACTATGGACTATAACTTAAAAAAATCATAAATAAAACAATTGCATGTGCAGAGTATGGGACACAAAAGAACTACCTAACATCCAGCTATATCCATTTACTCAAGATGAGAGGGGAAGAATTAAGTCTGATTTTAAGTTCCACCTAAGTGGAACCTTTTTTTTTTTTGGATATATTTTAATTGATTTCAGAGAGTAAGGGAGAGGAAGAGAAATGATAGAAACATCAATGATGAGAGAGAATCATTGATCAGCTATCTCCTGCATGCTCCCAACTGGGGATCAAGCCCACAACCCGGGCATGTGCCCTTGACTGGAATTGAACCCAGGACTCTTCAGTCCACAGGCCGATGCTCTATCCACTGAGCCAAACCAGTCAGGGCTGTGGAACCTTTTTTTTTTTTTAATAAAGACTGAAGACGTTGTTATGGTATTAAAATATGGCTGTTACAATTAAAATTATTACAAGCATACAAAATAATGGATAATTTGTTCACTGGGAGATAATAAATGACAGTGAATACTAAGCACATTACATGATGCTTCCCTAAGAGATACAGACATTAACAGATAATAACAGTAATAATACAGCTAACATTAGTGAGTGCTGTTCTAAGTGGTTTGTGTTAACTCATTTAATCCTCAAAACAAACCTGTGAGGTAGGGACTTCTATCATCCCCTTTTTGCAACTGAGAGACTGAGGCACAAAGAGGGTAAATAACTCTCCTAAAAGTACACAGCTCAGTGGTGGATAGGCTACAAAAGTAAATCAATACATCCTGACCACTGACCCAAACTTTTTTTTCTATTTGATCAAAACAAAAAATAAAATGTCTAAGTGCATCTTACTTTATACCACAGTCATGCTTCTGAAAGACATCTGTGAGTCAGAACCTTAAAAACAGAACCAGATTGAAATGTAAGCTTTGTGAGAATTTGTCAGTGGTGATATTCCTACTGTCCAGGACAGTGCTTGGCATGTAGTAGCTCTTGATAAACATGTGATGAATAAATGCATAAGTAAACAAATGAGAAGAGTCTAATATAGTGCTTTGCAATGAGAACTTGCTCAACCGAGTTTTTATTTTATTTTTTCTCTCTCTTTTTTTTATTGCTTAAAGTATTACAAAGAGTATTACATATGTCTCCTTTTTTTCCCCCCGCCCTTGACAATCCCCCGGCCTCCCCTACCCCCCAGTGTCTTATGTCCATTGGTTATGCTTATATGCATGCATACAAGTCCTTGGGTTGATCTCTTACCCCCCCCCTCCTGCCCCCCAACCCTCCCAGGCCTTCCCGCTCTAGTTCGACAGTCTGTTCGAGGCAGCTTTGCCTCTGTATCTATTTTTGTTCAAAAGTTTATTATGGTCTTTATTATCCATTAATGGGTGAGATCATGTGGTATTTGTCCTTCATTGACTGGCTTATTTCACTTAGCATAATGCTCTCCCGTTCCATCCATGCTGTTGCAAATGGTAAGAGTTCCTTCTTTTTTACAGCAGCATAATATTCCATTGTGTAGATGTACCACAGTTTTCTAATCCATTCATCTACTGATGGGCACTTAGGCTGTTTCCAGATCTTAGCTATGGTGAATTGTGCTGCTATGAACATAGGGGTGCATAGATCCTTTCTGATTGGTGTTTCTGGTTTCTTGGGATATATTCCTAGAAGTGGGATCACAGGGTCAAATGGGAGTTCCATTTTTAGTTTTTTGAGGAAACTCCATACTGTCTTCCAGAGTGGCTGCACCAGTCTGCATTCCCACCAGCAGTGCACGAGTGTTCCTTTTTTTCCACATCCTCTCCAGCACTTGTCATTTGTTGATTTGTTGATGATAGCCATTCTGACAGGTGTGAGATGGTACCTCATTGTTGTTTTGATTTGCATCTCTCTCAACCGAGTTTTTAAAAATGGATTTAAATGAATTTATTTTGTGAATCTATTCTAGAAGAGGGGGAGTTACTTTCTGATTTTTTATTTTCATAAATTCAGATTTTTATATTGTTTGCTTAAAGTGAAGATGAAATGAGAGAGCATTAAAATTTTATGGTGAAAAAGAAATACAAATCAAGGATGCAAAAGCTCATAGAATCCTAGGATTATTGTAGAAAACCTCATTATCAATTTGGGACCCACAATTTTTTGCAATCACAGTAGAGGGGCCAACATGTTGGGACAACAATTCACAATGTCATACTTGAGTCACCTGTCAGAACTCTGGAGAGTTGTGGTCTAGCTATGGAATACTGCAATGTATGTAGGCCACAGAGTCTTGAGAAGACTGCACTGTTTAACTGTTTTAGTATGTTTGGGCTCTGAGAGGCAAGTGAACCAGTTACCATCTGTAGAAAGCTGTTTTAGTAACTAGCCAACTTTTCCAATGGATTTAGTTAAAACAAAGGATAGTATTTATTATTCCCATTATATGGAAGAGGACATCAAGAAAGACCCAAGTTATGACCTAAACAAAGATAGGTCATATTTCCAGGTATTGTGAACATTTCCCTACATTGATTCTCACCAAAAAGTCAAGGGAACACAAGGATCCAGGAAGCTAGTGTTTTCTTTTAGTGAATTTTAATTTCATTTCACTAAATTAGGTGCTATCTACAACATCTTTCTTACACCAGCACCTGAGAGGACAAGGATGACCAGCAGTGAAGCTGAATCCTCTGTGGACTAACCACCTGGGTGGAGTGGTGGCTGCACTGCTGCCCCTACACACTTGCTCCTCCCTACAGCCAGCTTCCCTGGGGGCAGCAATTACATGCCATGTGCACCCTCATGGGGGATACTGTGGGTACGTGGGTAGAGAGTCTTTAGAAAGATGATTGCTTACCCTAAGGACCACATGTCATTTCAAGGAGCTTTAGGGTCATGATTCATTTCAAAGAGGCAAATAAGCAAGACTTCATGAGGGTCAACCATGTCTATCCCATACGCTACAGAACCTTTAGTACTAGTATATTGCCTGGCACACAGTAGGCACTCAGTAAAGCATCCATTGAACGAAGGATTTCTTACTTGCGTCTTCTGTTATACGTCCTGCTGCTACTGAAAGTAAAACACACCCTCCCTACGACTGGTGAAGCTTCTGATGGCAAGAATCCATCACATAGAACTACCTATTGTATGCCACTTACAATATCACACATATTGACACTACCAGAAATCAGTGGACGGACCACTGAACCAAGCCTGTTGGATTCATCAGGTGGACACAGACTGCTTTTTGTTGATTATGAATGCTGGCCCCAGTGTATCAGTTACCTTGGATGCACCTTTTCCCTATTTGGGCTCAGTTGCCTCATTTGTAAAACAGGGATCACAGTACCAACATTCCTCATTCCTCAGAGTTTTTGTGAAGTAAACTCATCATTCACAAGGCCACAGTTTTACTCCAATAGATAACTCATGGATGCTTCAGCCAGTCAGAATAAGAAATAACTGCAATGCAGTGATCATCATATAAAATGGAAATTACTGCTCACAATATTCATACCTATAATTTAAAATAACTGTGACTGTGTGGGATGTAATGATTTCTGTCAATTTTTAGAAGGGGAAGGATTATCTCCTCTCCCCCCCCCCTTTTAAAACTACAGTGCCATTTCATTTAAATTCATTAAACACTTGGGCCGAAGTTTCATTTTAAATTGCCCTGATGTTCATGTTTACTGCTCCTGGAATGCAGCCCAGCCTGTAACCCTTTGGCACAGGAGGAGCTGGTACCTGCCCCTTGCTTACCAGACTAATGGGGACTCAAGGCTGCAGCACCACACATGCTGCATGGCCTGCATTTTGCTGGTCCAACTCCGTGCACAGATCACTGGCAGGAAGGAAGTTCATCCACGTGGCTTCATGGAATTCTGTTACTGTGTCAACTTGCCAATCCATTGTTATCTTTGCACTTTATTCACACTTATGTAAAATGTTGACAACCACATGATAACTCCTTATTTTCAGTTCATATCAGCATACAGGAAGTGCTAAAAATGATTTTAGGTTGCCCTTTTTATTTTGGCAAAGGTCATTCTTATCTGGTGTCATTCACATGTGTAAGACCAATGTACACACATGCATAAAGAGAGAGATGATAAACAATGGAATGGAAGGAAGCAGACAGCCCAACAGGGTCATTAGTTACTGTGAACAACATAAGATTCCCCACATCAGCTATAACACTATCAGTCTAAGTAAATAATTTGTCTGATGACTAAAAATCTGAATAAAGGGGCATTGATTTCTACTCCTAGTCTCTTATTATAAAAGACTGTTAGTGAGGATGGCAGGTGCCTCTAAAATTTTGAGTTTTTATATTAATAAAATAAACACATGATAGGTGAGAGAAGATGCATTCAAAATCACCCAGACAGATAGCAACTTCTAAGCCAGAGCCAGGCTTGAATGTACCCATTAAGCCTAAGGAAGGATGGACCAACCATTGGAGGTCAGTGATGCAGATGTTCCTGCCTAGGGAGAGGGACATTGAGGCTGGGGAGGGTGGATGTCTACATGGAGTGTGCCCTTTGAGTGCCAAAGGGCAGCCTGGGTAAAAACACTAAGATTATATCTAGTCTGCCTTGCTCTACTTTCACACTCATTTAGCAACCTCAGATAATCAATGGGATTTTTCAGCTACATCAATGTCTAGAATGAAGATGCTCTGGATAGCAAATATTGCTTGCTTCATTCATTCATTCACTCATTCAAAAATATTTATTGAGTGTTCACCATGTACCAACCTTGTACTATGCCTTGAGGACACACCAATGAATGAACACAAACCCAAATCCCTGTTTCTAGAAAGCATATATCCTGGTTAGAGATTATTAAAACAAATAAAGTACATATTGTGTTAGATGGTGATAACTGTTATGGTGAAAAATGAAGCAAGGAAAGGGTAAAGAGTGCTCCTGTTGGGACTGCTAATTTAAATATGGAGCCAGGAGGGTCTCACTGACAAGTTGAATGGAAGAAATGTAGGAGGAGGTATGTGAATGTCTGAGGGAAGAGCCAGTGCAAAGGCTTGGAAGCATGGTTGTACTTGGTGTGTCTCAGGAAGACCAGGAAGCAAGAGTGGGAAAGGGGGTTGGAGAGACACTAGGGACTACATTAGAACTTGAACCTCCCCATGGTTGGTCATGGGAATATATATGATTTAGGAATCCAGTGTCTAGTTTATACTGTGCCTCCTTCAGTTTGGCTAGTGTCATCTCCATAAAGCTAAGCCATTCTTGAAGTCTTTGGCATATTAACTTTCTGCCCCTGAAAAATCAAGGACCTGACTTAAGAACTTGGGGCTACTTTATGGTGTTGTTCTTGTAGTGACCAACAATGACCCCGACATTATCACTGTAGATCTTCATAAGTGCTTGAGATGTGAGCTCTGCACTGCACATGCGAGCAGTCCTGATTACTCACTGATGGAAGGTGACTTTCTGAACATGCAGGGTGGGGTTTACATGTAGATAGGGTATCATGGACCTAGAGCTATTGTGATTAAGTTCATTTAAGTGCACTAATGGACTTTAAAATAAAACAAATATGAGCTTGAATCTCAGAATTGACATGAGCTATAGGTCCTTAAGAAAGTTAAATTCTTTGAAGATTTGTTTCTTTCACCATCAAAAGGGTGCTTGTAAGAATTAAATAAGACAAAAAGAGTGGTTATGAGAATTAAGTGAAATAATGACCCCAATGGCAGGTGCTGGTGCTCAGTAACCGTTCCCTTTCTCCTCTCCCCTTTTTCAATGTCTCCTTTGCACTGCAAGCCTCAGGATTGCTGCTCACATTGAATAATATTGAAATCTTAATTAATCATTAATTTTGGCCCTTAGGCTTCCAACAGTGCTCTGGAACAGGGAGCCAGGTTGGTTCAGTAGAGGCCAACACAAACAGCAGTCTGTGCTGCCTTATATTCTACTGAGCTGTGGAGGTTAAATGAACAGTAAGTATAAAACACTCCACATAGTACTTATCCACTCTCCATCCTCATCAAATGTTAATTTTTATTACTTTTATTCTCCTGTAATTTTGGAAAATTGTTATGGAAGTGTATGTGTGTATTAATTATGCTATGAAGAAGTAAAAAACAAAACTAGGTGAGCAACAGTGGCTTGGTTTTTTGATAATGATGGTGAATTTAGAGTCTTTTTCTATTCTTGTATCTGAATATTAGACATACATTGACTGTGAATTGAGTACTGCGATTGTTAGTTTTAGGTGTCAACTTGGCTTGACTATCCAGTTATTAAATAAGATCCTAATCTGGGTGAGAATTCTGTAGTTGAGCTAACATCTGCCATCAGCCCACTTTAAGTAGAGGAGATATCCTCTGTAATGTGGATGGCCTCATCCAATCAGACAGGAGGCCTTTAGAACATAACTGACGTTTCCCTGAGGAAGAAGCTCTGCCTCAAGGCTGCAGCATCACGTCCTGACCAACAAATGCCAGCCTGCTGACCTGCCCTACAGATTCTGCACTGGCCAGCTCCACAATCACAGGCCAATTCCTTGAAAAAAATCTCTTTTTGCATGTGTGTATGGATATATTTATGTATGCATGTTTTGTATATATGTGTGTATGGGTGTATACATATGCATATATATGCTTGCATGTATGTATTTGCATATATATAGCTTCTATCAGCTCTGTTTCTGTCTCTGATTAATACAGGTGCATATGAAGGCTTATTTATTCTTCTTTTTCTTGTCAGTAATTGTTATGATGCCTCACTTACATGATGCAATTGTACTGAAATGAAACTTGAGCAGCTCCAAACTGCATAATCAATTTCTTTCAGCCTCACAATAATTTTTTTTTGGTCGGGCCAGGCAACCTGACCCCGGGGTGGGAGGGTCATCCCTCCACAGGCGGGGCCAGCATAGCCTACCTGTGAGGTTCATGGGGCACATCACCTAGGTTCTAGGTGAACAATAGTATAAATACAATGCCAAGTGAATCCTTTGTCTCTAACATTACAACTATATCAAGAGGCCACCAAGTGGAAACGTGTGATGCTCTCCGGGATGCATTCAGAGCTTCGTTAGGATGTTAATAGGCTGTTGTCTAAGTAAAGACACATTTGTGTAATGAGATAGCACTGCACTTTCTAGAATGAGTGCACAGGAAGACAGTTACCATGAGAACAGATGTCACTGAGAGTGTAAATCTGCTGTGATTTGTTGCTAGTCTGTCCACAATGATATGGAAATAAGCCCCTGCTGAAAAGTAAGATAAGAACTAGGCATCTGAGTTTAGTGCCATTGCTCTCAGCTTAACATTTGCGGTTCCCATCTTCATTTTCTGTTTAAAGTCACTTTCCCCCTTTATTCCTTTCCCTCATTATAAAACCTTCTTCACAGCACAGTCAGAATTTGAACAGAAACATCTTTTATCTCATTTCCAAGTTACAATTTTCTTATTATACATCTTGTCGTAACCAAGCAGCCTTTAAGTGTACTCTTTAGTCATATTTTTAAACTTTGTACAAATTTGATTATCAGATACTTTAAATAAGGGCAGGGGAAATTATGTTTCCAGAAGAGAAATCAACCAGGCACATAATCTAGCACAACCTTGTAAGAACCAGCTTCTACTGGGAAGGCCTTGGGTAGTTGATGAGATACCAGAACCTCCAAATGATAGTTGATGGCCAAAAGGGACTGCTTTTAAGGTGGAAGCAACTTGCATTGTCCATAAAACTCAAGATTGAGCATGGCAAGATACCTGAGCACAGTTAACAGAGCTATGGAAAAATAAAACCACATCCTCAGAAAACCTCTACTTTCCACATCCCCATTTTGTAATTCTTGAAATGTTCTACTTTTTCAGAATTGTTTTCTAATTCTCACCTTGTTTTATTTTTGCTTATCTCTGCAATTTCAATTGGCTTCTCTTTACTTCATTCTTACTTGTTTTCTACACAGTCATTCTTCTAATTTGCTTTCCTTTCCTTTCTACTATGAATTTTATGTATTTCTCTTGCCTCCTCTCCCTGTTCCATTTTTATCTCTTTTTCATATTATTCTTTGAATTTCTTTTCTCTGTTCTTAATTCTTCTACCTCTCTCACTGATCTCTTGTGGCTTTAATCATTGCTGAGTTGCTTTGAAATCACCCAGTGACTGACATTTTCTCCCTGGAAGAGGAGGGATTTGTGACCATGGGAAACTAATTATAAAGACCCAACACATTCAGTTTTCAGTGCAATCCTTGCCTTTCTTTGGCAGTGTTTTTGCATGGAATTAAGGATGGATTGCTTCCTGCAGCTCACACTGGCAGGGACTCTCAGGCCTGACTCAGCCCTGTGAGTGACCTACCAGGTATATCTGAGCCACTGTATTTACACGGATTTCTACAATTTTAAAATTGCCCTTCACTGGGAAAAGCTTACTCAAGTCTGCCTGGAA
Source organism: Myotis lucifugus (assembly GCF_000147115.1). Lineage (NCBI taxonomy): Eukaryota > Metazoa > Chordata > Mammalia > Chiroptera > Vespertilionidae > Myotis > Myotis lucifugus. The sequence continues at coordinate 10,727,915 of NW_005871069.1, forward strand.
AACTATGTAGTGCTATTTTGTAATGACCAGAAGTATTTTTCTCCTTGGCCCCTCCATTGCCCTGCCCACTCCATTATTTACTGTATTGAAAAAAGCACTGGAGTGGGCTCCTGGGAGAAGGGGAAGGAGCTTTATCTGGTCTCTGTCAAACTGGACCAGAAGTAAGATCTTTACAAAGGGAAAGACAATAAAACTGATTGGTCCTCAGGACTCTATGATTTTATCATCTTACACTGGGAAATACTTGACTCAGAGATTTCACTTTAGCCTCTTGCAACACCTAACTATGAACGATACAGCTTTTCCATTTCTGAAATTTTACTGCTTCTGATAAATTTAGTGGTGAATTCACTTTACCTTTTTCTGTATTTATGGTAAGTGTTGGGGTAACCTCTGCGGGCAGCAGTCCTGGGTCATCTTTGTCAAAGGATACTTGTGGTCAAAGCCATACCACATTTGGAAGAGCCCAACACTCTCTGCTTTTGTTGTGCTTTTATCCAAGTTACTTGCTTCCTGGGGACAGACAAATAGAAAAAGACATTGAATACATAATCAACATAAAATATTGATATATAATATCAACATTAATATATATAGTTTCACTATAAAAATACATGTCTAAGCAAATGAAATATAACTACATTAAAAACACTTTCCAGGTTGAGGCATTTCCAACTAACAGTAAAGTCGCTGACATGCAAATGAGCTCTGAGACCTTGAGTGTGGATGAGGTATCTGGGTGCAAATCCAACATTTACTTTTCTTAATAATTCCTATTTTATTAAACAGCTAAGAAATTCTACTTTTTGACATCAAATAAAAATGATATTTCTGTCAGATTGCTGTTGTGGGAATTTTGCAGTTCACTTCTGTCAAATTTGGATGGTATTTATTTATGAGTTACCGAAAGGTCAAGACTAAAGGGATGATACAGCCTAATAATTTTTGAACTAATTTTCTTTTTTTTTCTTTTTGATATATCACTACCAAATTCTACTTATGGTTGATTTGTTATCTTTCAGCTTTGAACTGGATATTCCTACAGGTATCTTGGAATCACTGAATGCTCTTGTCTTATTTTTTTTTTTCCCCCAAAAGGCCGCAGTGAAAGGCAGGAAGGAAAGGAATTAAGGACAAAAGAGAAAACATTTGATGGGTGTATATGTGAGAGTAGAGGATGGAAATATGAGAAAAAGAGAAAAAGGTGAAACACTTTTGAACTTTAGAGATATTAGTAGGTGATAATGAACATGGCAGTGTGGTAAGGAGATTCCGTTTTACTTCTTTTGTGTATTGCATTTTACATAGTAAGAGAATTCCAGGCTTCAATCAGTTATAATTATCTCTGTCATTAAAAGTACTTATATCTTAACATGCACTTTGTTGCTTTATTTGGGCCCACAGTTTCCATCCCCAAATTATTTCACGATTTCACAGTCCAGTCATAATAAGAACATTTTAAAAAAATTGTGACCTATGGAAGACAATGGCAATTCACTGGCTGCTCCAAAGCCATCCCTAGATGAATCCAAGTTAATTTCCTTTCATTTTATTTTGTTTACTTTCTGCCGATTCTCAGAGAATTCCACTACTGGTTAGTGATAAGTAGCTGAACACAAAGGTCTGTGCTCTGCTTTCTGATACATGTGGGTCAGCAGATGCTACGGCTCTGTCCCTACATAGAAAACAGGATATGAAAAAGCAAAGTGTGGCTCACTTCTCCTTAGCCATTTATCCTTGGTCTAAAATGGTTGAAGCAGAGACTCACAATAAAATTAAGATCTGATTTTAAACTTTGTACAGTTTCCCAAATAGTGTTCCCTACCAGCCACTGTTCTGCATGATGGTGATGGGGATTGTGCCAGTCATTCAGGAAAATATAGGGACAGATGTATTAAACAGGCTTCTTACCTACGGGACTTCTCAGCATCTTTCATTTATAAATGAACATTGTAAAACTTCGAGAGCGAGGTGTTTCTCAAAGTTGGCCATGGAACCCATTTCCCATCCCAACCCCCACTGTGAGACATCTCTAATCTTTCCATGGACATTAGAGTTCCACAGATCTGTTTTCTGATAGACCTGGAGGGCCATGCCTTATTATCTAGAGTTAGAGTTTATTCATTACTCAGCATGCTTCCCCCAAAAGGAAAGCAAATTGTCTGGCTCAATTTCCATCAGTCCCTGAACATTTCTCTAGCTATTTCTACCTCAACAAATGTGTCAGATTCACAACATCACTGCTGCACATAGTGTCTCATCATCTGGCATCATCTACAAGTTGTTTTAGTTGCCATCTCCCTAGCAGAGGCAGGCACAGATGCTCATCCTAAATTTGACTAGTTTTAAATGCTTTTGGCCAACAGTGGGAGTTCTCTCTCTCTCTCCTCTCTCTTTCTCTCCCCCTTTCCCCTTTCTTTTCTTTAAAAACAAAAAGGACTTTCAGGATTTTATCTATCAACTGGCACAAGTAATTTTTAAAAATATATATTTTTATTAATTTCAGAGAGGAAGGGAGAGGGAGAGATAGATAAAAACATCAATGATGAGAGAGAATCATTAATTGGCTGCCTCCTGCACGCCCCCTACTGGAGATTGAGCCAGGCATATGCCCTTAATCAGAACTGAACCCTGGACCCTTCAGTTCACAGGCCAACACTCTATTCACTAAGCCAAGCCAGCCAGGGCCACAGGTAATTTTTGATAGCTGATAATATCTACTGAAGATAAGATAGTTATTAAAGAAAACTGATAGAAAGGAGTATAAGCAAATTCCTGTTTTTTGTTTGGTTGTTTGTTTTTAAGTAGAGATGGACTGTGCAGGGTGAGTTTGGCTGGCAGTCAGGGCCCAGAGATCTGGCACCCAATCTGCAGCAGCCTAGCGCAATCATGATGGCAGCTATGACAGCCTCAGAGATTGAATGCTCCTTAATCCATAGGCAGCATGCTAGTCACATTATCCAGTCATTAACTTTTCCAGTCATTACTTTTCATTTTCCACAGTGATCCATCAAGGTAGGTTGTGTTATCCCTATTTTACAACTGAGGACCTAAAAAGCTCAGAAAAGGGAAGAGGTGAGCTCAAAGTCACACTTGCAAGTGACAGAACTGGAATTTGAAAGTAGGTTTGCTGGGCTACAAAGATGGTATTCTTTCTGCTAGTACCTCATTCAGCCTTTAAACTCTGGAAAGCACAGCCACAGTATAATAGGCTACTTAGGCTACAGTGTTATTGTCTGTAAAATGAACAGAAAAAAATGGACTGGTTGGTCTCTGAGGTCCTAATCATATGAAAATACTATAATTTTATTAACGAAAACAATGAGAACAACGGCTAATACTTGTTGAACACATACCATGTGCCAGACATTATTCTAAGTGCTTTTCATATATTAACTCTTAATTCTTATAACAATTTAATGAAGTATGTTCTATTATTATTCTCAGTTTACAGAAGAGGCAACTGGGAGCACAGAGAGGTTTTGAAGCACACCTGTGGTCCCTCAGCAGACAAGATTCTTCTCATCTAGATGGGGCCTACGGGGGATAGGTGAGGAGCAAACTAAGCCAAAGAGGTATCCGAACAAAGAGCTAAGTTCAGAATCCTGGGTACTCATGGAGGCTGAGATGGAGCATTCTCCTCACAAGTAGATTAGTGCCTGGCATGGGTGTGTTGTATGTATACATCAATGAGTGGATAGATGAATGAATGAATGAATGAATGAATGAATACCAGTTACAAGTAGAAATTAAGGAACCGGATTGTCAAACTTCACATTCCACTTCTTTCCTTGGGAAAGTTATTTAACTTCTCTGTATACATGTTACTTTTGTGAATATACTTTATAAACTACAAAGAGTTATGCCACATCATTTTATCATCTCTTTCCAACTCCACTCCAATGCCTTTTACATCTAGAACTTATGATTTCAATATATTGTTCTATTAGCTCTCTCTTACTACATAACAAAGTATCCCAAAATTTATTGGCTTAAACGAAGTCTTTATCTTCACAGAGCTTACACTCTAATGGGGGACACTGATAATACAAAGGTAAACTACTACCTACAATAAGTTCAGAGAATGAGAATAATATAGCAGGTAAGAGGATAAGATAAGAACAGAGGAGAGGCTATTGGCTGGTCCAGGCAGGCCTCTCTGAGAAAGTGGCATTTGGTCAGAGGCCTGAACGATATGCAGAAGAGAGCTGTGTGGGATCTTGGAGAAAGCAGTCCCCACAGATGGTTCTGCAAGCATGAAGGCCATGAAGTCATAATGTGATGGAGTGCCTCCTGGGCAGCAAGAAGGCCAGTCTGGCTGGAACGAGTGAGTAAGGTGGAAGTGGATGGAGGTAAAGTAGGAGACACAGAGAGAGGCAAGATCATTGACCATGGTGGTGAGCTTGATTTTATTCCACATGTGATGGAAGGTTTGAAACTTGGAAGTAATAAAACAACTGTTTTAAAACACTAATTTTTCTCCATTCTCCAATCTGCCAGTTGTTACAAAGAGATTAATTTTCATATTTTCTCACATAGTTTTTTAAAACTATGCTTGCTTCTCTACAGGCTGTCTTAATGCTAAGTTCCCAATTTTATTTTTGCTTCCAATAGTTCCTTCAGTGAAATTTTGTTTTGGTTGTCATTTATGCTTGAGTGTTGTTGGAGACCAGGTGTAAGCTGACATGGTCCTTGCACCTGAAGGGGCTAGCAAGGCTGGGACCCTTACCCACACAGTTTTCCCAGACTTGTTTGGATGGCGGTTATCAGTAGAATGAGAGCAACCTTTGTAGAATGAGCACAGCCTTTCATGGCTTACCAAGAAGTCTGTAACTATTTACTGAGATTTGCTGTACCGAGAATTTGTCCTTCTGCTCTATCTCTCCCTTAGAGATTAAGAGGAACAAAGAATACATTCCTCTTGACAGACCTCCTATTCAGTGTTTTGCATATAAAAGGCATTGCGTGGTTAATAAACTTACTGCAGCTCCTCGATTGACCTGTAGTCCTCCCGATCCTGCTCTCCTGTCTTTCTTTCTTTTCTCAATTCCCACCTCCCTACCTCAGCCCGGTTCAACCTGTCAGGCTGGCCCTGACAGAGTGTAATGTAGGTGGATCAGTTCTGGTGATTGCAGCTCAAGGAAGTCACAGCAGAGCTAAGGAAGGTCCAGAGAAGGGCCACTTGAATAGCTGAGCAGGGAGAGATGGAAAGGATTAGGACTTCAGCAGAGACCAGAAGTCAGAAGGCATACATCAAGGTGTCTATAAAAATATGAAGGATGTGAGCAATGTGAATGAACACTTGTTTGCTAACTCCCAGAAAACCTTCACCTAGAATATCCTTAAAACTAGAAAGAGCTCATGTGGGGAAGAATAAAGTATTTGTCCTCTGCACAATTGAAACTTATTTTTCATAGTCATCTAGAATTGGAAGGACTGGGAATATAAGTAGGTTCACAAGTGGAAGAAATTAACTAGTTGATAATAGGGTCATCTAGTCTACACTAATAAAAGACAAACATGCAAATTGACCGTACCTTTGCTATGCCTTAAGCCACGCCCACCAGCCAATCAGAGTGGCTATATGCAAATTAACCCAACCAAGCTGGCAGCCGGCAGCCACGGAGCTGGAGCAAGCAGGAGGCTTGGTTGACCCAATGATGGAGGAAGCCAAGCTTTCCGCCTGCTCTGAGCTCCACTCAAAGCAACAAAGTTTCAATTATAGAAGGTAAATAAACCCCAGATACCTACTTTCAGCCAGCCGTGGCCACGGAGCTGGAGCAAGCAGAAGTGGGTTGCCCCTGGCGATGGAGGAAGCCAAGCCCGCCCTGGCTGGCTCTGAGCTCCACTCAAAGCAACAAAGTTTCAATTATAAAAGGTAAATAAATCCCAGAATAAAAAAAAAAGAAAAAAAGGAGAGGCTGGGAGCTTCCGTCGCTGGGGGGGGAGGGGCTTGGCCAGCCTGAAAATGGCCCTCAGCCCCTCCCCCAGACTGGCCAGGCACCCCAGTGGGGACCCCCCACCCTAAAGGGGGTGTGGCCAGCCTGAAAACAGCCATCAGCCCCTCACCCAGGCTGGCCAGGCACCCCAGTGGGGACCCCCACCCTGAAGGGGGTGTGGCCAGCCTGCAAACAGCCATCAGCCCCTCACCCAGGCTAGCCAGGCACCCCAGTAGGGACCCCCACCATGATCTGAGCCACCCTTCAGGGCAAACCAGCTGGCCCCCACCCATGCACCAGGCCTCTATTCTATATAATAAAAGGGTAATATGCAAACTGACCCTAACAGCAGAACGACTGGGAATGACTGGTCACTATTGCACACACTGACCACCAGGGGGCAGATGCTCAATGCAGGAGCTGCCCCCTGGTGATCAGTGCGCTTCCACAGGGGGAGCTCTGCTCAGCCACAAGCCAGGCTGATGGCTGCCAGTACAGCGGTGGTGGTGGGAGCCTCTCCCGCCTCCTCAGCAGCGCTAAGGATGTCCAACTGCAGCTTAGGCCTGCTCCCCGCTAGCAAGTGGACATCCCCTGAGGGCTGCCGGGCTGTCAGAGGGATGTCTGACTGCCAGCTTGGGCCTGATCCCCCAGGGAGTGGGCCTAAGCCAGCATGTGGACATCCTCCGAGGGGTCCCAGACTGCAAGAGGGCATAGGCCAGGCTGAGGGACCCCCCTGAGTGCACAAATTTTTGTGCACTGGGCCTCTAGTTATTAAATAAAATCTCATTTTGCCTTGCAAATATTTCAAATATTCCAAATAAATTTATAGAAAACAGAATAAAGATTCCCACATATACATTCCCATATTTAACAATTTCAATTTTTTCCCATACTTGCCCCTATGAGGTTGAAGTGGTCTCATAGAAGGTAAATATTCTACAAATATTTCAGAAATTGAATATGTACTAGGCTTTAAAATTGATCTCACCCAGATGACGGTTTTTTATCCTATATAATAAAAGCCTAATATACTAAGTGTCCAGTAGTCTGGTCAGCCATTCAACCAATCAAAGTGTAATATGCTAAGGCTGCTTAACCGTTTGTTATGATGTGTACTGATCACCAGGGGGCAGATGCTCTGACCGGTAGGTTAGCTTGCTACTGGGGTCCAGCTGATTGGGACTGAGCGAGATGGGCTGGATGCGCCCTGTAACCCTCCCATGGTCCCCCCGGCTGGCCAACCTCCCACATCCCTCCGTGGCCCCGATCATGCACTGGTGGGGTCCCTCCACCTGGCCTGTGCCCTCTTACAATCTGGGACCCCTCAGGGGATGTTGGAGAGCTGGTTTTGGCCCGATCCCACAGGCCAGGCCGAGGGACCCCACTGGTGCATGAATTCATGCACTAGACCGCTAGTGTTATTATAACTAATAGTATATTGAAAAAATATAATGAATACTTCAGAGCAAATATCTTGGGTTCTCCCTAGCCAACATTAAATTCAGTTTGGCTATATTTAACTTATGACTTAGAAATCCAAAAACATATCCCCTCCCCACTAACTTTACTGGTTAGGACCAAATTCCATTTATTTATCTTACCTTTCAAATTTTACAATTACATGCTCTAGAAAGTAGAAATAATAATGAGGGAGAGGTAGAGGAAGATGGCACCTGCAATTTAGTGAGCACCTTTTATCTATTAGGTGCAATATATAAAATTAGATTGGATCTTTACCCTGACCACACAGGATACCTATTATAACCCCTATTTTGTAAATGATGAAATTAAAGTTCAGAGAATTAAAGTAACTTTCCCAAGATGATGACAACAGCAAAAAATTCCAGCCACTTCAGCAACAGCCAACTCCACTCTCTGGCTCCTCAACTCAGGGAGCCTGCTGCTCTCTGCTTGACTTGCACTGTTCTCAGCTAGGACTCTGCCTCCTCGCACTGCAATTGGGAAAGGGCCTCCAGGCAGAAGGTCAAGAAGAATGTAGGCTCACCTCACTTCTTTTCTTTCTTTTCAGGATAGTCCTTTGTTGTCTGTTATCCAATGCCTAAATTGCTTTCAGTCTGTTTGTGTCTTTCCATCTGAAAGAAGTCTCTTGTAGGCAGCATATGTATGGGTCTTGTCATTTTATCTATTCAACTACCTTGTGCCTTTTGATGTGATCATTTAATCCATTTACATTAAAAGAGATTATATGATAAGTATGCAGTTATTGTCATTTTATTTTTCATATTTTTTATTTTTTTTCTTTCTAAAAAAGTCCCTTTAACATTTCTTATAATACTAACTTGGTGTTGTTGAATTCCTTTAGCTTTTTCTTGTCTGAGAAGCTTTTTTATCTGTCCTTCAATTATAAATGATAGCTTTGCTGGGTAGAGTAATTTTGGTTTGTCTGTTTTTTATTCATTTAAGAGACATAGAATTCAAAACTGTAGTACATTCCATTTTTCAAAGTAGCACAAAATAGAGTATGTATTAAAGTTTAATAGCTGCATGTGGAGTACGCTTTCTAAAACTTCTGGGCCAGGTACAACTAGGAGTGCAACATCATTCACACTCTACAGGTACAAGTAAGAATGTAGCATCATTCACACTCTAAAGGTGTTACAAGGCAAGAAGGAAAATTGTGACATTGCTAATTAGTCACATTTGCAAGTTCATATTTCCCACAGGCTTTTAAAAAACTTTCCATAAATAAAGAGAAAATTTCTTTTTAAATATGTTTATTGTTGATTTTTCGAGTACACGATCAGTAATTGCCATAAGTATCTCTGAAATTTTTGGTTTTTGATAAGTAAGAGTAAAATTTTTTTAAAGGGTGACCAGTGCGAATGTTCTCCTATTTGCTAATGCAAGCCCAGTTTAATCAATGCACACCAAGTGGAAACATACATGCAGGCCTCCTAAGAATTAGGGGTTAGGCTCTGTTGTCAGACTGAGCAACAAATGCAGATAATAAGCAAGAAGGTGTCAGGCAAAATGAGGGCTGAGAAAAGTTCTTGGAAAGTACCCAAAACAAACCCCCCCCCCAAAAAAAGCAAACACCAAAAACTGAGTGGGTTGAATGGCAGCAGTGTTGATTCTGTGGTTTGTTCCTACATCCTGAGCCCACTGTTTCCTGTACATGACACTGAAGACAAGAACTATTCTAAGGTGTAGAGAAAACCTCTTTCTGAAATGTGGCCAAACATTATCATTATTCAAATCACTTTCAGATGCTTCCTAAAATCAACATTACTTTGAAGTGGCAGCAGTAGTAACTATGCAAATTACAGTATTAGTTCACATTAGGTGGCTCTTTATCAGTCCCCACAGTACGTGAGAAACTTCTAAAATACTGTGGCCATCTGCAGTTCAGCTACAGAAGTCTACAGGGCCTTGTGATCCAACCACTTATAATTCCTTTTTCTCCTTTGGTTTTGCCTTTCTGCTCTTATTGAATTTTAAAATTGTTTTTAAAATGTTGTACAATTATTTTATTATATATAGTATTGTAAGCTGATTCAAATCCTTTATAAGAGAAGATGGATTTCACTAATATAATTGTTAGGTAGCTTTATAGATACAATTTCACTTAATTGTCATAACAACCTGGAGAAGTAGACATTAGTATTATTCGTATTCACACACAGGACAACTCTATTCAAAGATATAAAAAACTATCAAGTACCACATACAACAACAAGAAAAGTTTTCTACTGGTTTAAGTATCTTTAGATAAGAGTTATTACTAAATTAACAATTGTGTGAATGAGCTAAAATAAAATACATTTAAATTGTAAAAGGAAAGAGTTAGGCTAGTAGGTAATCTTACCAATAATTACATGTGATTATAAAATATTAGGCAGTTAGAGGAAGATAAAGAATTCCTTTGATGAATTTCCTTACTCTTTCTCCTTTCTTTTAAAAAGAAGATATGAGTAGGGTAAAATTTAGATAAAAATTTTACTTGAAAGTAGAATGGATTAGTTGACCTATATGAGATGAAAATGCTTTGTCAAATCATCTATCACGGACCTTACTAACTGCTTCTGATAACCCACCAGTGTAAGGAGATGGGTTCTGAGCTCCTTTGCGGTCACCGAGCTGTCCTGCCCTTGTCTGTGTTTCTGGGCAAAGAAGTGTCTGAAAACAGCATGAGCCTGGCTATGGAGCATATTAATGAACATGTGAGCCAGGATCAGCACTAATATAATTTTCCAGTCCTTTCTTGTAGAGCACAGGGTCCTTCCTTCCTTATATCTATGTGAACCCAAAGCAGCAGCACTAGCAGTCATGCCTGCAGTGATGGTACTGTGCAGAAAAGCCATAAAATAAAAGAGATGGGTCTTCTTCAAGTTCAGATATGATCATACACAATTCTTAAAGTGATATCACTTATTTACTATGCTGGTTGATCATATCTATCTTGCAATTTCAGCAAAAGGTGCAACATTTCTACACAATTGTTCAAGTACTGAGTTAAAGATGACTAATGCAAAACTGCAATGACATATTCTCTCTGATGTCAGGTCCAAGTCCAGAGCTTGGAGAATAGACTTCCCTTACTGGAGCGAACAACAGATTGTTCTGAAAAGTTTTACCTAAGGATATTAAGGTCTCTGCAGGTAATGGTTGCTTAGCTAAGTCAGGAATGGCTCACCTAGACAGTTCTCCTGTGCTTTTGCAAATTTTCAATATTTCTGTACACTTTGACCTAATGAATGAGAAGGCATCAACAGAAATAGGTCTATTTGTTGGATGTCCAACATGCATTGGGCTTGCATTGAGTATATTTCACTGAAATTACTTAGCTAGCAAGTTGCTCAGCAGGGATTTGAACTCCAGGCTGCCTGATTCCAAGAGCCACGTTCTTGCTCCTACCCTGCAGTTTCCAGGCTTCCTGCTGCCACACAGAGGGCACAAGTGTATATGAAGTCTAAGCACTCCAGAAGATATGCAGAGCTTATTGACCCCCTGAATCCTGGGGGTCGGTTTATAGTCATCTGATTAATTTTATCTGCAGAGGCAGCTCCCTTTAGAACAACTTCTTGGCAACATGCTGGGCAAGCATGGAACATTCTAAGGAACAGAACATCTCTTAATTCTATATTCTGTTTTGGCTTCTTGGACTTACCTGGTGTGAGGAGGGCTCCTCCTTCAGATCTTCATCCAGGTCCACACCAACTCTGTTAAAGAAAACAGAAAACTGGTAATGGCCTTCCTGTAGTTTAGTTGTGTGTTTCTGATCACCTGAACCAAACATAATACAAAATAGAGGTTTGGCAAAAAAAAAATATCCTACCTTCCCCAGAATCAAAAGAACTTCAAATCGACCTATGGCAAATGAGACCTGCACAGCTGGGCCCACATGCAGCGGGTGAGGTGGAGCATCAGGCTGTTCCTTACCATTATCTTTCCCAGGAAAAGCAGGGCCTGAGAACCTGGGAGAGGAGCCCTCAGGAAAAATACCTCTGCAGCCCCAAAACAAGGATCCTGGATGGAGGCCTGCCTTGGTACCACCACAGGACTCACTGACCAAAACTGCTCTGGGATTATGAGAGCCCAAGCTAGAGCAGGCTCCCCAAAGCAGAAAAAACTGCTCCTAAGTTTTAGTTAAAATAAGTTTGTAAGTTTTGCCTGAATAGTTTGAAAACCTCTTTATATGATAATGATTTTGTATTAGAAAGAATAGGAAGATAAGGTAGCTTTCCCTCTAGCCAGATTGATCAAAATGATTGAGAGATGGGAGGCATCACAGCGTGCCTGCTCACACACAGACACACCTGTGTGTAGTACTTCTCACACAGACACACCCGTGTGCAGTACTGCTCACATGGGACATACCGTGTGCAGTACAGCTCCCACACAGACACAGGTATGTGCCCTGTAAAGACAGTTTCTGAGAAACTTCATTTCACACAGCTCAGAGAAGATTCTCAGTGCATATGCCGAGTTATTGAATGCATTCCTAAATTTGCGCTTTGATGGGCATCATGAAAACAAATCCTCCACTTTGGATTTTACATATTTCACGACAGGATTTCCACAGACTAGCTTCTGGTTTGGTACATTTCGAACCTTGTTTTCCCCTGCTGCCAGGTGGAGTTCTGCGGCCAGGTGCTATCTGATACGCTCACTTTGCTTCAATCTGACACGGGTCCTGAAACTCGTGCCTGCACTGGTGTCCGGCAGTGACTCGCTCCACACAGAAGTGACTGTGTGCCACAGGGTCTTATCCCACTAAAGGCAAACTAAATGTATTCCCAATTCAGCTTCCCTATGTGGGCCCTCCTACACCCCACAGCCCTTCAGGGCCTTCTGACCAGAGGAGAAGTCTGATGGAAGGAAGCTGGTGTAGACAGGAACAGTGCTGGACCCCAGCTGTGGCTAAAAATATTCTGTTTGCAAATCTTACAAAAACACAGGACCATGGGAACACAATGCTGGGGCTCTTCCCACACTCTTGGAAGGGCCAGGGCATGTACAGGGCCCTGGAGCTTGGACTTCCCCTGTTCCTGGTGTGTGTGTGGGTGGCCTTGCCAGGTAGGGCAGGGTGGGGACTGTGGGGTGTGAAGCTCAGGACCTCAACTACAAGCTGCACTGGAGCCTTTCCTGTGAGCACTGCAACTTCTGGAGCTGTAGAGTCTTTTCTTTAACTCAGAGCCCTGTAAACACAGGTCACCTTGCCTCAGTCCTCCAGGTGGAGGAGGGGAAGGCAGGGTTAGAAGCCAGCAGGCAGAGGTGGGAGCCTGTGGAAGGAAAGCGGCAACAGTGGACAGGCAGCCATTGAAGTACCTCTGATTCTTGAAAAAAAGAGTGTCCTCTGGGTGTGAAGAGCCCCTTCCCTCTAACCCAGGGATGAAATGAGTAGCTTTTTATCTTACTCTGAACTTTTGGCCTTCAGGTAACTGGAGCCCCTGGAGGTGACTAACCTTGGATCCTCTTGGAGTCCACAGAGCTATTTGATCTATTTCATTGAAGTTGGAGGGAGAGAGGGAAGAGAAAGGGGTGAGGAAGGAGAAAGGTGGAGAGCAGAAAAAGTAAAAGAATGAGGGGAGGAAGGGAAAGTGCAAGGATGAGGGGAAGATTGGGGGAGTAGTGAAGAGAGAAGATGGAGAGGGCAGAAGGAGGTGGAGGGAGGGGAGGGAGAGAGAAGGATAAAGGAGGTGACAAAGGGGAAGAAGAAAAGGAAGGGGTAAAAGAAAGAGTGTGGAGGGGGAATTAAGGTCCAGCCTCCCAAAGTGAGTTCAGGCAGTGACCTTGAGGTGCTATTGGTCTGGTGCTATTGGCCCTCTATGAACAGTAGGGCCCAAGCTGGAGGCACCCAGCCCCCTCTCTAATTTGGCTGGCCCACCTTAGCCCCTCTGGTAGTTCTGAGATCTCTGGCTAATGCTGGTAGTTCCCAGAAGCCTTTGTTGCTGTGGAAGCCTAGATTTCCACCCCCAGGCCCACCCAGGTAGACTATGATTAAACAAGGGTCCTGAAGTTCCCACTGCTGCCTCCGTTTAGGGTCTTTTTCCAGCTCTCTATCTAGAAAACTGGAGAGAATAGGAATCAAATTTCACAAGATACCCAACATTTAACGTTTGAGGCAGTATGTACTAAGGTTTACCCCTAAATGTTCAACTTTTTTCTCAGAAGCAGAGCAGACCTTTCAAGTTTCAATTATTCCAACAGCCAGAAGGAGCTGAGCAATGATGGCAGGCGATTCTGTTTCTTAGTTTTATGTGGGACTTGGTGAAAAGCATCTGGCAGTGAGGAGCAAGGACAGGCCTCTTCCCTCCTTCCATTCCACAAAGGTCAGGGTCTGTTCCTACTCCGGGGCCAGGCCTATAGCCCTTTCTGGCTTGAGGAGAAAAAAGCTCTGTGAGAGTTATCTTCCTCCCAGGGAAGCCTGGTGACCATACAGTAGAGGTTCATGCAAACAGCTGGCAGGTTTGATTAGAAGGATCTGTAAAGGCTCACTGTAATTTAAATGCTATGAAGCAAAGGCACATAAGAACGATGCCTCTTTCACTTGTAATTTGAACTCCTTTGGATAAATGTTGTGCTAAAATTATTCCCTTCCTCCTGCCCCCTTAGACAGAGTGTGGCTGGGTCACTCAGACCTTCGCTGGAAGCATCCATATGGCACTGGTGATACTATGATGATCTCTGAGAGATATATGGACTTCTTTATGCCCACATTAATTGTTCCTGGCTACTAATCTTTTCCTTTTTTAAATTCTTGTATCTGCTGGCAGATTGCCTTATCTTCTGCCTGAAACATTACAGTAAGTTAGCATAGTGTCCCTGTTCCTTACCCCTTTTAGTGTAGTATGGGACTGATGACCTGATAGTCTAATTTAATACATTTTTTCCTTTCAAGTTTATAGTACGTGCTCATATAAACACATATAACAAAATAATAAAATCCAAACATTGTAAAAGGGCTTACAATAAAACACAGTTGTTCTCTGCCCACCCTGCACACACATCCTCAGACCAAGTCTCCACTGGCTCTGAGGGACATTCTCTGCCTTTTCTTCATGGTGATATGTGAACTGTTACCAACATGCTGGGCACATTCACTAGCATCCCCAGGGCTCAGCAAGCATGCCAGCTGCCTCTGCATCCCTTAGTCTCCTGTCCAAGAAAGATAGTCATAATGTGAACATGACATTCTTTTGGGATTAACCCCAAATCCATTCACTTTTACACATAAAGGTCATATATGCACTGTGGGTTCTTGAGAGATTATTAGAAAGATGAGATGGTGTCATCTCAGGTGGTGGTGCCAGTGTGTGTATAGTAGCTCCAAGGTGAGATCACAGGTGTATAAAATGCAGTTCAATCTCCTTAGGTGATGCCCATGGCTCTTTGGTGCCACCCAGCAGTTTAAGCTATCCTTCCTGCTGGTTTGATGTGAGCGCAGTGCCTCAGGGCTGGTAATTGGACTTTTCCTTGTTTCTGAGCCTCAGTACTTGATATAGTCTCTGAGTCCCAGCAAGGCTGGGCCAGAGGAATCTGTCAGTTCCTCTCCCATTGACTGAACACCCTCCCTCCAAGTGGCAGCTGAAATCTCCACTACTGCCCTTCCTCTTCTGATCACCACTGTGGACCATCCATCTTGTTATGTTAGTTCAGATCCCCATCACTTGAGTTTTCACTGGCTTAGACTACAAGTGGCTGTGTGCCTTCACTTCTGATCTCTATTCCCACACCAACCTGTGGCACCTGTGCTTACCCTGTTCTGGCTGTGTTAGCCCTGGTTCACCCTGTGTTCACCCTTCCAGCTGCACCCGCTGTGCAGGGCAGGCCAGCGCTCTGCATGGAATTGGCCGCAGCTGTAATCCTAGGACTCAGGACTTCGAGCAGTGTTGAGCGGTTAATGACACCTGGCTGTTAAGAGTCTCTCACTGGTGTGCATCATTCGCTAGCCTTGATCTCCTTGTTAGTACAATGGGGACAGTAACAGAACCTGCTTCAGGGCTGTAGTAAGGAGTAAATTAGAAAATTCATGTAAAGTGGTTGGTTTAGGACCTGGTACCTAGTAAGTTCTCAACAAATGTTAGCAGCTATTGTTGATGTTATTATTTTCATTCAGATCAGTATTTTTTTAAAATTAGAGTCCTGCCATCCTCACAGAAAAGCCCTCCTAGTGTCAGTTCTGCACTGGGGATCTCGAATGTACACTCACATCTGCAGTGTAGCCACAGGGGCAGCCAATGCACAGCAGGGATTTCTGGTTTCACAATAAAACCTAATTTCTATTTAAGAAGGCCAAGTTTCCCAGGTAAAAGATTATTTACAATTTACAGGTGGTTTTGGAGGTGAGAGGGGAACAAAGAAGGAAATGAAGGTGTCTGAACAGCAAGGGCAAGGAGGGAAATGAAAAGCAGCAAAGAGTAAGAAGGTGAGAAGGAAGCACCATATCAGTACTCAGACCAGGTGCAGGTGCTACGTAAGCAGCTGTAAAGGTGCATACAGCCAAGAGCAGGAACCAGGGTGTGGGGATGAACACCCCAACAAAGAAAATTTCTCCAATGTGGAGAAATAAAGAATCTGGGAAGAATTAAAAAGTGAGTAAAAAGGCTGGTTAAAATTGTATACGATGTTTTGCATTCTTGATGTACCTTTTAATTTTAAGCAAGTATAGCACTGCCTCTGTGGCATTCAAATGGATATGAAAATTAGCTGTGCTGTTTCCCAGCGAAGCACTCCAAAATCTCACTTGGGTTCCTCATTTTCAAGTGGCATCAGCACCAGTTTTAGAACAGTATGCATCTCTGTACATACATCGCACCCCTTCCTATTACACTTCCATTCTTTGGAGAGTTTTATTAGACATATTAAAATCTCCAGGTGCTCCCAAATCTGACCATGGCCAAAATGCATGTTCCAAAGTTGGGTCATTTTGTAGAGGAGAAGCAAGGTAAATAACTAACAAAAGCTCACTTTTTCCATGAAAGCCGACAGAATCTGTTCTAATCCTTACCACTTAGTGCCTCCAGCAAGGAGTGAAATATTACTAGTTTCAGTCTCATGTGAATTTCAGTGGTCTCAGGTGAGACTATGGTTCTTTGGAGCTCTTTGCTGACAGATGTTGGGTGGTGGAGGAGGAGAAACCATTTTCCCTAAGAACTGTATTTAATGGCTAAGTGTGAAACATGACATTTTCAGTCAGGGAAGAATGACTGAATGTTGGGCACATAAACACAGCAGGACAATGGAGGCATCTTAAAGATCCTGAGAGGTCTGAGGACCATCATATAGCCATGAGAACATCACACAGTGTCAAAATATGGTACTTCATACACATACCCATTATTTGAATAAATATTAGTGAAAACAAAATTAAATTTGTTTTGCAGAAATAAGAAAATGAACTAGAGCCCTAACTGGTTTGGCTCCGTGGATAGAGCGTCGGCCTGCGGACTCAAGGGTCCCAGAGTCAATTCTGGTCAAGGGCATGTATCTTGGTTGCAGGCACATACCCAGTAGGGAGTGGAGGCAGCTGATTGATGTTTCTCTCTCATCGATGTTTCTAACTCTCTATCCCTCTCCCTTCCTCTCTGTAAAAAAATCAATAAAAATATATTTAAAAAAGAAAAAAAAGAAAATGAACTAGAGTAAGTGGAAAAATTCACCTTAATTCATATTGTTATTTTGGCGCAGCATAGTAGTTATGAGTTGGGATCACGGAGTCAGGCTGCATGGGTTTCAATCTCATTTCTATCATTTACTACATTTGGGACTTAATCTCTTTAAATCTCAGCTTTTTTAAAACTATAAGTTGGAATAAGCATGAAACTACATTATGGGTTGTTATAAGGATGAAATGAGTTAATACCCACATTGTATTATATGTATACATATATTTCTATGTACTATATGTATATGTAAAATATTGCCCACCACTTAGGAAGCACTCATGAAATATGTTCTTGTTATTATTGGTGTTACTTTTATTAGAGAGTTGATGTACCCTAAATTAAATGGTTAATACAATATAGGTTTAAGCCAAGAGTAGATATCTTATAAATAATAGACCCTGGAATATAAATGTCAATGGAAAGATCTGATGGGGAAGACAGACATTGGAAACAAAAACTATGGTATGGTATGGTATGGTATGGTATGGTATGGTATGGTATGGTATGGTAAGATAAGCATTGTACATAGTATCATATGAACACACCAATCAAAAGCCCAACCAAGAAGTACTGTGAAGCTGGGTATGGAAAAGTGAGTGTAGTACATGCACCCAACATTAAGCTTTTGACTGTTGAGGCACCCATGTCAAAAGACATTCATCTTGAATAAACACATTACCAGCTATGCTTGCTACACAGCTACTAGCAAAACAACTAGATAAGGAATTAAGCCACCCTCACTCCTAATGTTCCCTCTTTCAGAAAGCCCTTGGTAACCTAGATAACTGACTATTTGCGTTACTTGGCTAAGTGACATTATGCTTTAAATTAACAAGTAAAGAGTGACCCATGATAGCCTGGACACCCCACCACCCCACCTTTGGACCTTGCTAAAGGCAGAGCCCCAGGTCCTTGCTTTTGCTCTTTCTCACTCTTTCTGGTTCTCATGCTTTCTCTTTCTGGCATTCATGTTCTCTCTCTCTCTCTCTCTCTCTCTCTCTCTCTCTCTCTCCCTCTCCCTCACCACCACCCCCCTCTCAGGCCTACCTGCTTATTAACATTTATGTGTGGCCTAGGGCATGCTGAGTATCCTTCCAGAGCATGTGAGTAATAAATCTTGTTCCTTAAAGTTTTCTGATGATTTTTGCTAGAGTACCTCCTTCAATCATGAACACCACGAGGGCTGGTCCAGCCCCAGCCCTAGCCCAGTGGGGATGTCCATGGGGCTCACTGGGAGTCATATAGCTGGGTGAGTGCCTCAGGGGTTCTTAGCAACAGCCTCTCTATCAATGGCCTGAGAGACAGAACCGTGAGGATGCGGTCAGTGGCCAGTGAAAAGAAGGCCATGGAACTGCTCCAGGTTGCACAGCATGAGCAAAGGTATGGAAGTTTAAAAGAACAAAGTAGGTTTGGGACATGGTAAATAGTTCTGAGTGGCTAAACTGCAAGTGTCATGCATGTCAAAGTGAACAGAGTTGCTTTGAATGAGATCAGAAAGTAATTTGAGGCCAAATTATGAAGGATTTTGAACGTTATGCTTAGAAAAAAATTTTGTCTTTTTGTTTTCCTCTAGATCAGGGGTGGGGAATGTCTGGCCTTCGAGATCATTTGATCTGGCCCTGCCAAAGCATTAGGGGTGAGTTAATTAAATGTTTGACCAAATATAGCAGGCTGATTTCAAGTTGATAATTTTGTATGGCCTGTGAATGATATTATGAATATCTAAATGGCCCTTGGCAGAAAAAAGGTTCCCCACCCCTGCACTAGCAGCATGGGTGAAATGATTAGATTTATGTCTAGAAAAATCTCAGGTGGCATCCATTTTGCTATTGAGAAACTGAAGGCATGGAGGACATGTAGGAGACTACAGCAGAGAGTCCACTAGAACAGTGGTGGGGGAAAAGAGACAGGTCTGGGAAATGTGTGCATGAAGAGTGGGGCTGCTAGTAAATGATGGATTGATTAACTGAAAGAAAGTACTGAGATGTTTGAGTTTCTACTCAGGGCCTGAGTGGTATGTCCCTGCCATTAACCATCTGATTGGAAGAGAAGTATGTGTAGGAATTTCCCTATGAGAAAGGTGGAGCTGAAGGCCAGCAGGCCCTGAGCACTTCCAGCATGAGTGCAGCAAGGTCACAGCTCTTTACATTTTCATAATTCTCTCTCATCATTTTCTGGATGAAGGCTATGGCAGTAGATGCAGACAATCTGGTTTGGATTAACATGCACTACCTGGGGCAGCACCCCATGGAAGTTCTCAACTGTAGTCAATGTGGGCTCAGTAGCAGCCCCTAGTTCATGAATGCCTTCAAGCAAGAGGATTGTAGATAGTATCAGAGGTGTTGTGACAGCAAGTCCCTTGTGATAGCAGTGGGGGGTGCTTTTCCATTTCCAAAGAAGACTGGAGAATTAGAGCACAAAGTTTAGTGTGCACTCCAAGGCAACTATGATTTTGAATTTCAGGAGTGATGGGTTGACATGTCTGCCAATGAAGTGAAGGAAGAAAGGGAGGTCCCATCATTTGAGTGTGTAAGCGTGTGCTGACTGTGACCTCTTGCAGACAAGTGAAATAGCATCTGGGGTCAGAGCTGCCGCTGCCTTCCTGGTGCATCTGCTGGTCTCCTGGGTGCTCTGCTGGGTCATACTTTCCCACTTCTGGGACTTGTCTGAATACCAAATTGAAAATGGCTGGATCTAGGTTTCATGTGACATTCTGTTGGTGTCCTGAGGCTGCCCACCTGACATTGGTTTTCAGAGATTATAGATGTGGAACAGATTCCCTGGGTCACTGTCAGGCTGATCAAACTACAAAAGGGTCTGATCTCTCTTTAACTGAAAATACTATGTAACAGCTAACAGGAGGCATATAGCATAATTGCTAGGAGTTAGAAACCCTGAACAGCTGGTCTCACCATTTACTTGTGATGATAGGCAATAATCTGTGCCTCAGTTTTCTTTCCCATAAAACAAGAGTTGCATAGTAACTACTTCATGGGGTTGTTGTGCTCTGATGCATCTAAGTCTCAGCATGGACCTCACCCAGAAAGTGCTCAGAAGGGGTGGCTGCTGCTCTCCCACGGTGGTGGTTGAAGTTTTGTCTTTGCTACATCGGCCTTCTGAATAAGGATTTAGCCATGAACATCCCAGCACGAGCTGTTTCACCCTCCTCACCTGGTCTTAAAGTCAATTTTTCTTGTGACTTTGGCTCCAATGGAGGCTTCCCTAAGTGTGAAGATGGAGAAGTAGGTGTGCTCTGAAGGTGATGAGGAGCCGTGAGGACCATGTATACAATATCTGACAACTTTGAAGTACATTTGGGAATATATAAGTACACTGAAAACATTATGTTCTTTGAAAAATAAATACAAACAAACAAGTACATGCCACAGACACTAATGCAGATATACATCCTATTCTTTAGGTTTGGCGAAACTTCCTATTAGTTTGGAGAGCTTCGTTCCACCAAGATGTAAGCTAATGTCAGGCTGTGGATAAGCACCCATTAGAAACTGGATTGAGACAGAATGTGCAGATCGAACTCTTCTGACTTGAGCTGCAGGCACTGGCACCCATTGGTGGGAAGACAGATGTCATAGCATCTGGCTTTCTTTCCTAAGGCTCCACTCCTGGTGCTCTGCCTGGGCGATTAGGGGTCCATTAGAACCAAGTGCACATCCTGGAAAAACTATCCTTAAGTGGATTAGTTTGTTTAAATTCTAGTGTGTTACTAGGTGGGGTGTCTTCTCAATGTCAAACTGAAGATATTGTATGAGAAAAAAAGAGAGACATTTTATGCTAAATACAAAGTGGTTATAGGAGTCTGCTTTATATGTTGGTGTGAAACCGAAAGTGGTTGAGAATAAATCCCAGACTATCAGGATCTCAGTAAGAAGTGAAAGTCTAAAACCTGGAAACTATTGTGGTTATAGTTATGCATTGCTTAATGACAGGGACAAATTCTGAGGAATGCATTGTTAGGCAATTTCATTCTTGTGCGAATATCAGAGAGTGCGCTTACACAAACTTTGATGTTCTAGTCCACTACACACCTAGTACATGGCATAGCCTGTTGCTCCTGGGCTACAAGGCTGTACAGAGGTTACTGTATTGGATACTGTAGGCAGTTGTAAAACAATGGTATTTGTGTATTTAAACATAGATACACCATAAAAACATGGTGTATAAGATTTAAAAAGTGGTGCGCCACTTTAGGGTACTTGCCATGAATGGAACTGTGGGACTGGAAACTGCTCTGGGTGAGGCAATGAGTGTGCGGTGAGCGAGTGTAAAGGCCAGGACATCAGTGTGCACTACTGTAGACTTCATAAACACTATGCACCGGTATCCCACAACCCCCTACTTCCTTCCGACAGATCAGAAATAGAACACTGAAGTTGTCAAAGCTGCTCCATGAACAGGGTATATGGGCTAGGTTGGTTTAGAAGAAGAGAAGGAATTAACATGGAGAGGGTGTAGGACTGAGGACTCAATATTTTGACTTTGGAAATTTGGTTTTGGTCCCTATCTGGCATTGAATTGATGGAAGAAATAAAACTAATCTATGCTTTACATCTTTACAACCCAAAAATATTTCTGAAGGACAAGGCAGGCTGGCTCCTACCACCACAGATGGCATTTGCTCAGTGGCAGTGGTTGGTGTGTAGTGTGGGTCTGAGGTGCACGTCAGAGCAAGTCTTCACATTGCTCTTCTTTGACATGCTCAGGCTCCAGAGGGAAGGACCTGCATGGAGGTGTGTTCTACTGGTGCAAGGAGAACCTTTTCCCCATGAGAAATTATCTACAAAAATCAATAATGGACTTTTGTGGGGAAGCACAGTACTTTGTTGGAAAGTCTGTAAAGAGGAATCTCCGAAAGTTCGGAGGCCTCTAGGGGGAGCTGGCCGAAGGTGTCAGACCCTGCCTTGACTTTTCCAAACAAGTCTGAGCCCCTGGGTGTTTTACTGGAATCTTTATGTTTAGGCTTTAAACATCCTTGCTTAAAGGACACTGCAGATGCATGTGTCTTCTCAGGGATACTTACCCTGCTGATAGTATCTAGAAGTTAATTTTAGTTCAAGCTGTTGCTACAATAAAAACCTGAGGAGGCAGGCAAATGGGGCTGTTTGGTTCCTATAGCCAAGCAGTCCCTTAGCTCTGTCTTTCACAGAAACATGTGTCAGAGAATCACTCATCTGTCACTCAGGGCAGACTTTGACAATGAGGGGAAAATACATGCTACACACCTTTAGGGACCATAAACTTTCCTTATGCAATGATCCAGGAGAAAAGTGGACCCAGGAAGAACAACAAAGCATTTCAAATCGAGTGGATGCTTACCTATAGCACAACTTAAGTAAATTTCAATGATTGATTCTGAACTTTCCATTTCCAATTAGCTTTGCCTGCTAGCAGGGAAGGTAGTCATGACCTCTCTAACTTCTGATGCTTGAACTTCCTTAGCACAGGATCAAGCTCTTTATTTCCCTTTGGGGATTAAAACCTAGAGGGAAGGACTTGGGAGAGATCATATTTGGGCTTCTATTCACACAAGGCATGAGTGACTGGATCAGACTTATTCCTGAGAACAGAAAGAACAAAAGCCCAAGGGCAAAAGAGCACCAAGGTATTGAGAGAAGTAATCGAAGTAAGGGAAGCAGAGAGTGCAAAGACAGCTGGAGACATAATTTTAACAGTAGCAGCTAACATGTATAACATGCTTATGCAGTGCTAGAATATGCACAGGGCAATATTTATGTATTACTTAAAGCATAAGGAGATTGGGAGGAGGACCCAAAGTGAAGGATCACTGTGAAGTTATTGTAACACCCTGTATTTTAGTAATTAAAAATAGAAAAGAAAGATTTATAGTTCATATCTCTAAATTAGCCATTAAAAAGCACTTGTAACTGAGTTTTGTAATAATTTTGCACCAGTAAATCTGTTGCTTCTGGTTATGGATAACCAGTTGGTACAGAATTATTAACCATGTGGACCTAAAACATGAACAAATAGCCAAAGAAGGTTACTTCACCAACACTAATAAATCACTAACGTTGAAATAAGAACAGTTTAGGAATAAATAATGCTTGTCAAAGCCATTAGTTAAGTTCACAATTAAAAGTAGATTGTAATCCGTAATCTCTACAAACTGGCAACAGCAATCTTATTCTTCTTTGGGATGATTAACACTTTGTAAGACCATGAAGTGTTATTAATAATTAATACCCAGATTTATGATATACATATATTTACTTTTTAATAAAAATATCCCTTCCTTATTCCAAGTAAAGAGTTAAGTCAGAAATATCAGTCCTGCCGAAACCGGTTTGGCTCAGTGGATAGAGCGTCGGCCTGAGGACTGAAAGGTCCCAGGTTCGATTCCGGTCAAGGGCATGTACCTGGGTTGCGGGCACATCCCCAGTAGGAGATGTGCAAGAAGCAGCTGATCGATGTTTCTCTCTCATTGATGTTTCTAACTATCTATCTCTCTCCCTTCCTCTCTGTAAAATATCAATAAAATATATTTAAAAAAAAAGAAATATCAGTGCTAATGATCCTCCTTTTTGCTAAAAATGAGTAACTTCTTAATTTTAGCAAAGAAATGGACAGGAAGATACTGGGCAAGGTAGGGCACTGCTGCTGCATGACTCATCAAAAGAGAAGAAAATAATTTCAGTTTCTTGCTGAGAGGGATTAAAGTAAATCACTAGAAAAACAATGTTTTTCTCTGTTCAAACTAGCTGCCATTAATAATGAGGTTAAGGTACATGTTTGCAGGCAGGACTATGTTAAAATAAAGTTGAATGTATAAACTTTAAAAAGTAAAATAATTCATAGTTAATGCTAGAATTACATTAAAAACTGCACCTTGACTTTGGAATCAAAGGGATATGAGCTGAGAATGAAGGAGAATGCCTTTGGGAAGAAGTTTTCTTAGAGCACATGGAAAGAGGAAGATAAAAGGAGTTGTTAGCTGTGAAACAGGAGGACTACTGGAAGTGCACAGCATGGGGACAGGACTCCAATCAATTCTGTAGGAAATTAAAAATGAGGATTAAGTGAATGCTCATGCAACATTCAGACTTTTTCATTCTCTCATGATGACAGCTCGAACAACTCTGGTACATGAACTGACAATTTTCCTGACATCACACTTTGGAAGTTCCAGAAGTAAATATGAACTAGACAAGTGAACTTTTCATTCATTCATGACACCCTGGTGGAAGACATACTGTGATCATTATTACATGACAGCTATTATGATAGATGTGAAGTATTGTAAAGCTGGATACAGTCTCAGAGTATTTACAATCAATCCTATCAAATCAAAGAGGCCATCAATTATAAAGCACACCGTTCTTTTATGTATTTCTAAGAAGAAAAATACTGCTAATTGTATTTCTGACACCATTGATTATAAGACATATTTTGACTTCAGAAATGTTAAGATGTGAAAAAATCTGCAAATGTGCAGCTGGACTCAATGACACACCCAATAAAACCATTGAAATCCAGTGCTCACTAGCCAGGCCAGACCATTGAGCACACCAGCCCCCAAACATTTCATGATTGAGAAGTATACTTTTGTCTGCCCGGTCCTTGGAGGAAAAGTCCAAAGAGATATTTTTAAATCTTTTAACAAAATGTTATTTTTATGTTTACACATTAAATGTTAATGCATTCCCTCTCTTAATTCTATTGCACATGACACATGAGCCCTCCTCTCCTCATCATGCAAGGGCTGAGCATCTGCCTGATCCTGAAAGTAAGCACCTGCATAAATATTGCATCCTGGGTACCCTGTCTTCCTCACCCTAGTCCCATCCTGGCTTTCTTCATTTGCCCCTTTATATCAACTCTCCCTCCTTCCTCACACTGCCCTGGTCTCCCGATGCTCACTAAAATGATGTGCGTAGGATCGACTGCATCTATTATCCTCTGAGAGGGCTTTGGTTTGAGGGAAGCACTGGCAGGATACTGACAGGAGGAAGGGTGAAAACAGGGCATTCATTCCTAAGTCTCCCCCCTGCCAGGTCACCGTGCTTGTGTATATCCCTCTTCGAAAACCTCAGCTCCTAATCAGCAGCCTTCTTCATACTGCTACTGTCTTTGAGATCTGTTCATAAACCCTCTTCCTGCCCTTCTGGGTATAGCATGGTAACTGCTGTTCACTAATTTTAGCTCTTGGGTACTGCATTATCCTGTGTTGGTTTCCTTAAACCAGCCATATTTTTGTAAATATTCCATTTCTTAACATACTTGTCACCTGAGGATCTAATTAGGATGAAGAATCTGGTTTAGCAGGTATCCTTGTCAGTTAGGGCTGCCATGACAAAATACCACAGGCCAAAATACCACAGGAGGCTTAAACGGACATTTCCTTCCTCACAGTTCTGGAGGCTGAAAGTCCAAAATCAAATGCTGGCTGATTTGGTTACTAGTGGGAGCTCTCTTCTTTGCTTGCAGATGGCTGCCTTCTTGCTGTGCCTTCACATGACCTTGTCTCTGTGTGTGTAGAGAGAGAGTACAGTTCTTTTCTTTATATCAAGGCCCTGACCCT
Organism: Myotis lucifugus; assembly: GCF_000147115.1. NCBI lineage: Eukaryota > Metazoa > Chordata > Mammalia > Chiroptera > Vespertilionidae > Myotis > Myotis lucifugus. The sequence continues at coordinate 10,753,543 of NW_005871069.1, forward strand.
ATGGGGTCAGAGCCCTGCCCTTATGACCTCATTTAACTTTAACTATCTCATAAGAGGCCCTATTGCTAAATCCAGTGACATTAGGGTTTAGGGCTTCCATATATGAATGTGAGGGTGACCCACTTCAGTCCACAGTAGTCAGTGTGGGTGGGGCCTGAGACTGAATTTCTGATGCGCTATCAGGTGATGTGGGCCTGAGAGGCCTTTGACCACAGTCTGGGTATCAAGGAGCTAAAGTCAAAGGTCTCAGGTCTTGTTTCAGGACTGAGGGTGTTCAGAGAGGAGTGAGATGACACATAGATGCCATGGTGATAAGGCTTTTCCAGGAATGATGCTGATAGAGACCTCAGCCCACATCACATTCATATGTGAGATGCCATCAAAGGAAGCACAATACCTCAAAGAGATTCCCAAGATGGCAGCTCATTCCTCAACAAAGGACCCAACATGAAACTGCCTGGAGCACAGTGTCTTTCAGATATTTGGGCCTTTTCTAAGCCATGTGAAATTCTCGAGGTCAAATGCTTCACATCCCCCCTCCCCCACCAGATCTGAGAGTCTATTACCAAAGAGCCCCTTCTGTGGAACATTATTAATAGAGTTCATTTTAAGCTAATGCAAAGAGAAATATAAAAATAATCTTAGCACATAGAGGGAAAAGCAAACCCTGCCTGAATTTCCAAATTGGTACTTCAACTGACTTTACAGAGATAGGTGCAGCTTAAAAAGGGGAAGAATCAGGCCATTTTGCCATCATTTACTGCTAATGAGCCAGGAGAAATGAGGACTGACTTTACAAAAGAGCTGCATTAAAAAAGAAGGAAGAAAAAGAGAAAAAAGAATGCTGGCCCAGATGTATTTTCCCAATTTCTTACGAGTGAAGCTAGTTAATTCTGGGCTCAGTTTTCTCCAGTGGTTCTTAGGGCTACTTGGGATATCAGGAGGTTTCAATTGTAAATATTGTGAAGTTCTATTTATTTTGATTGTAAAGCGGCAGGCACAAAAAGAGTTATGTGAACGTCCATGGCTTGAACTTGGGAGAATCCTTTTTAGATTCTTAGACAGAGATACATAGCAAGTGGAACAACGTGAGGTCTCTGGAGTGTAACCATCCCTGGGAGTCTAGAACAGTGGCTTAGCCTCTGTTGTTTTGTTGCACAAAATGGTTTAATTAAAATCAGCTGACAATATTCAAAGTTCCCATTTCATTCACAGTTTAAATTTTCTCTCCAAGGACTAAGTTCACATGGCACAATCAGTGATAGAGGATTAAGCAAATCTACTTTGCCTGAAGCTATTCTACATGAAAGAGAAAGTCAAGCTGTCTAGGTGTAGGCACAGGCTAAAGGAGAGTACTTTTCAGGATGTTGTCTGCCTGGCTTTTTTTTTTTTTTTTTTTCATCCAAGCAAATATCATTGACCTTCTGCTTTTCTTAGAAGCTGTGCACAGGCTTGAATGAAATTCAGAAGGTTTGTTATCTGATTTGTTTGAAATATTTATCTGACTGTGAAGGCATCCTGATCCTAGATCTAGAATTCTCAGTGATACGTTGCTCAGGGCCTGGGCTGCAGGGGTGGGGGAAAGAGGGCAAAGAAAACACAAATTGAGCTGAAGTCCTAAAATTGCATCTAATAGTCATTGAGCTACAACTGTGAGGTTGTGTTTAATTATTTTAGGGCAGCGGTTCTCAACCTGTGGGTCGCGACCCCTTTGGGGGTCGAACGACCCTTTCACAGGGGTCGCCTAAGACCATCGGAAAACACATATATAATTACATTTGTTTTTGTGATTAATCACTATGCTTTAATTATGTTCAATTTGTAACAATGAAATTGGGGGTCACCACAACATGAAGAACTGTATTAAAGGGTCGAGGCATTAGGAAGGTTGAGAACCACTGCTTTAGGGACAAGTCTCTTGAGAAACTCACTTGTTTCCCATGTAGGACCTTTGATTAAATAATGAGGTCTGACTGGGGAGACGTGTCCTTGCTTGTTTCTCTCGGCACCCCACTTTCCATTCCCAGCCTCCAGGACAGGGGTGGAGAGGGTGGAGCCTTGTCTCTCACTGCATAATTTGGGCCAGCCATTTCTGGGATCAGCATATATTAAGCATGCACTTTTTTGCTTATTCACCACGTTGGAATACCAACTGCAGTCCTGGACTGGTGACACAGGAATCTGGGGCGAGCAGCCATATTCAGGTCTAGACTAAGTACAGTGCCTCATACAGTGCCTTGCCCATCATAGGAACCTTAAACTCCATATCCTCAAAATTGAACTTCATGTCTTTCTTCTCATTCTCTCTTCTCTACTTTCTGCTTTTAATAGTATCACCTTCCCGTAGTTACTCAATATTAAATTCTTACTCATGCTTGACTCCCCTCACTTCCTATTCTCCACTTCCATGCCAGGATCATCCCCATCCAGAACAGTTTCTCCATCCTGCTCTTCTTTCTGATCTTGCTGCTTCTATATTTTACCTTCATCACTTTGCCGCAGAATTATTCCCACACTTTATCACATGGATTACTGCCAGAATTGTCTTCTTCTGCACTTTGCTATTTTTTCTAATTTCTTAATTTGAATAGGTAAATTTTATTTATTTTATTTTTTCTGTACTTTCATTTTAATATTTCTAATACCTTGACAGCACTTAAAGCTATACATTTTCCTTTGAATACAGCTGCATACTCTTTGCTATAAAGTGTTTTGTTTTACCCTCTAGACAATATATTTTACCTAGGTCTTGCCTACTATACAAAAGATAATTTCAAAGAATGTTACTTAATCTGCAAGTAATTACTTTTTTAGTAATTATTTGTTGTTGATTTACAATATCATTGGTTATAATTAGAGAATTGGGCCTATAGTACTATTTTTTTCTTTTCTCTTTCAGATGAATGATACTTCGGTTGCATACTGTTTTAGGATCATTTATTTTTATTAGTAATCCTTCTTTTTGCATGTGTTATTTCAGTGTTCTTTAAATTCTAGTATTTCAGATGATGAGTCAGTAATCTGTTTTTTCTGTAAGATTTTCTCTGTATCTTTGAAATGTAGCAATTTTACTAGAGTATGTCCTAGTTTTTTGTTTTTTTGTCTTTGTTTTCCCCTCTTAATTCATACTCTCTTGGACTCAGGGGAGCTTTTAATCTGAAGGACCAATTATTCCTTCAATTTAGGGAATATTTTCTTCTGCTATTTACTTATGACTTTCCATGCACTTGTGACTTCCTATCCTCTGGCCTTCCCACAGCTAACAAGGCAGATACACTGGATTTGTCTCCTGTCTCTTTTCTTGTTCCACATGGTTTCTACTTTGGCGGCTAGTTCTCTGCTACGTGAGGTACTTCTTTTACTTGATCTTGCAGAACATGAATTCTATTCTCAACAGTAAGCATTAATTTTTTTCAATTTGTCTACCAAATTTTTAAAATCATGAATATTATTCTTAGTTACAGAAAGGATTTGCTGTGCTCTACTTATATATTTGTTCTAATTACTTTTATTAATGTCCTCTTTCTTTCTTACATTAGTTCTACTCTAAATGAAGCTGGCAGCTCTGCTTGTTCAGCCTCGTTTCTCCTTTCTCCCTCTGGTTATAGAATCCCCTTAAGTGGGATTAATTTTTCATTGCCTACTAATTTTGTGTATTGTCTCAATACTTATACTGGTCAGACTGTTGCATATTCTATCTATGATGGCAGAGCAGGGGCAGAAGGCATGCCAGTGTTAGTTCTTGTGGGCTGGTGGCCAGCCAGCAAGCAAACTGTTACCTTCAGCCAAGGTGCGTATTGAATCTTCTCTCCGCAGAACAGACTAGACCAATCCAGTCCAACTAAGCCACAAGTAGGTCCAAGAGAGTGAGTATGATTTGGTGACCTCTCTGAATTACACACTTCTGGTCAGAAGAGACATAGTACCCTTCTAAGGGGACAAACATCTTCCAAATAGGCTTCCTCGGGGAGCCATAAAACCCAAGGCCTTCACTTTGAGACTCCTCCTCTGCTGTTGGCTGCCAGGTCTTGCTGGCTGCCCTGAAGCCAGAAGTCCCTAACATGCTCTCTCCTTGATGAGCCCTCTGAACTCTGTCTCTAATCTCTCTTATTGATTGAAAAGTACATGGACAGCCCTAACCGGTTTGGCTCAGTGGATGGAGCGTTGGCCTGTGGACTCAAGGGTCCCGGGTTCGATTCCGGTCAAGGGCATGTACCTTGGTTGCGGGCACATCCCCAGTAGGGAGTGTGCAGGAGACAGCTGATCGATGTTTCTCTCTCATCGATGTTTCTAACTCTCTGTCCCTCTCACTTCCTCTCTGTAAAAAATCAATAAAATATATTTTAAAAATATGTATATATATAAATACAAAAATGAAAGATGAGTATTATTAAAAAAATAAGAAAGAAAAGTACATGGACAAAGGGCCATGCTTTCTCTCTGCCAGCCACCTTCTCAGACTCCACGTTACCTTCATAAAGTGCAGGATATGATAATCCTGACATCTTCAGTGGCTCCCCATTCCCTATATCACAGTGGTCAACCCCAGCATTCTTTAAGTGGAGCCCTCTTCAAACTGGATGCATTGAACCAGGCCCCATGCCACACTAGACTCCTCACTTTCTCAAAGTCCATGCCCTGTATTTCCCCTCCTGTGTTGATATACACATTCCCTTTCTCTGAAAGTCCCATTACTTTCCCAGTGTCTGACAGTTGGCATCCTTCTTATTCTCTAATTCAGATACCACCCTTTATGGGAAGCCTCATTTGGAATGTTTTCCCCTCCTCAGCACCCCTCCTCCACCCAGGGCTCCTATTTGTTTCTCAATGGTGATTTTTGACATAATCTTCCTTTTCTTAGATTAACTGTATATCTTCTCTCTCCCTCTTCCACTCCAAACCCTAAATAACATGAGGGAAGGTTCCAGGTCTATTTTATTTTATCTTTTGCATGAAATGGGTGCCAAAGTGTTGAATTGACAATGGAAAGCAATGAACCTGGACATTTGCAGACCAAGCCCAAGAGATCCACTGGATTGAGTAGAGGAACCAGTGTCCTCAGCATCAGCTCACAGATGTTCACCTTCAGAAAAGGCCTCAGAATCCCACAGGAAGGATTTCCAATCATTTTCTCCCACCCCACAGAGAATGATAGGGTATGGAGTACCAGGACTGTGGTAGCCATCACCTCTGAATCGCATGCAGAGCCTCCTCCTCAGTGGCTGAGGAGTATGAGGTTAGCAAGTAGAAGATGGCAGCTAAATCCACACCCACCGCACAGGTTGGTGCTCTTCAGAAGACTTGTCATACATGAACCATTAGAAAGGTGAGCTCTGATGGGGAAATGGTGCTGACACCTCAGGAAGTTTAAAAAGATGCCTCGTGTCAATAAACAGAAGGATTGCATAAGCAAGTAAGGTGCCATCCTATGGGATGCACAAAAAGATTTGGGAGGTGTGTTTTCAAAGGCAATTCATTATAATGAAGCAAGACACACTCAACTCTGCTTGACCAAAGGCTCTGACCTCACAGGGAGAAGCTGGGCACAGGGCAGTCATTGTGCAGGAGGATGGTAGGCTATGGGGGAAGATGAACCATAATTTTCTAAGAACCCTTCATGTGACACCAGACTATTGTGTGACCAGAATGAGCAATAGTCTAACCTTGACCTAGTTTGACCATTTCTCTGCTTGGAGGCCCCTTGAAGTAGCTGGTCTCATGGGGCCATTTTCTCGCTCTTGCTCCGGGAACCATAGTGAAGGGACTACAACACAGAGACCAGGATTATGAACTGAATATGTGTGTTTATATAAAGACTAGAGGCCCAGTGCATGAAATTCGTGTGGGGGAGAGGGGGTCTCTCAGCCTGGCCTGTGTCCTCTCGCAATCTGGGACCCCTCGGAGGATGTCCTACTGCCAGTTTAGAGGTTAGAAAAAAACCTTGTGAGAGAAAGAAAGAAAACAAAACAGAGGCCATTCCAGTGAGGGTCGGTTCTGAGGAGCTAGGGTTCACTTTCTGTGTGAAGATTCCCCAGGCCAGGGAAGAGGGGAGGAAGGAGTGTGTGTGTGTGTGTGTGTGTGTGTGTGTGTGTGTGTGTGAGAGAGAGAGAGAGAGAGAGAGAGAGAAAGAGAGAGAGAGCCCCCCAAAGACTCCAGACTCTTTTGTTCTAAAGCACAAAACTTTGCTTTCCCCACATTTATCTTATGTCTAAACACAAACCATGGTATACTTCAAGCAACATGTATTAGGGAAGGAGAATGAAGCCTTAAAGCAAAGAGTGGGGGTGTCAGAAGTGAGTAACTCCTCTCGTCCTCCCAGCTGAAGTTCCTCAGGGGCCTGCCTCTTTGAGAATCCACATTTGTTTCTTGGCGGGTGGGAGGTTAGGGAGCGCATTATCCTGGGAGGAGAAGGTCACAGGGACTGCACTTGTGGTACTCGCCCCAAGTTTCATTTCCTCACCCAGGTCGCTTTCCACCCCACCACTGATCCAGTTAATGGGGTCGGAGGTCTGCAGCTGGACACCTCCAGGCAGAGTGTGCTGGGGGCCAGGTGGTCCAGCTCTGAGGCCCCTGTGTCCACGCCCCAACCCCACCAGCATCCCACCTGTGGGCAGCAGCTTGGGGCGTTCCTCCCCACCGAGCACCAAACTCAATCTGACTGGGTGCGGGGAGAAATTGGGCGGCTCCATGGCGGTCAGCTCTGAGGCTAGCAATTTGAATTGTATACCGCTGGGGGGGGAAAGAAAAGCCTCCCCAGAAAGAGATTTTTCAAAAGCCTTCAGGGACCAGGAGGTTGGCCAGCCAGGGCCTTCCTACCCCTGGCTGCTTGCAGCCAGCCCCACCCCCGCCCACACTCACCTTGGCCTGGTGCCACCTGCATCCACCACCACCCACCCCCTGTTCCCGGTTCCCCATTGGGCGATCAGTGCCTGCCTGCTGGGGTGGGGAAGGGACCAGGAGGTTGGATGGCAGGCCCCGATTAGGTGATCAGGGTGGTCAGTACGCGTCATAGTGACCGGTTGTTCTGGTCTTTTGGTTGTTCTGCTGTAATGGTCACTTAGGCTTTTATATAAGTCTAGACTAGAGGCACAGGTGGGGAGTCCCTCAACCCAGCCTGCACCCTCTCACAATCCGGGACCCATTGGGGGATGTCTGACTGCCAGTTTAGGGGTCTAAACTGGCAGTCAGGGGCCTAAACTGGCAGTCGGACATCCCTCTTGCAATCTGGGACCGCTGGCTTCTAACTGCTCGCCTGCCTGCCTGCTTGCCTGATTGTCCTTAACCACTTGCATGGCTGCCTGATAGCCCCTAACTACTCGCCTGCCTGCCTGATCACCCCTAACCACCCCTGCGTATTTGCCTGCCTGATTGCCCCTAACCACTCGCCTGCCTGCCTGACCGCCCCTAACCACTCTGCCTGCCTGCCTGATGACCCTAACTACTTGCCTGCCTGCCTGATTGCCCCTAATCTCTCTGCCTACCTACCTGATGCCCCCAACTGCTCACCTGCCTGCCTGACCGCCTTTAACCACTCTGCCTGCCTGATTGCCCCTAAAAACTCTGCTTGCCTGCCTGATGACCCTAATTACTTGCCTGCCTGTCTGATTGCCCCTAATCGCCTCTGCTTATCTGCCTGACTGCCTCTAACCACTCTGCCTGCCTGCCTGATCACCCCTAACTGCCTCTGCCTGCCTCATTGCCCCTAACCACTATGCCTGCCTGCCTGATCACCCCTAACCACTCACCTGCCTGCCTGACTGCCCCTAAAAACTCTGCTTGCCTGCCTGATGACCCTAATTACTTGCCTGCCTGTCTGATTGCCCCTAATCGCCTCTGCTTATCTGCCTGACTGCCTCTAACCACTCTGCCTGCCTGCCTGATCACCCCTAACTGCCTCTGCCTGCCTGCCTGCCTCATTGCCCCTAACCACTCTGCCTGCCTGCCTGATCACCCCTAACTGCCTCTGCCTGCCTCATTGCCCCTAACCACTATGCCTGCCTGCCTGATCACCCCTAACCACTCTGCCTGCCTGCCTGATCGCCCATAACTGCCTCTGCCTGACTGCCTGATCACCCCTAATTGCCTCTGCCTGCCTGCCTCCTTGCTCCTAACCACTCTGCCTGCCTGCCTGATGCCCCTAAGTGCTCGCTTGCCTTCCATGATCACCTGTAACTCCTCTGCTGGCCTGCCTGCCTGATCACCCCTAACTGCTCACCTGCCTGCCTGATCACCCCTAACTGCCTCTGCCTTGGCCCTCACTGCCATGGTTTCATCAGGAAGGATGTCCAGAATGACGTCTGGAAGGTCGTTCAGCTGTCTGGTCTAATTAGTATAGTATGCTTTTATAGATATTGTGGAAAGGAGAAAGGTGATGGGAATAATTATTTATTGTTTCTATCTGCCAAGCACTGCACCAAGCAGATTTGCAAGCATTTAAAAATCACAACAGCTTGGTAGCATTATTAACATCCTATATAGTAAAAGCTTAATATGCAAATTTCCCCTATTTGGAGTTCCACTAGGAGTTTGACTGCCTGACCAGTCGCTATGACATGTATTGACCACCAGGGGGCAGATGCTTCAACCAATAGTTTAGCTTGCTGCGGGTTCTGGTGGGCTGGACTGGAAAGTGAGGTGTGAGATGAGAGACATCAGGAAGCTCCCAGGGTTTGGCCCGAGCCCTGGGTGGAGGCGGGCAGGGGTGAAAGCCAGGAGGGACTGGGTGGCACAGGAGGCTGCAATGCATGATCCAAGAGCCGTGGACTGCACAGCCCTCTGCAACCTGTGGTGTTCTCAGTGCTCAATTTATAATCTTTAGAGCTGTTTCTTTTTATTAAGTTTCACTACTCTAGGAGAGTGGGTAGCACCATTATGGGGGACAGGCTAGGTGCACCTGCCAGAGGCCAAGGGGCAGCCTTGGGCTCTTGGAACCCAGTGCGGCGGAGGGGGGGGGGGAGGGTGGCTGAGTCAGAGAAACAACAGTCCAAAATTTGAAAGGAAGCAGGAGGCAGCAAGGGGCAGAGGGTTACAGCTGCGCAGGGGCCTAGAAAAGCTGCTGAGTGGGGGCAGCTGAGGAGCCAGGTGCCTCTCGCATGGGACAGGCTCCACATCCCTCCCTTCTCCCTGTGACCTCCAGCTCTCCTCTGAGGCCCTGTCTGGGCTGGACCTACACAGCTCTGCACCACTGCAAGGCCTGCACATCCCTGCCCACACTGCCTTGCCCACATTGCCTCTCCTTCCCCGCACAGCTCTGCCCTGCCCTACACAGCCCCAGCCCACCCTGCACAGCATTTGGGGTGCTCCACCCCCCGAGGAGAAAGGGGGAGGCTGCAGACAGGAGGTTGCAGGAGGAGGGGGCAGAGCAGGGCCCACCAAGTTAGAAGGAGGGGAGGGAGGGAGAGACCCCACAGGACTGGGGACAGAGATGGGCAGGGAAGGAGGGCATGTTAAAGCATCGCCCTTGGTTAAAGTAGAATTCCTGGCCCCAAAGGGACAAAATGGTGGCGGAATAGATGGACGTGTCCCAAGCCTTGTCCTGGAGCAGATAGAATGAACAGCTGAATCAAGTAACATCCACCCCAAATTAGTGAAGGAGACTCAGCTGGTGAGACAATTTGCAGCTGGGAAGGGCAGAGGAACCCTGGAAAAAGGTAAAATCAAGAATCTGGGCTGGAGGGTCTGCCAGACCTTTGAGCCCAGAGCGTCAGAGGGAAACTGCATGACACTGAGCCACATCCCTTGGGACAGGCACAGCATCTGACTGTGGAAAGGAGGTCCACAGGACTGCTGGTGGCAGGGGATTCTAGATCTGGGTCCACCAGATCTGGGTCACAAAAGACTGAGCCCAGAGGGGGCAGCCTGAAGGGCTGACCAGACCACGCAGTGCTGATAGGAGAGGAGATCACAGAGGCACAGTCTTTTCCCCCTCTGTGGCCTGTGCTTTGCTTCACTGAACCTAGTTCATAGGACCTTTCAGATACGGACATTCACCAATGGCTGAGGTGCAGGAGAACGTGAGGACTCATGGAGTCTGGGGAGAGGCTGATGAGAGGAGAGGGTCCAGGAGAAGTGGCAGTGAGTCTGGTGCTGAGTCATACCTGAGCCCGGGACCTGGGCAGCCATTTTCTCCTGAAGAGATAGCCCCTCCCTCCAGTCTCCAGGCAACCAATACGTCCACACTCAGAATACACCCTGAATGGTACAAAGAATTTTAAAAAAATCTGAATAGTCCATGAGAGTCCACAGGGACTGGTCTAAAGAGAGGCCTTCAGTCCCAGCAACAGGAAACTGAGAAACCGCAGACAGTACAGAAGACTGGGATCTTAAACCAGCAAAGGGAACGAGAGTTCACTTTTTTATTTTAATTTTAATTTAATTTTATTATTATTTTGTTATTTTTTCTTTATTTTTCTTTATTTTTGTTTTTTGCTTTATTTTCTATTTCTTTTCGCATTATTTTGCATCATTCTATTTTATTTTATTTACTATTTTTTATATCATTTTTAAAATCCATTTCTTTTTATAAATTTATTATTATTATTTTCTTCTCATTCTCTTTCTTCTTATCCATTCATCCCCTTTCTACTTCCTCTATACTGAACTGAGGTCCTCCCTATATTCATCCAATTCTTAACCTTATTTTCTGTATATAAGCTCAGCCTCTACAGATTCTGCCCCCACCATCTTTGCTGGGTGTTTGGTGTTTGCATTTTTTTGGTTTATCTGTTTGTTCTGTGGTGTTTTCTCCAAATATATATATATTCTTTTTTTCCTTTTTCTTTTCTCATCTTTTTTTCTCTCTTTGATATCATCCGTGCTCTCTTTTGTCTCCCCTAATTCTCTTTTCTCAGATGATCACTTATATTGGGGTTATCAGTATCATGAATACATTCATGTTTTGTTCCCTTTGTGTTGTGTCTTGTAGAGGTGAATTTTATCCTGTCCGGCCAATGTGCTAGACAGCAAGCCACATAACTATACACCTGGAGAGGAAACTCCATCCACGAACAGGTCAATAACACTCCAGACCCAACTACAGAGGCAAGAAGAAGGCGGCAGTGAGGGAGAGAGGGTGAGTGAGTGAGGGAGAAAAAGAGGAGTGTGTGGTTGTGTGTGTGTGTGTGTGTGTGTGTGTGTGTGTGTGTTTGTGTGAGGCAAAGTTAGATCCTGCAGGAACTTTGGGGCAGGCTAACTGGGCTCACCTAACTAGGCATCCTCTGCTACCATTGCAAACAGTGCTGGGAGGCTGGCTCTTCATCAGAGGCCTCAACTTTTTGAAGGGGAGAGCTGCTGTAACTGGGAGCCCAGCCTCACCTCCACCCAGGGTACCTTCAGATAATACCTGGGAATCTACAGCCACCCTTGCCAGGGACCTGCTACCTTGGCTGTGGTCCCACGGTCATCAAGTCCCCAGCCACCCTGGGCCCACATCCAAGGAGCAGCAGCCACATGAGCAGTCCGCCCCGTCTGAGGAGCAGCAGCCACGCAAGCAGCCTGCCCCCATCCGAGGAGTGGCAGCCACACAAAACCCACCTCCATCTGAGGAGCAGCAGCCTCATGATCAGCCCACTCCCATCCGAGGAGAAGCAGCTGGGTGAGCAGCCTCCCCCCACCAGCCAGAGGGACCACCACTGCTGCAACAGCACCCACCAGAGGAGCCACTGCCAACTGAGGAGCAGTGGCTGCCATGACCACCCAAGGAGCAACCGCAGCCTGAGGAGCCACTGCCACCCAAGGAGCAGCCCCTGCAAGACTCGACATCTAGATCTATCTGTGAGATAAAAAATGGGTAGACAAAAAAAAAAAAACTCAAAGGAAAGAAAAGAAGGGATCGCCAAAAAGCGGCTAAGTGAAACAGAGGCATGCAATATGCCAGGAAAAGAATTCAGACTAAGGGTCATACAATTCATAAACCAGATCGATGAAAAAAATCAACAACTTATGTAAGAATCAAAAAGAAATGAAGAAAGATATAGCTGCAATAAAAAATACCATGGAAAGTTTCAACAGTAGATTAGGAGAAGCAGAGGACCAAATTAGCGAATTAGAAGACAGGGAAGCAAAACACACCCACACTGAAAAGCAGTTGGAGAAAAAAATTAAAAGACAGGAGGAGAGCCTAAGGGAGCTATGGGACAACATGACACAAAGCAAAATACAAATAATAGGAGTGCCAGAACAACAAGAAGAGGAACAAGGGTTAGAAAACCAATTTGAAGAAATAATGTCAGAAAACTTCCCGGATGTGGGGAAGAAAAAACTCACACAAGCTCAGAGAGTCCCAAACAAGATGAACCCTAAAAGACCCACACCATGACACATCATAATTAAGATGGCAAATGTTCAGGACAAAGAGAGAATCTTAAAGACTGCAAGAAGAGACAGAAAGTTATATACAAGGGATCTCCCATTAGATTATCAAATGATTTCTCAACAGAAACACATCAGGCCAGAAAAGAATGAAAGGAAATTTATAAAGTGATGCATAGCAAGGGAATGAATCCAAGAATACTCTATCCAGCAAGGTTATCATTCAAAATTGAAGGGGAAATAGGGAGCTTCACAGACAAAAAAAAGACTAAGGGAGTTTATCACTACCAAGCCAGCAATGCAAGAAATGCTAAAGGGACTTGTGTAAAAAGAAGAAATAAAAAGGTAAGAAGGAACACAGGCACAAAAAATAAAAAAAAATGGCTACAAACAAGTACCTATCAATAATAACTTTTTTTTTTCTTTAAAAAAACATGGAACACTTCACAAATTTGCATGTCATCCTTGTGCAGGGGCCATGCTAATCTTCTCTGTATCGTTCCAATTTTAGTATATGTGCTGCCGAAGCAAGCACTCAACAATAACTTTAAACGTAAACAAACTAATTGCTCCAATCAAAAGACATCGAGTGGCTGAATGGATAAAAAAACATGACCCATATATATGCTGTCTACAAGAGACCCACCTCAGAACAAGGGACTCACACAGACTAAAAGTGAAGGAATGGAAAAATACTTTTCAGGCAAATGGAAATGAAAAAAAGCTGGGTAGCAATACTAATATCTGACAAAATAGACCTCAAAGTGAAGGCCATAACAAGAGATAAGGAAGGCCACTTCATAATACTAAAGGGATTGATATAATAAGAGGATATAACCCTGATAAACATATATGCACCCAATGTAGGAGCACCCAAATACATAAAAAAATTCCCCAAAGATATCAAGGGAGAGATCGTCAACAATACAATCATAGTAGGGGACTTTAGTACACCACTGACATCACTGGATAAATCCTCTAGACAAAAAATCAGCAAACAAACAACAATCCTAAATGAATCACTAGATCAGATGGACTTAATTGACATCTTCAGAATATTTCACCCCAAAGCCACAGAATATACGTTCTTCTCAAGTGCTCATGGGACATTTTCAAAAATAGACCAAATATTGGGTCACAATCAAAGTCTCCCCAAATTCAAGAAGATTGAAATCATATAAAGCATATTCTCAGATTACAATGGCATAATATTAGAAATAAATTACAATAAAAACAATCCAAAAAATTCAAACACTTGGAAGCTGAATTGCATGCTGTTAAACAATGATTGGGTTACCAAAGAGATCAAAGAAGAAATTAAGAACATCCTGGAAACTAATGACAATAAAAGCACAACAATCCAAAATCTATGGGACACAATGAAAGCAGTCCTGAGAGGGAATTTATAGCTCTACAGGCCTACCTCAAAAAAACAAGAAAAAATGATAGTAAATCTTCTAACTCTAGAACTTAAAGAATTAGGAAGAGAGCAACAAGAAAAGCCCAGAGTGAGCAGGAGGGAGGAGATGATAAAGATCAGACCAGAAATAAATGACATAGAGACCAAAACAAACCAACAAACAAAAAACAACAAACAAGCAAACAAAAAAAACAAAACAAAACTAAAGAACAATGAAACCAAGAGATTGTTCTTTGAAAGGATAAACAAGATTGATGAACCTCTAGCCAGGCTCACCAAGAAGCAAAGAGAGAGGATCCAAATAAACAAAATCAGAAATGAAAGAGGAGAAATAACAACAGACCCCACAGAAATACAAAGGATTGTTAAAAAATACTATGAGGAGAAAAAAAATGGCGGAGGCTTAGACAGACGTGTTGGTGCTTTGTCCCGGAGCAGATAGGGGCGAGCAGCTGAAACGGCTAACAATCAGCCCGATCAAGCTGGGGAGGTTCAGCTGAGAGACAGTCTGCAGCCAGGAAAGACAGAGAACTCCTAAAAAATGCGGATGGTTAGAGATTGAGGCTGAAACCTCCCCCTGGGCGCCAGCGCAGCGGCGAGACCGCGCCATCTTGGGTAGCTGTTACCGGCATCCAGAGATCGGCTAATAACCCGGCGGCTACTAACCCGGAGGCAACGACTCGCAAGCAGCGCGACTGCAAGAGCCCAGAGGAGACCTGCATCCCTCCACGGAAAGGTTAGACTTACCCCAAAGGTGCGGTTTGCAGTTCAGGTTGGAGCAAGGAACGCGCGCGCGGGTGCAGGGGGAAATCTGCACTCTCCAAAATCCATGCCTATAGAGGCCAGCGTGACCCGCAAGTGGGGAGGGCTCCCGCAGGGCTGCTGGCAGAAGGTAACACTATAAATGAGCCCATAGTTGGACAGGATGCAAAAGGGCAGCCTCAGAGTTTTCTGATAGCCGGCTACTTGTTGCCAGGGGCTTGAGCGCGCGCAGACACTCCGCGCAGACACTTCGCGCAGTTCTGGAGGGTTGAACCCTGCGAGTTCGAACAGCTTCCCAGGCTCTTGTTTGCACACTTCCTCTTACTTCTGTGAGTTTGATTGTTGACCCCAGTGCATGTGATTGCCCAGTTGGGGTCACTAGCAGAGCTTGTAGGGGAAGATTGTTTTTGGGGAGCCTGGGAAACAGAGCTGGGAGTGGCGCCTGGGGAACCAGCTCTGGGCGGAGCTGCTTCAGGTACAATAGAGAGCTCCTGGTCAGAAGTTATAGCCTCGGAGGTCAATCCAGACACACTGCCACCCAGAGGCAGAGCCACGAACTGACTCTCCTGTAAATACAGATAAGGCAATAAGGGGATTTTACGGCCGGCCTTAAAATCAGGACTGTGGCTTACAACACGGAGGAACAGTGTATCAGAGGGAAATTCAACATTCTCCTGAATTCCGGGCGTGCCAATAAGAAGAGTAGAAGATCTGAAGCACCTGCATTACTGCACATTTTTATTTTTATTTTTTTAAATTACTTTTTCTCCTTTTAACTAAGAAAACATTTTTTTTTCTTTTTTTCTTTTTTCTTTTTCTCCATCACCTGATTTTGCCCTTTCAGCTACTACATTTTTATTTTTAACTAGTATTATTACCGCTACCATTTTACCATTCTTTAAAGTGTCATTTTATTTTGTCTTTATTTTATTTTGGGACTAATGTTCTCCATTCTATTTTCATCGTTCCTTTAGCAACATTTTTCTCTACCTCAATTTGCCTCTGTGCTAAACAATCTTCCCCACTTTTTCCCTTTTGCTGTCCTGTTTCTCTTACCCTACTCCAGCTTTTGATTTTCCCTATTCTTTTTACCCCCTGTCAAAATTTAACCCTGCTTATATATCGTACGTCCAATCCCCTGTTCTAAATCCTTATACACCTTTCCCTTATCTTCCTTCACTATCCAATTTTTTTTTCTTTTCTCTTCTTCTTCTTATTTTCTCTCTCTATTGTTTTATTGTTGTTTGCTTGATTGACGAGTATATTGGGTTTTTTTTTTTAGGATTGTTTGTGAGGTTAGACTGCTTATTCTTTTTATTTTCCTGCCCCTCCCTCTCCCTCCCCCCCCCCGGTTATTTCTGTGCTTCTGTTTCCCCTTGAGTCGCTTGATATTATTGGTTGTTTGTAGTTTGTATTCATCTCCAGGAATCTGTTGCTATAATTTGTTGGTATTAGTGGCGGACCTATAGGAGTTTTCTCCTCATATAAATAGTCTCTTCCCCTTTTATACTTCATTCTCTATTCTCTCTTACTTTTTTTTCTTTTCTTTTTTTTTTCTCCTCTTTTTCCCCTCCCTTTTTCCAATTTCATTTTTGCACTCCTTTTTTTCTTTCTTTTTTCTCTTCTACCTTTTTCTCTTCTTTCCCTCTTATCTCCCAACTCTCTTAGCTCGGGTGGCCACCTTTATTTGGGGTTAGTAATATCGTAAATACAATAGTGTTTAGTGCCTGGTACGTTGTGCCTTGTTGTGTTGTATTTTGTGCCTTTAAATCAACGCAGCAGATTCAAGCAACAGCGGCCTCCTGATCACCACACGCTCTGCCTGGGGAACAGTTGCTGTGTGTGAAGCCTCCCTCCACCAGCCAGAAGAGCCACCACAGCTGTGAACAGCACCCACCAGAGGCTCTGCTATCAACAGAGGAGCCACTGCTACCACAACCACCCAAGGAGCAACCACAGCCCGAGGAGCCACTGCCACCCAGGGAGCAGCCACTGCCACCCAGGGTCCAGCCACTGAACGACTCAACAACTAGTCATGTAAGTGAGATCAAACATGGATAGACAAAGAAACCCCCAAAGGAAAGAAAAGGAGGACTCACCAGAAAAGCAGCTAAGTGAGACAGAGATATGCAACATGACGGAAAAAGAATTCAGAATAAGGTTCCTAGAGTACATGCACCGGATGTTCAAGAAGCAAGAAGAAACAAATGAAAAACTCAACTATTTATGCAAGAAGCTAGAAGAAACAGATGAAAAAATCAACAACTTAAGTAAGTCCCAAGAAGAAATGAAGAGCGACATAGCTGCAATAAAAAACACCATTGAAAGTATCAACAGTAGACTGGGAGAAGCGGAGGACCGAATTAGTGAAGTAGAAGACAAGGAAGCAAAACACACTCAAACTGTACTGCAAATGGAGAAAAAAATTAAAAGACAGGAGGAGAGTTTAAGGGAGCTTTGGGACAACATGAAACGAAACAACATACGAATAATAGGGGTGCCAGAACAACAGAAAGATGAACATGGATTAGAAAACCTATTCGAAGAAATAATATCAGAAAACTTCCCTGAGGTGGGGAAGAAAAAAGTCACACAAGCCCAGAGAGTCCCAAACAAGGTGAACCCGAAAAGACCCACACCAAGACACATCATAATTACCATGGCAAATGTTCAGGATAAAGAGAGAATCTTACAGGCTGCAAGAGAGAGACGGAAAGTAACATACAAGGGATCTCCCATTAGATTATCAAATGATTTCTCAACAGAAACACATCAGGCCAGAAAAGAATGGACGGAAATCTACAAAGTGATGCAAAGCAAAGGACTGAATACAAGAATACTCTATCCAGCAAGGCTATCATTCATAATTGAAGGGGAAATAAGAAGCTTCACAGACAAAAAAGGGCTAAGGGCGTTTATCACCACCAAGCCAGCCATGCAAGAAATGCTAAAGGGACTGGTGTAAAAAGAAGAAATATCAAGCTCAGAAAGAAAACAGCCACATACACACACACAAAAAAAGAAATGGCTACAAACAAGTACCTTTCAATAATAACTTTAAATGTAAATGGACTAAATGCTCCAACCAAAAGACATTGAGTGGCTGAATGGATAAAAAAACATGACCCATACATCTGCTGTCTACAAGAGACCCACCTCATTAGAAGGGACTCACACAGACTGAAAGTGAAGGGATGGAAAAATATCTTTCACGCAAATGGAAAGGAAAAGAAAGCTGGGGTAGCAATACTTATATCTGACAAAATACATCTCAAAGTGAAGGCCATAACCAGAGATAAGGAAGGCCACTTCATAATACTAAAGGGATCAATACAACAAGAAGATATAACCCTGGTAAACATATATGCACCCAATGCAGGAGCACCCACATACATAAGAAAACTTCTGGAAGATATCAGGGGAGAGATCAACAACAATACAATCATAGTAGGGGACTTTAATACACCACTGACATCACTGGATAAATCCGCTAGACAAACAATCAGCAAAGAAACAGCAATCCTAAATGACTCACTAGATCAGATGGACTTAATTGACATCTTCAGAACACTTCACCCCACAGCTGCGGAATATACATTCCTCTCAGGTGCTCATGGGACATATTCAAAAATAGACCACATATTGGGTCACAAGCAAAGTCTCCACAAATTCAAGAAGATTGAAATCATAAAAAGCATCTTCTCAGACCACGATGGCATAATGTTAGAAATAAACTACAATAAAAACAACCCAAAATACTCAAACACTTGGAAGCTGAATAGCATGTTATTAAATATTGATTGGGTTACCAATGACATCAAAGAAGAAATTAAAAACATCTTGGACACTAATGACAATGAAAACACAACAATCCAAAACCTCTGGGACACAATGAAAGCAGTCCTGAGAGGGAAGTTTATAGCTCTACAGGCCTATCTCAAAAAACAAGAAAAAATGGTAGTCAATCATCTAACTCTACAACTCAAAGAATTAGAAAGAGAGCAACAAGAAAACCCCAGAGTGAGCAGAAGGAAGGAGATAATAAAGATTAGAGCAGAAATCAATGACATAGAGACCAAAAAAACAATACAGAAAATCAATGAAACCAAGAGCTGGTTCTTTGAAAGGATAAACAAGATTGACAAACCCCTAGCCAGGCTCACCAAGAAGCAAAGAGAGAGGTCCCAAATAAACCAAATGAGAAATGATAGAGGCGAAATAACAACAGACCCCACAGAAATACAAATGATTGTTAAACAATACTACGGGCAACTCTACTCCAACAAACTAGACAACCTGGAGGAAATGGACAAATTCCTAGAAAAATACAACATTCCAAAACTCAATCAGGAAGAATCTAAAAATGTCAATAGGCCAATAACTATGGAAGAAATTGAAGCAGTTATCAAAAAGCTTCCAGCAAACAAAAGCCCAGGACCAGATGGCTTCTCAGGGGAGTTTTACCAAACTTTCAAGGAAGAACTAAAACCTATCCTCCTCAGATTACTACAAAAAGTTCAAGAGGAAGGAACACTTCCAAACACATTCTATGAAGCTAGCATCACCCTAATTCCAAAACCAGGTAAGACAACACAATGAAAGAGAATTACAGGCCAATATCCCTCATGAACATAGATGCCAAAATCCTCAACAAAATCTTAGCAAATCGGATCCAGCAGTACATCAGAAGGATTATACACCATGACCAAGTAGGATTTATCCCAGGGATGCAAGGATGGTACAACATCTGTAAATCAATAAATGTGATACATCACATAAACAAATTGAAAGAAAAAAACCACATGGTCATATCAATTGATGCAGAATAAGCATTCGACAAAATCCAACACCCATTTTTGATAAAAACTCTCAGCAAGGTGGGAATAGAAGGATCATACCTCAACATAATAAAAGCCATATATGACAGGCCCACAGCCAACATCATACTCAATGGACAAAAACTAACACCATTTCCCCTAAGAACAGGAACAAGACAGGGATGCCCACTCTCACCACTCCTGTTCAACATAGTACTGGAAGTATTAGCCATTGCAATTAGGCAAGAAGAAGAAATAAAAGGCATCCAAATTGGAAAAGAGGAAGTAAAACTGTCCTTATTTGCAGATGACATGATATTATACATACAAAACCCTAGAGACTCCATCAAAAAGCTACTAGACTTAATACATGAATTTGGCAATGTAGCAGGATACAAAATTAACCCCAAGAAATCTGAGGCATTTCTATACACCAATAGTGAACTTTCAGAAAGAGAGATTAGAAAAACAATCCCATTTACCATCGCACCAAAAAAATTAAGATACGTAGGAATAAACTTAACTAAAGAGGTAAAAGATCTCTACTCAGAAAACTACAGGACGTTGAAAAAAGAGATAGAGGAAGACATAAACAGATGGAAGAACATACCATGTTCTTGGATTGGTAGAATCAACATCATTAAAATGTCCATACTACCCAAAGCAATCTATACATTCAACGCACTTCCCATTAAAATACCAATGGCCTTCTTCAAAGATCTAGAACGAACTCTCCAAAAATTCATCTGGAATAAAAAAAGACCCCGAATAGCTGCAACGATCCTGAGAAAGAACAAAGTAGGTGGGATCTCAATGCCAGATATCAAGCTGTATTACAAAGCCACTGTTCTCAAAACTGCCTGGTACTGGCACAAGAACAGACATATAGATCAGTGGAATAGAATAGAGAGTCCAGAAATTAGCCCGAACCAATATGCTCAATTAATTTTTGACAAAGGAGGCATGAACATACAATGGAGCCAAGATAGTCTCTTCAATAAATGGTGTTGGGAAAATTGGACAGATATATGCAAGAAAATGAAACTAGACCACCAACTTACACCATACACAAGAATAAACTCAAAATGGATAAAGGACTTAAATGTACGACAGGAAACCATAAAAATTCTAGAAGAATACAAAGGCAACACAATCTCAGACATATGCCAAAACAATTTCTTCACTGATACAGCTCCTAGGGCAGTTGAAACTAAAGAGAAACTGAACAAATGGGACTACATCAAAATAAAAAGCTTCTGCACAGCAAAAGAAACCATCAACAAAACAACAAGAAAACCCACCTCTTGGGAAAACATATTTGCCAACGTCATATCTGATAAGGGCTTAATCTCCAAAATGTATAGGGAACTCATACAACTTAACAAAAAGAAGATAAACAATCCAATCAAAAAATGGGCAAAGGATCTAAATAGACACCTTTCAAAAGAGGACATTCAGAAAGCCAAGAGACATATGAAAACATGCTCAAAGTCACTAATCATCCGAGAGATGCAAATCAAAACAACAATGAGGTACCATCTCACACCTGTCAGAATGGCCATCATCAACAAATCAACAAACGACAAGTGCTGGAGAGGATGTGGAGAAAAAGGAACACTTGTGCACTGCTGGTGGGAATGCAGACTGGTGCAGCCACTATGGAAGGCAGTATGGAGGTTCCTCAAAAAATTGGAAATGGAACTCCCATTTGACCCTGTGATCCCACTTCTAGGAATATATCCCAAGAAACCAGAAACACCAATCAGAAAGGATATATGCACCCAGATGTTCATAGCAGCACAATTCACCATAGCTAAGATCTGGAAACAGCCTAAGTGCCCATCAGTAGATGAATGGATTAGAAAACTGTGGTACATCTACACGATGGAATACTATGCTGCTGTTAAAAAGAAGGAACTCTTACCATTTGCAACAGCATGGATGGAACTGGAGAGCATTATGCTAAGTGAAACAAGCCAGTCAATGAAGGAAAAATACCACATGATCTCACTCTTTCATGGATAATTAAGACCATTACAAACTTTTGAACAATAATAAATACAGTGGCAGAGCTGCCTCAAACTGATTGTCGGACTGCAGTGGGAAGGCCAGGGAGGGTTGGGGGACAGGAGGGAGGGGAGTAAGAGATCAACCGAAGGACTTGTATGCATCCATATAACCATAACTAATGGACATAAGACACTGGGGGGTAAGGGAGGGCAGGGGCTTGTCAAGGGCGGGGGGGAAAAAAAGACACTTATGTAATACCCTTTGTAATACTTTTAGCGAAAAATAAAAAAATAATAAAAAAATAAAAAATAAATTAAAAAAAAGAACCGCTGCTTAAGTAGATTACTCACTTTATGTCTTTTTCTTTCTATGTTTATCAAGACCACTAAGGAATTTAATCATGTGAACAGTTTTGGCTACATACCATGGAGATGTTTAAATATTATTTTTAAATTTCTATTTATTTTGTAAATTATCTGTTGTTTGTATTATTAACCAAATGCTATTTAGAAATGCTTGTGGGTTTTGCCTTTTGATTGTTTGCTTTTAATTTCCATCAGTGTAGAGTATTTTCTTTAAGCTTATTGATTTCTAGTTTTGCGGCATTGTGATTTGAGAATATGACCTATATAATTTCTACTTTTAAAGCTCATTGAGATTTAAGCAAAGGCACAGGGATCACATGGACCCCAGTTTCACGGCACTTACTTGTGTCACTGGGGAAACAAAGCTGGTGTTTAATCCCAATGCTCCTTGACAGTGAGTTTTCATACCTCTTTAGTGGTGTTCAATATTTTCTCCTTAATCCAAATAAACCAGAAGTCATATTCTCTGAACAGAGGAATAAATGTGAGTAAAATGATTTAAAAAAAATACTATGAACAACTCTATTCCAACAAACTTAGCCTAGAGCAGTGGTTGGCAAACTCATTAGTCAACAGAGCCAAAAATCAAAAGTACAATGACTGAAATTTCTTTTTAGAGCCAAATTTTTTAAACTTAAACTATATAGGTAGGTACATTGTTATTAACTTAATTAGGGTACTCCTAAGGCTTAGGAAGAGCCACACTCAAGAGGTCAAAGAGCTGCATGTGGCTCGAGAGCCGCAGTTTGCTGACCACGGGCCTAGTGGAAATGGACATATTCCTAGAAAAATACAACCTTCCAAAACTCAAACAGGAAGAATCTAAAAATCTCAATAGGCCAATAACTATGGAAGAAATTGAAGCAGTCATTAAAAAGTTTCCAGCAAAAAAAAGCCCAGGTCCAGACGGTTTCACAGGGGAGTTTTACCAAACATTCAAGGAAGAATTAAACCTATCCTCTTCAGACTACTCCAAAAAATTCAAGAGGAAGGAACACCTCCAAGCTCATTCTATGAAGCCAGCATCACCCTAATACCAAAAGCAGGTAAAGACAACACAATGAAAGAGAATTTACAGGCCAATATCCCTCATGAACATAGATGCCAAAATCCTCAACAAAATTCTAGCAAATAGGATCCATCAGTACATCAGAAAGATCATACACCATGACCAAGTAGGATTTATCCTGGGGATTCAAGAATGCTACAATATCCACAAATCAATAAACATTATACATCACATAAACAAATTGAGAGATAAAAAGCACATAGTCATATCAACTGATGCAGAAAAAGCATTTGACAAAATCCAATGCCCTTTCTTGATAAAAACTCTCAGCAAGGTGGGAATAGAAGGATCATACCTCAACATAATAAAAGCCATATATGACAAACCCACAGCCAACATCATACTCAATGGGCAAAAACTAAAACCATTTCTGCTAAGAACAGGAAAAAGACTGGGATGCCCACTCTCACCACTGCTGTTCAACATAGTACTGAAAGTACTAGCCATTGTGATTAGACAATAAGAAGATATAAAATGCATCAAATTGGAAAAGAAATAAGACTGTCCTTATTTTCAGACAACGTGATACTGTACATAGAAAACCCTAAAGACTCCATCAAAAAATTATTAGACTTAATAAATGAATTCGGCAATGTAGCAGGATGTGAAATTAACGCCAAGAAATCTATGGCATTTTTATACACCAATAGTGAACTTACAGAAAGAGAGACTAAAAAAGCAATCCCATTTACCATCACACCAAAAAAATTAAGATACCTAGGAATAAACTTAACTAAGGAGGTAAAAAGACCTATATGTGGAAAAATACAGGACACTGAAAAAAGTGATAGAGGGAGACATAAACAGATGGAAGAACATAACGTGTGCATGGATTGGTAGAATCAACATCATTCAAATGTCCACACTACCCAAAGCAATCTACAGACTCAATGTACTCCCCATTAAAACACCAAAGCATATTTCACAGACCTAGAATGAACTTTCCAAAAATTCATCTGGAATAAAAAAAGACCCGGAATAGCCACAGCAATCCTGAGAAAAAAGAACAAAGTAGGTTGTATCTCAATACCAGACATCAAGCTATATTACAAAGCCACTGATCTCAAAATAGCCTGGTACTGGCACAAGAACAGAAATATAGATCAATGGAATAGAGTAGAGAACCCAGAAATTGACCCAAACCACTATGCTCAATTAATATTTGAGAAAGGAGACATGAACATACAATAGAGTGAAGACAGCCTCTTCAATAAATGGTGTTGGGAAAATTGAACAGATACATGCAAAAAATAAAATGAAACTAGACCACCAACTTACACCATACACAAAAACAAACTCAAAATGGATAAAGGACTTGAACATGAGATGGGAACCCATAAAAATACTAGAGGAATCCACAGGCTGCAAAATCTCAGACATATGCTGAAGCAATTTCTTCACTGATACCGCTGTTAGGGCAATGGAAACTAAAGAGAAAATAAACAAATGGGGCTACATCAAAATAAAACGCTTTTGCATAGCCAAAAAAACCATCAACAAAACAACAAGAAAGCCCACTGCATGAGAGAACATATTTGCCAATGTTATCACCAATAAGGTTTTAATCTCCAATATTTATAGAGAACTCATATAACTTAACAAAAGGAAGATAAACAACCCAATCAAAAAATTGAAAATGGACCTAAATAGATACTTTTCAAAAGAAGACAGAAGGAAGGCCAAGAGACATATGAAAACATGCTCAAAGTCACTAATTATCCAAGAGATGCAAATCAAAACAATGCGGTACCATCTCACACCTGTCAGACTGGCTATCATCAACAAATCAACAAACGACAAGTGCTGGTGAGGATGCGGAGAAAAAGGAACCCTCTCGCACTGCTGGTGGGAATGCAGACTGGTGCTGCCACTCTGGAGAAAAGTATGGAGTTTCCTCAAAAAACTAAAAATGGAACTCCCATTTGACCCAGTGATCCCACTTCTAGGCATATATCCCAAGAAATCAGAAACACCAATCAGAAAGGATATATGCACCCCTATGTTCATAGCAGCACAATTCACCATAGCTAATATTTGGAAACAGCCTAAATGCCCATCAGCAGATGAGTAGATTAAAAAACTGTGGTACATCTACACAAAGGAATACTACACTGCTGTAAAAAGGAAGGAACTCCTACCATTTGCAACAGCATGGATGGAACTGGAGAGCATTATGCTAAGTGAAATAAGTCAGTCAGAGAAAGGTAAATATCACATGATATCACTCATTTATGGAATATAATGAACAACATAAACTGATGAACAAAAACAGATCCAGATACAGAGAAGCTTTGATCTGACCATCAAAGCTCAGAGAGAAGGTAGGGGAGGGTGAGGGTAAGGGAGAGAGATCAATCAAAGGACTTGTATGCATGCATATAAGCCTAATCAATGGACACAGAAAAGAGGGTGGTGAGGGCATGAGTGGGGGGGGGCAATGGGGGAATGAGGACACATATGTAATACCTTAATCAATAAAGAAATTAAAAAAAAAGAAATCCTGACCCCATTTTACAGACCCCAGAAGAGTGTGTGTGTGGCGGGGGTGGGGGGGGGAGGCGAAGAGAAAAGAGGGTGTGATGGGACTGGATGGATGGAGAGCAGAAATGTTTGATTCATTGCCTATTTATTTTTATTTTTGTTAACATATTTTTATTGATTTTAGAGAGGAAGGCAAAGGGAGAGATAGATAAAAACATCAATAATGAGAGAGAATCGATTGGCTGACTCCTGCACACCCCCTACTGGAAATTGAGCCTGTAACCCAGAAATGTGCCCTTAACCGGAATTGAACCCAGGACCCTTCAGGCCACAGGCCGTGGCTCTATCCACTGAGCCAAACCATTTAGGGCAGCCCATGGCCTAGTTAAAACTGCCTCAGTAGGATGAGCATGTGTCTTACCATGATGGTGTTACCTGATAATGAGGATGTCTCTCCTTATGTTGGGGTAATCAGAACTGCAGCAAAGTAAAGACATACCCCTGGAGCCTGCAAGGGTTTCCATGCACACGAAGCAACTTACTTCGTGTGGCAGCTGAAGAGGGTGAGCAGAGCCTTGGAAAGACATGAGGTCTCCAAGACCAGAGGCTGGAGGGAAAGTGCGTGCCGAGCATTCCACGCCATGAGTTACAATATATATATATATATAATATGCTAAGTGTCTGACCAAGCAGTCTATATATATATATATATAATATGCTAAGTGTCTGACCAAGCAGTCGACTGACTGGTCGCTAAGATGTGCACTGACCACCAGGGGACAGATGCTCCGACTGGCAGGTTAGCTTGCTGCTGGGGTCCAGCTGATCAGAACTGGGCAAGATGGGGCTGTCATGCCCTAGAGCCCTCCTGTGGTCCCTCCTGCAGTCTCTCCCTGGCCATTGGCCCTGATCGGCCCCAATTGGGACTGGGTGAGATGGCTCTGATAGGCCCCACTCTCTCTCTCTCTCTCTCTCTCTCTCTCTCTCTATATATATATATATATATATATATATATATATATATATATATATGCCTAATATGCAAATTGTCCCCTCAGGAGTTTGATGGAGAGACCAGGAGTTCAATCACTTGCTATGACGTGTGCTGACCACCAGAGGGCGGTACAGAATGAAGGAAGACTCCGGCTGGCAGCCAGCAGCTGAGGAAGGGAGGCCCCAGCTGGCAGCCGGAAAGAAGGCCCCAATCGGCCCTGATCGCAGGCCAGGCCTAGGGACCCTACCCATGCACGAATTTTGTGTACCAGGCCTCTAGTTTTAAAGATAAAGAAACAAAGCTCAGAGAGGTCAAGTTGCTTTTTGACGATCACAGAGTGCTAGGGTTAGTCTGGCCCAGGTCCTTTGCTCTGACCTTCGTCTTGTATGGCCTCCTGAAATCGTATTATGATCACCACTACTTTACCAATGGAGAATGGTTAAGTGGCTTGTTCAAGGTCAAACAGCTATTAAAGAGGAGGCCCAACTGAGTCCTAGTTTTCCTGTCTTCCCTGGGGCAGACAATATTGTAGAATGGTTAAGGACACAGGCTGTTAGGTTTCTCACTGTCCAATAAGGGAGTTACAAATATGAAAAGAATGGTTTTGGACTAGAATTGAAGGTATTGGTATGAACTCATATATAAATATATATATAGCCACACACGGTTATAGAAATGAACATCTATGTACATCTCTCTCTTTACACACACATGAGCACACACACATAGTTCCTAAGTTCCTAGGTCTTTCCACCTAGAGAGCCAGTGTGAAGCAGCATGAGCACATCTCACTCCAGATTATGGTTTCTAAATGCCATTCTTCACAAAAAGGGAACAGTGATCCTTGGAGAAATGGTTGCTGCTAGGGCTGGAACAGGGAGGGTACAAGATGAACCTGAAATAGCTTATTGTGCCAATTAGTATGGAACTGCTCTAAAAATAATGGGAACATATAAAAAAGACAGAGCAGACAGGTTTAAGGGCCTCCCAATAGGCAAATTGAAAACAATTTGAACATCAAAATACAAAATAGTAGAAACACATCATAATCCATTGAATAAATAGAAACCCATGAGACCATGCTGGTATAAATACATAAATTAATTACTTGAAAGTTGAGAAGGACTGGAATATTTAAAGAGCTTCAAAGTATCTCCCATAAACTACTTATTAGTTATGTAGGGTAAATAAACAGTGAATAGATATGGTTGACACCATTTTAATGAAGTGATCAAAGTGAAGATCACCAAGAGTGAGACAAGTGTGTGTGCCCCCAACAGCATGCAGTGGGAAGAGCTTGGCCTCACTCCTATGATATTCCTGCTAAAGGGGCAAAGCCTGAATCTAATTATGAGGAAATACCAAACCCCCCAAATGAGGGACCTCTACAAAACATCTGGCCTCTAATTTTCAAAAGTGTCAAGGTCTTCAAAGATTAAGAAATGTTTTCAGATTAAAGGGGACCAATGAGAAGTGACAAGTAAACACAATAAATGATTTTGAAATGCAGCCTTCACTCCCAAGGGCATTATCAGGTAAATTTGTAAAACCTGAATGGGGTGTGAGGCTTAGAGGAAGTAAATTCTGAGTGTCAAATTCCTGATTTTGATTATTGTATTATGGCTTTGTAGGAGAATGTCTGATTTGTCAAATGCTTCAGGAAAAAAGGTCTTTGTATTGTACTTGCAACTATTTTTACATTTGATAGTTTTCAAAGTAAAAAGTTATCTCCCCCAAGAATAAAAACCTCAAAACAGAAACAACAGTAAAAGCAGAACAGGTGCTGCAGACAGGCAAGTAGATGATTAAAAATGTAGGCTGTGTCTGAATCCAACTTTGTTACTTACCACCATGTGAACTTAGGCCTAACTTATCTGTGACTTACTGTTTTAGTCTACAAAATAAAAGCAGCTGCATAGGATTCTTGTGCATTTAAAGGAGTTGGTAACCATAAAGTACTTAATATCATGAGGCCTATAATCAGGGAGTAATACTATTTGCTGTTTCTATTACATGGCAGCCAACCATAGGATTCGCTGGGATCCATTTCCTCCTCAGGGCATATGCCAGGATCTAGACCTCTTATGACTTGTTCAACTAGAAATATAATTCAGCTAGAAAACATTTACTAAATGTCCCACCCTATTATTAAGACAGATAGCAACAGGTGTCATAGACTGAGAAAATTTAAAATAACACAAATATGTTTATAATCTTTGGATATACACTTAGGTTTGATGTGAGGCCCAAGGGGAATTAGATTTTGGGTTTTTTTTACTATACGTAATCATTATATTGGGCCAAAATATTATGTTAGGAATAATCTAAGCATTATTGTGAAGAAAAAGTAATCACCACATTGACAAGGTGTTTCTTAAACAGTTTAAAAATATACATGTATGTCTTCTCTTCCAATCTGGATGCCTTTTATTTCTTCTTCTTGTCTGATCGCTATGGCTAGCACTTCCAGTACTATATCAAATAGGAGTGGTGAAATGATATTGTACATAGAAAATCCCAAAGACTCCATCAAAAAACTACTAGACCTAATAAATGAATTTGACAATGTAGCAGGATACAAAATTAACACCCAGAAATCTATGGCTTTTTTACACACCAATAATGAACTCACAGAAAGAGAAACTAAAAAAAAATCCCATTTACCAAAATTTACAGAGAACTCATTGAATAAGATACCTAGGAATAAACTTAACTAAGGAGATAAAAGACCTCTACTCTGAAAACTACAGGACATTCAAGAAAGAGATAGACGAAGACATAAACAAATGGAAGAACATACCATGTTCATGGATTGGTAGAATCAACATCATTAAAGTGTCCATACTACCCAAACCAATCTATAGATTCAATGCAATCCCCATTAAAATACCAATGGCATATTTCAATGATCTAGAACAAACTCTCCAAAAATTCATATGGAATAAAAAAAGACCCAGAATAGCCACAGCAATCCTGAGAAATAAGAACAAAGTTGGAGGGATCACAATACCAGATATCAAGCTATATTACCAAGCCACAGTTCTCAAAACTGCCTGGTACTGGCACAAGAACAGACATATAGACCTATGGAACAGAACAGAGAACCCAGACACTGACCCAAGCCATTATGTGCAATTAATATTTGACAAAGGAGGCAAGAACATACAATGGAATCAAGACAGTCTCTTCAATAAATGGTGCTGGGAAATTTTGTCATATACATGCAAAAAAAATGAAACTAGATCACCAACTTATACCATACACAAAAACAAACTCAAAATGGCTAAAGGACTTAAATATAAGATGAGAAATCATAAAAATCCCACAACACTCCATAGGCAGCAAAATAGCAGACATATGCCATAGCAATGTCTTTACCAACACCGCTCCTAGGGCAGGGGTGGGCAACCCCTGGCACGCTTGCCAAACATGGCACGCCAGTAACTTTTGCTGGCACGCAAAACCCTCTCTTATAATCTTCCATTTACAATTTTTTTCTTAATATCGACTTTTTTATTTTTCAGATAAATTCAGTGTAGGTGCATCTTAGATAAATAAATAATTTTACATAACAAGTTATCTTAAAGACTTGGATTGATGAGAGAGGAAGAGCAATTTCTATGCCTCTGCCTTAACTCTCCCTGCCTTCCTAGATCTGACCAGTGTTTTGGTTTCATCCACATATGCTTGTGAATCTTTGCTCTCAGCCCATTTGACCCAGTAATTCCACTTCTACGACTATATCCCAAGAGTCCAGAAACACCAATCAGAAAGGATATATGCACCCCTATGTTCATAGCAGCACAATTTACAATAGCTAAGATTTGGAAACAACCTAAGTGCCCATCATTAAGCAGATGAGTGGCTTAAAAAACTGTGGTACATCTACACAATGGAATACTACGCCACTATAAAAAAGAAGGAACGTTTACCATTTGCAACAGCATGGATGGAACTGGAGAGCATTATGCTAAGTGAAATAAGCCAGTCGGGGAAAGATAAATATCACATGATCTCACTCATATGTGGGATATAATGATCACAATAAACTGATGAACAAGAATAGATCCAGAGACAAATGGTAGGGGAGGTGGGGAGGGGGGTTAGAGAGCAACCAAAGGACTTGTATGTATGCTTATTAGCATAACCAATGGGCACAGACACTGGGGCGGTGGGGGCTTGCCCAGGGTGGGAATGGCAGAGGTGGGGGGTGTCAATCAGGGAAAAAGGAGACATATGTAAAACTTTAGACAATAAAATTTTATTATCCCACTACAAAGGATTAAAGTATATCTATTACCCAAAGTGGCTAATTAAATTTAAAATGGAAGTTTTAAAATTGAAATTGAAACAATGTTGAAAAGGAAATACAGGTTGCAGTTTGATGTTAACTCTCTAAATTTATTCCTTTTCTTCCATTTGGATACTTTCTATCAGGCTGCAATAAAAGGGTTGAGTTGGGGGGAGCAGGGAGTAAGGCTAATATTTTTCAAGTTATCATTTGATGTATATTTTCTGGGTCCATCTCCACTAATGAAATTCAGTCTTAAATACCTGTGTTTTCTTCCAGTTAGCTTGGGTTGACACCTGAGCAGATGGCTCTGACAAATCCTCTGCACTCTCATTTGGCAGTCTTTTAACATGCTGCTTTAAAATATTTTAAAGGTTCACAGTGACCGTTGCTGACATGACAAAGTGGGCTCCACTCCACCTCATGGAAAACCGTGGAAAATTCCAGTTGACCTAAATTCTAAACTTGGCCCTGGGGTGCCCACTCAAATATACCCCTGTCCCAAACTAAAGAGCCACACTGGCTTTTTATTTTTTTCTTGAAAGACACAGAAATTTTGATGCACCTTTAAGATTCCATTTATATCAGTGACATAATGGTGTCAGCTGTTTGAGGGAAGAAAGAAGAGCGGGCAGCAACTAGTATTATGTCATTAAGTGCCCAAGAATCAATTACATCCTTGCTGAAACAAAACGCAATTTTCCCATTTAAACTTCACAGATGTATGACCTGGCAAATTTTTGTTGAGTTGTTATTATAATTAACAATTGAAAAACACAATATAATGTAAA
The DNA here is from genome assembly GCF_000147115.1 of Myotis lucifugus. Lineage (NCBI taxonomy): Eukaryota > Metazoa > Chordata > Mammalia > Chiroptera > Vespertilionidae > Myotis > Myotis lucifugus. The sequence continues at coordinate 10,784,852 of NW_005871069.1, forward strand.
TGTAATTAGCTGTTTACTGACTGTTACAAGCTCAGGTCATAGCAAACACTTTACTCTCAAGGATATGAACTACTAAAAAAAGTATTTTAATCAACACTTTCATATTCAGTCACTGGTGTGGCACTATTTTGGTCCTTCACAATTAAGCCACTGGAAATTTCCAAGCTGATCTGGATTTATTAAAAGCATCTTGTGGAAATCTTTCAGTATCTTTTCTTAAAATACCCAGCTCAGAGTTCATTAATTCTCCATTTCTGGAAAATGTGTCAGCAAGTTTCTGGCCTTTTTCCCACCTCCTAGTTCCCTTCCCCAGCCTTTTTTGCTCTTGTTCATCCATAAATTATTTTGTATCAATGTAGACTCATATTCTTAATATTTTCTAAACATACACACACATGCAACATGCATGAGAACCTATTTTCTCTCCAGGTCAATTAGACATTTTATGATCATATGGATAGCCTGTTTGAAGGAAGCTAATAATTTAGATAATAAGCAATACTATGCTGGAAAAAGCACTAGAAATTGAAATTATTACTTATTATAAGAATTAACACTTATAGGGTATTTATTATGTGTCAGACACTGTTTTAAGTACTGTACACTCTGTCCACATATTAACTCATTTAATCCTCTCAATGACCCTCTGAGGTAGTTTCTATTATAATCATCAATTTACAGAAGATACAAGGGAGGTGCCAAGAGGTTGAGTAATTAGACCATGTCTATAGAACTTGTAAGTGATGGAGTTGGGAGTCAAACCCATGCAGCTGATCTGGAGCCCATGCCTCCAGCCACTGCAGTCTACCAGTATCTACAAAACATGATGACTGCTAACCCAAGGTTAGACTAATTTTTTCAAATCCATAAAAATGAAGTAAGAGAGATTGGAAAAGTAATTTCTTCGTATCCTGATAGACAATCAACACTGATGAAATTCCCGGAGAGTGTCCCATTTGCTTACTCTGCACCAGGCTAAAGCATGAAGTAGTTAACTACCTAGAAAATATACATGGAAATGATGGCAAAACTTATGCTTGTGTAATACATTCATGCACATAACAGATTATTGAAGTCATCCTTACCTTCTTATGTGGTTGCAGATTCTAAGTAAGAAAAGGAACCACCATATTTTGCTACATAACTAATATTATTTTTTAAAGTTAGATATTTAGGCTACTTTTTAGGTATTAAAAAATATTCTCAGATCTCCTTCCTATTGCATTAGGGCATTTTATGTAAGGAGTAAATTGTCCCTAATAATTACCATGCCAGGTACTTCTTACTTATACCCTCTCCTTTTACAAAATAGGAATTGAAGCAACTTATAGTAGAAGGTCAAGTAGTTGAACAAGGACAAGTGGTGTATGATGAAAAAGGAGATGGGAAGGGGTGAAGGGCAGGTAGAGGGAAATTATGGTTTTAGAAACATAGGGCTGGACATAAGTACCACAACTGAGCCCATCATTTTGTGATTAACTAGTATAAGGCAATGGCGCAGCACTGGTGGAATGTGTCAGGCTTCTGCTATTTTATCTTTTATCCTTGTTCCATGCCTGGCTATGGGAACTTAATACTGATACTTCTCTTGGGCATGTCTGCTGAGGCTCCTTTCCCCAGGGTCTCTTAGCTGGCTTTCAACTCATCTCATAGACGACACAGCTTGATATTGGCTTGAGAAACTACCTCTCTCAAGAGATCTGGGGTAGAATCAATGAAAGCACTTGGAAAGTTACAAGGATTTGTTATTATTAATGGGACATTTAAACCAGTAATATCTTTAAACCCAGAACTGAATAAAATGGTAACTCAGGCAGCTGTGTAGAATGCGAGCATGTTTGGATGATGTTTGGGTGAGGACCTACTTGGGACTTTATACTCTTACCATGTGTGAAGAAAGCTTTGTCTGGCACTAGGAAGCTGGAAGAGGGAAGGCAGGAAAAGGTGAAGACAAAAAAGCTTAGCCTATTTGCAAGGAGATGAGTAGAGAGAGAAGACTTCCTGCGACCTTTTTGACCACAGCTAGGCAGTTTATCTTTACAAACACTTATTTAGTGCCTGCTACGTGCCAGCGCTGTGTTGGATGCCAGAAGTGCCATATGACCCAGACATATCCCTGTCCCCAGCAAGTTGAAGGTCTAGTGGATGACACCAGAGGCAGCTGCTTCCATGGCTATCTACACCCAAATATCCATGTTCAGTGGGAGACAGGTAGAGGTCTGGGAGGAAAAGTGCACAGCTGATGGAAATCACCCCTGTGGAGGGAGAGCAGAGTGTGGGTCCTGGTCGTCAGGGAGAGCAGAGAATGAAACCTCTGCAGGAACCCATGGTGGCAGCTAAGCCCCAGCCAAAGCCAGAGTCACAGATGACCTGTGTCCATGCCCAGCCAGTGCAGACCCTGAGTCAGAGGTCATCTCCTCCACATCTGTCATTTACAGATGAGGGAACTAAGGCCCACAGGTATATGGTTCACTGGGTAGTGAGAGGCAGAGCTAGAAATAGAAACTAGATGCTGTGATGCCCTATCCCTGCCACACTGGGGCTGAGCCACAAGGGGGTTGGCAGCTATGAAGATGAGGAAACACCCAGGATGGGGCAATTTTAGTCTATAAGTCATTACTCTTCAGGGTTAATGGCTTTATCAAAACTCTTGGAAAACAGAGTTGGAAAGAGGATGAAGAGAGATGATCAGTAGGCACCTGGGATTGGGAAGAGCAGGTTGTGGCCACTGAAATCAAGCTTCACTGACTAACAGTGTGACTTCTCCCACACTGCCATGACCCCCACATGTGCCATCAGGTTTCATCACTTAGGCTGGCAGGATAAAGCCCTCTTCTGATAAAGACCAGACAGAAGTGAGTCCTGAGTCTCAGGGAAGTTTTGAGTGTTCAGTACCCTCACATATCCCTCTTCTCCAGAGAGGCAGGTCTCAAAGGTGCACAAAAGCTCGACTCCACTGCCACATCAGTGATGTTCACAGACACAGAAAAGGAAGACTTGAGAGCTCCAGCTGCCTACCTGGGTGTGGCCTTCTGGGGAAGTACCCTGCTCACTGGCATCAGCTGTGAGCAGCATTGCTAGTCACTACGCACCTGGTCCACTGGCCCCTCTGCCCAGCCACAGTTCAGGTAGGGATGGTCATGTGACCCAGTTGGGCCAAATATACATAAGCAGAAGTCTGTTGGGTAGGGATTCTAGGAGATTTGCTCTCCTGGTTTGAAAAATGGGATGCATGTGACTGATTCAAGACTGCGTAAGCTTTCTTCCCTCTTCTTACTTCCTAGAACACGGATCTGGGGAGTCTCTTATTACCATGCCAAGGATGATGGACAGAGCCTGAGGCACTGTTGTCATCATCATCTTTCTGCAGCAGTTCTGAGCTGCATCCTCCATATTTTTTGACATGTGAGACAGAAAGACCAGATTTGTTTATGCTGCACAGATGGTTACTTTCCTGGTTTGATAACAAGCAACTACCCCAGCTTCAAGGCTTTTCATAACCTGATGCCACAAAAATTTCCTGTCTCACCTCTTGCTACCTTCCTCCCTTCTCCAAACCCCCTTTCTCCAATTCAAAAGTCATGGTGCTGAGAAGGCTTCCCTAAAAGAAGTGGCTGCACTCCTGCTCTGTGCTCCAGCCTGTTCTTATCACTACACAGTGCACAGAATAATGCATTATGGTTGGTTTGCTCAGATCCTTTCACTTGTCTTTTAACTTGATTCCCAGCCTCCACCTTTTTCCCCTATAGCATTTTTTCCCAGGACAGCAGGCAAAGGATTTCAGTGAAAGCAAATCTCCCTTCTTGGCAAACCCTGCAGTGAATCCTTAGCTTTTTCAAAGTAAAAAGGAAAGTCCTTATGATATCCTGCAAGGCCCTATATGACCTTCGCACCACCATTATTTCTCCAACCTCAGCCCTACTCTCTCCTTTGGCCACATCAGCTACTTGATGTTCCTCCAACGTGACAAGCAAATTCTCATCTTACAGTGTTTGCATATGTTGTTCCCTCTACTAAAATTCTTTTCCTCTTTCCTCTCCCTCAAGTCTCATTAAGCCTACTTGGACAACCCTAATTCAAATTGCATCTCAACCCCCTCTCCTAAACATCTCCTTACTCTGCTTAACAATAACCCTTGGGCTAGCATTTCTAAAGCTAACTGGACTAGATCAAAGGACTCAGTCTTGATGACTTTTCTCCTGATTGTATAGAAGGGTCTATACTTCTGTAACATCTGCAAAGAATCCTCCCCTTTTCAACTATGCCTGGTCCCAGCACCCTCCATGACCTCTCCATACCCAGCTCTCTCAGACTGACCTCCATCTTTTCATGCCTTCTGGGATTCATCCTAACCAAGCTCATGGTCCACACCATGAACCCCTTCCAATCTCTCTTCCAGGATCATGCTAACCCTTCCCCTGTCACTAAGCACTGCCATTGGCTACAGTTCTGAACCCTGTTTTCTTTCAGGCTTGGTTCCTGTGCCTCTCTGTCAACCTTTCCCATCCATCAGCTGTAGTAAACAACTTCTACTGGCTTCCCCTTGGTCCTTATCAAGATCCCTTTTAAAACATATATTTCAATCTTGTCTTTTAATAAAATATTTTATATATTTCATATTATAAACATCCTATTTTGGATGTCTTTTCTTTCCTACCTGACTGTCTCATAAGCAACTTGAGGATAGAATGCGTGGCTGATGTGTCTTTTCTTTTCTTTTTTCTTTTTTATTTTTATTGTCTAAAGTTTTACATATGTCTCCTTTTCCCCCGATTGACCCCTGCCTCCCAGTCATTCCCACCCTGGGCAAGCTCCCACCGCCTCAGTGTCTGTGTCCATTGGTTATGCTAATATGCATTCAGACAAATCCTTTGGTTGCTCTCTAACCCTCCTCCCCACCTCCCCTACCATTTGTCTCTGGATCTATTCTTGTTCATCAGTTTATTGTGATCATTATATCCCACATATGAGTGAGATCATGTGGTATTTATCTTTCCCCGACTGGCTTATTTCGCTTAGCATAATGCTCTCCAGTTCCATCCATGCTGTTGCAAATGGTAAGAATTCCTTCTGTTTACAGCAGCATAGTATTCCATTGTGTAGATGTACCACAGTTTTTTAAGCCACTCATCTGCTTAATGATGGGCACTTAGGTTGTTTCCAAATCTTAGCTATTGTAAATTGTGCTGCTATGAACATAGGGGTGCATATATCCTTTCTGATTGGTGTTTCTGGACTCTTGGGATACAGTCCTAGAAGTGGAATTACTGGGTCAAATGGGAGTTCCATTTTTAACTTTTTGAGGAAACTCCATACTGTCTTCCACAGTGGCTGCACCAGTCTGCATTCCCACTAGCAGTGCATGAGGGTTCCTTTTTCTCCACATCCTTGCCACACTTGTTATTTGTTGATTTGTTGATGATAGCCATTCTGACAGATGTGAGATGGTATGTCATTGTTGTTTTGATTTGCATCTCTCTGATGATTAGTGACTTTGAGCAGGTTTTCATATGTCTCTTAGCCTTCTGTATGTCCTCTTTTGAAAAGTGTCTATTTAGGTCCTTTGCCAATTTTTGGATTGGATTGTTATCTTCCTTTTGTTAAGTTGTATGAGTTCTCTGTAAATTTTGGAGATTAAACCCTTATCTGACATAGCATTGGCAAATATGCTCTCCCATGCAGTGGGCTCTCTTGTGGTTTTGTTGATGGTTTATTTTGCTGTGTAGAAGCTTTGTATTTTGATGTAGTCCCATTTGTTTATTTTCTCCTTAGTCTCCATTGCCTTAGGAGCTGTGTCGGTAAAGACATTGCTATGGCATATGTCTGCTATTTTGCTGCCTATGGAGTGTTGTGGGATTTTTATGATTTCTCATCTTATATTTAAGTCCTTTAGCCATTTTGAGTTTGTTTTTGTGTATGGTATAAGTTGGTGATCTAGTTTCATTTTTTTTGCATGTATATGACAAAATTTCCCAGCACCATTTATTGAAGAGACTGTCTTGATTCCATTGTATGCTCTTGCCTCCTTTGTCAAATATTAATTGCACATAATGGCTTGGGCCAATTTCTGGGTTCTCTGTTCTGTCTATATGTCTGTTCTTGTGCCAGTACCAGGCAGTTTTGAGAACTGTGGCTTGGTAATATAGCTTGATATCTGGTATTGTGATCCCTCCAACTTTGTTCTTATTTCTCAGGATTGCTGTGGCTATTCTGGGTCTTTTTTTATTCCATATGAATTTTTGGAGAGTTTGTTCTAGATCTTTGAAATATGCCATTGGTATTTTAATGGGGATTGCATTGAATCTATAGATTGGTTTGGGTAGTATGGACACTTTAATGATGTTGATTCTACCAATCCATGAACATGGTATGTTCTTCCATTTGTTTATGTCTTCGTCTATCTCTTTCTTGAATGTTCTGTAGTTTTCAGAGTAGAGGTCTTTTACCTCCTTAGTTAAGTTTATTCTTAGGTATCTTAATTTTTTTGATTCAATGGTAAATGGGATTTTTTTTAGTTTCTCTTTCTGTGAGTTCATTGTTGGTATATAAAAAAGCCATAGATTTCTGGGTGTTAATTTTGTATCCTGCTATATTGTCAAATTCATTTATTATGTCTACTATTTTTTGATGGACTCTTTGATGTTTTCCATGTACAGTATCATGGCATCTGAGAACAAAGACAGTTTTATTTCTTCTTTTCCAATTTGGGTCCCTTTTATTTCTTCTTCTTGTCTGATCACTATGGCTAGCACTTCCAATACTATATTGAACAGGAGTGGTGAAAGTAGGCATCCTTGTATTGTTCCTGTTCTTAGGGTAAATGAGTTTAGTTTTTGCCCATTGAGTATGATGTTTGCTTTAGGTTTAGCATATAAGGCTTTTATGATGTTGGGGTATGATCCCTTTATTCCCACTTTGCTGAGAGTTTTTATCAGGAAAGGGTGTTGGATTTTGTCAAATGTTTTTTCTGCATTGATTGATATGATTATGTGATTTTTGTCTTTTAATTTGTTTATGTGATGTATCACATTCATTGATTTGCAGATATTGTACCATCCTTGCATCCCTGGAATAAATCCCCCTTGGTCATTGTGTATGTTCTTTCTAATGTAATGCTGGATCTGATTTGCTAGAATTTTGTTGAGGATTTTAGCATCTATGTGCATCAAGGATATTGGCCTGTAGTTCTCTTTTTTCAGTGTCTTTATCTGGTTTTGGGATTAGGGTAATGCTGGCTTCATAGAAAGAGCTTGGAAGTGTGCCTTCCTCTTAAATTTTTTGAAATAGTCTAAGGAGGATAGGTTTTAGTTGTTCTTTGAATGCTTGGTAGAATTCTCCTGGAAAGCCATCCGGACCAGGGCTTTTGTTTCCTGGAAAATTTTTGATCATTGCTTCAATTTCTTAGTTAGTTATTGGCCTATTTAGGTTTTTTGATTCTTCCTGATTGAGTTTTGGGAGCTTGTATTTTTCTAAGAGTATGACCATTTTGTCTAGGTTCTCCCTTTTAGTGGAATAGAGTTGTTCATATATTTTTTCATAATCCTTTGCATTTTTATGGGATGAGTTATTACTTCACCTCTTTCATTTCTGATTTTGTTTATTTGGGTCCTCTCTCTTTGCTTCTTGGTGAGCCTGGCTAGAGGTTCATCAATCTTGTTTGTCCTTTCAAAGAACCAGCTCTTGGTTTTGTTGATCTTTTGTATTGTTTTATTGTTCTCTATGTCATTTATTTCTGCTCTGAACTTTATTATTTCCTTCCTTCTGCTCACTCTAGGCTTTTCTTGTTGCTCTCTTTCTAACTCTTTGACTTGTAGGGTTAGATAATTTATTACCATTTTTTCTTTTTTTTTGAGGTAGGCCTGTAGAGCTATGAACTTCCCTCTTAAGACTGAATTACTGTGTCCCATAGATTTTGGATTGTTCTGTTTTCATTGTCGTTTGTTGCCAGGATGCTTTTTATTTCTTCCTTGATCTCTTTGGAAACCCAATCTATGTTTAATAGCGTGCTATTTAGCCTCAAAGTGTTTGATTTTTTTCATTGTGTTTATTGTAGTTGATTTCTAATTTTATGCCATTGTGATCTGAGAAGATGCTTGATATGATTTCTATCTTCTTGAATTTGAAGAGGCTTTGCCTGTGCACCAATATGTGGTCTATCTTTGAAAGTTACCATTGTGCACTTGAGAAGAAAGTATATTCTGTGGCTTTGGGGTGAAATGTATTGAAGATGTCAATTAATTCCATCTGATCTAGTGAGTCATTTAGGATTGATGTTTCTTTGCTGATTTTTTGTTTAGAGGATTTATCCAGTGACGTTAGTGGGGTATTAAAGTCCCTTACTATGACTGTATTGCTGTCGATCTCTCCCTTGATATCTTCCAGAAGTATTATTATGTATTTGGGTGCTCCTGTGTTGGGTGCATATATGTTTACCAGTTATATCTTCTTGTTGAATTGCTCCCTTTAGTATTATGAAGTGACCTTCCTTATCTCTTGTTTTGGCCTTCACTTTGAAGTCTAATTTGTCAGATACAACTATTGCTACCTCAGCTATTTTTCCATTTCCATTCGTCTGAAAATTTTTTCCATCCCTTCACTATCAAGCTGTGTGAGTCCTTTGTTCTGAGGTGGGTCTACTGTAGACAGCAGATATTTGGGTCATGTTTTCTTATCCATTCAGCTACCCTATGTCTTTTGATTGGGGCTTTAATCCATTTACATTTAAAGATATTATTGATAGGTACTTGTTTGTCGCCATTTTTATTCTTTATACCTGTGTTCCTTCTTCCCTTCTTATTTCTTCTTTTTACAGGAGACCCTTTAGCATTTCTTGCTTTGCTGGTTTGGTGATAATAAACTCCCTTATTTCTTTTTTGTCTTTGAAACTCCTGATTTCACCTTCAATTTTAATTGATAGCTTTTATAGGTATAGTATTCTTGAATTCAGCCCCTTGCTTTGCATGACTTTGTATATTTCATTCCATTCCCTTCTGTCCTGATGTGTTTCTGTTGAGAAATCAGTCAATAGTCTGATGGGAGATCCCTTGTAGGTAACTTTCTGTCTCTCTCTCTGGCAGCCTTTAAGATTCTTACTTTGTTGCTGGTGTTTGCCAATTTAATTATAATGTGCCTTGGTGTCATTCTTTTTGGGTTCATCTTGTTTGGGACTCTCTGAGCCTCTTGGACTTGTGTGAGTTTTTTCTTCCCAATATCAGGGAAATTTTCTGTCATTATTTCTTCAAACAGGTTTTCTATTCCTTGCTTAGTTTCCTCTCCTTCTGGCACCCCTATTATGTGGATATTGTTTCATTTCATGTTATCCCAAAGTTCCCTTAGGCTATCCTCCTGTTTTTTAAGTTATTTTTCCAGTTGCTGCTCTGCTTGTGTGTTTTTTTCTACCTTGTCTTCTAGCTCCCTGATGTGATCCTTCACTTCTTCAAGTCTACTGTTGATGCTTTCTATTGTGTTCTTTATTGCAGCGATGTCATTCTTCATTTCTTCTTGGTTCTTCTTCACTTCCTCTTGGTTCTTACACATGTTGTTGAATTTGTCTCCCATCCTTTTCAGCATCCTTATGACCATTGCTCTGAATTTTTTCTTGACAGGTTGCTTGCCTCCATTTTGTTTACTTCCTTTTCTGGTGATTCCTCCTTTTCTTTCATATGGGGGTTGTTTCTTTGTCTCCCCATAATCACTCCTCTCAGGGTGTCTGGTTATATAGCTCTCTCTCTCTCTACTGCATTGACAGCTTTGTTTAATTCACCAATTCTGGGTGGATGTTATTTGATTCAGCTGTTCCTTCTATTTTCTCTGTGAGAAGATGCAGGACGCATCCATGTATATGGTCTCCACCTTGTCTCCCCCTGGACAAACATTTTAGGTGCTCCCAGCCGGGGAGGCTGGCATTTCTGTGTTCAAGGGTTCGCAGCTGAGGCAGCTGGTCCCTGGGCATTGTGGCTGTAGGGTCCTGGGAGGTATCTAAGATCTCTCTGGGTGAAGGTAAGGCTGGGCTTCCGATCCCAGCCACTCTCCCTGCGTCAAGATGGCACGGTCTCTGTGGCAAAGCCGGCCACTCTGGGAGAGATTTAAGCAGTAGTAGAGGCTGCCCCCACCAGTCATGTGGAATATAACTGTCCTCACTCACAAATACAGACACTCCCCGCACACCCACGCCCTCTCCTTTTGCTCTCTCACTCACTATCTTGTAGCCTGCTGTCCCATAGGCTGCCATGTTCAATACTCCTGTCTTTTCTTTTTAAATACATTTTTTCTTCATTGTGAACCCATTGCACTGATTCTCTGAGTTGGAGGGAAAGAATTGTAAATAGACTGTGAGAGAGTTTGAGTCTAATGGGCTTGCATTTTTCATGGTGAAAAGATAGTAAAGCCAAGGTTTTAAAGTAAGAGTTTCAAGTAATCTTTTTTAAAAAGTAATAATAATTTGTTTATTTTGCTAATACTATTAAAATGCTCAGCTTACATATTTCCATTTCCAAATATAATTCTATAGAAAACCCAGGTATCTGAAAATATTTGTAGACTCATTACAGAAAATTTTGGAAATTCTAAAGTTGGAACAAGTAAAAATGTCATTACCTTGAATCTAACACATTGCCTGATACATTAGACTTTCATTAAATTATCTTGAAGAAATGAATAAATAAAATTGAGCTTTTCAGGAGATATGGCTTTGGAATGAGAGGTCCAGGGGCATGTGAGCCTGGGGCTGGTTTCTGCAGCAGGATTTGAGGGATGGCAGGAAGCCCCATTTAGATCTCTCCTGAAGATGCCTAGCCTGAATGCCACTCAGTCTGAAACTGAGAACCTTTCTCTCTTTTCTCCTCAGTCAAGCCATCTAGAGGGCTAACCCAACTATGCCCAAACAGGATTGCTTGGCTCTTTTTATACCTTTTCATCCCCCTCCCTGGGGCTAAGGAAAGACCCAGAGGAACATGCAGAGAGAAGTCACAGACATGGACAGTGATCCTTTAACAATGCTTCACTACCCAGTCCCCGGCCCAGCCTAACTTCTTGCTGCCCTGCTTGTGCTCAGGACAGGACTGTCCTGTTTACCTCTAATCTCTCCGCCCTTCTCTTATTCTAAGTTCACACTGTTCAGCCATTACAGCACCTCTCCAGGCCCTGCCCATGGCTCCCATGAGCAGGGAGAGGCAGGTTTGAGCCGTCTGAGGCCCACACTTGGTGTCTTGTTTTGAGAGCACTGGGTGGTAGGCATAAGGTCTAGTCCTATTGCTGCCAGGCTCATAGCATGGCCACCTTCCCTGGCATGCCCCTCTCTTACCCCAACTGGCTAATGAGCTAGACCCTGGCCTGTGAGGATTTATTATGAGAGAACTTAGTATTGGCATGAAGCCCTTTTGCTTGTCACTGCTCAGAAACTATTTTGAGGCCTTCAGGTGGGAAGTGTTATAAATGGAAAACAGCCTCCACTAGGTCTTTCTCTGTCTATCAGCACATGATAGGAGAGTTACTGCCTTGTTCCATTGAGCTCCTTCCAGTGCAGTCTGATGATCAGTGAAAATCCTAGCAGAAGCAAAGTCCTCTCCCTGCCCTCTTCATGATGCAGGTGAAAGAGGAAGCAGTGAACATGCAGCCACCCTTGTTCTTGTTCCAATACAGCAAAATAAAGCACTTTTTCTTCATTGACTATTATTTGTGGTAATTCAGGATAGATGCATTCTGGCTGACCATCTCCAATCTAGAGGTCAGCTGGTGTGTTCCTTACTGACTGAGAAGGAAGGACAATGCTCATCCTGGAACATGGGCAACTCAGCTGGGACAGGCCGATGTGTCTGTCAGTATTGCTCCTCCATATGTGGGGGTCTATGTGGAGCCATGCTCCTCCCAGCTAACTCATCTCCAATGAGTCCACTCAAAGTCACTGCCTTCCCAATGCTTCCCTCCACTCCCTGAGTTGTGTATACGTCTCATAGTATTGTGTACCATACTCTTGTTGGAATACCATCATCTCACATTTGATTCAACCTGCTTTTTGTACTTGACTTGGAACTCCAGGATGGCAGGACAAGGTCTGCCTCGCTCCCTACTATTGCTCCAGTCACAGCGCTGGGTACTTAACAGGTGCTCCATACACTCTGAATGAAAGAATCATAGACTGGCCCAGCAGATGTGGCTCAGTGGTTGAGCATCATCCCATATACCAAGAGATCACTGGTTTGATTCCCAGTCAGGGCACATGCTCGGATTGTGGGCTCGATCTCCAGTAGGGTGTGTGCAAGGGCAGCCAATCAATGGAATGTTTCTATCTTTCCCTCTTCCATCCTCTCTGTATAAAAAAATCAATAAAAACATATATATCTATATACACTGAGTGGCCAGATTATTATGACCACCCCATCACTACTTCGTTGGGCCACTTTTTGCCTTCAATACTGTGGCGATTCTTCTTGGCATTAACTCCACGAGATGCTGAAAGGTGATGCAAGGAATCTGACACCATGCCTGATGAATTGCACTGTCCAATTCTGTGAGATTTGATGGTTGTGGAACCAGCTGCCTGATGGCTCTTTTAACTTCGTCCCACAAATGCTCAATTGGATTGAGATCTGGTGATTGTGGGGGCCACCTAAGCCAGGTAAAGTCTCCCTCATGTTCTTGAAACCACTCCTGCACAATTCAAGCACCGTGGCATGGCACATTGTCTTGTTGGAAGAAGCCATCTCCATTGGGATACGCCATCAACATGATAGGATGAACTTGATCAGCAACGATACTTAGATATGTTGTGCTATTCAGACGTTCTTCCACATGAATTAAAGGGCCCAAATCATGCCAGGAAAACATGCCCCAAACCATAACACTGTCCCCACCAGCTTGAAGAATTGTACTCATGCATGTGGGATGCATGCTTTCATGCTGTTTCTGCCAAATTCTCACTCTGCCATCTGCATGATGCAACTGGAAACGTGATTCATCAGACCACATGATTTTTTTCCAATGCTCGACTGTCCAATCCTTGTGTTCCTGTGCGAATTGGAGACGTTTTATCTTGGTAACTGCAGACAGCAAAGGTGTTCAAACAGGCCTTTGGCCTCCATATCCCATATGATGCAGTATACAGCTAATTTGCCTACAAACGTCAGGTGGTCGTAATAATCTGGCCACTCAGTGTATATAAAACCCTAATATGCAAATAGACAGAACGGTGGAACAACCGAACAACCAGTTGCTATGACATGCACTGACTGCCAGGGGGCACACAGGAAACATGGCAGGCATCGGCAGCAGACGGCAGAGCGTGGAACATGACGGGCGTTGGTCATGGTGAGATGGTGGAGCGGGTGAGGGGAACGCCAGACCACGGCGGGCGCCAGTCACTATCATTGGGGTGAGCCACTGGTGGTTACTGAAAATTCTTTGCTCCTGTGTGCCATGGTCCTGCCCTTCGCTTGTGTCTGCTGTGGGTGCCAGCCCTGCTCGCACCCGTAGCTGGTGCTGGAGCTGCTGCTCACACCCACTGCTGGCTCCTGGCACTGGCCCTGATCGCTTGGCACCATCAGCAGGTGCGAGCAGCCACTGCTGGCCCCAATTGCCCCTGAGGGATTCTCCACCTTCCCCTGCTCCTCAGGGGCAGTCAGTGCAGCAGCAACCGCTTTCACCCACTGACAGTGCTGGCCCTGCTCACACCCGCTGCTGGCGCTGGCCCCAATTGCTTTGTGTTGTCAACGGATGCAAGTGGGGCTGGGGCCATCAGCGTGTGGGAGCGGCGGCAGCGGGAACGGAGCTGCTGGCCGACAGGGACCCAGGGACCGTGGCGGGAGGGGCCAGGCAGGGGCACGGATGATGGGCCGAGACATGCCCCTGTGCCCAGTGTAGCCTCATGGCCCACAGTGCCTTTCAAGGTGCACGAATTCATGCACTGGGCCCCTAGTAGATATATATCTATCGTATATAATAAAAGCCTAATATGCAAATGGACCAAATGGCAGAATGACCAGTAGAACGACAGTTGCTGTGACACACACTGACCACGCTGGGGCAGACACTCTATGCAGGAGCTGCCCCCAGCCCGCAGGCCCCAGGCCAGCCAAGGCAGGTGTGAGTGGGGGGGGGGCCCTGATTGTCCTGCCATTGCCCTTCAGAGGGAGGTGACCAGTGGTGGGGGTGGGGGGTGGGGCCGGTGAATGGGCGGCGCCAGGCCAGCCATGGCGGGTGCCAGCGGGGGCCTCTTGATCACCCCGCTGGTTGCCCCACAGATCAGCCCTGATTGCTGGCCAGGCCTAAGGACCCTACCCATGCACAAATTTCATGCACCAGGCCTCTAGTGTGTATATATATGAATCATAGACTATTAGCACTGGAACAGACACCAAGGCCCCAGAGGTGACATGATTTGCCCAAAGACACAGTGTTCCTGTGGCAAATCTATTTTCCTGATTTCCTTGTGGCAAATCATATTTCCCCACATTCCTTCCTACAGCCACTGTGACTATCCCCTAGTCCATGACTGCAGGCTCAGATTCCAAGATGGTAATGGTGGACACAGATGGCAGGAGGAAGGGAGATTCCTGTTGGATCTAGCTCCTTCAGACTGTCAATGCACCCTGCTTCCTTTGAAGCCGAGATGCTATATTGAGCTAAAGATCTAAGACTTTAACTCAGAAAACAGCTGTTCTCTACTAGAAGGATATTAGAGGCCACAGGCAGCTCAATAGACAAAAAAGTAGGTCAAGGTGGGAAACTGGATGAAAAAGATGAAAGGGATTAAGTACAAATTGCCAATGATAAAAATAGTCACGAAGATGTAAAATACAGCATAGGAAATATAGTAAATAATATTGCAATAACTAATTATGGTGTCAGAATTCTAGATTTACTGTGGTGATTTCTTCCTAAGGTATATAAATGTCTACTCACTCTGTTGTACACCTGAAATTAATATAATATTGAATGTCAACTGTAATTGAAATTTTAAAAATTCCAGGAGAGATCCTTGGTTAAATGAGGGGAGGCATGGTATAATCCCACTACTATGGGTCTTGGGGGAAGGATTCCCCACTCTCAGTTGGAAAACTGGAGGTGGATACAATGAAAGGACTTTATTTACCAGAAACATCTATTGTATTCAGGGAAGAAAAGTAGCTTTTAAGACAGTTTATAAAATAATTTCAATCAAGAGCAAGACTATAAACATACAGCATGAATAGTACAGAGAGATATATGAGCCCAGTGCACTGGAAAGCCCACTCTCTGTAAGTTAAATGGTTGGTTTGCTTAGGTCACTAGAAAATTATAGAGGGGATCATTTGCTCAGTAGTTTCTTTTCCAATAGTAAATCAATAGATCCTTCATTTTCACTAAGTTGTTTTCCTGGCCTCCAGGGAAAATAGGACACAAGCATACTGCAGATGTGGAAAGGGAAGGCTAGGCTGGTGCAAAACATTTAATTAACTCTGCTTTTGTAAAACAACCACCTTCCTCAGCTTGACAAATGAATGAAGCAAAATATGATTATACAGGCAACACAATTAAGCAGGTCCATATAGTTGAAACCAGCATGGATCAGTCACAGGTGTGGTTCATTCTGCTGTCTGCCATGTGTGATGGGGAAGGGATGAAGGGGCAGGGAAACCTCTTCACTTCCCTCATGGAGCAGAGGGTTGTGAGGGAGTGGCAGTGCCTTCCGTGTTTAAGGATAAAGGTGAAGAAGGTTCTAACCAGCATCCTGCATGTGCATGTATCATAGGGCTGGGAGGGAAGTCCTGGGAACTCTACAGAAGAAGGGCTCCCCAGTGGACCAGCCTGTACCCATCATCTAGCCTCCTTGTCCAAAACCTGTATCTGAGATTCACAACACCTGGATAGTTTTTAAAACACAGATCTCCAGTCCCATTCAGAGAGTAGAATTAGTCATCTAACAAAGAGTCAGAACACTATTTTACAAAACTCTCAGCCTGCAATGACCTCCAGGGTTTGGGGCCCTCAGGTCTACCCAGCACCTGCCTCAGCCACTGTGGAAACCAGATCTGAGGATTGCTCAAGCCATGTGGTTTTTGAATCTCAGATCAGGGAGAAGACCCCAGTCTCTAGTGACTAGCTCAGGGTACCTCAGCCCCCTAAGCCACCTCCAGAGCCACAGCCCACTGTCTCCAGGAATTGCTGTAGGACACAGGGGCTCATGTGACTAGGGAGGGTCACACCACTGGCTGAATTCAGGCACTGGGATCATAGTAGGTGAGCCTCTAACCCCATCTTCCTAGCTATAGCCTTGCACTGCTTCTGGTTAAGCTTGTTGAACCTTCAGAGTCCAATGGGGGCATAGGGAGCAAGGGATCTTTCTCTGTCAGATCAGGAAAGGTTCATGGAGGAGAAGTCGCCACAACTCAGCACCAGGTAGAAGGTGGAGTAGGAAGGAGAACTGGGCGAGAAAGAAGCCTGAGCTGTGGGGGTTTCAGGAGCAAAGGCTGGGGGGACCTCATAGTGGCTTACCTGTCATACCATGGCTTGTGGAGTCATTAGCTTTTACACACATGTAACATGTCACCCCCAGTTAGGGGTCAAATTCAGGGGACCATACCTCCTCATTCCACAAAGCACCCAATAAATATTAGGTGAATAAAAAGAGAGGGTAAGGAGAGGACACAAAAACCAGGGCAAGAAGGAGGCTAAGAGATCTGTCATGGGCCCTGGTAGGTGGGAAGAGGCAGTTATAGGGGATATGTATCCATAAGGGCAAAGCAGACGGTGGTCTGGGTGGGAACAGAGGTGGCTCTTACAAAACTCTGAAACCTACGTCTGACTTTGAGGTTAAGTCCAAAAGTTCAGAGTCAACCCTGGGGCTAAGTTCAGCTTGCCCTGATGGTATGGTTTTCCAGAGCAGCAGAATCAGTCACTGCCAGCTGCAAGTTTATGTTCCTTGGAGCCATATGCAGACTGTTTACAGCAGGAAAGGGGTGGTTAAAATGGAGTGAATGGTGAAGAAATCAGGGGCACACAGGCTGTTGACTGCCGAGAGTACATTTGAGTTTCATTTTCTATTTTCCTCTACAGGGGAGACCCACCTATGAACTTTACAAACTCTGAAAACATGGCGATTTCATATTTCCTGTAGGAAAAAAAGGGCCTTTAAGGCATTCTAATGTTTTCTTTAATGGCTGCTATGCTAATGCTGCATGAATTTGGGGAGGTTTTCCCATTTTTTACTGTTGGCAGGGTGGGAACACATACCACTGGGTACATAAAGCTATTTATGAAATAAGACGTAAGAACCTGAAAGAGTTTGCCAAGGGCCTCAGCAAGCTCTTGCTTCCCAAGGCACTGAACACAGTGACGCTCTTTGATGTGAAATTTCAGAAAGGCCACAGAGGACTTCGCGAGAGAAAACCATGTGAACAATGCACCCTCAAGGGAGGTTCCCTGGCAACATTTCAGCTGTTTAAATATTTTTATATAGAATAGGCCTTAAAATAAGCCTGGCATAATATTTGAGGGTTGTTCTGCAGAACAATGGTGCCCTTCCTGGGAATTCTCTTTACTATGTTGAGTTCAGTTCCATTTTG
Source organism: Myotis lucifugus (assembly GCF_000147115.1). Taxonomy (NCBI): domain Eukaryota; kingdom Metazoa; phylum Chordata; class Mammalia; order Chiroptera; family Vespertilionidae; genus Myotis; species Myotis lucifugus. The sequence continues at coordinate 10,802,392 of NW_005871069.1, forward strand.
TGTTGTCAGGAAGTCTATCCATCCTTGTGCTGTACGCTTTCAGGCAGGCTCACCCCTCTGCAGGATTTCACTGTGCTGATATAAATCACACATTTTTTTAGTTTAAATAATTTTTATTTTTTAATTGCAATTGACACACAATATTATATTAATTTCAGGTGTATGTTCCATGATTAGATATTTATATAGCTTACTAAGTGATCATCCTGATAAGTCTAATATTTACCTGACACCATACATAGTTATTGTAGTATTATTGATTATATTCCCTATGCTGTACTTTTAATCCCAGTGATTATTCTGTAACTACCGATTTGTACTTCTCAAAACCTTCACCTTTATAACCCATTTCCTCAACCCTCCTCCCACCTAGCAACTGTTAAAATGTTCTCTGAATCTATGAATCTGTTTCTGTCCTGCTTATTTATTATATTTTCCAGATTATACATATAAGTGAAAGCATATGGTATTTGTCTTTCTCTGTCTGACTTATTTCTCTCAGCACAATACCCTCTACATCCATCATGCTGTACAGATGGCAAGATTTCATTCTTTATTTTATGGCTGAGTCATATTCCATTGTATACATGCACCACTTCTTTATCCATCACCTATTGATGGACACTTAGGTTGCTTCCATATCGTGGAATAATGCTGCAATGAACATATGCTTGTATATGTCTTTTAAATTTAGTGTTTTTTTGGTTAAATAACCACAAGTGAAATTGCTGGGTCCTTCTTTGTCTTTTTTTATATAGCCTTTGTTTTAAAATCTATTTTTGTCTGGTATAAGTATTACTACCTCCATTTTTGTTGTTGTTGTTATTTGTTTCCATTTTCATAAAATAGCCTTTTCCATCCCTTTGTTTTCAGTCTCTGTGTGTCTTCAGATCTGAAGTGAGTCTTTTGTAGACAACATATAAAAGGATCTTGTTTTATTATCCATTCTACCACCCTATGTCTTTTGATTGAAGCATTTAATCCATTTACATTTAAAGTAATTATTGATGAGTCCCAGCAACAACGACAACAACAAAAATCACAGACATTCCAGAAAACTGGGATCTTAAGCCAGCCAAAGGAATGACATTTCAATTTTTCATTTTTTATTTTTTTATTATTACTTTGTTAGCTTTTTTTTTTGCTTTTTTCTTTGTTCTCCTTTTTTTGTTTGTTCCTTTATTTCCTACTTCTTTTCATATTATTTTTTCAACCACGTGAGCATCAGCCCCGTGAGCAGCCTGCCTCGGGCCTAAGAGCAGCAGCCTCATGTGGCCTGCCCCTGTCCAAGGAGCAGCAGCTGTGTGAGCGGCCCGCTTCCCTGTCCGAGGAGCAGCAACCACGTGAGCAGTCTGACCTGTCCGAGGAGCAGCAGCCGCACAAGCAGTCTACCTATATCTGAGGAGTGGCAGCCCTGCGCAGCCCGCCCCCATCTGAGGAGCAGCAGCTGTGCACAGCCCGCACCCTGCACTAGTCCGAGGAGCAGCAGCCGCACAAGCAGCCTGCACAATTCCAAGAAGCAGCAGCCGCACAAGCAGCCTGCCCCCATCTGAGGAGCAGCAGCAAGCGGCCCGTCCCCATCCATCTGAGGAGCAGCAGTTCTGCTCCGGTCCGAGGAGCAGCAGGAGCAGCAGCAGCCCACCCCGGTCCGAGGAGCAGCAGCCACACGAGCAGACCACCCACATCCAAGAAGCGGCAGCCCTGCACAGCACGCACCGGTTCGAGGAGCAGAGCCACAACAGCCTGCACCTGCCCAACGAGCAGCAGCTGGGTGAGTGGCACATTCCCGTCCGAGGAGGAGCAGCCATGCGTGCAGCTCATTCCTGTACAAAGAGCAGCAGCCTCGAAAGCAGCCCACCCCCATCTGAGGAGCAGCAGACTTGCAATCAACTCATCCAAGTCTAAGGAGCAGTAGCCCCACAAGCAGCCCACCACATCAGAGGAACAACAGCAACATGCAGCCAGCTCCCATTCAAGGATCAGCAGCCACATGAGCAGTCCACCCCAGTTCAAGGAGTAGCAGCTGCGTGTGTAGCCCGCCCCCATCCAAGAAAAAACAGCCTCATGATCAGCACACCATCTGTCTGAGGAACAGCAGCTGTGTGTGAAGCCTCCCCCCACCAGCCAGAGGAGCCACCACAGCTGTGAACAGCACCCACCAGAGGAGCTGCTGCCAACTGAGGAGCAGCTGCAACCACAACCGCCAGAGGAGCAACCACAGCTTGAGGAGCCACTACCACCCAAGGAGCAGCCCCTGAATGACTCAACAACTAGATATGTCGGTGAGATCAAACATGGGTAGACAAAGAAACCCGCAAAGGAAAGAAAAGGAGGACTCACCAGAAAAGCAGCTAAGTGAAACAGAGGCATGCAGCATGATAGAAAAAGAATTCAGATTAAGGGTCCTAGAATGCATAAACCAGATGGAGGAAAAAATCAACAACTTATGCAAGAATAAAGAAGAAACGGATGAAAAATCAACAATTTATGTAATAATCAAAAAGAAATGGATGAAAAAATCAATAACTTATGTAAGAACCAAGAAGAAATGAAGAGTGATATAGCTGCAATAAAAAACACCGATGAAAGGTTCAACATAGACTAGGAGAAGCGGAGGACTGACTTAGCGAAGTAGAAGGCAGGGAAACAAAACACACCCAAACCGAACTGTAATTGGAGAAAAAAATTAAAAGACAGGAGGAGAACCTAAGGGAGCTATGGGACAACATGAAATGAAACAACATACGAAAAATAGGGGTGCCAGAACACCAGAAAGAGGAACAAGGGTTAGAAAACCTATTTGAAGAAATAATATCAGAAAACTTCCCTGAGGTGGGGAAGAAAAAAGTCACACAAGCACAGAGAGTCCCAAACAAGGTAAACCCGAAAAGACCCACACCAAGACACATCATAATTACCATGGCAAATGTTCAGGACAAAGAGAGAATCTTACAGGCTGCAAGAGAGAGACGGAAAGTTACATACAAGGGATCTCCCATTAGATTATCAAATGATTTCTCAACAGAAACACATCAGGCCAGAAAAGAATGGACGGAAATTTACAAAGTGATGGAAAGCAAAGGACTGAATACAAGAATACTCTATCCAGCAAGGCTATCATTCAAAATTGAAGGGGAAATAAGAAGCTTCACAGACAAAAAAAAGGCTAAGGGAGTTTATCAACACCAAGCCAGCAATGCAAGAAATGCTAAAGGGACTTGTGTAAAAAGAAGAAATAAAAAGCTAGGAAAGAAAACAGGCACAAAAAATAGAAATGGCTACAAACAAGTACCTTTCAATAATAACTTTAAACGTAAATGGACTAAATGGTCCAATCAAAAGACATCGAGTGGCTGAATGGATAAAGGAACATGACCCATATATTTGCTGTCTACAAGAGACGCACCTCAGAATAAGGAACTCACACAGACTGAAAGTGAAGGGATGGAAAAATATCTTTCAGGCAAATGAAAATGAAAAAAAAAGCTGGGTAGCAATACTTATATCAGACAAAATAGACCTCAAAGTGAAGGCCATAACAAGAGATAAGGAAGGCCACTTCATAATACTAAAGGGATCGATACAACAAGAGGATATAACCCTGATAAACATATATGCACCCAATGCAGGAGCACCCAAATACATTAAAAAAAAAACTCCTGGAAGTTATCAAGGGAGAGATCGACAAAAATACAATCATAGGAGGGGAGTTTAATACACCACTGACATCACTGGATAAATCCTCTAGACAAAAAATCGGCAAAGAAACAGCAATCCTAAATGACTCACTAGATAAGATGGACTTAATTGACATCTTCAGAACATTTCACCCCAAAGCCACAGAATATACGTTCTTCTGAAGTGCTCATGGGACATTTTCAAAAATAGACCACATATTGGATCACAAACAAAGTCTCCCCAAATTCAAGAAGATTGAAATCCTACCAAGCATCTTCTCAGTCCACAATGGCATAATATTAGAAATAAACTACAATAAAAACAACCCAAAATACTCAAACACTTGGAAGCTGAATAGCATGTTCTTAAATATTGAATGGGTTACCAATGAGATCAAAGAAGAAATTAAAAACATCCTGGAAACTAATGACAATGAAAACACAGCAATCCAAAACCTATGGGACACAATGAAAGCAGTCCTGAGAGGGAATTTATAGCTCTACAGGCCTATCTCAAAAAACAAGAAATAATGGTAGTAAATCATCTAACTGTGCATCTCAAAGAATTAGAAAGAGAGCAACAAGAAAAGCCCAGAGTGAGCAGACGGAAGGAGATAATAAAGAGAAGAGAAGAGAAGAGAAGAGAAGAGAAGAGAAGAGAAGAGAAGAGAAGAGAAGAGAAGAGAAGAGGAGAGAAGAGAAGAGAAGAGAAGAAATAGATGACATAGAGACCAAAAAAACAATACAGAAAATAAATGAAACCAAGAGCTGGTTCTTTGAAAGGATAAACAAGATTGATGGACCTCTAGCCAGGCTCACCAAGAAGCAAAGAGAGAGGACCCAAATAAACAAAATCAGAAATGATAGAGGCAACATAACAACAGACCCCACAGAAATACAAATGATTGTTAAAAAATACTTTGGGCAACTCTACTCCAACAAACTAGACAATCTGGAGGAAATGGACATATTCCTAGAAAAATACAACATTCCAAAACTCAAACAGGAAGAATCTAAAAATCTCAATAGGCCAATAAATATGGAAGAAATTGAAGCAGTCATCAAAAAGCTTCCAACAAACAAAAGCCCAGGACCAGACAGCTTCACAGGGGAGTTTTACTAAATATTCAACGAAGAACTAAAACCTATCCTCCTCAGACTACTACAAAAAACTCAAGAGGAAGGAACACTTCCAAGCTCATTCTATGAAGCCAGCATCACCCTAATAGCAAAACCAGGTAAAGACACACAATGAAAGAGAATTACAGGACAATATCTCTCATGAACATAGATGCCAAAATCCTCAACAAAATCTTAGCAAATCGGATCCAGCAGTATATCAGAAAGATCATACACCATGACCAAGTAGGATTTATCCCGGGGATGCAAGGGTAGTACAATATCCCCAAATCAATAAACGTGATACATCACATAAACAAATTGAAAGAAAAAAACCACATGGTCATATCAATTGATGCAGAAAAAGCATTTGACAAAATCCAACACCCATTTTTGATAAAAACTCTCAGCAAGGTGGGAATAGAAGGATCATATCTCAATGTAATAAAAGCCATATATGACAAACCCACAGCCAACATCATACTCAATGGACAAAAACTAACACCATTTCCCCTAAGAACAAGAACAAGACAGGGATGCCCACTCTCACCACTCCTGTTTGACATAGTACTGGAAGCATTAGCCATTGCAATTAGACAAGAAGAAGAAATAAAAGGCATCCAAATTGGAAAAGAAGAAGTAAAACTGTCCTTATTTGCAGATGACATGATATTGTACATAAAAAACCCTAAAGACTCCATCAAAAAACTATTAGACTTAATAAATGAATTTGGCAATGTAGCAGGATACAAAATTAATGACAAGAAATCTATGGCATTTGTATACACCAATAGTGAACTTACAGAAAGAGATACTAAAAAAGCAATCCCATTTACCATCGCACCAAAAAAATTCAGATACCTAGGAATAAACTTAACTAAAGAGGTAAAAGACCTCTACTCAGAAAACTACAGGACGTTGAAAAAAGAGATAGAGGAAGACATAAACAGATGGAAGAACATTCCATGTTCTTGGATTGGTAGAATCAACATCATTAAAATGTCCATACTACCCAAAGCAATCTATAAATTGAATGCACATCTCATTAAAATACCAGGGGCATATTTCACAGACCTAGAACGAACTCTCCAAAAATTCATCTGGAATTAAAAAAAAGACCCCGAATAGCTTAGCGATCCTGAGAAAGAACAAAATAGGTGGGATCTCAATACCAGATATCAACCTGTATTACAAAGCCACTGTTCTCAAAACTGCCTGGTACTGGCACAAGAACAGACATATAGATCAATGGAATAGAATAGAGAGCCCAGAAATCAGCCCGAACCAATATGCTCAATTAATATTTGACAAAGGAGGCAAGAACATACAATGGAGTCAAGATAGTCTCTTCAATAAATGGTGTTGGGAAAATTGAATAGATACATGCAAAAAATTGAAACTAGACCACCAACTTACACCATACACAAAAATAAACTCAAAATGGATAAAGGAATTAACCATAAGATGGGAAACCATAAAAATACTAGAAGAATCCAAAGGCAACAAAATCTCAGACATATGCCAAAGCAATTTCTTCACCGATACAGCTCCTAGGGCATTGGAAACTAAAGAGAAAATAAACAAATGGGACTACATCAAAATAAAAAGCTTTTGCACAGCAAAAGAAACCATCAACAAAACAACAAGAAAGCCCACTGCATGGGAGAACATATTTGCCAATGTTATCATCAATGAGGGTTTAATCTCCAACATTTATAGGGAACTCATACACCTTAACAAAAGGAAGATAAAGAATCCAATCAAAAAATGGGCAAAGGACCTAAATAGACACTTTTCAAAAGAGGACTTTCAGAAAGCCAAGAGACATATGAAAACATGCTCAAAGTCACTAATCATCTGAGAAATGCAAGTCAAAACAACAATGAGGTACCATCTCACACCTGTCAGAGTGGCTATCATCAACAAATCAACAAATGACAAGTGCTGGTGAGGATGCAGCGAAAAAGGAACACTCTTGGACTGCTGGTGGGAATGCAGACTGGTGCAGCCACTCTGGAAGACAGTATGGAGTTTCCTCAAAAAAACTAAAAATGGAACTTCCATTTGATCCCGTGATCCCACTTCTAGGAATATATCCCAAGAAAACAGAAACACCAATCAGAAAGGATATATGCACCCTATGTTCATAGCAGCACAATTCACCATAGCTAAGATCTGGAAACAGCCTAAGTGCCCATCAGTAGATGAATGGATTAGAAAACTGTTGTACATCTACATGATGGAATACTATGCTGCTGTAAAAAAGAAGGAATTCTTACCATTTGCAACAGCATGGATTGAACTGGAGAGCATTATGCTAAGTGAAATAAGCCAGTCAATGAAGGAAAAATACCACATGATCTCACTCATTTATGGATAATAAAGACCATTATAAACTTATGAACAAAAATAGATACAGAGGCAGAGCAGCCTTGAACAGACTGTCAAACTACAGTGGGAAGCCCGGGGCGGGTTGGGGGACAGGAGGGGGGGGGGTAAGAGATCAACCAAAGGACTTGTATGCATGCATATAAGCATAACCAATGGACATAAGACACTGGGTGGTAGGGGAGGCCAGGGGATTGTCAATGGCGGGGAAAAAATGAGACATATGTAATACTCTTTGTAATACTTTAAGCAATAAAACAATTTAAAAAAAAGAAGAGGAAGAAGAAGAAAAAGGTAAAGATACAAATTATGAACAACAAATACACATCTATCAACAAGTGAATCCAAAAATCAAGTGAATAAAATTATCTGATGCACAGAAGAAAAAAAAAGTAATTATTGACTAACTAGAGGCCTGGTGCACAAAAATTTGTGCACTGGGGGGGGGGATCCCTCAGCCCGGCCTGTGCCCTCTCACAGTCTGGGACCCCTCAGGGGATGTCCACCTGCTGGCTTAGGCCTGCTCTCTGGTTGATCCGGCCTAAGCTGGCAGTCAGACATCCCTCTGGCAACCCGGGAGCCCTCGGGAGATGTCCACTAGCCCGCGGGGAGTAGGCCTAAGCTGCAGTTGGACCTCCTTAACACTGCTGAGGGGGTGGGAGAGGCTCCTGCCACCACCACTGTGCTGGCAGCCATCAGCCTGGCTTGTGGCTGAGCAGAGCTCCTCCTGTGGGAGCGCACTGACCACTAGGGGGCAGCTCCTTCATTGAGCATCTGCCCCTTGGTGGTCAGTGTGTGTCATAGTGACCAGTCATTCCCAGTCATTCTGCTGTTAGGGTCAGTTTGCACATCACCCTTTTATTATATAGAATAGAGGACTAGAGCAGGTGTGGGGGCCGGCTGGTTTGCCCTGAAAAGTGTCCTGGATCAGGGTGGGGGTCCCGCTGGGGTGCCTGGCCAGCCTGGGTGAGGGGCTGATGGCCGTTTTCAGGCTGGCCACCACCCCCGCCCCCCCCGGAAACCCAAGCTCCCCGCCCCTCCTTTTTTTCTTTTCTTTTTTTTCCCTGGGATTTATTTATCTTCTATAATTGAAACTTTGTAGCCTTGAGTGGATGCCACGGCTGGCTGGAAGCAGGTGTCTGGGGTTTATTTATCTTCTATAATTGAAAATTTGCAGCCTTGAACAGAGCCCAAGACTGGCCAGGGCAGGCAGGAAGCTTGGCTTCCTCCGTTGAGGGCGGCAACCCAAGTCTCCTGCTCACTCCAGCTCCGTGGCCGCTGCCATCTTAGTTGGGTTAATTTGCATACTCACTCCTGATTGGCTGGTGGGCGTGGCTGGTGGGCGTGGCTTGAGCATAGCGGAGGGACGGTCCATTTCCATGTTTCTTTTTTATTATATAGAATATGTGTTTTTTGCCATTTTGTTATTCACATTTTTTATCTTTTTTTTTTCCTTCATAAAGAATACCTTTTAACATTTCTTCTAATACTGGTTGGGTGGTGATGAACTCTTAACTTTTTTGTCTGGAAAGCTCTTTATCTGTTCTTTGATTCTAAATGACAACTTTGCTTAGTAGAATAATCTTAGTTGTAGGTCCTTGCTTTTCAGCACTTTGAATATTTCTTGTTGATCCCTTCTGGCCTGTAAAGTTTCTGTCTTTAACTTTTGCCATATTAACTATGATGTGTCTTGGTGTGGGCCTCTTTGGGTTCATCTTGTTTGGGACTCTCTGCCCTTCCTGTATGTGTATGTCCACTTCCTTCACCTGGATAAAGCTTTCTGTCATTAATTTTTTTCACATAGGTTCTCAATTTCTTGCTCTCTCTCTTCTCCTTCTGGCATCCCCATGATGAAAATGTTGGTATGCTTGAAGCTGTCCCAGAGCTTCCTTATACTATCTTCACTTTTTCTGTAGTTTTTTTTTTCCCTTTTGCTGTTCTGATTGGGTGTTTTCTACATCCTTATCTTCCAAATATCTGATTTGATCCTCTGCTTCATCTACTCCACTGATGAGACTTAGGTTGCTTCCATATCTTGGCTATTGTAAATAATGCTGCAATGAACTATGGATGAATATATCTTTTTGCTGTACTGTTTTAGGTCTTATTCTATTGTATTTTTTATTTTGTAGTATATTCTTTATTTCTGACCAATTCTTTTTTATGTTTGTTTTCTATCTCCACTTTTATGTTTCCTATGGCTTTGTTGAAGTTCTCACTAAGTACATCTACTTTCCCCCCAAGGTCATTAGCATCATTATAACTAGTGTTTTGAACTCTGCATCTAGTAGATTGCTTATTTCTAATTTGTTTAGTTCTTTTTCTGGAGTTTTGTTCTGTTCTTTCATTTGGGACATATTTCTTGGTCTCATTTTGTCAGTTTTCCTGTGTTTTATTCTATGTATTAGGTAGAGCTGTTGCATCTCCTGATCTGGTAAAGTGGTCTTATGTAGTAGGTGTCCTGTAGGGTTGGTCCAGTGGCACAGCCTCCTTGATCAATCTAGCTGGGCACTCCAGATATATACCTTCCTGTTGTAGTTGAGTCTTCATTGTTGTTGATACCTCAAATGAAGGGATTTACACCCAGGCTAATTGGTTTTGTGGACTGCTTGCAAACACTGTCAAGGGTCAGCTGTGCAGGGGCCCACCCCATGGAGTAGGACTTACTTCAGTGGGGCTCTGGTGCCTGCTAAGTCCACCCTTTGAGTGTGTGCCTTGTGAAGGAGGTTGGCTAGTGCTTCAATATGGTCTGAAAATGTCCACCAGGTGCACTGGCTCTGGGGCCTCCCAGGAGTTAACAGGCCAAGTTCAGCTTCTATCTGTGCCCTGACTGGGGCCATCTGGAATGAACTACAAAGAAATCTGAAGATGGCTGCTACTTGTACTAGGCTTGGATATACCCATGAGAGGCCAAGCTGTGAAACAAGGACAGCTTCCACTAGTGCCAGGCACCACTTATCAAGAGGTATGTGGTGGGATTCCAAATATGGCTGCCGACGGGAAGGCAGACTGCAAGATAGTGCATAAGAGAATGAAGGGAGAGTGTATGGTCGCACAGGGAGTGTGAGTTGAGGGAGAGCTATACTCCAGGAGACTGTGGGGGATTGCCAGACGGGGTTCCCCTGACTGGGCAACCTCCACTGCTGCTGGGATCCATCCCCCCGGAGCGACCAGCTCTGATGCGGAGACTGCGCCATCTTGAAGGGGAGAGTGGATGTTGTCAGAAGTCTGAAAATCCCGGGAATCTACAAAAACAGCACCCAGTGAACACCTGTGAACCCGGGAACACTGGTCCCCAAGTGGCGTGAGCACGCAGATTCGGAGGAGCTCTGCACCACCTCATCGAAAGGTCAGATTTCGCCTGGGATAAGGTGATGTCTGTCGTCTGGGCATGCGGGAGCTGGAGGATCCAGGGAAGTCTGCACCCTAAAAAGTCCGCAGCCATTGGGGCTAGCGTGATCCGTGAATGTGGAAGTGGATCTGCAGGGCTGCTAGCAGAAGGGAACTCTAAAAGCAACCATAGCTGAACTGGGCACAAAAGGGCAGTGTAAAAATTTTAACAGTGTGCCAGCTGCTTAGACACAAGGGGAAAAAAGACTGCACAGACTTGCGCCACAACACTGGAGTTCGCGCACTTATTCTGGCTCTTCTCTCTCTCTCTCTCTCTTCCTCTTTAAAACCTTGTTTTTGATTGATTACTAAGCCTAATACATAAGATCACCCAATTGGGGACACTCTAAGAAACTGCAGGGGAAAGTTGTTTTTGTGGAACCTGGGGATCAGAGCAGGGAATAAAGATCAGAGAACCAGCTCTGGGGCGGCTCATTCCCCCAAACCAGCATTAAGTGCCACAGGGAAAACAAAATCTAAACACTAGCTAGAGAAGACCTATAGACCCGGAGGTCAATCCACAAACACTGCCACCCAGGGGTTGAATCACAAATTGACTCTTGTGTAAATACAAATAAAGGATCATAAGAAACAAAGAAGTACAGCCTGCTTAAAAATCAGGACAGTGGCCTAAACACTGAGGAGCAGTGGAACACAGGGAACCTCAATACTGTCCTGACTACGAAACAGGTGTGCCAAACAGAACAGTAGAGGAAGTGAATGACCTTCATTACTGCACATTTTTATTTTTTTCATCTTTTACTTAAGAAACTATTTTTTTCTTTTTTCCTCACTTGATTTTAACTTTTTAAATATTACATTTTTATTTTTAATCAGTATTATTACTACTACTATTTTAACTTTTTTAAGTGTGATTTTATTTCCTCTTTATTTTATTTTGAGATTAGTGTTCTACATTCTATTTTCATATTTCCTTTAGCATCATTTTACTCTATCTCAACTTTACCTTATGCCAACCCTCTCTTCCTCACTTTTCCCCTTTTGTTGTCCTGTTTCTCCTACCCTATTCCTGCTTTAAATTTTCCCTATTCCTTCTTTTTACCCCCTGTTAAAATTTCACTCTACTTATATATCTAATTTCCAGTCCCCTGCTCTAAGTCCATACACACCTCTCTCTTCTCTTTCTTCACTATCCAAATTTTTTTTCTCTCTGTCCTTTTGTTGTTGTTTGCTTGATTGTTGATTATATTGGTTTTTTTATGCTTGCTTGTGAGATTGTTTTGCCTTTTCTTTTTGTTTTTTGTTTGTTTTTTGCTTCTGTTTTCCCTTGCCTCGCTTGATATTAGTTGTTGTTTATAGTTTGCATTCACCTCTAGGTATTTGTTACTGGCATTTGTTAGGATTAGTGGCTGTTCTATTGGAAGTTTTCTCCCCATATAAATAGTTTTTTCCCCTCTTCTTTTTTATTCTTGTTCTTTTCTCTCTTACTTTTTTCCTTTTCCCAATTTAATTTTTTCACTCTTTTTTTTCCTCCGTTTTTTCTCATCTTTCTTTCTTATTCTCTAATTCTCTTTTCTCTGGTGGTCACCTTTATTTGGGGTTATTAGTATTGTGAATACATTTGTGTTCAGTGTCTTGTGCATTGTGCCTTGTTGCATTGTATTTTGTACCTTTAAATCAATGCAGGAGAGAGAGAACTACATAACCAGACACCCGAAGAAGAGAGATCATGGGGAGACAAAGAAACAGCCTGCATATGAAAGAAAAGCAGGCATTACCAGAAACGGAAGTAAACAAAATGGAGGCAAGCAACCTGTCAGAGAAAGAATTCAGAGAAATGGTCCTAAGGTGGATGAAAAGAATGGAAGACAAATTCAACAATATGTGTAAGAACCAGGAGGAAATGTACAAGAACCAAGAAGACATGAAAAATGACATCACTGCATCAACAGTAGACTAGAAGAAGCAGAGGACCGCATCAGTGAGCTAGAAGACAAGGTAGAAAAAAATACCCAAGCAGAGCAGCTTCCACAAAAAAAAGAAATTTAAAAGCAGGAAGAGAGCCAAAGAGAATTTGGGACAACACAAAATGAAACAACATCCGCATAATAGGGGTGCCAGAAGAAGAGGAAACTGAGCAAGGAATAGAAAACCTGTTTGAAGAAATAATGACAGAAAACTTCCCTGATATAGGGAAGAAAAAACTCACACAAATCCAAGAAGCTCACAGAGTCCCAAACAAAATGAACCCCAAAAGACAGACACCAAGGCACATTATAATTAAATTGGCAAACACCAACGACAAAGTAAGAATCTTAAAAGTGGCCAGAGAGAGACAGAAAGTTACCTACAAAGGATCCCCCATCACACTAGCAACTGATGTCTCAACAGAAACACATCAGGCAAGAAGGGAATGGAATGAAATATACAAAGCCATGCAAAGAAGGGTCTGAATCCAAGAATACTGTACCCAGCAAGGCTATCAATCAAAATTGAGGGTGAAATCAGGAGCTTCACAGACAGAAAAGGACTAAGAGAATTTATTACCACCAAACCAGCAATGCAAGAAATGCTAAAGGGTCTCCTGTTAAAAGAAGAAATAGGAAGTGAAGAAGAAACACAGGGGTAAAAAATAAAAATGGTGACAAACAAGTACCTATCAATAATAACTTTAAATGTAAATGGATTAATTGCCCCAATCAAAAGACATAGGGTAACTGAGTGGATAGGAAAACATGACCCATATGGCTGCTGTCTACAGGAAACCCACCTCAGAAAAAAAGATGCACACAGACTGATGGTGAAAGGATGGAAAAAGATTTTTCAGGCAAATGGAAATGAAAACAAAAGCTGGGGTAGCAATACTTATATCTGACAAATTAGATCATAAAGTGAAGGACATAAAAAAGAGATAAGGAATGCCACTTCATAATACTAAAGGGAGAAATTCAACAAGAAGAAATAACTCTGGTAAACATATATGCACCCAATATGGGAGCACCCAAATACATAAAAAAAAACTTCTGGAAGAGATCAAGGGAGATATTGACAGCAATACAATCACACTAGGGGACTTTAATACCCCACTATCACCATTGGACAAATCCTCTAAAAAAAATCAGCAAAGAAACATCAATCCTAAATGACTCACTAGATCAGATGGAATTAATTGACATCTTCAGAACATTTCACCCCAAAGCAACAGAATATACATTCTTCTCAAGTGCACGTGGGTCATTTTCAAAGATAGACCATATATTGGGTCACAGGCAAAGTCTCTTCAAATTCAAGAAGATAGAAATCATATCAAGCATCTTCTCAGATCACAATGGCATAAAACTGGAAATCAACTATAATAAAAACAATAACAAAAAATCAAACACACAGAGACTAAATAGCATGCTATTAAACAATGACTGGATTACCAGAGATCAAAGAAGAAATAAAAAACTTCATGGCAACAAACGTCAATGAAAACACAACTATCCAAAACCTATGGGACACAGAGAAAGCAGTCTTGAGAAGGAAGTTCATAGCTCTACAAGCCTACTGCAAAAAAACAAGAAACAATGGTAATAAATTACCTAACCCTACAACTCAAAGAGTTAGGAAGAAAGCAACAAGAAAAGCCCAGTGTAGGCAGAAGGAAGGAAATAATAAAGATCAGAGCAGAGATAAATGACATGGAGACCAAGAAAACTATACAAAAGATCAACAAAACCAAGAGCTGGTTCTTTGAAACAATAAACAAGATTGATGAACCTCTCTAGACAGGCTCACCAAGAAACAAAGAGAGAGGACCCAAATAAACAAAATCAGAAATGAAAGAGGAGAAATAACAAGAGCCCCCACAGAAATACAAAGGATTGTTAAAAAATACTATGAACAACTCCATTCCAACAAACTGGACAACCTTGAGGAAATGACATATTCCTAGAAAAATACAACTTTCCAAAATTCTATCAGGAAGAATCTAAAAATCTCAATAGGCCAATAACTATGGAAGAAATTGAAGCAGTAATCAAAAAGTTTCCAGCAAACAAAAGCCTGGGGCCAGACGGCTTCACATGGGAGTTCTACCAAACATTCAAGGAAGAACTAAAACTTATCCTCCTCAGACTACTACAAAAAATTCAAGAGGAAGGGCTCATTCTATGAAGCCAGCATCACCCTAATACCAAAAGCAGATAAAGGCAACACAATGAAAGAGAATTACAGGCCAACATCCCTCATCAACATAGATGCCAAAATCCTCAACAAAATTCTAGCAAATCGGATCCAGCAATACATCAGAAAGAACATACACCATGACCAAGTAGGATTTATCCCAGGGATGCAAGGATGGTACAATATCTGCAAATCAATAAACATGATACATCACATAAACAAATTGAAAGAAAAAAACCACATGGTCATATCAATTGATGCAGAAAAAGCATTTGACAAAATCCAACACCCATTTTTGATTAAAAAAAAAAAATTCTCAGCAAGGTGCGAATAGAAGGATCATACCTCAACATAATAAAAGCCATATATGACAAACCCACAGCCAACATCATACTCAATGGGCAAAAACTGAAACCATTTCTCCTAAGAACAAGAACAAGACAGGGATGCCCACTCTCACCACTCCTGTTTGACATAGTACTGGAAGTATTAGCCATTGCGATTAGCAACAAGAAGAAATAAAAGGCATCCATATTGGAAAAGAATAAGTAAAACTGTCCTTATTCTCAGATGACATGATATTGTACATAAAAACCCTAAAGACTCCATCAAAAAACTATTAGACTTAGTAAATGAATTTGGCGATGTAGCATGATACAAAATTAATGCCAAGAAATCTATGGCATTTTTATACACCAATAGTGAACTTACAGAAAGAGAGACTAAAAAAGCAATCCCATTAACCATCACATCAAGAAAATTAAGATACCTGGGAATAAACTTAACTGAAGAGGTAAAAGACCTATATGAGGAAAACTACAGGACACTGAAAAAAGAGATAGAGGAAGATATAAACAGATGGAAGAACATACCGTGTTCATGGATTGGTAGAATCAACATCATTAAAATGTCCATACTACCCAAAGCAATCTATAGATTCAATGCATTCACAATTAGAATACCAAAGTCATATTTCACAGACCTAGAAAGAACTCTCCAAAAATTCATCTGGATTAATAAAAGACCCCCAAATAGCCACAGCAATCCTGAGAAAGAAGAACAAAGTAGGTGGGATCTCAAAACCAGATTTCAAGCTGTATTACTATGCCACTGTTCTGAAAACAGCCTGGTACTGGCACAAGGACAGACATATAGACCAATGGAATAGAATAGAGAACCCAGATATCGACCCAAACCACTATGCTCAATTAATATTTGACAAAGGAGGCATGAACATACAATGGAGTCAAGACAGTCTCTTCAATAAATGGTGTTGGGAAAATTGGACAGATACATGCAAAAAAATGAAACTAGACCACCAACTTACACCATACACAGAAATAAACTCAAAATGGATAAAGGACTTAAACATAAGATGGGAAACCATAAAAATACTAGATGAATCCACAGGCACGAAATCTCAGACATATGCTGGAGCAATTTCTTCTCTGATACATCTCCTAGGGTATTGGGAACTAAAGAGAAAATAAACAAAATAAAAAGCTTCTGCACAGCAAAAGAAACCATCAACAAAACAACAAGAAAGCCCACTGTATGGGAGAACATATTTGCCAATGTTATCACCGATAAGGGTTTAATCTCCAACATTTACAGGGAACTCATACAACTTAATAAAAGGAAGATAAATGATCCAATAAGAAAATGGGCAACGGACCTCAATAGATAATTTTTGAAAGAAGACTGAAGGAAGGCCAAGAGACATAAGAAAACATGCTCAAAGTCACTAATTATCTGAGAGATGAAAATCAAAACAACAATGTAGTACCATCTCACACCTGTCAGAATGGCAATCATCAACAAATCAGCAAAGGACAAGTGCTGGTGAGGATGGGGAGAAAAAGGAACCCTCTCGCACTGCTGGTGGGAATGCAGACTGGTGTTGCCACTGTGGAGAACAGTATGGAGTTTCCTCAAAAAACTAAACATGTAACTCCCATTTGACCCCGTGATCCCACTTCTAGGAATATATCCCAAGAAAACAGAAACACCAATGAGAAAGAGTATATGCACCCCTATGTTCATAACAGCATAATTCACCATAGCTAAGATTTGGAAACAGCCTAAATGCCCATCAGCAGATGAGTGGATTAAAAAACTATGGTACATCTATACAATGGAATACTATGCTGCTATAAAAAAGAAGGAATTCTTATCATTTGCAGCATCATGGATGGAACTGCAGAGCATTATGCTAAGTGAAATAAGCCAAGCAATGAAAGAAAAATACCACATGATCTCACTCATTTATGGAAAACAAAGAACATTATAACGTGATGAACAAAAAGATAGATACAGAGGCAGTAAAGCATCGAACAGACTGTCAAATTACAGCGGGAAGGCTGGGGAGTGTTTGGAAGGGGGGGAAAGAGATCAACTGAAGGACTTGTATGCATGCATATAAGCACAACCAATGAACACAGACACTGGGGGGTGGGTGTGATGAGGGCATGCAACAGGGGTTAGGGGAGGCTGAGGGAAGGTCAATGGGGGAAAAAAAGAGATATATGTACTACTATGTGTAATACTTTAAACAATAAAAAAAGAAGAAAAAGAGGTATATGGCATGCTGAGGCCAGTAGCTACTCATTTTTATAGATTTTAGGAAAGTCTGAGGCATGAGCCAAGATAGGCCATTTGTATGGAAAAGCCACTGGAAATGGCTGGGACGGCCTACAGTTTGGATGTTGTGGGGTCTCAGGGAAACACCAGTGCAGGAATAACAGTATTAGCCAGGATGATGGAGACTCAAATAGGATACAGGCCTACTTGCTGTATGGTTGGGAGGGCTCAGCAAAGGAATAATGGCCTGTGCCAACATTTCTGTCTGGGAGAAAGCTTTCCCTTCAGCTCTCACTCTGATGCAAGACTACTCAGTTTCTCCCTAGAATTCTCTGTTGCCTGCTCCAGTGCTGAAGCTCAGAGCAAGTGAGTCCAAGTAAATGCATGTATGGGCCCTTTAAGAGGAATCCATGTGTGGGCCCTTTAAGCCTCGCAGCCCTCTGTCTCCCTCAGCCTCAATCCCGAATTATTTTCTCTGCCTGAAAATATGGGAACTTCTCTTCCTGTCACTGGAATCCTGGGCTTGGGGTCCTGGTGTGGGGTTGGGAGCCCTTGCTCCTCAGTGGGGACCTGTATACCCAAGAAAAACTTCCAGATTTTTATCCGTGATGAGTGGGTGTGGGACCACCCATTCCATGTCTCCACCCCTCTTACTAATCTCAATATGGCTTTTGCTTTAAATCCTTATTTGTAGGACTTCTGTTCACCTAGATTTCAGATGTTTATTATAATGGTTGTTCTATGGTTTAGTTGTAATTTTGATGTGGTTGTGGGAGGATATGAGTGTAGTTTTTACTTACACTGCCATCTTGACCAGAATCCTAGATATTCTTATTTATATAGGTTTTTCTTTTACTTTTCTCATATTTATTTTCCCTCCTTTCCATCAAAACTTATACATCTGAAGTCTCACTTTCTCAGAGCCCTCCTTTCTGTCTATCCAAGTGGCAAACAGTCATGGTAATTTCATCAATACCCACTCACTAGTAGGATGGGTGAGAATCACTCTCATCCTCTGTTTAATAGGTGCTCTTTGGTGCTTCAAAGGCTGTTTGTTTCAGGCACATGAAAAAATGGTTTGGAACTATGCTAGGGAAAGTGGAGTGTTCATCTGTAAATAAGGTGGAATAGAAGGATTCCAAGATGGCAGTGGATTAAGTGGAAGATACACTGACATTCTCCCAAGACCAAATTAGAATTAGCACTAAAATATACTCAATGGGCAAAAATTAAAACCATTTTCCCTAAGAATAGGAACAAGACAAGAATGTCCACTTTTACCACTCTTATTCAACATAGTACTAAAAGTCCTAGCCATAGCAATCAGACAAGAAAATAATTAGAAGGCATCCAAATTGGAAAGGAGGAAGTAAAATTGTCATTATACATGGATGACATCATATTATACATAGAAAACCCTAAAGACTCCACCAAAAAACTACCAGATTTAATAAACAAATTCAACAATGTAGCAGGATACAAAATTAACACCCAGAAATCAATGGCATTTTTATACACCAATAATGAACTCTCAGAAAGAAAAACTTTAAAAAAAAACCAATACCATTTACCATTGCAACAAAAAAATAAGATACCTTGGAATCAACTTAACCACTGAGGTAAAAGACATGTACTTGGAAAACTATAGGACATTGAAAACAGAAATAGAGGAACTTAAAAATAAATAGAAGAATATGCTGTGTTCATAGATTAGAAGAATTACCATAATTGAAATGTCCATACTACCCAAAGCAATCTATAGAATACTGTGGGAACCTTGATCAGAATACATTGGATGTTCAAGGCCAATTTAAGTGTAGGAGCCCTTTCCAGAGTAGGCTGGATGTTCAAAGCCAATTTTTCATATGCAGGTGCAAAAGCAAGGACAAAGAGATTGTACTGTATGAAATTCACGGGCATACCTTTCTATAACCCAAATATTGATGTCTTTATTTGGAAAAAAGTCTCTTTTGTCTAAGTTGGTATAAAGATGTGTTACTGACCAGCCGAGGCGAGGCTGCTTTTATGTAGGGCTGGACTGCTTTGTGTAATAGCTTTGTTAGCAATGGCTCCTGTGTTTGCTACTGTATTAGCAAGAACTACTTTGTCTAATGGCTACTTGGTAGCAATGACTACTTGGTCTGCAATAAAGCCTCTCTCCTATACACCAATGACTTCTCATATCTTCTCCATCTAATACCTGGAGTCCACGAATGTCCAGTTCTTGGGAGGGGAACTGAAGCCACACAAGTATCAATGGCATATTTCACAGATCTAGAATAAATACTCCAAAACTTTATATGGAACCAAGAGACCCAGAATAGACTCAGCAATCTTGTGAAATAAGAACAAAGTAGGAGGATCACAATACCAGATATCAGACTATACTACAAAGCCATTTTAATTAAAACAGCCTGGTACTGGCATAAGAACAGCCATACAGATCAATGGAATAGAACAGAAAACCCATAAGTAGACCCAAGCCATTGCATTAAATTAATATTTGACAAAGGAGGCAAGAGCATACAATGGAGTCAAGACAGTCTCTTCAATAAATGCTGGGAAAGTTGGGAAAATTGAACTAGACCAATGCAAAAAATGAAACTAGACCACCAACTTACACCATACACAAGAATAAACTAAAAAAAGAATAAACTCAAAATATATAAAATATTTAAATGTAAGTCATGAATCCATAAAAATCCTAGAAGAAACCATAGGTAGCAAAATCTCAGACATCTCTCATAGCGATATGTTTAGGCATACATCTCCTATGGCAAAGGAAACTAAGGAGGAAATAATCAAATGGGACTACATCCAAATGAAAAGCTTCTGCACAACAAAAGAAACCATCAACAAAATGAAAAGGGTACACACTGTATGGGAGAACATATTCACCAATGGTACATCTGTAAAGGGTTAATTTCCAAAATATATAAATAACTCAAAAAACCTAAAAGGAAGACAAAAAACCCAATAAAAAAATGAACAAAGGACCCAAATAGACACTCTCCAAAGAAGACATACAGATGGCCAAGAGACATGAAAAAATGCTCAAAGTCACTGATCATCAGAGAGATGCAAATTAAAATATCAATAATGTATCACCTCACACCTGCCAGGATAGCTACCATTAACAAATCAACAAATGACAAGTGCTGGCCAGGATGTGGAGAATGGAAACCCTAGCTACACTTCCTGTAGGAACGCAGACTGGTGCAGCCACTATGGAAAACAGTATGAAGTGTTCTCAAAAAAATTAAAAAGGAACTGCCATTTGACACAGTGATCCTACTCCTAGGAATATATCCTAAGAATCCCAAAACAGCAATCAGAAAGAATATATGCACCCTTATGTTCATAGCAACGCTATTTATAATAGCTAAGATCTGGAAACAGCCCAGTATATGAATGTATAAAAAACTATGATACATAGCAGCTATATAAAAGCAGGATCTCTTACCCTTTGAGACATCATGGAAGGACTTAGAGAGTATTATGCTAAGTGAAATAAGCCAGTCAGGGAAAGACAAGAATCACATGATGTCACTCATATGTGAAATAAAAAACAAACAAAATAAACTAGTAAACAATATAGATCCATAGATACTGAAACATGCAACTGACTGATGAATTTCAGAGGAAAGGTGGAGGGCATAATGGAAGAAATTAACCAAAGAACTTACATGCATACTAGCGGCCCGGTGCACAAAAATTCATGCACTTGGGGGGGTCCCTCAGCCCAGGCTGTGCCCTCGTGCAGACCAGGAGCCCTTGGGGGATGTCTGACTGATGGCTTAGGCCCCATCTCCCAATCGCCCCTCGACCACCGCCCCCCAATCACCATCCCCTCCCTCTGCCTGCTGGCACCCACCTTGGCTGGCCTGGCGCTGCCCGCTTGATGGCTCCACCCCCTGCTGACTGGTCATTCTGCCACTCAGTCAATTTGCACATTAGGCTTTTATTCTATAGGCTATACATAACCCATGAACACAGACAATAGTGCAGTGGGGGCAGGTACAGGGTGGAGGCAGTTAATGGGGAAAGAAAGGAGACATACTAGTATGTGATACTTTCAACAATAAAGATAAATTTTAAAATAAATAAATAAATAGAGACCCTTATAGAAAACCTTACATTAACAGATTTAGCATCAAACTACTGTTTCATTCCTACTGCATCAGCTATCTTAGCAGATATTCACAGCCACTTCTTAGTGACTACTGGTCTTTCCACTTTCATAAAGAACCCAAAGGTTAGTCAAAAGCATCATGGCAGGTCATGTGTATCTCTGTCAAGCATTTAGAACAACTCAAGATTGTACTTGCTAATTTCTTATGAGCCAGTATCTGCACTTTTTTTTTAGTAGAAAACCTTATCATTCAATGCACCAAGTTGTGTTGACATGGTTATTGTGTGCCTAAGATAGGCTGTGCAGAAAGAAAGTCTTTTCTCTGCCAGCCTCTCTGTGGGCCCTTTTCTCAGAGTTTCTTACCTCAGCCTTGTGTTCTCAGCTTGGGTATATGTGAAGTGTTCTTTAAAACATCCTTTAGGCAGCCATTCATTTATTTTATTATTTTATTTTATTAATATTATAAAATTATTATTTTATTATTTTATTTTATTTTATTTTATTTTATTTTATTTTATTTTATTTTATTTTATTTTTGTTCATCCTTACCCGAGGATATTTTTCCCCATTAATTTTTAGAGAGTGTGGAAGGGAAGGGAGTGAGACAGAGAGAGGGAAACATCGATGTCAGAGAGACACATCGATTGGTTGCCTCCTGTACATGCCCCAACCAGGGCCTAGGGTTGAGCCTGCAACCGAGGTACATGCATTGAACCTGTGACCTTTCAGTCCGAGGGTTGACACTCTATCCCTGAGCCAAACCATCTAGGGCTTATTGAAACCTGTAACTTATTCCCTTGCTCAGAATCTCCCAATGGTTTGCCATCACCCTCATGATAAAGCCAACTCTTTGCCATGACTGTCACGCTCTTTCATATCTCAGCCCCTGCCTATATCTCCTACAACTCTGCACCTTTCTCACTCTACTAATTCACATGGGCTTTCTTGTGTTTCTGAAAGCCCTTTTGCTCACTGTTCTTTCTGCTTAGAACCTTCTGTACTGAAACAGTTACTCCATTGAGGTCTCCGATTAAAAGTTACTTTTTCAAAAAGGTTTTCCTTTCTAAAATAGAGAACTCTTCAGAGTGTCCCATTACTCCACTTTACTTTTTATCCCAACACTTATCTAAGATAATCACCAGATAAGAGCACAGATACTTATTTGTTTTCTACTTGTGACTCTTCCTACCATACAAGCTCCGTGAAAGTGGGATCTTTGTCTTTTCTCCTCTCTACTCTATCCCCAGAACCTAGAGGACCATCTAACAATAGTATTTGTTGAATAAATGAGTGAATGTCTGATGTAAGTACTATGTTGCTCCCATTTTACAGAGGAGATAATTGAGAGTTAGGGGACTCATGTAGAATGTGATGGATCTAAGCTCCAAATCTAGTTCTAAATCCAGGTCTGATGCTCTTTAACCGTTAAACTCAACTGCATGCTACTGCCAAACCCTTTTCTGGGGCACAATTATTAACCTCTGCAAGTTCACAGAGTAATAGAAGGGGCCAGACAGCAAATAGGTAATTACCTAAAGAGGAGTTAGCACCTGGACAAGACAGAAAGAAGGGGAGGTTTAACTCCATATGAATCTAGTTGAGATGGAAAACATCTTCTAGTCAAAAGAAAGAGGTCATATTAGGAAAGAACATGTTGGGGAAGCACTGGGGTGTGAAGTGCTTGGAGTGTTGAGCACCCTGACTGGTTTGGTCTTGCTGCAGTGGGAGAGAGTAGCAAGGTGCAGGGGGTGCCAGGGCTGCAGAGGCAGATGCTGGCATAATGGAACACTACCCTTTGAGGATGATGTAGACCAAAATGGACAGAGCAGTTTCTGAAAGGACTCAATATATTGTTACAGAGCAGCATCTCCATGGAAATATGTCCCCATATATCTATAATAATAAAAGGCTAATATGCAAATGGTCACCACGCCCTCACACCATAACGACCAATCATCAGGAGGTGCTGGAGCACCTCTTGGGCCCTCCCCCAGCCCCTGAGCAGTGGCTCTCGCAGCGTGGATGGGAGGCGAGGTGCCTTGCGCAATTTCACGTGCTGGGCCTCAAATATATATATTATACTAAGTGTCCAATGTTTCTACTGTTCGACCATTCCACTGGTAGCTTTGATGTGCACTAACCAGATGCTCAATGCACAGTCATGGAAACATGGAACAGACTGATGAATCTCAGAGAGAAGGGGGAGGGGGAAGGACAGGAAGAGATTAACCAAAGATCTTATATGCATACTAGAGGCCCCATGCACAGATTAGTGCACTGGTGGGGTCCCTTGGTCTGGCCTATGGGGATTGGGCCCAAACCATTCACTGGGCCTCTGACATCCCCCGAGGGTTCCCTGATTGTGAGAGGGCACAGGCCAGGCCAAGGGACCCCACAGGTGCATGAATCCATGCACTGGGCCTCTAGTTTCAATAACACAAAGAATGCATTTTTAGCTCCCCAGTTCAGAATGCTCACTAAGACCTCCACACTTAAAACAAGACATTTCAAGTAACCTATAGTAACATGGGAAAGTGAAATGAGACTGGTGAGATCTGTTAGTAAAGACTCATAGGGGCTTGCTCAGGTTTGGACAGGATGGGAGAGTACCCAGTGTTGTTTAAAAACATAGTGTGAAAAAAAATTAAAAATAAATAAATAAATAAAAACATAGTGTGGGTCTCTGGACCCAGTGGGGGGAGCTGGGGATGAAGGACAAAGATTTTTCTACTTCATTTGGCAGAATGCTTTCTGAGGTTTTGATTCTTTGATTGTTTCTAGTACTTAAATGATCAACTGCCATGGAAGTATGGCTGAAGACTCTAGTTACAGACTCTGGGGAAAAAAGGGGGTATTTGCATCATCTGGAACCCTTTCTGGCTAAACAGACACATGAAAGTGATGCCATTGTAATAACCTGGTTATTATTTACCAGGAAAGGAGTGAAAGGGGAGACCAAAAAATATAGGCATGCCATTTATGCAGCTTTGCCAAAAATCTGCATTTAACATTCTCCAAGTCTGTTCTCTGCTGATCGATGGAGAAAGGAACTAGACAAAGGTGGTTTAGACACATGCCCAGTAAGATCTGAATGACATGGGAAGGTGATTACTTGTCTGCCCATCAATCACAACTGGAAACATCAGGATGGGCGTGGCCACTGCAAATGTGAGAATCTAAATACATAAACTTCTAAACTTCCAAAGGAAGTTTGGCCCTTCCTCTCTCTCTGGGCTCCAGAGTGCCTGGCTCCTGTGACTCCTGCTGCAGGGGGCTGGGCTCTCTTGCGCACATGGTGCATGGCCACGTTGGGCTCCACACATGGACTGATGGACTTTAATCTGGCCTCAATGCTGAACTAGACCTAGCTGCAACATGGAACTGAGACTCTGGACACTGGACCTGTTTTTGACTCTGCTAAACTCCCAGCTTCACCTTTTCCAGGACTGGCTTAAGGAGCAGGAGACTTTTGAACCAAGAAATGTAACTTTACACAAATAAAGTCTTTTTCCACATTCCATCCTCCCCTGGAGCTGTGGGCTCAGTCCCCATTGCGGGGGGGGGGGGGGGGAGGCGTGCAGGAGGCAACCAAACAATGATTCTCTCTCACACTGAAGTTTCTGTCTCTAACTCCCTTTTCCTTCCTCTCTGAAATCAGTTAAAAAATATATTTTTTAAAGAAAGAAAATGCTTCTTTCAGCAGTGCCCCCCAAGAACCTTGCTACTCCAAATGACAGGGGAGTTTCATCCACTGTCAACAAAAACATGGTGTAAACAGCCACCCCTGTAGGGGAACACAGTAGGGCAGAAGTGGGAGGGATAGAGTAATTTGTATCACCCCATGCTTTCCATGTATGGTTTCTCCAAGCCACCACCAAGGTTCCGCACCACTTCCACAGGTGCCTGCTATACCCACTTGGTGAGCATTATTTTACAGTTTTAAGCATAATAGTGTTTTAAGATGTAACCTCATTTGCTGCTATTTTGATTGCTGCTTTGTAATGTTTTATCTGTTTTAATTACTGTTTTAATGTGCTGCTTTACTCTGATGTGTTTCTGTGGAGGGTAGCATTTTAAGAAGTAAAGAACTAGATAAATCACAGATGAGAGAACACATTAGTCAAACCTCTGTCTAAATAAGTATTTTTTTATTTGCTTGGTGTTGAGTGTTAATAAGCAATAGTCTCTCTTCCAAGTGTAAGGACCTAGGTGTGATGTCCAAAGTCAGACATGGAGCACAGGTAGAACTTGGAATGGAAGGCAATATTCCCAAGGGTTCTCTTAGTTTCCAATAACTAGAATTCATGTATCATGTTTAAATTTGATCTATGTTCTCAACAAGTCTTTAAAAGTAACAAAAATCTTACGTTTTCAACAAGCCTTTAAAAATAAAAGCTCTAAAAAGTGCAAAAGTATACATTTTCCACTTAACTCAAATAGTAATTGAATTACACTTTTCTTGGCCAGGAAAAAAAATTCCACAGACCCAGTTCTTAACCTGAGTCATGTTACCCTTAGTCACACATTCAATTGCATTCCTTGGCTTAGTAAAGTAGGAAATGGATGGTTGGCTTGGAGTTTCCTGACTTGAAGTAGGTGCTGTAATGACATAATACTCTTCCAGCCCCACAGGCACACCAAGCTTTTTATTTCCATATTTAAGCACAGGCAAGGTCAAAACAATAGGTGAAATTTCATAAAACAGTAGTCATTATGCCAAACTATTTTTACTGACTTCCTAAAAACACTTTGGAATCAGCTCCAACTGTGTTTATAAATAAAAAAGGAAATGAAACTCAAAGCTCCAACCACAAAATTCTTTGGTCTTGAATTGAGATGCCTAAATTTCCTGTTCCTAAAGAGGGTCAAATGTAAGGCTTGTCAATTATACACTAAGGTCTGGCCTTCCAGATCTTTATGGTTAAAGATCGCAATGAAGTTGCCAGGTTTACACAAAGTCGAGATGCAGGTATGAAGAAACCCAGTCAGATGGATGCAACCAGCCAGACCTTTAGAGCAAATGTGGCTCATAGAGTGCAACTGTATCCCCTCCCACCCAACACACACACACACACACACACCTCTGCTTCTACAGACTCCTTTGTGAGGCTCAGTGCTATGACTTTTTATTATTCCCAGCTTATAAAAGAATCCTCTGGTCATTTGTAATCACAGCAGTAGTCTTAGTTCAGTAATAACTCTGTACAGTCACATGTTATAATCTCAGAATCTGAATTTCATTCAAAGTGAGCTCCCTAAAAGTGAGCTCCCTAACCAGCTTTTTGTCCTCTTACTCTTCCTCATCCCACTCCTGCTTGAGGAGAAGGAGGAGAGAAAATGGGCAAGGAAGGTTCCATGTGCCTGGCATTACTATAGCATTATTTTATTTTGGCTATGATACATGTTGGAAGCTGGTGCGAGTATTTGTGAGGGCTCTGCAGAGGCCCATCCACCCCAGACTCTAACTTGTAGTTCCCTGATGTGGATTGTGTGCTCCAGCCACCCCCACGCCTCCCCTTGCCTTCTGAACATCCACCTGTATAGCCCGGCTTCCTTCTGATGTGCTCTCCTCGCCACTCTAGGTAACATTCTAAGTAAGGGTCTAAGACAGATCCACACAGCTTTCTCTATTACACCATACACATCAAGATACTCTTTAGATATATTAACTTCCTAAACTGTGGGTCCCCTTCTGCTATTGCAGGCTGTTTCAGCCTGCTCTGGCCTTTTAGATTTCTCTGAAGAGTAAGGCAACAGGTCTACCACTGGGTCTCTCAGTCCTCTGAGGACATGCGTCAAACTTGTGATAGACTCACTGAAGCTTCATGTCATGAGCTTAAGAGAGGAACAAGCCTCATCTATGTACCATAATCCCTCTCTCATAGGAGATGGGACTCACAGATTTACATTGGACTATAGAATGTGAGTAGACATAACACACATAACGGCCACCTTTTAAAAACTTTGGGAGTTTCGGCTTCTTTGCTCCTGTCCTCTATTAACAGAGAATAGCATGATAGAGTTGCTCCCTTAGCCTGGCTCTTAAAATGATAAAACAGATGGCACTAAGACCCAGTTGAATGGTAGTCAATCAATGTCAAGCCAAGATAAGCTGCAGATGAATAGAGCCCAGTGGATTCAAGTGGACCAATAGCAAATCCATAGCCTTTATATAATTTAAATAAGAAACATGTCTTCATAGGTGAAAATCATTGAGATATTAGGACTATTGTCTCTGCAGCAAAACCTGACTCATATACTTGGCCAATAGTGTCTAGCAAAGTATTAAAAAAATTAGGGGGAGTATGTCTTAGGATCCAAGAGAAAAAAGGAGGAGGATGGATTGAGTTAAATGTTGTTGATAGTTCAATGTAGATGAAAAGTGAGGCTTGACCATTGTATTTAGCAACATGGAAGGGAGCATCAAGACTAATACCGGTAAGAACAGTTTTACTAAAATGATGAGGCCACTGCTTGATCAGAGAAGGTTCAAGAGAGAGTGAGAGGAGAAGACACTGTGAATTGAAAACCCTTCTGATGGATTTTGCTATAAAACACAACAGAGAATGAGGCTGGAGATTAAGGGGTATGTATGGACAAGAAAGGTTTTTAAGATGAAAACAATTAAACTAGGTTTTAAAATTATTCAGTGAAGAAGACAAAATTATATGAAAGAGAAGAGAGATAAATGTTGGAGTAATGCTTTCCAATAAGCAAGAGAGCCTGTGACTGACACAAATAGAAGATTGGGCCTTACTGGGTCAAGGGCAGTTTGTCCTTTGTGATATGTTGCAACGTGAAATTTAGGACCCCCATGTAGGGAGGCAGGTAGATACAGGGGACCTTGTGCAAGTTTTCTTCTCATTGGTTCTCTCCTCTTAGTGAATTGGGAAGATCATCACCTGGAAGAGGGCTGAGAAAGAGGTGATAAGGGATTAAGGAGAGGAGAGAAGGTATGAATGAACTTATCTAGAAGAGTGGGGCTGTAAATGGGCTTTAGGATGATTATCCCCAAAGACCCTGAATACCTACTGCATGTCCAGCATTTGGCCTTATGTGTCTCACAGTCTAGGGTCTGAGAGCTGTCATTCAGATACTTTAATGGGCCAGGAATTCTGCATGATGTGGTCAGTCAGGAAGGAAAGGGTATGGACAATGGTGGGAGCACAAAGCAGGAAAAAACCTGTTCTAGCTGGGGGATGGTACTGCTGGTGACACAAAGGTTCTCAGAGAGTGGCTGAGTCCTAATGGCTCCAGGCATAAAGGAAAAAAGGGTGTCTGGGTGTCCTGGAAGAGA
Source organism: Myotis lucifugus (assembly GCF_000147115.1). Taxonomy (NCBI): domain Eukaryota; kingdom Metazoa; phylum Chordata; class Mammalia; order Chiroptera; family Vespertilionidae; genus Myotis; species Myotis lucifugus. Next base: position 10,831,103 of record NW_005871069.1, read on the forward strand.
GAGATGCCTATACTGAAGAGGTAGTGTGGTATGTTTGGGGAATGAAAGTTTTTCAATATGGCTGAGATATAGGTGTGTGTGTGTTGTGTGTGTGCATGCACATATGTTTATGGGCCCATGCGCATGCATGTTTGGAAGAGGGTGTATGTATAACCAAGGGAGTCCCAGAAATATGTGTGTGGAATTCCACAATTAGCAACATTCTGCTCACCTGTTCTTATGTGATGCGTGTCATACTTGAAACCACCTATGCATCTCCCTAAGCCTCACCTATTGCAAAAGCCAAAATTATGATACTGTTATTCTTCTTTCACGCACAACCCAATAAGAAGTTCATTTTAAGATGTAAACACAGTCCAGATTTCCATTTCACCTTTGTGTCCTGTTGAGCTACACAGACTGAGGATTTGGTTCAATGACTAAGGAAAAAAAACCTCAACAAAAATTTGTGTTGAAGACTGAAGGCAGAAATATTAAGTAAAACAAAAAATCAAAACTATACTACCATTATACTGAGAAGGCTAAAAAGGGCTAATTCCAATGTAACCCTGATATTTGGGGCACTAGCAATCTGGATTTGTGCCAGCAAGCCCAGTGTACATTCTTGATAACCTATAATTAAGTCACTACCTCTTTCCCAGAAACTGGTCTTGCAGAACCTGCTACAGAGGCCACAAAACTGAACAGAATAACCAGAAGGAGGATTATTAATGCTGGTGTCAGGCCAGACCATCAGATATGGCCTGGAGACCCCCAACACCTGGGGGCCTTCTTGCAAAGCCCGCAAAAAGGACCGGAAGCATAATCCATATTTTCGGGACAAAGACCCCAGAAAGATATAAAAGAGAAGCCCCCTGCATGTTACTTTACTCAGATTTGGAAAGTTATTCCCTGAGTCTGCCAGCGTAAATAAACAGTGTCACTCCTTTTCTCTAAAGCGTCGCTTGGTTTTTCTCTGGTCTTCTGCAACAATACATCAGTAGTTTTACAAAATATATGTACTCCTAAAGTTTTTTTGGGTTGTTATTGCCAACAGAAAATTCTCCAAAAAGATTGCCTCATAGTTTACCTTGGAAAAAAAAACAAACCAGCATTAAATCATAGTTTTCAAATGCCCATGTGCCTTCTGTTTAAATTGCTTTCCAGTTAACATTCCCTGGGGTGCCCCTGCTAAGTTTTGTGAGCGAAAGGGGCCACATGCAAACCTGATAAGCTCAGGGAAGGCCTGCATGGCAGTCTTGCAAACTCAGAGACCTAAAGTAACCACAAAGGATGGTCTGAAATTAAACTTTAACTAAAAGAAGTTATGGTGGGTAGTTACCAGGACATCCTAGGCTGGTATCTTCACTGACAAGGTCAACCTTTACCTTAACTAAGTCTATGTGTCTTTTTGCATCTATAATAACATACCCTTGAAATGTCTGGGTAACTTTTAACTTCCCTTTTTCTGGACCCCTTGGGGCACAACCTAATGTGCTGAGTGCCAGGACAGATACCACAAATTCCTTCATTTTTGTGTTAATTGTTCCTGCACCCACCTAAGTATGTGTCTATCATTTTACTTTTTATCCAATCCCAGGGGTTCCCCAGCCCCTGCTTTGCTTTCTCCCGCCTCTCTAGTCTATCACCAATGGATTTCATGTAACCCACCTACGTCCCTTCCTTTGATTCTAATGTATAAATATAGATGTAACCTGCCATTCTCCGGAGCATTATCTCAATTCGTTGAGGTTCTGCTTCCTGGCAGTTGTTGACAGTTTAGCTCAAATAAACTCACAAAAATTCTTTACAGGTTTCAATGGTTATTTTTACGTTAACACTTTCTATTAAAATACTTTTGAAGGTCCAAAAAGACAAAAAATTCCAATATCATTGAAAACCCACAGTGATGAACAAGCTAGTGTTAGAATCTCAAGAGTTTTCAATAATCATAAGACTGATAGAGCTATTTTGAGAAAAGCAACCAGTGCCTATCCATGCCCCACCTCATGGACTAAAGCAGCCTTGCCTGCCTGTAGGACAGCAGAGCATACTTCGTTCTTAGCCCCACTATCCCCCTACTTAAAGAAGTTGTATAAACCAGAAAAACTATGGCAAAAAGTAATAGGGCAAAGGTGGAGGTGGGAGTGGGGCTATTGTGTCAGCTACACCAAGGCAGGGACTTTTGCTTCTTTTATTTTATGCTCTATGCCAGTGGTTCTCAACCTTCTGGCCCCTTAAATACAGTTCCTCATGTTGTGACCCAACATAAAATAAAATTATTTTCATTGCTACTTCATAACTGTAATGTTGCTACTGTTATGAATCATAATGTAAATATCTGATATGCAGGATGGTCTTAGGCGACCCCTGTGAAAGGGTCATTCGACCTCCAAAGGGGTCACGACCCACAGGTTGAGAACCGCTGCTATGCAGTGGCTGAAACAGATTAGAAGCTTAGTAAATATTTATTGAATGAAGGAGGGAGGGCAAAGGTTGATATTTGCAATGGCACATTGCATTCTGGGGGTACATGTCCCATAATTAAAGTGGTTTCCAAGGGAGGTGATGAGGAGATATTAGGAGTAGAGTGTACTGCATTGGTCCTGAGGGCCTGAAACTATGCAGTGCAGACAACAGAAAAACTCCACACATTAGGACATACCTTCAGCGATGAGTATTTTGCCTTATCCTATGGCCTAAGTATGAGTGTTACGAACTGACTTGCTAGCATGGCTCCAAGAAAAAAAAAAGTGATGAGCAACCAGATGGGCATTGTGGAGAGCCAGGGGCAGACCACATTTGTCTGTTGTTAAATATGGAGTGTGGGAAGATTTCTCTACATTCAAATATAAGCAATGACAAGAAAGTCAGCACAGTTTTTCAAGATGTCCTATAGAATGAGGAAAAGGAATCTCTCTCTGAAGACCTAGAAGAAACGAGTTTCTGGCAACAGGATAAAGTTTTAGAAAACTGTCAGGCACCCTCAAAACCATGAAGTAATCTTAGACTGTAAGAAACAGGTTGGACTATCCTCCTCAGACTACTACAAAAAATTCAAGAGGAAGGAACACTTCCAAGCTCATTCTATGAAGCCAGCATCACCCTAATACCAAAACCAGGTAAAGACAACACAATGAAAGAGAATTACAGGCCAATATCCCTCATGAACATAGATGCCAAAATCCTCAACAAAATCTTAGCAAATCGGATCCAACAGTACATCAGAAGGATCATACACCATGACCAAGTAGGATTTATCCCAGGGATGCAAGGATGGTACAACATCTATAAATCAATAAACGTAATACATCACATAAACAAATTGAAAGAAAAAAACCACATGGTCATATCAATTGATGCAGAAAAAGCATTCAACAAAATCCAACACCCATTTTTGATAAAAACTCTCAGCAAGGTGGGAATAGAAGGATCATACCTCAACATAATAAAAGCCATATATGACAGGCCCACAGCCAACATCATACTCAATGGACAAAAACTAACACCATTTCCCCTAAGAACAGGAACAAGACAGGGATGCCCACTCTCACCACTCCTGTTCAACATAGTCCTGGAAGTATTAGCCATTGCAATTAGACAAGAAGAAGAAATAAAAGGCATCCAAATTGGAAAAGAAGAAGTAAAACTGTCCTTATTTGCAGATGACATGATATTATACATACAAAACCCTAGAGACTCCATCAAAAAACTACTAGACTTAATACATGAATTTGGCAATGTAGCAGGATACAAAATTAACCCCAAGAAATCTGAGGCATTTCTATACACCAATAGTGAACTTTCAGAAAGAGAGATTATAAAAACAATCCCATTTACCATCGCACCAAAAAAATTAAGATACCTAGGAATAAACTTAACTAAAGAGGTAAAAGATCTCTACTCAGAAAACTACAGGACGTTGAAAAAAGAGATAGAGGAAGACATAAAGAGATGGAAGAACATACCATGTTCTTGGATTGGTAGAATCAACATCATCAAAATGTCCATACTACCCAAAGCAATCTATAAATTCAACGCACTTCCCATTAAAATACCAACGGCCTACTTCAAAGATCTAGAACGAACTCTCCAAAAATTCATCTGGAATAAAAAAAGACCCCGAATAGCTGCGGCGATCCTGAGAAAGAACAAAGTAGGTGGGATCTCAATGCCAGATATCAAGCTGTATTACAAAGCCACTGTTCTCAAAACTGCCTGGTACTGACACAAGAACAGACATATAGATCAGTGGAATAGAATAGAGAGTCCAGAAATTAGCCCAACCCAATATGCTCAATTAATATTTGACAAAGGAGGCAAGAACATACAATGGAGCCAAGATAGTCTCTTCAATAAATGGTGTTGGGAAAATTGGACAGATATATGCAAGAAAATGAAACTAGACCACCAACTTACACCATACACAAGAATAAACTCAAAATGGATAAAGGACTTAAATGTACGACAGGAAACCATAAAAATTCTAGAAGAATCCAAAGGCCACAAAATCTCAGACATATGCCAAAGCAATTTCTTCACTGATACAGCTCCTAGGGCACTTGAAACTAAAGAGAAAATGAACAAATGGGACTACATCAAAATAAAAAGCTTTTGCACAGCAAAAGAAACCATCAACAAAACAACAAGAAAACCCACTGCGTGGGAAAACATATTTGCCAACGTCATATCTGATAAGGGCCTAATCTCCAAAATTTATAGGGAACTCATACAACTTAACAAAAAGAAGATAACAATCCAATCAAAAAATGGGCAAAGGATCTAAATAGAAACCTTTCAAAAGAGGACATTCAGAAAGCCAAGAGACATATGAAAACATGCTCAAAGTCACTAATCATCTGAGAGATGCAAATCAAAACAACAATGAGGTACCATCTCACACCTGTCAGAATGGCTATCATCAACAAATCAACAAACGACAAGTGCTGGAGAGGATGTGGAGAAAAAGGAACACTTGTGCACTGCTGGTGGGAATGCAGACTGGTGCAGCCACTATGGAAGACAGTATGGAGTTTCCTCAAAAAGCTGGAAATGGAACTCCCATTTGACCCTGTGATCCCACTTCTAGGAATATATCCCAAGAAACCAGAAACACCAATCAGAAAGGATATGTGCACCCCTATGTTCATAGCAGCACAATTCACCATAGCTAAGATCTGGAAACAGCCTAAGTGCCCATCAGTAGATGAATGGATTAGAAAACTGTGGTACATCTACACAATGGAATACTATGCTGCTATAAAAAAGAAGGAACTCTTACCATTTGCAACAGCATGGATGGAACTGGAGAGCATTATGCTAAGTGAAATAAGCCAGTCAATGAAGGAAAAATACCACATGATCTCACTCATTCATGGATAATAAAGACCATTACAAACTTTTGAACAATAATAGATACAGAGGCAGAGCTGCCTCAAACTGATTGTCAAACTGCAGTGGGAAGGCCAGAGATTGTTGGGGGGCAGAAGGGAGGGGAGTAAGAGATCAACCTAAGGACTTGTATGCATACATATAAGCATAACTAATGGACATAAGACACTGGGGGGTAAGGGAGGGCAGGGATTGTCAAGGGCGGGGGGTGGGGGAAGGACACATATGTAATACCCTTTGTAATACTTATTATAATATTTTTTTACACACACAAAAAAAGAAACAGGTTGGAAAGTCACTGAGAAAATAATAGATTGCCTTGTTGGTGTTCAAATGAACTCAACCTTATTAGAATGTAGTTTGGCAAAATAAATTAGAGCTTTAAAAAATATTAAACTTTTTGACTACTTACTCCTATTTTTAGGAAACTATTCTAAGAAAATAATCAGAAATACAAAAGTGTGCATATATATTTATGAAATAATCATAGTACAATTTATACTAGTCTAAAATAATTCTAGTTCTAATATATTCTAATGAAAATTTAAATAAATAATTTTGGTATACTCATATAATTTTGTTATTCAGTCCTTGAAAATATAATTTCAAGGATAGCTAATAAAATTATAAAGTTATCATGCTATAATTTTAAGTAAAATATATAACACAATATCTGAATTTTATTTAAAAATTTTGATTGCCAAAAAGTCTATGGAAAAAATGTATTAAAGTGTAAACAGTAGAGAGAACCAAGATGGCGGCGTAGGGAGCGGACCTGTGTGTGCTGCTCTCTCACAGCATCATTGAAACTATCAACTATGAAGTAAACAACCGCCACTCAGAACCATGGGGAAGTTGGCCCAGTGGGAGATCTACAACTGGAGGAAAAGAAAGAAGCGCAGTGAGACTGAGTGGGAGCTACGGAGGCACCAAAACCAGAGGTACGCAGTCACACGCCACGCGGGCTGCAAATGGATTCTCGGTTTTTTACGAACCCTCGAATCCTCTGGGCTTGCTCGGGGCGGGTCTCTGAGGCCCCAGATCCCACAGGGAGAGGCAGCCACGGCCTTGCAGTGGTCGGAGAGCGAGGGAAGCTCTGACACGCGGCTGCTCGCCGGCACTGAGGGACAAGAAGTCCTGGTGTCCCGGGGAGGCGAGGGGCGCGGAGACGCCGCCATCGCTATTTCCTCCACGCTGGCGACTCCCTGTGACCCCGCCCTACCCTCAGGGCTGTGCCAGAGGCACAGAGGGAATGACTGTGCTTTTACAAACTCTCAAATCCACTGAGCTGGTTCGGGCGGGTCTCTGAGGCCCCAGGCCCCAAGGCGAGAGACGGCACGGCCTTCCAGCGGTCAGAAAGCGAGGGAGGCTCTGGCGCTCGGCCGCTTGCCGGCACTGGGGGACACAAAGTCCTGGAGTCCTGGATAGGCAAGGGGCCGCTGAGTCTCCGCCCCGGCGACTCCCTGTGACCCCGCCCTACGCAATTTACATTCCCATCTGGGCTGTGCCAGACTCACAAGTAGAAACGCCTTTGCTTCTGCAAACTTTCAAATCCACTGAGCTGGTTCAGGCGGGATCATGAGGCACCAGACCCTACGGGGAGAGGCAGCACGGCCTTGCAGCCATCAGAAAGCGAGGGAGACTCTGTTGCACAGCTGCTCGCCGGCACTGGGGGACACAAAGCCCTGGCAGAGATTCAAGGGGCCGCGGAGACTCAGCCAGTGCTATTTGCTCCGCCATGGTGACTCCCTGAGTCTCAGCCCTAATCAATTTACATCCCCATCCAAGCTGTGCCAGGTGCACAAAAAGACCCACCTGTGCTTTTGCAGCCTATCCCAACAAATTGCAGACTTCAACTGCTCACAGCCATGGGAGACACACTCAAGAAGCAGACCCAGGAGAACCAGGATGGCGGCATAAGAAAGAGACCTGTGCGTGCTACCTCACACAACAACATCGAAACTACCAAATATCAGACAAACACCTATCATACAGAACCATGGGAAAGTTGGCCCAGTGGAAGCTCTACAACTGGAAGGAGAGAAAGAACATTGAGACTGAGTAGGATGTGACACCAAGTACAGAGCCCAACCCAACAAACTGCAGATTTCAACTCCTCGCATAGAAAGAAGCGCATTGAGACTGAGTAGGATGTGCAGAGGCACCAAGTACAGAGCCCATCCCAGCAGGCTGCAGATTTCAGCTCCTTGCATCTGGGAGGGACGCAATCGGGGGCAGAGTCAGGTCCGGGGCCGGCCAGGGCTGGGCCTGACTCGGCCGGCACTGTGGATCTGCTGTACCAGCAAGCGCACAAACATGCCCACTGGTCCCAGTCTCTTGTGGGGCGCTGGGGGACAGCAGACAGGCAGTCTGCGCACTTGGTGGAGGGCAGGAGTGCTGGATGTTCAACCACCAGGAACGCCTGGAGATTTTGTCTGGTGGGGAGCCGCCGGCAGGGGACAGAGGGCCAAACTTCCTGTTTCCCCGGTAAGGCTGGGATGGCCTCGGTGAGGTCGGGATGGCCCCGGTGAGGTTGAAACGGTCCCGGTGTGGTAGGGACGACCCCGGTCAGGTCGAAACGGCCCCGGTGTGGTAGGGACAACCCCGGTGAGGTTGAAACGGCCCCCGTGAGGTAGGGACGACCCTGGTCAGGTCGAAACGGCCCCGGTGTGGTAGGGACGACCTCGGTGAGGTTGAAACAGCCCCCGTGAGGTAGGGACGACCCCGGTGAGGTCCAAACGGCCCCGGTGTGGTAGGGACAACCCCGGTCAGGTTGAATCGGCCCCGGTGTGGTAGGGACGACCCCGGTGAGGTTGGAACGGCCCCCGTGAGGTAGGGACGACCCTGGTCAGGTCGAAACGGCCCCCGTGAGGTAGGGACGACCCCGGTCAGGTTGCCCCGGCCCCAGTGTGGTAGGGACAACCCCGGTCAGGTCGAAACAG
>NW_005871069.1:10839514-10864416 GCF_000147115.1 Myotis lucifugus
GGGGGGGGATTAAGAGACCAACTGAAGGACTTATATGCATGCATATAAGATTAACCAATGGACACAAGACACGGGGCGGGGGGTAAGGGTTGGGGGAATGTCAAGGGGGGGAAAAAAGGAGACATATGTAATACTCTTTGTAATACTTTAAGAAATAAAAATTATTAAAATATTAAAAAAAAAGTGTAAACAGTAATTATCTCTGCGTAAAAGGACTTCAGGTGAATTTTATTTTTAAAATGATCTATTAGTTTTTTAATTTTTTTAATAAGCACATGTTAATTTACACTTATAAAAATTAAACACCGGCTCAAATGCTTGGAATAAGCATTTGGAGAATGAGAAATGGAATTCAAGTTACTGTTTTAAACATATACATTTCTCTCTTTTCCTTGAGAATCTCACTGAAATGACAAGAGTGCTGTGCAAAAATGAATAGATCCATGGGACAATTAAAAAGAAATGGGTGAGATTACTTTGATGTCTAAACCAGAATAAACTGCAGCCCACATGGACAAAGGCTGTGGGCAGGCAGCACCAGTCCATGGCAAAGCCCCTGGAGGCCATGCCAAAGGAAAGGGAAGTGAGGAAACAGGCTGTGGTGCCCCAGGTGGGCTGACCAAACCCAAGCACAGCAGTTATGCGGGACCTTTTGCTTGGTGAGGACTCATGTGTGGATGCTATGTGTGAGGAGAAAGAAGTTTGAGGGGCTATGAGTTGAGCCTTCGTGTCCAAATTGAATCCTGAAGAAGATAAGGAGAGAGCAGCCAATGCCACTGAGAAGCCAGCTGTTGAGATGCATTTGAATAATCATCTCCAAACATGGGACCCACTTCATTACTGACCAATTCCCTCTGCATTGCAAATCCAGCACTGGCGGGGCATTACACTCTTCCAATTTACAAAAAGGAAGGAAGAGCTAGTCCTCTTCCACACACTCCTCCCACTGAGTACATTGAAATCTGCAGTCAAGTATATTTCACCTCTAGTGGACAATTCCCTCTCCTAAGCAATTTCTTCAAAGTGAATCTATGTGATAGAAAACACTTATTTTTAAAACCTTCAGTTTAAGTCCCATATTTTGGCAATGCAATTGATCTTTAGGGTAAAATGCAAAATGGGAATTTTATTGCAGTTCTTTGGATTTTGCACAGTAATTTTCTTAAACCATTTCATTAAGGTTTAAAATGCATACTCGCAGGTAAAAGATTAAAAACATTAAAAAATGAGACTTATTTTCTGAAGATAAGTGAAGGACCCCAGGGAATTAAATGATAATAGATCTAAACATTGAAATCTATTTCAAGCAAGATTAGTTCACTGTTCACTTATAACCAAAATAAAATGGAGGGGGGGGGCACTGTTTAGTGCTTAAAATGAGTTGGAAATATTTATTCTCTTCTTTTTAGAAAATATTGTTTAGAATTAGTGTTATAGCTCAGCTGGTGTGGCTTAGATGGCTGAGTATCATCACCAGCACCAAGAGGTCACCCAGTTTGATTCCCGGTCAGGGCACATACCTGGATTGTGGGCTTGATCCCCTATAAGGGGCATGTGATGGCAGCCGATGGATGATTCTTTCTCAACATTGATGTTTCTATCTCTTTTACCCTCTCCCTTCCTCATCTCTCTAAAATCAATAAAAACATATTTTTTAGAAAAGAATTAATGTTCTAGCTGTTTTTCAGAGAAGGATTTGCCAATGAAATCATCTGGGCCTGTAGTTCAATTTTTTAGAAGGCTTTCAACTATGAATTCTATTTATCTAATAAATATAGGATGACTCAGTTTATTTCTTCTTGAGTGGTTTTTAGCAGTTTGTCAAGGATTGTTACATTTCATCTATTGTGTTGAATTTATGTGCATAGAGTTGTTTATAGTATCCCTAATTAAAATTTTAATGTCCCTAAGGTCTGTGATGATATTACCCTTTCAGTTTTGATACTGGAGATTTGGATCTTTTTTCTTTTTGGTTAGTCAGTCTGGATAAAAATTTATCAATTTTATTGATTTTTTTTGCACCAAAGAATCAGATTTTGATTATTCACTTTTTTCTATTATTCATCTAATATTAATTCCATTGATTTCTGTTCAAATATTTTTTATCTGTTTATTTTATTTTTAATTTATTTTATTGGGGTGACATTGATTAATAAAATTATATTTATATAATTTTATAATACATCAATTGTATATTGTATTGTGTGCTCACCTTCTTTTTGCTTTCTTTGCATTTAGGTTATCCTCTTAATCTAATCCTGGGAGATTAGATTGCTGATTTGAGAATATCTTTGTCTTCTAATATAAGCCTTTAGTGCTTCAAATTTATTCCTGAGCACTGATTTAGCTGTATCCCACAAATTTTTATGTTATGTTTTCATTTTCCTTTACTTCACACATTTTTTCTAATTTTCCTTGAGTTTTTATCTTTGAACCATGGATTGTTAAGAATTGTGTTTAGTTTTCCATTATTTAGAGATTTTTCAGTTATTTTTTATGTTATTAATTTCTAGTTTAATTCCAATATGGTCAGAGATCACATGTATGATTTCAATTCTTTTAAATTTGTAAGGCTTGTTTTATAAACAGAAATATTATCTTTTTTTTTTGTATCTGTGTGCACTTGAAAAGAATGTGTATTATGCTACTATTGGGTGAAGTGTTCTATAAATGTCAATAAAATATCAGTTGATTAATGATATTGTTCAGTTCTTCTATACTCTTGTTGGGTTTCTATCTACTTGTTATACCGATTAGACTATGTTGCTACATGCATGTACATTTTAAATAGTCATGTCTTCCCGTTAAGTTGACCCTTTTATCATTATGCAATGTCCTCTCTCCCTGATAAATTTTCTTGTTCTGAAGACTATTTTACCTGATAGTAATATGGCCATTACAGCTTCAGTTTAGTATTTGCATGGTACATCTTTCTTATATCTTTTTTCATTCTTTTATATTTTACCTATGTATATTGTTATATTTAAGGTGTGTTTCTTATAGACAGCATATTAGTATATAGTTGAGTCTTATTTTTATCCACTTTCATAATCTTTCTTTTACCATTTAAATTCAATGTAATTATTAATATACTAGTGGCCCAGTGCACGAAATTTGTGCATGGGGGGGGTGTCTCGCAGACCAGCTTGCACCCTCTGCAATCTGGGACCCCTCGGGGAATGTCCGACTGCCGGTTTTGGCCCGATCCCACATGGATCGGGCTTAAACCGGATGTCAGACATCCCTCTCGCAATCCGGGACTGCTGGCTACAAACCGCTCACCTGCCTGCCTGCCTGATTGCCCCTAACCACTCAGCCTGCCAGCCTGATCACCCCCAACTGCACCCCCTTGCTGGCCTGCTCACCCCCAACTGCCTCCCCTGCCGACCTGATTGCCCCAAACTGTCCCCCCCTGCCGGCTTGATCACTCCCAACTGACCCCCTTGCTGGCCTGATCTCTCCCCCAGCTGCCACCCCTGCTGGCTTACTCGCCCCCAACTACCCCTCCCTGCCGTCCTGCTCACCCCCAACTGCCCCGCTTGCTGGCCTGATCGCCCCTAACCTGCCTCTGCCTCGGCCTGTTTGTCCGAAAGGACGTCAGGAAGGTCTCCCGGAAGGTCTCCCTGTCTAATTAACATATTACCCCTTTATTAGTATAGATTGGGATTTAGCTCTACCATCATTTTACTTATTTTCTCTTTGTTCCCCCAATTTTTTCCTCATACTTTCTTTGAGGTTATTTTTATCTGATGTATGTTCCATATCATCCATTGGATTTTCCATTGCTATTTCTCATTGTTTAAACTTTTTCAGTGGTTTATCTAGAAATTATATATAAATTCTTAACTTTTCATAATTTACTTTGAACTGATATTTCACCACTCAGGGAGAATGTGGACTTTAAGGGATCTGCTCAATAATGCCTGCCATCATCACACTGCTGTCTCAGGATTGTCTGATATTGAGATGAGAGAATGAAATAAATAACAAAAACAAGCACATGGTATTTCCCTCACTATTCTGACCCATAGGGATCCCCTTTCCTGTGCCTTGTGACAGAAAACAGAGAATTTATCTTTCAGTTTTTTTTCTGTCTTCTTTGTTGCCCAATTCTTGTCTTTGAGCTGCCTTTGAGCCCTGGTCAAGAGATTCCAGAAAGGAAAAAGGTGAAAAATTAAATGCTGGTTTGATAGTATTCTGAATTCTTGTTTCCTTCCCAAACCTATCTGCTACCATTTATTTTTGAGTCCTTAGATAACTGCTATATGTATTCTATCCAGGGCTTTTAGTTTCATTCAGAGGAAAAGACCCAGGTGAGTAAATATGCTTATCCCCCCTTGACCAGAAATAGAACCTCCTCTCTACAGCCTTTTGAATAACAAGTTTCATCTTTTGCATTTAAAATCACTATTTTCAGCATCAAAGTTACAACTAAACTACAGAACAACCATCATTCAGAACCACCTGAAATCCAGCTGAATGAAAATTCTACAACTACAGATTTAAAGAAGAAGCCATGTCAAGACTGGTTGAAGGGGCAGAGACAAAGAATGGCTGGTCTCACATCCATGTGTGGAGAATAAAAATTGGGAGGGATATGTCCGCTGTAGTGGTCCCCCTCTGAGGAACTCACACCAGGCCACTCAGCTCAGGGCTCAAATGCCAGGGAGAAAAGTCCCCATAACTTCTAGCTATAAATATCAGTAAGGATTGTGGCTGAGTGAGACAGAAGCTTCTGGAGTCTCAGACAGTTCCTCTTAAAAGGCATGCACACATCTTACTGGGACTCACTCCTTCTGAGCTGCAGCACAGGGAAAGCAGCTTGAAAAGCACCAGGGACATAGAGGGAGGAACTAAATTGTCTGGCATCAGGCCCAACTGGCATGGTTCAGTAGTTGAGCATCGACCTATGAACCAGGAGGTCACAGTTCAATTCTTGGTCAGGGCACATGCCCAAGTTGCAGGTTTGATCCCCAGTAGGGGGTGTGCAGGAGGGAGCCGATCAATGATTCTCACTCATCATTGATGTTTCTATCTCTCTCTCCCTCTCATTTCCTCTCTGAAATAAAAATATATTAAAAATAAATAAATAAACAAACAAATACATAAATTGTCTGACATCAGGATGAGAGCTGGGGTGGGGCAGCTTTCTAACAGACAAAAGTGTTGGCAGAGCAGACACTATATCTGAGTATCCTCCTTGTTCCTTTTCTGAGACATCTTCCTACAGAGCTGGCAGGCAGACACCACATCTAAGTATCTGTAAACCTGGCTCACACAGTTTGCCCCACCATGGTGATTACCTGAGACCTCACTCTACCAATTTTCAGGCCTACTCAAACTGTTTCAAGTACTTTTCCACATGAATGCTTATCTTGGCTCATGCTTCGGGTTTTCCTAAAATCTCTCAAACAACCAACATCTGGCCTCAGCATGCTAAATGACCTCAGGCCTGACACTAGCAGCAGCCAGCCTTGGCTTGAAGCTTGGCTTCTCCTGGGCACCTCCAATACCAGCAAAAGTAGAAAAAATATGTAGATTTCTTTGTAGTTCATGCTAGGTGTCCCTGGGCAGAACATGGGTGGTGGCTGATCTTGGCCTGCACCTCCAAGGAGGCCCCAGAGCCATCACACATGATGGGTAACCCCAGACCAAGTCAAAGCACCACCCAACCACCTCCACAAGGGGTGGATTCAACTAACACCAAAGCCCTGCTAAAGCAAGTCCTGCTCTGTAGTGTGGGTCCCTGAACAGCTGATCCTCCACAGAAGTTGGTGGTAGCAGCTAGTCCTTTCAGCCAATCAGCCTGGAGGTAAATCCCTCCACTCATATGCCAAAAGCAATCAAGGCTCAACTACCACATGAGGATGTACTCAGCCCACACAGTTGTGGCAGGAACCTGGAGTGCCCAGCTTGAGTGATCAGGAAGCTGTGCCACTAGACCCTATAGAACACCGACTACATCGGTTACTCCTCTACCAAGCCTGGGAGACATAGAAGCTCTATCTAATTCATAGAAACAAATACAGGGAGGTTGCTAAAATTAGAAGACAAAGAAACATGTCCCAAATGAAAGAACAGAACAAAACTCTAGAAAAAGAACCAAAGAAAATGAAGAAAGGCAATCTACTAGATCCAGAGTTCAAAACACTGGTTATAAGGATGCTTACTGAACTTAATGAGAACTTCAACAACATAAAAAAAATTTGGAAACCATAAACAAGAACCAGTCAGAATAAAGGATACACTCACTGAAATGAAGAATAATTGACAGGACATTAACAGTAGAGTTGATGAAACTGAGAATCAAATCAGTGATTTGGAATAGATGGAGGCAAAAAAAACACCCAATCAGAACAGCAAAAAGATAAAAGAATCCAAAAAATGAAGATAGTGTAAAAAGCCTCTGGGACAACCTCAAGTGTACCAACATTCAAATAATGGGGGTGCTGAAGGAGAAGAGAGAGCAAGAAATTGAAAACCTATTTGAAAAAATAATGACAGAAAATTTTCTTAACTCCGTGAAGGAAATAGACATACAAGCCTAGGAAATACAGAGAGTCCCAAACCAGGTGAAACCAAAGAGACCCACACCAAGACACATCATAATTAAAATGCAAAAGGTTAAAGACAGAGAGAAAATCTTTAAAGCAGCAAGAAAAAAAGTAGTTAGTTACCTGCAAGGGAGCTCCCATAAAAGTGTCAGTTGATTCCTCAACAGAAATTTTGCAGGCCAGAGGGAACGGCAAGAAATACTCAAAGTGTTGAAAAGCAAGGACCTACAACCAAGATTACTCTAACCAGCAAAACTATCGTTTAGAATCAAAGGACAGATAAAGAGCTTCATAGACAAGAAAAAGCTAACAGAGTTCATCACCACCAAACCATTATGCTTTATTCTGAACATTATTACATGAATTGTTAAAGGGTCACTTTTAAGATTTTATATATATTGTCTTCTACTTAAGCGGTCTAAGCTGTAGTCTGGCCTCCCTCTGTGGGAGGCAACCGGCCGATCAGAGGAAGGCACCACCCCCATCACCCCCTCGCTGCTGCTGCCTCTGGCCTCCCTCTGCAGGAGGCTACCAGGCCAATCGGGGAAAGGCGTCACCCTCATCATGCCTCTGCTGCTGCCACTGCCGGCCACTGCAGCTGCCTGAGCCTTGGCCCTCACAGCCACTGCAGCTTGCCTGAGCCTCAGTTTGGCCCTTGCAGTGGCAGCCACCATCCGTGGCTTGCCTGAGCCTCGGGCAGCCGCTGCAGCTTTGTCCGGAAGACATCCGCTCTAATTAGTATATTACGCTTATATTAGTATACTAGAGGCCTGGTGCACAAAAATTTGTGCACTGGGGGGGGGGTCCCCCAGCCCGGCCTGTGCCCTCTCGCAGTCTGGGACCCCTTGGGAGATAACGACCTGCTGGCTTAGGCCCGCTCCCGGGTGGCAGAGGGCAGGCCCAATCCCTAGGTGCAGCCCCTGGTCGGGCTCAGAGCAGGGCCGATTGGGGAGTTGGGGCGCCGCCCCGTCATGCACAGAGCAGGGCGGATGGGGAGGTTGCGATGCCACCCTCAGTCATGCTCAGGGTAGGGCCGATTGGGGGGTTGGGGCACCGCCCCCGTCACACTCAAGGCAGGGTCAATGGGGAGGTTGCGGCGCCACCCCCTGTCACTCATAGAGCAGGGCCGATCAGGGGGTTGAGGAGCTCCCCGCTGTCACTCACAGAGTAGGGCCCATAGGGGAGTTGGGGCACCACACCCTGTCACACACAGAGCAGGGCGGATAAGGGGGTTGGGGCGCTGCACCCTGTCACACTCAGGGCAGGGCCAATGGAGAGGTTATGGCTCTACCCTGTCACACACAGAGCAGGGCCCGTGGGGGGGGGGTTGGGGCGCCGCACCCTGTCACACACAGAGCAGGGCCTATCAGGGGGTTGGTGCGCTGCACCCTGTCAAACACAGAGCCGCAGGGCAATCAGGGGATTGGGGAGCTCCCCCCTATCAGGCACAGAGCAGGGCAGATAGGGAGGTTGTGTCCCCGACCCCTGTCACACACAGAGCCGCAGGGCGATCAGGGGGTTTGGGCGCTGCCCCCTGTCACGCTGATCCCGGTGCCGGGAGCCTCACTGCTCCGCTGATCCCGGTGCCAGGAGGCATATTACCCTTTTACTATATAGGATAGAGGCCTGGTGCACGGGTGGGGGCCGGCTGGTTTGCCCTGAAGGGTGTCCTGGATCAGGGTGGGGGTCCCCACTGGGGTGCCTGGCCAGTCTGGGTGAGGGGATGAGGGCTGTTTTCCGGAAGCGAGTGACTGAAGCTTCCAACTGCTCCTTGTTTTCTTTCTTTTTTTTTTTTATTCTGGGCCAGCTTTAGGTCTGAGGCCTCGCTGCTGAAAACATCGATACAATGTTGCTAAAGCCCGGCTGAATGAAAGCTGGTTTCTGGGGTTTTGTTTATCTTCTTATTTGCAACATAGTACATAGTTGCTTAGAGTTGTAGCTCAGAGGCCGGCAAGTGAGGCGGGGAACGTTGGAGTCCACAGCAAGCAAACCTCATGTTTGCTTCCAGCTGCCTGGCTGCCGGCCGCCATCTTGGCTGACAGTTAATTTGCATATACTCACTGATTAGCCAATGAAAAGGGTAGCGGTCGTACGCTAATTACCATGTTTCTCTTTTATTAGTGTAGATAATATATATACATATAAACAATAAAATGGCAATAAAGACATATCAATCAATGATTGAATCTAAAAGACAAACTAACAAGCAGAACAAAAACAGACTCCTAGATACAGAGAACATTTTGACAATAGCCAGATGGGAGGGGCATTGGAGGGATGAGTAAAAAGGTGAAGGGATTAAGAAATACAAATTGGTAGTTACAGAATGATCATGGGGATGTACATTACAGCATAGGGAATATAGTTAATAATCTATATATATAAAAGACTAAGTGACCAGTTGACCGGTTGATAGATCGACCGGTCGCTTTGATGTGCACTGACCACCAGGGGGCAGATGCTCAATGTAGGAGCTGTCAATGGTGGTAAGCGCATTTCCACAGTGGGAGCACTGCTCAGCTGACTGACAGGCACCAGGCACTTGGGCTCACAGCCAGGGAGCGCAGCTGTGGTGGCGCCCTCAGATTCCCAGCAGCTAGCTGCTGCCGTGGCAGGCACAGCGGGGCTGGGATGAACAGGAGCAACACAGCGCCTAGCCCAGGCTTGGGCTCCTCCCCAGACACCTGCCACTTCGCACACTACTACATCCCTCGGGGGATGTTAGACTGCTGGTTGCAGCCAATCACTGCAGGCCATGCTGAGGAACCCCACTGGTGCATGAATCCGTGCACCTGGCCTCTAGTATTCTAATAATTATGTATGGTGTCCTATGGGTATGAACTTTATCAGGGTGATCACTTAGTAAGTTATATAATGTCTAATCACTAGGGCAACCATGTCAAACTGAAAGGTTAACATAGGCCAAATAAACAAGGTTTAAGTTTATGTGGGCCACAAAAAAACAAAAGCTTCAATTTTCATAGAAATGTAGGTTTAATTCAATAGAGAGATGCTGGATACAAAGGACTGAAATAAATGAGTAATCTACACTAATAAAAGAGAAACATGCAAATTGACTGTACCTCCGATACACCAACAAGCCATGCCCACCAACCACGCCCACCAGCCAATCAGGAGCAAATATGCAAATTAACCCAACTAAGATGGTGGCCATGGAGCTGGAGCGGGCAGGAGGCTTGGGTTGCCCCCGGCAATGGAGGAAGCCAAGCTTCCTGCCTGCCCTGGCTGGCCCTGTGCTCTGCTCAAGGCTACAATGTTTCAATTATAGAAGATAAATAAACCCCAGATACCTGCTTCCAGCCCGCAGGCGTGGCCAACCTGAAAACGGCTATCAGCCCCTCACCTAAGCTGGCCAGGCACCCCAGTGGGACCCCCCCACCCTGAAAGGGCTCTGGGCAGCCTGAAAATGGCCCTCAGCCCCTCACCCAGGCTGGCCAGGCACCCCAGCGGGACCTCCACCCTGATCCGGGACACCCTTCAGGGCAAACCAGCCAGCCCCCACCCATGCACCAGGCTTCTATCCTATATAATAAAAGGGCAATATGCAAATTGACTCTAACAGCAAAAGCACTGGGAATGACTGGTCACTATGACACACACTGACCACCAAGGGGCAGACGCTCAATGCAGGAGCTACCCCTTGGTGGTCAGTGCGCTCCCACAGGGGGAGCTCTGCTCAGCCACAAGCCAGGCTGATGGCTGCCAGCACAGCAGTGGTGGCGAGAGCCTCTCCCACCTCCTCAGCAGTGCTAAGGATGTCCGACTGCAGCTTAGGCTTGCTCCCCGCTGGCAAGTGGACATCCCACAAGGGGTCCCAGAGTGTGAGAGGGCACAGGCCAGGCTGAGGGACTCCCCCCACCCCAAGTGCACAAATTTTTGTGCACCAGGCCTCTAGTCATTAACATAAAATAATAGAACATTTTAATAAAAATTAATATTTTTTCTTGAGCATTAACTTACCAGATACTAAATAACAGCACAAATTAATAAGCATAACACAAATAAACCTATTTTTCTTGTTCTCCAAAAGCAAAATATTTCCTGTTGTGCACACCACACAAGTCAGTACAAGACTAATGACGTGGCAATTGGCTGCTAAAATATTTGCTGCTAGTATTAGTGGAGAGAAATGGTGTGCCTGTGTATAAGGTGTATAAGGGAAATGAATGCAACATGATGATAGTAATCAGTCATTAGCAAACGTAGTTCATTATTAATAATTATGTATAACAGGTTATTGTAAAAATTAAGTTATGAAATTTTTATTAAAACGTTTCTTACATACCATTATATTGGCTGGGCCACAAAAATATTCATTGTGGGCTGCATGCAGCCGCAGGTTGCAAGTTTGACATGCTTGCACTAGGGTATAGACCTGAAACTAATCTATTGCTATGACACGCAATGACTACCAAGGGGCAGATGCTCAACGTACAGACATGGAAACATGGAACAGACTGATCAATCTCAGAGGGAAGGGGGGAGGGGGGAGGGTGGGAAGAGATTAACCAAAGATCTTATATGCATACCAGTGCACGGATTCATGCGCCAGTGGGGTCCCTCGGCCTGGCCTGTGGGGAACAGGCTGAAACCAGCAGTCTGACATCCCCTGAGAGGTCCTGGATTGCGAGAGAGTGCAGGCCAGGCTGAGGGACCCCACCAGTGCATGAATCTGTGCACCCAGCCTCTAGTATAATATAATCCAATATAGTGTATGTAAACTGTGATTGAAAAATAAAATAAATGGTTTCAATAAAGAAAAAAAAAAAGGACAAGATCTGGCTGAAAGGAGACATGTGGTTTCCACTTAGGGTTTTCACAGAAAGGCTTTAAAGCCCCTAGGAGATCTTGCTCAGAAGTTTTGTACATTACCTGCCCAATATGCACTCATCCTGGCCTGTTTCATAGTGTTGTTGGGGTCACTACATAGTTGGTGCTTAAAACCTTGAGAAATTCAGGAGTCTCATCTTATATTGTTTTGGCTAAAGTCATATCATCTACAACTTGACAGATGAGATATGGTGGAATGGAAGAGTGGCCAGGATTAATTCAGACAGAAATGTGCAAATGAACCAGCTTGGATTTTATTTTTAGATAGAAAGGAACACTGTGTTGAACAGTTTAAGAGCAATATGAGGAACCATGCTTGTGTTTGTTTCTATGAATTAGGTAGAGCTGCTATGTCTCCCAGGTTTGGTAGAAGAGTTTCCTTATGCAATAGGTGGGGATTCTGTGTAGAATCTTAGAGGAGATAAGCTCAATATCTTTAGCATTGGTTCTTTCCATTATCAGACTAAGGCACTGGTTCTTAAACTGGAGCATTTACAAGGACCCCTGGAATGCTTACCATAACATACCTATGGGCTTTGCCTCCAGAGTGTCTGAATCAGAATATCTGGAGTGGGGCCCAAAGGTGTGCTTTTCTGGCACCTGTATTGCATAATACTTTATAATAACAGGCTAATAAATTCTTTTCAATAGAACAGAATGTTCATTGTTTGATAAACTTAATAAATGAGTGAAGTGTATTGATGTTCACAAGAGCATGTTGGAGAAATAAAAAAGAACATGGCAGTTTTCAAGATAAAGACTATTATCTCTGGAACTGAACAGATTCTGTACACACATATAAAGCATATTAAAGAGTCCAGATGGCATTGGAAGCAAATTTACAAGCTTCTAATTCATAATACTAATTATAAATCTAGGATACTTTTAGGTCTACAATAGGTTTCTAGATTCATACAATACCTCTAATAGAGTATGTTAAACTAGATTGATTTCAGCAATAAATATTTTGAGTTATGAACCATTTTTAGAAGAACCTATGGAAAATGGAACATAATTTTAAATGTGAGTTAAGGGTGGAGAACATAAAATATGAGTCTATATTCAAGTGAATACATTGGTTTTCTATGTTTAATGACTGAGGGTATTTCTCAGGTCTGTCAACTTATATGAATTGGTACAAAATATACAAATTGGTACAAAATCAATACAAAATCATATATATATATATATATATATATATATATATATATATATATGAATGAAATGGTGCTAATTAAATATCAGAAAATATCCTAAGCAGAGGTTATACTAAGAAAGAAATAGAAGCATGTTCTATAAAGATTCTCTCTGAGTTGTTGGATAAATAAAATGTTTTTGTGAACATTTTTCTTTAAGAAGTTTATAATTTTGAATTCAGAAATAGGAGCTGGCTACAAAATTGATAAATCTAGTTATTACATAAAATGAACTAAGTTCCTCAAGGACCAGTATTTCTTTTTATTTTTCATGAAAGTCATGTTTTCACAAATACAATTAATTGATAACATTGTGTGTGTGTGTGTGTGTGTGTGTGTGTGTGTGTGTATACCTTTGGATTAGAAAAGGCTCATAGTCATTCTGTTATAGCAACATTTGTTGAGCATTTACTGCTTATGACAATGTAAACAGGGAGTTATTATTATTCCAACTTTACAAATAAAACAATTGAGGCATAGAGATATTGAATTTATTACTCAAAGTCCCACAGCTAGTAAGAGAGGGAGGAGAGTTGGGATCCACACCATCTACCTCCAAGTGTATATGCTGATTTGCTATGCTAATAGACCACTGAAGCAAATCATTCAACATGCATGAGACTAGATACAAGACTGGAAACCAAATAGAATTCAGTTAGATATTGAGGGAACTTAATTATATGTATTCCTCCATTTTATTATACTAGAGGCCTGGTGCACAGATTTGTGCACCAGTGGGGTCCCTCAGCCTGGCCTGTGCCTTCTTGCAATCCAGGACCCCTCTGGGGATGTCAGACTGCCAGTTTTGGCTCGATTCCGCAGGCCAGCGGCAGTCAAATATCCCCTGAGGGAGGAAGTAGTGCGTGAGGAGCCCAAGCCTGGCCCAGGTGCTGCGCTGCTCCTGCTCATTGTAGGATGGCATATAATAGGAATGGGCCATAAACCAAAAATTAAATTGAAATATTCACTTGTAATACTGATAGTGGAGACAATGCACTAACTGAATTATGCACTCTGCAAAGGACATGGGCCAGTGTATGTGGTTTGTTTGATTTGTGAAAGAAGCTGACATCCATCTGACTTAAGATCCTGAATAGGATTGGGAGGCAGGTAAGAGGGTGACAAATTCCCATAATTCCAAATTCCTATTGAAAACAAACTTTCCTGCCTGGCTACGTTGGACCATAACTGGTCTTCTTTACCTTTAACTGTTCTGGATCAAAGAGGAAAGCTGCACCAAAAAACTTGTGTGCTGCATGAGCAAGTCAACCCCATCACTCAGGACGGATGAAGATTTCCTGTGTTTCTTTCTAATAGGCTTGTCTTGGGTATAAAAGCACATCTCTTTTTCCCCAGAGGATTTGTTAATCAAGGTGAATTGCAGGCATTAGGAATAAGCTCATTTCTCTATGGTGGCAGAAGAGTTAGGCATGCATGCCCTGGGCTCAGGTTACTCAGGTTGTTTGGCTCTGCAGCCTAACAGTGGTATGATACTAGGCCCCTTTGCCAGACCTCACCCATCATAGGAGGTAGCTACTATTATCATTCCCATTTTATGTTAGAGGCTGAGTCATAGGAAAGTTATGTGCCTTGCCATTTATTATCTAACTAGAGGCCCTGTGCACAAATATTTGTGCACTGGCGGCGGGGGGGGGGGGGGGGTCCCTCAGCCCCACTTTTGCCCTCTCACAGTCTGGGAACCCTCGGGAGAAAAAAACCTGCTGGGTTAAGCCCGCTCCCGGGTGGCAAAAGGCAGGCCCCATCCCTAAGGGCAGCCCCTGGTCAGGGTCAAAACAGGGCCAATTTGGGAGTTGGGGTGGCGCCCCCTGTCACACTCAAAGGAGGGTTGAAGGGGAGGTTGTGGCGCCACCCCCTGTGCACACACAGAGCAGGGCCCATCAGGGGTGTTGGGGCTCCGTACCCTGTCACACACAGAGCAGGGCCGATCAGGGAGTTGGGGAGCTCCCCCCTGTCACGCACAGAGTAGGGCCAATAGGGGAGTTGGGGCACCACCCCCAGTCACACACAGAGCAGGGCCGATCAGGGGGTTGGGGAACTCCCCCCTATCAGGCACAGAGCAGGGCCGATCAGGGGGTTGGGGCGCCTTCCCCTGTCATGAACAGAGCAGGGCAGATAGGGAGGTTGTGGCCCCGCCCCTGTCACATACAGAGCCTCAGGGCAATCAGGGGGTTTGGGTGCTGCCCCCTGTCACTCTGCTCCAGGGGCCAGGAGGCCTCACGGCTCTGCTGATCTCGGTGCTAGGAGGCCTCGCTGCTCCACTTGACACAGGGACAGTGAGGCCTCGCTGCTCGGCTGATCCCGGTGCTGGGAGGCATATTACCCTTTTACTATATAGGATAGAGGCCTGGTGCATGGGTGGGGGCCGGCTGGTTTGCCCTGAAGGGTGTTCCGGATCAGGGTGGGGGTTCCGCTTGGGTGCCTGGCCAGCCTGGATGAGGGGATGATGGCTGTTTGCAGCTGGTCGCACCCCCTTCAGGGTGGGGGTCCCCACTGGGGTGCCTGGCCAGTCTGGGTGAGGGGCTGAGGGCCGTTTTCAGGCTGGCAGGTGACTGAAGCTCCCAACCTCTCCTTTTTTTCTTTTCTTTTTTTTAATTCTGGGATTTATTTACCTTCTATGGCTGTCACTGGAACTGAGAGCCAGCTTTAGCTCTGAGGCCGGCTCCAGCTCTGAGGCCTCGGCTGCTGAAAGCAGGAATCTAGGGTTTGTTTGGCTTCTATAATTGAGACACTGTTGCAACTCCAGCTCAGCGGCTGGCTGAAAGCATGGGGTTTGTTTAGCTTCTATAATTGCAACATTGTTTCTTAGAGTGCAAGCTCAGAGCCCAGCAGTGGCAGGCGGGGAACCTTGGCTTCCTCCTTCACTGGAGCAAGCAAGCCTCCTTTCGCTTCAGCTGCCTGGCTGCCGGCCGCCATCTTGGTTGGCAGTTAATTTGCATATCGCCCTGATTAGCCAATGGGAAGCGTGTTGGAGGTACGGTTAATTACCATGTTTGTCTATTATTAGATAGGATATTTGGCACAGAATAAGTATTCAGTGAAAGCTGGTTGTTACTGTTTCAGATGTTAGGAGCTCAAATATGGAAGCTGTAGAAGCCATCGTCCTGAAAGCACGTTCTAATGCCATTTAAAATACAGGTTCTGCAGCTGGTGTGCAAGGCTTTCTGTACTGTGGTTCAGTATTTTGAAGATATGGGTCCAGCATTCCTATATGGGGAGCCCCGGAGAGGTTTGTACTGTAGTACAGGCTTCATTCTTGTGCATTTTGTTAGCTCCATGTGGTGCTCTACCCTAAAGAAAGGATTGGGTTATCACCCATATTCATTACATTGCCAGAGAGAGCTGCCCTGTTGGTCTTGGAGATTATCTGTAAGCATGTGCAATCATGTGGCGATAATCCTGTTTACTGGCCTCTATAGGTGAAGTTTTGTTTCCTGGCTAAGAGCAGAGCTCCTCCTTGGAGACTGGAAGTTGGTTTGTTTCACCACCAGCACTAATGTATTCCACAGAAGGAAGAACAGCTGGGTCCTGATCAAGAAACATTTTTTTTAAATTTTATATGAATACCTCCATGATAATACTGCAGGAGTCTTCTCATTTTCTCTAGAATTTTGAAAGGCAAAGATCTGTGATTTATTTGAGTTGCTGCATTAAAATATTATATTATTCTAAAACTAAAATAAAACAGCTTTAGGACAAGAAGTTTGAACGTGCCTAAGATAAGACTTAATTCAATGGAGAAGTTATTTCATATGTAAAGATTGTTCCAAATTTCTCTGAGCACAGGATCATTATTGTTTTACAATCATTTCCATCAAAGTTCAATTCATATTAGTAGTATAACTTTTTCCTTATATAAAACACTATATCTGCATCCTACTATAGTAGTTTGTGACTAAATGGCAAATTTTATAGGAATAAAAAAGTCAACTCAAGTTTTTGGTAAACAACTCAAATTTATGTCTAATAATTTAAGAGAAAAAAAAGTAAAATTAAAACAATCAAGAAGGAAAGGCAATGCAAAGTATATAAATCACACAGTGAGCGAGGATACTTGGGCTCATTCAATATTCCATTCACATTCCTGCCCCTGGATTTCCACATTGTTATTGTATTAAAGCCTCAATTACTAACATTCTGCTATTTTATGCAAACAGTTTGATATGAAAGCTGGTTAATGAAATATTTTTATGTAAACAAGGAAGATTTTGCTAAATATAATCTAAAAGACAGTTAACTTTCATCTCACTTATAGGTGGAATCTGATAAACAAAATAATTTAACATATGAAATAGAAACAGAATCATAGATACATAGAACAGACTGACAACTGTCATATGGGAGGGTGTTGGATTGGGTAAAAAAAGATGAAGGGATTAAGAATATATATATATATTATATATAACAGTATGGTGATTGCCAGAGGGAGAGGGTTTGGGGAGGCAGAAGAGGGCAAAATGGGACAAGTTGTGGCAGAAACAGACTTGACGCTTGGTATGAGCACATGATGCAGTGTGCAGATGATGTGCTATTGAGTTTAACACTTGAAACTGTTTTATTAACTAGTGTTGCCCCAATAAATTAAAAATAAACAAATAAATAGAATTTTTAGTGGCATGGAGGGTTTCTTTGATGTTCTCTCTGAACTGCGACAGTGAAGCAGAGCACATGCTGGTGTCAGCATAACATGGTTGAGCCAAATTTATGTTACACTTGGATATTCATTTGTACACACTTTAATTTATGTCCTGTTCTTTTATATTTATTGTATTACTAGAGGCCTGGTGCATGGGTGGGGTCCCTCGGCCCGGCCTGCGCCCTCTCCCAATCTGGGACCCCTCAGGTGATGTTGGATAGCCGGTTTCGGCTCGATCCTCACAGGCCCAATCCAGACAGACAGGAGCCCGATCCTGTGCATTGAGCATCTGTCCCCTGGTGGTCAGTGCTCGTCATAGTGACCGGTCAACTGGTCTTTCAGTTGCTTAGGCTTTTATATAGATAGATGCTCTATTTCTCTCCATTAATCAATGCATAGTGACTCTTGCTCCTCAAGTTAGCCCCTGTCTTCCTCCAATATCAGTGCTTAGGAGTTTAAGCTGAAAGCTTGGTGTGCCTGGCCCTGGGCAACCCCATTCAGATCTGGTGGCATTTCATATTAGCCCCATCTCCACTTGGGGTTAGGAAGTTCTCAAAGTGTGATCCTGGAACCAGCAGCAGCACCATTGCCCGGCATGTGGAAGAAATGCACATTCTCAGGCCCTGACCAGACTGTTAGAGGTGGGGCCTGGTGGTCTGGGGTTACTGAAACCTCCAGCTGGTTCTGATGCTCAGTCAACCTTGAGAGCCATTGGTTTTAATTTTGCCTTGTTGCCTGTACCCTGTCTGCCTGCATTGACTTCCTGGGTACTGAGGTATGTATAATCTTTATTTTTCTTCCTCTGATTTCCTCATGACTGGGCCCTGTTCTCTCTGATTGAGTTTCTTCCCTGATTTCAGATGAACACTCTAGTTCCCAATTGAGATTAACACCTTGCTTGTCAGATTGGAGCCCTGCCAGCTCCTTTCCCTAAATACATCAATCCCTGCCTTTATTTCTCTCCCTTTCTGGCTGGTGGCCAAGCCTGGCATTGAATCAGTTAGGCCATTTGAAGCCAGTTCCGACTGGGGCATCTCCTTGACTAGGCAATCTCATGCTGTGCCCCAGGAGGCCATGTAGCACTGGCTAAGTTGACTCCAGCCCCTCACCTGTGAAGGTTGTGGTCGACGTCACCATCTTTCCTTATTAGGCTCTGTCCTTTAACCTAGATAATTGACCTAACCTGCCTAGAGCCAATTGTTACAGCTCACTCTCCCTGCCCACCTGGACATAAGAGACTGCAGAAGTTATGGCACTGTGTAGAGTCAGGGGATGCCTTTGGAAATCCCTAGAGGAGAGTTGGGTAAATACTTTAATTACTGATTTGGGGACAATCTCTTCAGGATAATGAAAGACAATCGTAGAAAATAAGTTACATTTGCATTAATTTAAGAAATATTGACATCATTTCATTTTGAGTACTCTAATTTACCTGATAGTACATTTGATACTTTTATCTTGTGCGCTTAGTATCCTCTAATTTTTGTTTTCCAAGCCCTAATTTTTCCATGCATGAATCTACCTGCTGAATTTTATTTTCCAGAAATCTGGACACACCTCTTTCTTACTAACAGTTTCCAGGGACCTGGTGCTGTAGAGTTTAGTGCAATGTGTGTGCTTATCATAGGAGCCTACGGGTAGCTGCCACAGGGAAAGAAATTGCAGGTCACACTTTTATGCTAGAAAATAATTCAACAAACATTTCATAACCTCTCCACTTACCTTTTGTCAAAGCCCTTTTATAAGCTTAGCCAGTATTCACAATACATCAAGAGGTCCTTTTTCCCCTTGAATTTGTTTTAATGCATAGCCACTTGGCCCAGCTTAGGCAGTTTAGGCATAAGCTTTCTTATACTAAACGACTTATACTAAATAAACTTCCTGCTTCTGCTTTCTCTTTGTCAAATGGGTAGAAAACGATCAGTAAATGCTTAACAAAAGAATATTATATTTGTGGTTATATTCATTTAATTTTTCATGTAGCAATTATTTATTCAATCGTATGAAGTGCCAGGCACTATATTGGTGCTGGAATAAAAGTCCTTGTCTATAAGAATCTTATTGGAAGTCCTTTTTCAGGCAGTCAGATATGGGTGTGAATTTTCCTTACAGAGAATGGGGGGTCCAGGGAGGGATTGTGTGACCCATAAAGATATATGACTTTGAGAAAGAAAATGTGATTTACCTGAAGTACCATTACATTCTGGAATATGATAATGAGGATCCAGATCAAAGAAACACTTAGAGATAGCATTAAAAATAGATTTACTCATTTTTGCAATTGGCACAAGCTATCAATTTTGTCCAACTACCTCAGCAGCTACATGCATGCTTCAGGTTAGCAGTAATCATCCAATTGATTGGATGATTGCTAATTGGAGGGCTCCTTACTGAGGCCCTGACACAAGTTAAACATTGTCTGACTGTGTCTGTAGACTCCCTCTGGCTAAACACATGGCTCACTAACCAAGTATATTTAAGCATGTTCTGTGTCCCTGGTTCTATCTTAAATGCTGTGAGAAATTAAAAATAAAATTAATTCACTTTCTCCTTGGTATTAGAGATTTTTCTGTATAAATCCTTATGGATTGTAAGCATCTTGAGGACAAGACCTGTGTCTTACTCATTTTTGTAAACTCCAACCACAATGTACTCAAGAGTGTTGAATGGAGGAATTCATAGATAAATTAATCATTTCTAGGGACATACTATAAACAGACATCACCCTGAGGTTTCTAGGACTCTTGGAAAATTCAGGTCAGTTGATGATAGATCATATTGTGTCACCTTGTGACTGACTGTGCACTTTTCCCTGGGCAATTAGCACACAGACCTGCCATGGTACTTTTGAGCAAGTCAGCAACTACAGACTGGAACTGCCCAGCCATGCCTCCTCAGGTGTCCTCCCTTAAATAGTGCCCCTAACCTGATCTGAAGCCAAGTCAGCATGGGGGTCGTTCCTCCTCCGAACACCCAGACTGTGAAGAACACAAGCAGCAGTGTGGTGGTGAACATCATTTGTTTGGGCTGAGATCCCGTGTCCCGAATAGCTAAGGCAAATGCTATGGCTCCTCGCAGACCTTTCAGAGAAAACCAAACAGAGAGAGAGAAAGAGAGAGAGAGAATAAACATCATAATTCTCATTTAATTGAATTTATCTTTATAATTTGCTAACAAACAAAATTACTTTTCAAACACAGTTAATTTTTTTAAATTAAACTTTTTATTTATAATTATGTAATGATAGATTCACAGGCAGTTGTAAGAAATAACAGACTTTCTGTTTGCCCTTTCCCTCCAATGATGACATCGTGCAAATTCTAGTGCAATATGACAACCACGATTTTGACACTGAGATAGTCAAGCTCTACATTCCCATTGCCACAAAGATCCCCCATGTCATCCTTTTATAACCATATCTACTTTCTTCCTACACAGTCCCTCTTACAAACTCTCTCTTCCATATCTTGCAACCAGTAATCAATTTTATATTTCTATAATGTTGCCATTTCAAGAATGTTATATAAATGACATCAAGAAGTATATAGCCTTTTAGAATTGGCTTTTTCACCCAGTATGATTCTCTGGATACTCATCCAGGCGGCTAAATATATCAATAATTCGTTCCCTTTTATTGCTGAGAGGTATTCCATAGTATGGATGTTTGATAGTTTGTCTAACCATCCACCTATTGAATGACATCTGGGTTGTTTCCAGTTTGGGCTATTACGAATAAGACTGTTGTGTTTGTAAACTTAAGTTTTCATTTCTCCGAGATAAATTTCCAGGACTGAAATCACCAAGGCATATGATAGTTGTGTGTGTGTGTGTGTGTGTGTGTGTGTACATATATATTTTATATACATACGTATATTTAATTTATTTTTACTGTTGAAAGTCTTACAGATGTCCCCCTTTTACCTCCATTGACTCCTTCTAGCCTGTACCCAACCCTGACCTAGGTATTTGTATATTTTTAAAAGAAATTACCAAAATGTTTTCCAGAATGGCTGTCTGCTAACCATTTTACATTCCCACCAGCAATATATGCTGTCCAGTTTCTCTACATCCTCACCAGCATTCAGTGTTGTCAGTATTTTTTTTTTATTTTAGTCATTCTGATAGGTGCATGGTAATAGTTTATCGTGGCTTTAATTTGCATTTTCCTAATAACTAATGATGTTGAACATTTTTAATGTGCTTATTTGCTCTCTTTATACCCTCTTGGGTGAAATGTCTCTTCACTTTTTACTTCATTTTCTAATTGGGTTTTTAGAGTTTAATTGTTAAGTTTTGAGAATTCTTTAAATATTCCAGATAATAGTCCTTTGATGGATATATAGTTCTTCCCACTTTGTAGTTTTTTTATTGATGAAGACTAACCTGTTGATTTTTGCTTTTATGAATCATGTATTTGAAATAAAGTCTAAGAACTTTTTTCTGGGGTCTAGGTAGCAAAGTTTTGCCCCCGTGTTTTAATTTTTTCCCCTAAGAGTTGTATAGCTTTACATTTTACATTTAAATTCATGATTCTTTCGAATTAATTTTTCTATAAGGTTGGGGCTCATTTTTTCATCTACAGATGTTTAATTGCTCCATTGAGTTGATTTTGTCCCTTTGTCAAAAACTAGTTGGGTGACTTTCTGTGCGTTCTGTTCCATTGGTATGTGTGTCTGTCCTTCTTTTGTGTGGTCACTGCAGACATATATTAGGCCTTAATATTAAGTGAGTTACACATGTTTTGTTTTCAAAATTATTTAAACTATTCTAGGTCTTTTGCTTTTCCATGACATTTTAGAACAATATTGTCTACATCTAAAAAATTATTTTCTGGACACATTTGCTTTTAAAAAATTAAATGCGCCCTAACCGGTTTAGCTCAGTGGATAGAGCGTCGGCCTGTGGACTCAAGGGTCCCAGGTTCGATTCCAGTCAAGGGCATGTACCTTGGTTGCGGGCACATCCCCAGTAGGGAGTGTGCAGGAGGCAGCTGATCGATGTTTCTCTCTCATCGATATTTCTAACTCTCTATCCTTCTCCCTTCTTCTCTGTAAAAATCAATAAAATATATTAAAAAAAATTAAATGTGTTGCCTGGCTGGTGTCGCTCAGTGGTTGAGCATTGACCTATGAATCTGGAGGTCACAGTTTGATTCCCAGTCAGGGCACATGCCTGGGTTGCAGGCTCAATCCCCCCAGTGAGGGGTGTGCAGGAGGCAGCCAATCAATTATTCTCTTTCATCATTGATGTTTCTATCTCTCTCCCTCTCCCTTCCTCTCTGAAATAAAAAGATATTTTTTTTAAATTAAATGTGCCAAATGACAATAAAAAAAGGTTATGGACCCTTGAAACTTAATAAATAGGTAACACTAAAGAATTACCCCAACCAGAGTAAATACTTTTATAAAGTCCATAATCTAAACTAACCTTTTAAAACCTGCATTTTTCCTGTTTTATTTTTCTTCTTCATTAACAATGTGTTAATTGAATTTTCATGTCAAAATTT
This sequence comes from Myotis lucifugus, assembly GCF_000147115.1. NCBI lineage: Eukaryota > Metazoa > Chordata > Mammalia > Chiroptera > Vespertilionidae > Myotis > Myotis lucifugus. The sequence goes on from NW_005871069.1 coordinate 10,862,276, forward strand.
AAAATCAAAGTGTGATAACATAAATAAAAAGAGATGTGGACTTTGAGGAAAAGTAACTAGAAGTACAAACAGTAAACTAAAAATTAAAATGGAAAGCCTCTTGGATATCATAAGACCCACAAGACATTTATGGGCCCTGTTATATCAGCTAACAGGGCAAATAAACATTTATAATGACAACGAGTCAAGTCAAAAACATAGTGATTTGGTTAATTTTATAGAAATGTTTAAATCACATAAGTAAAATTTTAATGGTCTACTTTTTACTATAGTTACTGTATCAGCTAGATTTCTAAATTTCCAAATCTTTTTTCAGACATTAAAACATTTTAGAAATTGGATCCATAGCAGGATGAGGAAAACTATAACTAGCCTGGCTTTTATCCCTAGATTCTCCACTTAGAACATAATGCTACTTTATTATCTCCACACTGACAATATACAAGAACAAGTAGCAGGACAGAAGATCCAGATGCTTAAACTAGAGAGGCCTCATATATTTTCCTGAAATAAAAAAAGCCTCAGAAAGAGAGAGCAACATGCACTCCAATTATAAAATACTTTCAAGGAACAAAATGTAATTGGAGGAAGGAAATTATTCTGAATGTCCATGTAGACAAGGAAATGACCTGCAGATAAGGAAGGTGACATTTGAAGTAGATGGTAATAAAGAAAAGTTCTTATACATCTGAAATTCTGGACTCACGAAGAAAATTCCCACGGGGGCTGCTCATGGATTTAGACCCGGCTGAGGACAGGGAGGGTAATATTAATAACCCTGAATCCTGGGGAATAATTTATCAATGTTCTCTCCATGAAATATAAATGGTGTCGTTAGGGAATGAAAACTCAAGGACACAGTCTTACAACAGACTTCAATACAAGACTGGAGATGGATGGTGATCTTCCCATTTTCTCTTTTCCTCCAGCTTGAGTGCCCATAAAAGAGCATTGCCCCAAATTAAGTGGTGAGTATGAGAAGTATTAAGTGATATGAATCTAATTATTTATTGAATATTTATGTGTGTGTTCACTTTGAATTTTTGTAAGAAGGAAAATAACAGAAATTAGAATAAAAGTTAAAACTTACTATATCATGCTTATTATAAACTTTCATTTTAGATATCAAGGACAATAAAAAAACACAATCATTTATATTCCTAAATATGTTTAACAATGTATTTCTATTATGTTAAACTAGCGTAACTATGTTTTCAAATCTAAATTATCTATACATGAACAGTTCTTCTTTTAAAAATATACTCAAAGATACCTGTTATTCTGACTTCTAATCCTATATAATAAAAGGGTAATATGCAAACTGACCCTAACAGCAGAACGACTGGGAATGACTGGTCACTATGACACACACTGACCACCAGGGGGCAGACACTCAATGCAGGAGCTGCCCCCTGGTGGTCAGTGCACTCCCACAGGGGGAGCTCTGCTCAGCCACAAGCCAGGCTGCCAGCTGCCAGCACAGCAGTGGTGGCGGGAGCCTCTCCCGCCTTCTCAGCAGCGCTAAGGATGTCCGACTGCAGCTCAGGCCTGCTCCCCGCTGGCAAGTGGACATCCCCCGAGGGCTCCCGGGCTGCCAGAGGGATGTCTGATTGCCAGCTTAGGCCTAATCCCCTGGGGAGCGGGCCTAAGCCAGCAGGTGGTCATTCCCCGAGGGGTCCCAGACTGTGAGAGGGCACAGGCCAGGCTGAGGGACACCCCCCCCCCCCCGAGTGCACAAATTTTTGTGCACCGGGCCTCTAGTCTATATATATAAAACCCTAAGCGACCGATCGACTGGTCGCTATGACATGCACTGACCACCAGGGGGCAGACGCTCAACACAGGATCTTCCCCCTGGTGGTCAGTGCTCCCCAATTGCAGGAGCACTGCTGCTCAGCTGACCAATGGGCACCAGACACTGGTCTCACGGCTGGTGAGTACCGCTGTGGAGGCGTGAGCCTCTCCCGCCTCCAAGGCAGCACTACTGAGCGGCAGCAGGCTCCGCGGGGCCAGGATGAGCTGGAGCAGCAGAGTGCGGCCCCCCGGCCCAGGCTTGGGCTCCTCCCTGGCTGCCTGCAACTTCGCACACTACTACATTCCTCAGGGGATGTCAAACTGCCAGCAGTTCAACATCTCCTGAG
>NW_005871069.1:10864591-10886091 GCF_000147115.1 Myotis lucifugus
TAGTATAAAAAAATTTAATAATATATATAGAAAACAATGTAGAAGTTTTAAAAAAAATTCATACACTGCCTTGTACTTGTTGAGAACTATTGCTAATTAGGGCCAAACTCTAAGATGTTGACAAGAGGCTGCCTTCTCCATATATTGACTAGCTTAGAAAAACACAGAAACAGTGTTTTCAAGAAGGGATCAGCTGTCTGGAGTCCTGGACACATGTGGCACATATAGCACATGTTGGGTGCCATGGCCTAGCAGCATGGGAAGTGTGATACTGAAGTGAGGTTGCTAAGTGGACTCCAGATAAGAATTATTGCCTATGTCCTACTCATTCTTTATGATTCCAAGATAATTTGTCATACATTTGGAGTCTAGACAATTATCAGATCAATGGCCATTCATTGCTTCATTCAATACATGTGTGTCTTAGTCAGTCATAACAAAATACCATAGACTGTGTAGCTTCAACAACTGAGATTTATTTCTCACAGTTTTGGAGGCTAGGTGACCAAGATCATGGTCACGTTCTGGTGATAGCTCTCTTCCTGGCTTAAAGAAGGCTAGTTTCATGCCATGTGAGAGCAAACTCCATGGTGCCTCTTCTAATAAGGGCACTAATCCTATCATAGGGGCCCCATTCTCATAACCTCCCAAAGCCCCCATCATCAAGTACCATCACATGGATATTAGAGCTTCAACATATGAATTTGGTGGGGGAGGGGAGGGAGACTGATTCTGTTCATAGCAGTATGTATTGATTACCTGCTATATGGAGGTTCTGTGCCCACTTATTCTTTCTTCTTCACACAATGATTTAGAAAACAGAGGGTTTTAGGACTAAAATAAATTACTTAGGCAACCAAAGAAATACTAGAAATGAAAAATTACTATTTACTTGATTTCTTTTAGCAAATCACTATTTCCAGAGAACATGAAGCATTTTGCTTAAAAACTCAGCAAATCCATAACTGATTGCCACACTTGTATTTGGTTTAATTTTATGGATTCTTTGGCCCCTTGGGCTTAACTTTCTCTTTCTTTGTTTTCTATACATGGAGAGGTTGATAAACTATACCATTTTGTTTTATTTATTTTGTTAAATATATTTTATTGATTTTTTTACAGAGAGGAAGGGAGAGGGATAGAGAGCTAGAAACGTCAATCAGCTTCCTCCTGCACACCCTCTACTGGGGATGTGCCTGCAACCAAGGTACATGCCCTTGATCGGAATCGAACCTGGGACCCTTTAGTCTGCAGGACAACGCTCTATCCACTGAGCCAAACCAGTTAGGGCTACCATTTCATTTTAGATGGGTTTACTTTGCAGAGATTTGACATATTCCACATAGTGAGTTAGAAAGTTAGCATCATCTTGGGGGAATAAAAGAATTCCTGCAGTTAAATGTGGTTTCATTTAAAATTGGCCTCTAAGGGATCCTTATGGTAATTATACTGATGTTCCATGCATAACAAAAGAAGTGTTTCAAGTATCACTAAGGAAAGCTTTCTTGCTGCAAAAGTGTGCATTTTCCTGTTTATCTTTAAAGATCAAAAGCGAGACTTAATCTGTTATACATTTGCAAAAATTTTCTGAATGGTGAAGGTCACATACAGTTACATTTAAATGGTGAAGGTCACCTACAGTTACATTTAAAGCAATATAAATGATTTTTATTGAAGGCACAAAGCAATAGTCAAAAACTAAATATTTATTTAGCACTCACTATGTGCTGCACAATACACAAGATAATGGGGGTTATCTAGGTCTTTTGCTTAGGGGAATGTAATGAAATTTGGAGGCTAGGATGATGAAGATGTTGAGGAGGAAACTGGTCTTGCAAGGCATGTCAGGCCATAAAAGCTGTGAACAATGCACTTCCCTGTGGGGGGAAGGGTCGTTATTGCTGGCCCCAGGACAGATCATCAGATATGGCCTGGGGACTCCCAACAACTGGGGGCCTTCCTATAATCCCACGAAAGGGGGTGGAACCATATCTTCAAGACAAAGACCCCAGAAGGTTATAAAAAGTGAAGCCCTCTGCGTGTCACCCACTCTGATTTGGAAATTATTCCCGGAGTCCACTAGTGTTAATAAGCAGGGTCCCTCCCTTTCTCTAGGAAGTGTGCTTGGTATTTCTTTGGTCTTCTGCAACATTTGGTTCCCTGACCAAGAAGCTAACCATGTTTGGCTCTTGCCTCCGGTGAGTGGACGGGGTTTGGGGCCTGGGCATGCGGGTCAGGGCTCTAGAAGGTGCGCGCTGCTGATTTTCGCAGAATTGAACTGGGGGGAACTCCAAGGTGCTCCCGGACCTCAGCCCAGGACCCAGGCAGCATCTGGAGAAAGTGGACAGACACCTCTGGACCTGTCAACAGAATCGGTAAGGTAGGGGCCCCAGTCAATCAGGCCCACTCCAAGTGAGTGGAAGGGGGAGCTTGATCACCTCCCCAGAAGTCATAGGACTTCTTCAGGTAAATCAGGAATCAGGACTCCAGACTCTGGAGGTGAGTGAATTCAGATTCAATTAAGAAATTATGGGTTTACTCTTCTGTTTGTTTGTGTGTGGGACTAGCCAATTTTCTGCCGATAAGGGGGGCTGGACACAGGTCTTAACTCCTCTGGTAGGTTCTCACTGAGACATTGGTCGAGAATTCTGTTCTGGGGCGTGGGTGCTGGGAGTGCCCCCATGCCCATCTGGGGAGTTGGGCATTATCTGCTCAGCTCCAGTCTGGGCTAGTCTACTGAGACAGTGTGAGTATGGATGTTTGTCTTGGCATAATTATCTGCTGATTAACTGGTCTGTGTGAAAGCGAAAGCTACTTTGATTTTCTGTTTGCTCATCTGGTTAAAACGTTTGATTTACTGAAGGCTGAACCCATGATGGTCTGTAAAAGTCTCAAGCAGCGCTGTTGAGTTAGTTTTCTCAGAGATGTTTGCTCTCTATCACGAAGGGATAGTTGACAAAAATTTCTGTCTAAGTTTGAAGCAGGGGGTCCCTCGGGGGTGAGGACGACGGAGCCCCAACGTGCTAGGGTGTCTGCATGCACGACTCCGGAGACCAGGTTCAGTGACGCAGATCCGTTTTATTGTGGAACTACAGGGGTATATATAGCATGAGGGGACCAATCAGAGGGAGACACGTTGCTACAGGCGACCCATGGCTGAAAGGCTGGGGTACTGTGCACGTGGCTCTAGGAGTTCGTTCAGGCGGGCGTTGCTACTTCCTGGTGTGCTGAGGAAGCATGTCATGGTGGAGTGTGCTCACACCATTGCAACAGCCGCAGCACTGAGACCTACTTCCTGAGCTCTACGTACATATGTTTGTGTACTAGGGGCTTTGGTTTGCTCTGTGATTTTGCTGTGTTAGGTTGAAATTTTGGAATTCTGGGGTAGATTTAAAGGTATTTGCAGCTTTTCTTGTCTCTTTTGGCTGGCTGGGACTTTCAGGGGTGGGGCTCACAGCTCTGCAGGGTGGAGAGATTTTACCCGCCCTGCCCCTGCCTGTGCTGATTAAGGATCTTTTCTTTAAGGAGACCCTCCAAGTTTTTAGTAAATTTCCCTGCACCCTTGTCTATCTCTCGCCACCAATCATCATGGGGTTGGGACAAAATAAACCCACTGTTCTCAAGTGCATGTTGGAAAATTTTGAAAAGGGTTTTATTGAGGACTATGGTATTAAAATGAACCCCAAACACTGAGGAAATTCTGTGAATTAGAATGGCCAGCCTTTGGGGTCGGCTGGCCCCTGGAAGGCTCTTTAGATGTAGGACTGGTCAGGGCAGTCTGGAATATAGTCACGACAGACCCCGGATACCCTTACATAGACATCTGGTTAGGAATTGTTCAAACCTTGCTGCCTTGGGTCCGGTTCTGTAAGGTTTTAGGAGAAAAGAAACAGGTCTCTCAGAAGGTAACCCAACCCCTTGTTCTGCCAGGATCCCCTGAGGAAGTCCTGCTAGTTTTAACATCTCCATATGTGCCACAGGCAGCACCAAGTGCTTCCCCAGCTGGTCTGAAAGGTCCAGAAACACCACCCCCTTCCATTTCTCCTCAACCAGGCTCTCTAGAGCCAGTTGGGAGGTGCTTGCATTCAGCTGATCAAGGGCCCAGGCCACAACCAGCACGTCAGATGCCTCTAAGAAAGATTTGGGGTGCCAAAGTAGTTGGCGAAGATGGGACCTTGCAGGAGGGAGGGCCAGTCTATTATTATCAGCTCTTTACCACCAGTGACATCTTGAATTGGAAACATCACACCCCAGCTTATTCTGAAAAACCTCAGGCCATGATAGACCTCCTAGAAACGATCTTCCAGACCCAGAAGCCCACCTGGGTGGACTGCAAGCAGCTCCTTTTCACGTTCTTTAACACTGAGGAGCGCATGAGAGTAGTAAGAGGCTCGGAAGTGGCTCCAGACCCAGGCCCCGGCAGGAATATTAGATACAGACAGATAGGCCAGGAAGGCCTTCCCAGATGAGGAACCCGATTGGAACCTGAACTCAGAAGATGAAAGGACTGGGCTAGAAAGATATCAGCTGGCCTTCCTCCAGGGGGTCAGGGCCGGAGCCAAGAAGCCCACCAACATGGCTAAAGTCTCTGAGGTTTTCCAGAAGCCTGATGAAAGTCCAGCAGCTTTCTATGAGAGACTATGTGAGGCATACTGGATCTATATCCCCTTTAGACCTGAGGCCCCAGAAAAATCAAACCATGGTAAATGCCATTTTTGTAGACCAAGCCCAGCCTGACATCAGGAGAAAGTTACAGAAACTGGAAGGGTTTGCAGGAAAGAATGCTACTGAACTGCTAGAGATAGCTAACAAGGTTTTCAATAACCAAGACGGTGCAGCAAGGAAGGAGGAAGAAAAGAGAATACAAAGAAGGGCCAATATAATAGCAGCAGCTTTTAGAGGCTCAGGCTCCCATACAGATCAGCAAGGATACAGACCAGGAGGAAAAGGAAGAACGAGCCTGAGACGAGACCAGTGTGCCTATTATAATGAAACAGGACACTGGAAAAATGAATGTCCCAAACAGCATAGTAAAAAGACTGGGCCCCCTTTTCCACCCAGTTGCTATCAACCAGAGCCACCTGAAGCAGATCTCATTGGGCTAGCAATGGCTGATTCCGACTAGCACAGACCGGGCTCACTTCAGCTAGGCCCCCACAAGCCCATGATCAGAATGAAAATTGGGAGCCAGACTGTGGACTTTATGGTTGATACGGGAGCTGAGCACTAAGTAGTCACTCAGAAAGTAGCGCCTCTCTCAGGAAAGGAGGTCACCATTATTGGAGCTACTGGGGACCAGACTGTAAACCATTCTGCCGCCCTTGCCGATGCCAACTTGGCGGTCATCAAGTAATTCATGAATTCCTGTACTTGCCAGACTGTCCAGTGCCTCTAATGGGTAGAGACCTTTTAGCCAAAATTGGGACAGAAATCACTTTTGCTCCAGATGGCTCAGCACAGCTTCGCCTAGGTGAGGAGACCTCCCCAATGATCCTGTCCTTAGCAGTGCTGAGGGAGGAAGAATGGAGACTTTATACCACCCAGACAAAGGCCTCACCATTAGAACCTGAATTAGAGAAGGAATTCCCGCTGGTCTGGGCAGAAGGGAATCCTCCAGGCCTGGCTAAGGACCACGCTCCGGTGTTAATTGAGTTAAAGCCTGGGGCACAGCCTGTTAAAATCCACCAATATCCAATTCCAAGGGAAGCACGCCTAGGAATCCAGGTCCCCTTAGACCGGCTGCTTCAGTGGGGACTTGTTAAGTGATGCAGGTCTCCATGGAACACGCCTCTCTTGTCTGTCAAAAAGCCTGGGACTAACGACTACCGCCTGGTGCAGGATCTACAGGCTGTTAATGAGGCTGTTATAACCCTGCATTCAGCACTGCCGAACCCCTACACTCTTCTGGGACTCATCAGAGGCGGAATGGTTTACATGCCTAAATCTGAAAGATGCCTTTTTCAGTCTTCGATTAGTGCCTTCCAGTCAGTCTCTCTTAGCTTTCCAATGGGAAAACCCAACTACAGGGTCCAAGGAGCAGTTCACCTGGACCAGACTGCCACAAGGGTTCAAGAACTCCCCTACTCTCTTTAGTGGAGCACTAGCATCTGATCTAAGTTCCCAGGACAGGACTTGGGGTGTGTTCTACTCCAGTATATAGACGACCTCCTACTAGCCAGCTCCACACGAGCTCAGTGCTGGGAGGGAACATGAGCCCTTCTGAGACTACTCACTGAAACAGGTTATCGGGTGTCTAAGAAAAATACACAGATTTGTCAGAAAGAAGTCAAGTATCTAGACTTCTGGATCACCCAAGGGAAACGAAGGCTAGGGACTGAAAGGAAGCGGGCAGTATGTGCCATCCCAGTCCCTAGCACCCGGTGGCAGATTTGGGAATTCCTGGGAGCAGCAGGATTCTGTCGAATTTGGATCCCAGGGTTTTCAGACCTGGCCAAGCCTCTCTATGAAGCTTTAAGAGGAGAAGAGAAGGCACCCATCAACTGGGGTCCCAAACAGGAGAAAGCCTTCACCACCATAAAGGCAAAGTTCACTGAGGGCCTGGCACTAGTGCTACCAGATGGGACGCGAGACTTTAATCTTTTTGTTCATGAGAACAGCGGGGTAGCCCTAGGAGTTCTAACCCAGGAGTTTGGACCCTGGCAAAGACCAGTAGCCTATCTCTCCAAGCGGATTGACCCAGTTGCCTCCGGGTGACCCCCGTGCCTCAGGGCCCTTGCAGCCATGGCATTATTAGTCAAGGAAGCGAATAAGCTTACCTTAGGACAAAATTTAAATGTAAAAGTACCTCATGCTGTTGTCACCCTGATGGAAGCAAGGGAGCAGCACTGGCTGACTCATGCTTGTATGACTCAGTATCAAGGGCTGTTATGTGAGAATCCGTGGGTACAATTAGAAGCAGTGAGAACACTTAATCCTGCCACCTTTCTACCCATCGCTGAGGGGGCCCCTGATCATGATTGCCTGGAAATCCTAGAGGAGGTTTATTCCAGCCGGCCAGACCTAAGGGATAGGCCCCTGCAAAACGCGGACTTGGTATTGTTCACAGACGGCAGCAGCTTCTTAGATGAAGGAAAAAGACGAGCCGGATATGCAGTGGTATCACACTTTGAGACAATTGAGGCACAGGCCCTGCCTGAAGGATGGTCAGCACAGAGGGCAGAACTTTGGGCCCTAGTAAGAGCCCTAGAACTCAGTAAGAATAAGCATGCCAACATCTACACTGACTCATGCTATGCCTTTGCTACCCTGCATGTCCATGGGGCCATATATAAGGAAAGGGGGCTCTTGACAGCAGGAGGAAAAGGAATCAAAAATCAGAATGAGATTTTAAAGTTACTAGAAGCAGTCTGGGAGCCTAAGGAAATAGCCATCATCCATTGTAAAGGTCACCAGAAAGGGAAAGACTCAGTATCAGAAGGAAACCAGCATGCTGATGCCACAGCCAAGCTGGCTGCTAAAGAACAAGCAGCACCGGCACAGATCATGTTGCCCCCCGAATTACCTGAACCTCCAAAATACACTCCTCAGGAAGAGAAATGGGCCCAGAAGGAAGGGGGCAAGAGAACAATGGAAAGCTGGTGAATACTACCAGATCATAGAGTCTATGTCCCAGAACAGTTAGCCCATAAGGTAGTCCCCCAGCAGCATGAACTCACTCATTTAGGAAAGGCTGCCCTAGAAGCTTTGTTAGGCAGATACTACCTAATTGCCTGTCTACCCTCCTTGTGTGCCTCAGTCTCTCAGTGTTGCCTCCTCTGTGCTCAGAACAATAGGCGTTCAGCGCTGTGGGCAAGCTCCTTTTGAGGACTTAGAAGTAGATTTTACAGAAATAGAGCCTAGAAGAGGAAATAAATACCTGCTAGTCTTTATTTGCACCTTTTCAGGCTGGGTCGAGGCATATCCCACTCACACTGAAAAGGCGAGAGAAGTCACTAAGGCATTGCTGAAGGATACTCCACAGTATGGAATGCCTCTGACCATAGGGTCTGATAATGGCCCAGCCTTTGTAACAGAAATAGTACAACAGGTAGCCAAGGCTTTAGGAATTAAATGGAATCTATATACAGCTTACAGGCCTCAGAATTCAGGGAAAGTGGAGCACATGAACCGGACTCTAAAACAGGCTATGGCTAAGCTATGCCAAGAGACAACCTTACCCTGGACAGATATCTTGCCTCTTGTACTCCTGCGGGTATGCTGTGCCCCAAGGGCCAGGGTAGGTTTCTCTCCCTTTGAAATTCTATAGTGTAGACCCCCTCCCTTAATTCGGCCAAAGGGAGATTTGGGGGAAATAGGGAACTTAGAAATCCAAAAACAACTACAAGGACTCGGAAAAACTGTCTTTGAGGTCCACAGGTGGGTTAGTAGTTAGTGGACTAAGCACTCCAATCAAAAGGCATAGGGTAGCAGAATGGATAAAAAAATTTGACCCAACTATATGCTGACTACAAAAGACCCACCTCAAAACAAAAGACACACAGGATGAGAGTGTGTGGGGATGGAAAAAAATTATCCATGCAAATGGAAAAGAAAAAAAAAGCTGGTATAGCAATATTCATATCTGACAAAATAGACTTTAAAATGAAGGCCACCACAAGAGACAACAAAGGTCACTACATATACTAAAGGAATAGATCCAACAAGATAATATAACCCTAGCAAACATGTATGCACCCAATACTTCTTGAGGACTTCAATGTAGAGATAGACAGCAATACAGTCATCTTAGGGGACTTTAACACCCCTTTGACTTCATTGGATAGATTTTCCAGACAAAAACTTACCAAGGAAACAGAGACTCTAAAGGACATACTGGATCAGATGGATTTAAGTGACATTTATAGAACATTTTACTCCAATGCAGCAGAATATAAATGCTTCTCAAGTGTACATGGATCACTCACAAAGATAAAGCACATGTTAGGACACAAAACAAGTCTCTACAAGTTCAAGAATATTGAAATCATATCAAGCATCTTCTCAGATCACAGTGACATGAAATTAGAAATCAACTACAGTAAAAACACCCCAAAACATTCAAACACATGGAGGCTAAATAGCATGCTATTAAACAATAAATGGGTTACCAAGGAGATCAAGAAAAAAATCAAAAACTTTCTGGAAATAAATGAAAATGAACACACAACAACCCCAAATTGCTGGGACACAGCAAAAGCAGCTCTGAAAAGGAAGTTCATAGCACTACAGGCATACCTCAAAAAAAAACAAGAAAAATCAGCAGTAAACTATCTAACCCTACAACTTAAAGAACTAGAAAGAGAACAACAAGAAAAGCCCAGAGTACATATAAGGAAGGAAATAATAAAGATTGGAGCAGAAATAAATAACATAGAGAAAAAAATATAAAAAATCAATGAAACCAAGAGCTGGTTCTTTGAAAGGATAAACAAAATAAAAAAATCATTAGCCAAACTCATCAATAAACAAAGAGAGAGGACCCAAATAAATAACATCAGAAAAGAAAGTAGAGGAGTAACCACTGACACCACAGAAATACAAAGGATTATAAGAAAATACTATGAACAACTATATGCCAACAAACTGGACAATGTGGATGAAATAGACAAATTACTAGAAAAATACAAACTACCAAAACTGAATCAGGAAGAATAAAAAAAACCTGAATAAGCCAATAAAAATGTGTGAAATAGAAGCAGTAATAAAAAAAAAATTCCCACCAAACAAAAGCCCAGATCCAGATGGCTTCACAGGGAAGTTTTACCAAATATTCAAAGAAGAACTAACACCTATACTCCTCAAAATATTTCAGAAAATCCAAGAGGAAAGAACACTTTCAAACTTTTTTTATGAGGCCAGCATTATCCTAATTCCAAAACCAAACAAAGACACTACAAAGAGAAGAATTACAGGCCAATATCCCTCATGGACATAGATGCTAAAATCCTCAACAAAATATTAGCAAATCACATCCAGCAATATATTAAAAAGATCATACACCATGATCAAGTGAGATTTATTCCAGGGATGCAAGGCTGGTACAATAGTCACAAATGAATAAAAGTGATACATCACATAAAGAAATTGAAAGGTAAAAATCACATGATCATATCAATATGTGCAGAAAAAGCATTAGACAAAATCTAACACACATTTTTTTTATTGTTTAAAGTATTACGTATGTCTCCTTTCCCCCAGATTGACCCCCCCCTTTACCACCCCCCCATGAAAAGCCCCACCACCTCAGTGTCTATGTTCATTGGTTATGCTAATATGCATGGATACAAATCTTTTTATTGATCTCTTATTTCCCCACCCTCCCCTGACTTCTCTCTGAGGTCTGTTCAGTGTTTCTTTGTCTCTGGATCTATTTTTGTTCATCAGTTTATGTGGTTCATTATATCCCACATATGAGTGAGATCATGTGATATTTATCTTTCTCTGACTGGCTTATTTTGCTTACATAATGCTTTCCAGGTCCATCCATGCTGTTGCAAATGGTAAAAGTTCCTTCTTTTTTATAGCAGCATAATATTTCATTGTGTAGATGTACCACAGTTTTTTAAGCCACTAATCTGTTGATAGGCACATAGGTTGTTTCCAAATCGTAGCTATTGTAACTTGTGCTGCTATGAACATAGGGGTGTATACATCCTTTCTGATTGGTGTTTCTGGTTTCTTAGGATATATTCCTAGAAGTGGGAATATTGGGTCAAATGGGAGTTCCACTTTTAATTTTTTGAGGAATCTCCATACTGTTTTCCACAGTGGCTGCACCAGTCTGCATTCCCACCAGCAGTGCAAGAGGGTTCCTTTTTTTCCTCCACATCCTCTCCAGCACTTGTTGTTTGTTGATTTGTTGATGATAGCCATTCTGACAGGTTGAGATGGTACCTCATTGTTGTTTTAATTTGCATTTCTCAGATGATTAGTGACTTTGAGTATGTTTGCATATGTCTCTTGGCTTTCTGTAGGTCCTCTTTCAAAAAGTGTCTACTTAGGTCCTTTGCCAATTTTTTAATTGGATTGTTTATCTTCCTTTTGTTAAGTTGTATGAGTTCCCTGTAAATTTTGGAGATTAGACCCCTATCTGAGATGGGATTGGCAAATAAGTTCTCCCATAGCAGTGGGCTTTCTTGTGGTTTTGTTGATGGTTTCTTTTGCTGTGCAGAAGCTTTTTATTTTGATGTAGTATCATTTGTTTATTTTTTCTTTAGTTTCCATTGCCCTACGAGCTGTATCAGTAAAGATATTGCTAGGACATATGTCTGATATTTTGCTGCTAATGGAGTCTTCTAAGATTTTATGGTTTCCCATCTTACATTTAAGTCCTTTAACCATTTTGAGTTTATTTTTGTGTACTGTGTAAGTTGGTATCTAATTTCATATTTTTGCATGTATCTGACCAATTTTCCCAGCAGCATTTATTGAAGAGACTGCCTTGACTCCATTATATGCTCTTGCCTCCTTTGTCAAATATTAATTGAGCAAATGGCTTGGGTTGATTTCTGGCTTCTCTGTTCTGTTCCATTGATCTATATGTCTGTTCTTGTGCCAGTACCAAGCAGTTTTGAGAACCGTGGCTTGGTAATATAGCTTGATATCTGGCATTGTGATTCCTCCAACTATGTAGTTCTAGCTCAGGATTGCTGTGGCTATTCAGGATCTTTTTCTATTCCAGATGAATTTTTGGAGAGTTTATTCTAGGTCTGTGAAATATGCAATGGTATTTTAATGTAGATTGCATTGAATCTATAAATTGCTTTGGGTAGTATAAACATTTTAATGATGTTGATTCTGCCAATCCATGAACACACTATCTTCTTCCATTTGTTTATGTCTTCCTCTATCTATTTTTTCAATATACTGTAGTTTTCTGAGTACAGGTCTTTTACTTCCTTAGTTAAGTTTATTCTTAGGTGGCTTAATTTGTTTGTGGCAATGGTAAATGGGATTGTTTTTTTAGTTTCTTTTTCTGTGAGTTCATTATTGCTGTATAAAAAAAACCATAGATTTCTGGGTGTTAATGTTGCATCCTGCTACATTCCCGAATTCATTTATTAAGTCTAGTAATTTTTTGATGGAGTCCTTAGGGTTTTCTATGTACAATATCATGTCATCTGCAAATAATAACAGTTTTACTTCTTTGTTTCTAATTTGTATGCCTTTTATTTCTTCTTCTTGTCTGGTCGCTATGGCTAGCACTTCCATACTATGTTGGACAGGAGTGGTGAAAGTGGACATCTCTGTCTTGTTCCTGTTCTTTGGAGAAATGGTTTTAGTTTATGCCCATTAAGTGTGATGTTGGCTGAAGGTGTGTCATATTAGGCTTTTATTATGTTGAGGTATGATCCCTCTATCCCCACTTTGCTGAGAGTTTTTATCAAGAAATGGTGTTGGATTTTGTCAAATGCTTTTTCTGCATTGATTGATATGATTATGTGATTTTTGTCTTTCAATTTGTTTATGTGGTATGTCATATTTATGGATTTGTGGATATTGTACCATCCTTGCATCGCTGGAAGAAATCCCACTTGGTCATGCTGTATGATCTTTCTAATGTAATGCTGAATCCGATTTGCTAGAATTTTGTTGGAAATTTTAGCATCTATGTTCATTAAGGATATTGGCCTGTAGTTCACTTTATTTGTGGTGTCTTTATCTGGTTTTGGGATTAGGGTAATACTGGCTTCATAGAAAGAGCTTAGAAGTGTGCCTTTCTCTTGAATTTTTTTGAATAGTCTGAGGAGGATAGTTTTATTTCTTCTTTGAATGTTTGGTAGAACTCCTCTGTAAAGCTGTCCAGATGAGGGCTTTTGTTTGCCGGAAGATTTTGATTATGCTTCAATTTCTTCTGTACTTATTGGCCTATTCAGGTTTTTTCATTCTTCCTGATTGAGTTTTGGAAGCTTGTATTTTTTCTAAGAATATGTCCATTTTATCTATGTTGTTGCTTGTTGGAGTAGAGTTGTTCATAGTATCTTTTTCTTTTTTTTTACAATTCTTTGTAGTTCTGTGGGATCAGTTGTTACTTTACCTCTTTCATTTCTGATTTTGTTTATTTGGGTCCTCCCCCTTTCCTTCTTGATGAGCCTGGCTAGTGGTTCATCAATCTTGTTTATCCTTTCAAAGAACCAGCTCTTGGTTTTATTTATCTATTGCACTTTCTTTTTTTTTTTTTTTTTTGGTCTCTATGTCATTTATTTCCACTCTGATCTTTATTATTTCCTTACTTCTGCTTATGCTGGGCTTTTCTTGTTGCTCTCTTTCTAATTCTTTAAGTTGTAGTGTCAGCTAATTTATTACCATTTTTTCTTGTTTTTCTGAGGTAGGCCTGTAGAGCTATGAACTTCCCTCTCAGGACTGCTTTAACTGTGTCACATAAATTTTGGATTGTTTTATTTTCATTGTCATGTGTTATCTGTATGCTTTTTATGTCTGCTTTGATCACTTTGGTAATCCAATCATTTTTATCAGCATGCTATTTAGCCTCCCAGTGTTTTATTTTTTTTCATTGTTTTATTGTAGTTGATTCCTAATTTTATGCCAGTGTGATCTGAGAAGGTGCTTTATATGATTTTTATCTCTTGAATTTTTAGAGACTTTGTCTGTGTCCCAATATGTGGTCTCTCTTTGAAAATGTCCCATGTGCACTTGAGAAGAATGTATATTCTGTAGCTTTGGGATGAAATGTTCTGAAGATGACAATTAATTCCATCTGATCTAGTGAGTCATTTAGGATTGATGTTTCTTTTATGATCTTTTGTCTAGAGGATTTCTCCAGTGGTGTCAATGGGGTATTAAAGTCCCCTACTATGACTGTATTGCTGTCGATCTCTCCCTTGATATCTTCTAGCAGTTTTATTATGTGTTTTGTTTATCAGAGTTACATCCTCTTATTTAATTGCTCCCTTTAGTATTATGAAATAGCCTACCTTCTCTCTTGTTATGGCCTTCACTTTGAGGTCTTTTTTGTCAGATATAAGTATTGCTAACCCATCTTTTATTTTCAGTTCCATTTGCCTGAATATTTTTTTCCCATCCCTTCACTATCAACCTGTGTGAGTCCTTTGTTGTGAGATGGGTCTCTTGTAGACAGGAGATATATGAGTTATGTTTTCTTATCTATTAGCTACCCTATGTATTTTAATTGGATCATTTAAACTATTTACTTTTAAGGTTATTATTGATAGGTTCTTGTTTGTCGCCATATTTATTCTTTATGCCTGTGTTCCTTCTTCCCTTCCTATTTCTTATTTTTATAGCAGTCCATTTAGCATTTCTTGCATTGATGGCTTGGTGGTAATTAACTCCCTTTGCCTTTTTTTTGTCTATGAAGCTTCTTATTTCACCTTCAATTTTTAATGATACCCTTGCTGGGTATAGTATTATTGGATTCAGTCCCTTGCTTTGCATCACTTTGTATAGTTCATTTCATTCCATTCTGGCCTGATGTGTTTCTGTTGAAAAATCTGTTGATAGTCTAATGGGAGATTCCCTTATAGGTAACTTCCTGTCTCTCTCTAGTAGCCTTTAAGATTCTTACTTTGTCGTTGGTGTTTGCCAATTTAATTATGATGTGTTTTGTTGTCGTTCTTTTTGGGTTCATTTTGTTTGGGACTCTGTGTGCTTCTTGAACTTGTGTGAGTTTTTCTTCCCAATATCAGGAAAATTTTCTGTCATTATTTCTTCAAACAAGTATTCTATTCCTTGCTCAGTTTCCACTCCTTCTGGCACCCCTATTATGGGGATATTGTCTCATTTCATATTGTCCTAAAGCTCCCTTAGGCTCTCCTCCTGCTTTATAAGTTTTTTTTCCCCAGTTGCTGCTCTGTGTGTGTGTGTTTTTTATACCTTATCTTCTCGTGTGTTAATTCGGTCCTCAGGTTCTTATAGTCGACTACTGAAACTTTCCATTGTGTTCATTTTTTGAAGATAAGTCATTCTTCATTTCCTCCTGGTTCTTCTTCATTTTTGCTTGATTCTTACACATGTTGTTGAATTTGTCTTCCATCCTTTTTTGCGTCCTTATGACTATTGCTCCGAATTCTTTCTCTGACAAATTGTTTGCCTCCATTTCATTTACTTCCTTTTCTGGTGATTCCTTCTTTTTTTTCCGTATGGGGGCTGTTTCTTTGTCTCCCTATTTTTGCTCCTCTCAGGGTGTCTGATTATGTGGCTCACTCTCTACCATGTTGACTGAAATGCACAAAATACAACTTGATAAGACATGATGCAGAGTGAACAAAACATGAATGTATTCATGACACTGATAACCCCAATAAAGGTGACCACCAGAGAAAAAAAAATTAAAGGAGCAAAAAGAGAACAAAAATTATATTGAATAAAGGAAAAAGATAATAGAGAAAAGAAAAAGAAGGGAAAAAAAGCAAGCAGAAAAGAAATATACGTATATGGGGAGAAAACTCCATAAAACAAATAAACCAAAAAATGCAAATAACAAACACCTAGAAAAAAAGGGGGAACTGAATCTAAAGAGGCAGAGCTTATTTCCAGAAGGTAAGGTAAAGGAATTGAATGAATGAGTGAATGGCCACGGTTCAATATAGAGGAGTTAGAAAGAGAATGAGTGGATAAGAAGAAAAGTAAAAAACAAAAAAATCAATAAAAATAAAAAATCCCCCTTTCTTTAATATATCTATCTATATATTTATCCACCTATTTTTGGAAAAGGAGAATAGAGAGCAAATAGGCTTAATTTTGATGCTTGGAACTAATTAAGCATTTAGGAAAAGAAGAGAGCAAGTGAGGAGACAAAAAAACAAATAAATAAAAAATTGACTAGTGAAGAAAGAAAAGAGAAGGGTCCATGGACTTTTAGCAGGGGTGAGGAAATTATATACATGAATAAGCCAACAGAATACTAGTAATGCATCAATAAAGCAGATAAAGAAGATCAATTTTATCAAGGAGTAAAGAGAAAGGAGAGAGACAATCTAAAGCAGGAACAGGAGAAAAGAAACAGGATGAAAAAGGGAGAAGTGAGGAAGAAAAGGTTGGTGAAAAGGTTGGCAAAAAGGAAACAATGAGGTAAAGTAAAGTAATAATACAAAAATTAAAATAGAATGTAGAACCCTCATCCAAAAAATAAAAAGTTAAAATAATTGTAACAATAAATAAAAATGAAATAAATAAAATAATATAAAGAATTTTTTTTCCTTTTTTAAGTAAAAGATAAAAAATAAAATATTGAAGTAGTGAAGTATTCTTTTCTTCAGCTGAGTTTTAATGTCCCAAGGAGACTGGTTTAAGACCCTTCTCTACTGTTCTCATTTTCCTGTTAGGTAGTCAGCACCATGTTGAAGTTTCTAGCGATCCACCGCTTTTCTGTGTCTGTCTCCACAGCCTTGGTTTCAGGCAGGCAGGAACAATTTGCCTGCTTTGTTTGTCTGCCTGCTTTTAGTCGTATTTACACAAGCGTCTATTTCTGACACGGGCTTTAGGTGGGGGTTTTGCTGTATTAGTTTCTGGGTCCAAATGGCCCCTCAACCCAGTCTCCGAGGGCTCCCTGGGGGTACTCAGAATCCTTGTTTCCCTGCAGAACTTGAGGCTTGGTGCAGCTGCACTGCTAGGAGGAGCCTGATCTTCAGGAGAAAAAAAATGGCTGTTTAGGGTTGGAGGGACCGAACTGTCCCAGAGGTGGATTCCTGGTTGCCTCTTCCTGTTTTGGTCCCCAGCTTCCACAAAACCACCTTCCCCTGCACTGCAGCCTCAGTGAGTGTTTGTAATTGAAAGATCCTATGTACTGGGTTTAGTGAGTAAAAGCAAGGAAAATATAAAGACAGAGTAACTATGCCGCTGTGTAATTCTCTCACCCTGAACTGCGTGGCCAGTGCAGAACTTCAGGTTGCCTTTCTGAGCACAGCCTCCCACGTCTGTGGACTTCTATCTAGACTAGTGGCCTGGTGTACAAAATTGGTGCACATTAAAAGGGAATTAATTAGAGGAAATATTTTAATATTGCTATTTGCCCTTTCTCTATAATAGAAGTGTCAGAGATGAAAGAAAATTACTAAAATGTACATGAAAATCTCCCTCCCGTCAGAGTCTGGGGCACACCGTGGGACCCAGAGTCAAGTCCCCGCCCACCCACCTGCGACTTAAAATCGCATGAGACCCAGACCCGGCCAGACCCGCCCCCATCAAGCCCTGCAGGGCAAGGGGCGCAGTCTCAGGTCCCCCATCAAGCTCCACCGGGTGGGGGACACGGCCTCAGGTCCTCCGGTGCAGCCTCAGGTCCCCTGGCCCTGTTGCCAGGGCTGGGGGCATGACCTTAGGTCCCCAGCCTGGCCTCAGGTCCCCCAGCCCAGGCGCTGGGGCCGGGGTTGCGGCCTCAGGTCCTCCTGCCCCGGCGCGAGGGCGCAAGGGCACCAGGGCGTGAAAGCGTGATGACCATTTTCATATTAGCCCCTTATTATATAGGATTCCCTTACAGCCAGCAGTCTTGTGGACCGCCTTCCACAATTGAGTGTTTCACCTGTCCCCAAGGGACACAGACTTGGTGCAGCACAGTTTCCTTTTGACCCTCTAGTCCCCATAGTTGGGTGTCTCTCCCTCCAGCCCACATCCCTATCCTACTGTTCTCCAAGTATGTTCTGTCCTTTCTGGCCATGGATTGTCTCACCAGCTGTGTTTAATTTACCAATTCCGGATGGATGTTATTTGATTTAGTTGTTTCTTCTATCTTCTCTGTGAGAAGGTGCAGAACCCATCCGCCTATTTGGCCACCATTTTGTCTCCCCCCAGACAAACATTTTAGAAGCCTGTGGCCAGGGAGGCTGGAGTCTCAGTGTTCATGGGTTTGCAGCCAAGGCAGCAGGTCAATGGCCAGTGTGGCTGTAGGGTCCCGGGTGCTGTCTGAGGGCTCCCCAGATAGAGGTGAGGCTGGGTTCCCAGTCACAGCATCTCTCCCCTTCAAGATAGTGTTCCCTCCACTGCAAAGCCAACCTCCCAGAAGAGATTGCAGTGGAAGCAGAGGCTGCCCGGCTAGGGAAACGTGGTCCACCAGCCTCTAAAAGTTCTGCAGAATATAACTGTCACACACACACACACACACACACACACACACACACACACTCACACACTCCACACATCCACCCATTCTCCTATTGCTCCCTCACTCACTCACACCCTTCCCTCACTGCCATCCTGCTGGCAGCCATCTTGGATTCCAAACACCCATTTTTGATAAAAACTCTCAGGAAGGTGGAAATAGAGGGATAAAACCTCAACATAATAAAAGCCTTATATGACACACCTACAACCAACATCATACTCAATGGGCAAAAACTAAAACCATTCCCCTAAGAACAGGAACAAGACAGGGATGCCCACTTTCACCACTCCTGTTCGACATAGTACTGGAAATGGTAGCCATAGCAATCAGACAAGAAGAAGAAATAAAAGGCATCCAAATTAGAAAATAAGTAAAACTGTTATTATTTGCAGATGACATGATATTGTACATAGAAAACCCCAAAGATTCCATCAAAAACTACTAGACTTAATAAATGAATTCAGCAATGTAGCAGGATACAACAGAAATCTATGGCTTTTTTATACAGCAATCAATGAACTCCCAGAAAGAGAAACTAAAAAAAAAAAATCCCATTTACCATTGAACCAAAAAAAATTAAGATACCTAGGAATAAACTTAAGTAAGGAGGTAAAAGACCTGTACTCTGAAAACTATAAGACACTCAAAAAAGAGATGGAGGAATACATAAACAAATGGAAGAATATACCGTGTTCATGGATTGGTAGAATCAACATCATTAAAATGTCCATACTACCCAGAGAAATCTATAGATTCAATGCATTCCCCATTAAGATATCAATGGCATATTTCACAGACCTAGAACAAACTCTCCAAAAATCCATCTGGAATAAAAGAAGACCCCGAATAGCTGCAGCAATCCTGAGAAGGAAGAACAAAGTTGGAGGGATCATAATACCAGATATCTAGCTGTATTATCAAGGTATATTACTTAAAAATGCCTGGTACAAGCACAAGAACAGATATATAGACCAATGGAACAGAACAGATAACCCATAAATTGACCCAAACCATTTTGCTCAATTAATATTTGACAAAGTAGGCAAGAGCACACAATGGAGCCAAAACAGTCTATTCAATAAATGGTGTTGGGAAAATTGGACAGATACATGCAAAAAAATGAAACTAGACCAGTGGTCGGCAAACTCATTAGTCAACAGAGCCAAATATCAACAGTACAATGATTGAAATTTCTTTTGAGAGCCAAATTTTTTAAACTTAAACTATATAGGTAGGTACATTGTTATTAACTTAATTAGGGTACTCCTAAGGCTTAGGAAGAGTCACATTCAAGGGGCCAAAGAGCCGCATGTGGCTCGCAAGCCGCAGTTTGCCGACCACGGAACTAGACCATCAACTTACACCATACACAAAACTAAACTCAAAATGGATAAAGGACTTACATGTAAAACGGGAAACCATAAAAATCTTAGAGGAATCCATAGGCAGCAAAATATCAGACATATGTCATAGCAATATCTTTACTGATACAGCTCCCAAGGCAATGGAAACTAAGGAGAAATTAAACAAATGGGACTACATCAAGATAAAAAGCTTCTGTGCAACAAAAGAAACCATCAACAAAACAACAAGAAAGCCCACTGCATGGGAGAACATATTTGCCAATGTTATCTCAGACAAGGGTTTAATCTCCAAAATTTACAGGGAACTCGTACAACTTAACAAAAGGAAGATAAACAATCCAATCAAAAAATGGGCAAAGGACTTAAATAGACAATTTTTGAAAGAGGACCTACAGAAGGCCAAGAGACATATGAAAACATCTCAAATTCACTAATCATTCGAGAGATGCAAATCAAAATGACAATGAGGTACCATCTCACACCTGTCAGAATAGCTGTCATCAACAAATCATCAAACGAACAGTGCTGGCGAGAAAAAGGAATCCTCTTGCACTGCTGGTGGGCATGCAGACTGGTGCAACCACTGTGGAAAACAGTATGGAGTTTCCTCAAAAAACTGAAAATGGAGCTTCCATTTCATCCAGTAATCCCCACTTCTAGGACTATATCCCAAGAAACTAGAAACACCAGTCAGAAAGGATATATGCACCCCTATGCTCATAGCAACACATTTTATAATAGCTAAGATTTAGAAGCAGCCTAAGTGCCCATCAGCAGATGAGTGGATTAAAAAACTGTGGTACATCTATACAATGGAATACTATACTTCTGTAAAAGAGAAGAAACTCTTACCATTTTCAACAGCATGGATGGACCTGGGGAGCATTATGCTAAGTTTAATAAACCAGTTGGAAAAAGATATATATCACATGATCTCACTCATTTGTGGAATATAATGAACAACATAAACTGATGAACCAAATAGAGCCAGAGGAAAAAAATATTTTAGAATATAATAGAAGTAATCATGTTATTTGCAGATTTTCAATATTTCCTACAACTTTTGTGATATGATATTATGTTAGTACAGTTTTGGTGATATTATTATATTTAAAATCATTTTTTCTTAAAATATTAATTTTTATTGCATGTAATCTACCCTAATAAAAGAGAAACATGGTAATTGGCGTACAACCGCTACCCTTCCCATTGGCTAATCAGCATATCCTTATGCAAATTAACTGTCAGCCAAGATGTCGGCCGGCAGCCATGCACTGAAGCGAGCAGGGAGGCTTGCTTGCTTCAGTGACTGTGGACTCCAAATTGCCCCGCCTAACTTGCCGGCCTCTCAGCTGCAAGTCTAAGCAACTATATATATGTTGCAAATAAGAAGCTAAACAAAACCCCAGAAACCAGCCGGACTGTAAGCCAGCCAGACCGCAACATTGTATCGATGTTTTCAGCAGCCGAGGCCTCAGAGCTAAAGCTGGCCCAGAATAAAAAAAAAAAAAAAAAAAAAAAAAAGAAAGCAAGGAGCGGTTGGGAGCTTCAGTCACCCGCTTCAGGAAAACAGCCCTCAGCCCCTCACCCAGACTGGCCAGGCACCCCAGTGGGGACCCCCACCCTGATCCAGGACACCCTTCAGGGCAAACCAGCCAGCCCCTACCCATGCACCAGGCCTCTATTCTATATAGTAAAAGGGTAATATGCCTCCCGGCACCGGGATCAGCGTGACAGGGGGCAGGGCCCAAACCCCCTGATCGCCCTGCAGCTCTGTGTGTGACAGGGGGCGGGGCCACAACCTCCCTATCTGCCCTGCTCTGTTCGTGACAGGGGAAGGCGCCCCAACCCCCTGATCAGCCCTGCTCTGTGCCTGATAGGGGGGAGCTCCCCAATCCCTGATTGCCCTGCAGCTCTGTGTTTGACAGGGTGCAGCGCACCAACCCCCTGATCGGCCCTGCTCTGTGTGTGACAGGGTGCAGCGCCCCAACCCCCGCCCCCCCACAGGACCTGCTCTGTGTGTGACAGGGTAGAGCCATAACCTCTCCATTGGCCCTGCC
>NW_005871069.1:10886890-10888038 GCF_000147115.1 Myotis lucifugus
GCCCTGCTCTGTGTGTGAACAGAGGGCCGGTGCCCCAACTCCCCCTATCAGCCCCTACTCTGAGTGACAGGGGGGTGGTGCCCAACCCCCCCAATCGGCCCTGCTCTGAGCCTGACCCAGAGGCTGCACCTAGGGATTGGGCCTGCCCTCCTGCACACCCAGGAAGAGGCCTAAGCCAGCAGGTCGTTATCTCCCAAAGGGGTCCCCAGACTGCGAGAGGGCACAGGCCGGGCTGGGGGACCCCCCTCCCCACCCCCCCCGAGTGCACAAATTTTTGTGCACCGGGCCTCTAGTATTATTATATTTAAAATCATTTTTCTTGAAATATTAATGTTTATTGCATGCAACATTATTATGTTTAAAACTAGAGGCCCGGTGGACGAAATTCATGCATTAAGGGGGCGGGGGCGTTCCCCAGCCTGGCCTGTGCCCTCTCACAGTGCAGGAGCCCCATGACTGATCACCCCAAAGAGGTAGGCCCCGCTCACCCATCTGGGGCTCCTTGGTGGATTATCCCAAAGAGGTAGACCAGAGCGGGGGTCCAGCCTCCGCTCTCTGCAGAGCCAGGGGAACCCCAGGCCTCACCGCGCAGAGCCATGGGCCCTGCCTACCCACCACGCACGCAGCGTCAAGCCCACCCATTTGTGCCCGCTGCGCACACAGCCTCCTGGTGATCGCTCATTCTGACATGAGGGCATCATGGCATGAGGGCATGACGACCACTTAGGCTTTTATTAATAGGACTAGAGGCCCGGTGCACAAAAATTTGTGCACTCGGGGGGGTGGGGGATCCCTCAGCCCGGCCTGTGCCCTCTCGCAGTCTGGGACCCCTCGGGAGATAATGACCTGCTGGCTTAGGCCTGCTCCCAGGTGGCAGAGGGCAGGCCCAATCCCTAGGTGCAGCCCCTGGTCGGGCTCAGAGCAGGGCTGATTGGGGAGTTGAGGTGCTGCCCCCTTTCATGCACAGAGCAGGGCGGATCGGGAGGTTGCAATGCCACCCTCAGTCACGCTCAGGGTAGGGTGATTGGGGGGTTGGGGCACCGCCCCCTGTCACACTCAAGGCAGGGTGATGGGGAGGTTGCGGCGGCCACCCCCCTGTCATGCACAGAGCAGGGCCAATCAGGGGTTGATGAGCTCCCCCTGTCACT
>NW_005871069.1:10888138-10929287 GCF_000147115.1 Myotis lucifugus
GGCGGTTGGGGCGCCGCCCTCTATCACCCACAGAGCAGGGCGATCAGGGGGTTGGGGCGCCGCCACTGTCACACTCAGGGCAGGGCCGATGGGGAGGTTATGGCTCTACCCCGTCACACACAGAGCAGGGCCCATGGGGGCGGGGGGGCGCCGCACCCTGTCACACACAGAGCAGGGCGATAAGGGGGTTGGGGTGCCGCACCCTGTCAAACACAGAGCCTCAGGGCGATCAGGGGTTGGGGAGCTCCCCCCTATCAGGCACAGAGCAGGGTGGATCAGGGGTTGGGGCGCCTTCCCCTGTCACGAACAGAGCAGGGCAGATAGGGAGGTTGTGGCCCCGCCCCCCTGTCACACACAGAGCCGCAGGCCGATCAGGGGGTTTTGGGCGCTGCCTTCCTGTCACGCTGATCCCCGTGCCGGGAAGCTCGCTGCTTCTGCTGATCCTGGTGCTGAGAGGCATATTTACCTTTCACTATATAGGATAGAAGGCCTGGTGTATGGGTGGGGGCCGGGCTGGTTTGCCCTGAAGGGTGTCCTGGATCAGGGTGGGGGTCCCGCTTGGGTGCCTGGACAGCCTGGGTGAGGGTCTGATGGCTGTTTGCAGCTGGTCACACCCCCTTCAGGGTGGGGGTCCCCACAGGGGTGCCTGGCCAGTCTGGGTGAGGGGCTGAGGGCTGTTTTCAGCCTGGCAGGTGACTGAACCTCCCAACCGCTCCTTTTTTTCTTTTTCTTTTTTTTATTCTGGGCCAGCTTTAGCTCTGAGGCTTGGCTCCAGCTCTTAGGCTTTGGCTGCTGAAAGCAGGTATCTGGTTTGTTTTGGTTCTATAATCAAAACACTGTTTCAACTCCAGCTCTGAGATCCCGGCTGGCTGAAAGCAGGTTTCTGGGGTTTTGTTTAACTTCTATATTTGTAACAATGTTTCAAACTGCAAGCTCAGAGGCCGGCAGTGGCCGGCGGGGAATGTTGGAGTCCTCCGTCACTGAAGCAAGCAAGCCTCATGTTCGCTTCAAGCTGCCTGGCTGCCGGCCGCCATCTTGGCTGGCAGTTAATTTGCATATCACCCTGATTAGCCAATGGGAAAGATAGCGGAGGTACGGCTAATTACCATGTTTCTCTTTTATTAGATAGGATTGTTTTTCTTGAAAAGCAAAACAAAAAACCTCTTAAGACAAAGGACCCAGTACATGCTCTCTCTCCAGAGCCTGCCCATGCCTTCATTCTTTAGGCTTGTATCTTTGTTTTCTTTCTGTTAGGGTCCCCATAAGACTTGCGACTAGGGGAGCATTGGGTTACAGCAGCTCATCCTGGACTAACCCCCTTCAAGCCCCTTCTTTTGCTTCTGTAACCTGATTCCAGAGTTCATGCAGCCCAGCTGGCTCACTTCTTCTGCCTCTGTGACTTTCTTTCTAAAGGACCAAGGCAGCTCTCTGAGCATTCTGCTCCAGTCTTCACTTTAAGTGTACTTTTACTTTGCATGCTAAATAAACTTCCCCTTGCGCTAGAGTTCTTGGCTCTGAATTCTTTCTTTGCTGAAATCAAGAACCAAGAGCCAACATCGCTGGTGACACTCCTAGTTCAGGGACCACTTTAGGACCCTTGGCTTAGGGAATGATAATGCTACAAAACGGAAGGAGCCTGGTGATATCTGAAGCTGCCTCTGGAGGAGAGGCATTTTTCCACCCCCATGTTAACATCCGCCCTGGACTGAGAGCATGTACTCCTGTGACAGTAAGTTTACATAGCACAGAAGAAATGACAGTCACTGGACTCTGGGTGAGTGTCTGCAGAGGCAGGCCTGGCAAGGAATGCTGACAGAAATATTGGTGTCTTCCAGGCTGTCTCTCTCTGGAAGTATGGAACAAGGGAAGAGAGGAGAGTAAAGAAAAAGTCCTGTTGCTTGATGGCTCAGAATCTCAGATAACTCTTGTATGTACATTAAAGAAAATCTTTTTCCTAATTTGAAGTTAGATTTAGTCTGATTCTGATTCAAATCACCTACTGTTAAAGTTCCTGAGTTTTAAATGAGACCTCAGGTTCTTAACTGGAAAACAAACACATCCCCGCAATACAAAGCAAGCAAAGCTTTAAAAAGTATCCTCAGATCCTAATGCAATGTTTGAGGAAGTGTTAACAATGTTTACTATTGTCAGCACTCAGGGAAGTGAGTATAGGAAAAACATTTTCTTCCATTTAAAAAACAAGGTTTTATTTGTTGATCTCAGTTCTTAAAATTATTGTTGCTTAAGCAACATTTTAATGAAATGTGTAATTTCAGTCGGATAGACAATGTTGTAGTTTGTTCACTCATTTGCCTATTTGTCCACCAGTTATTTGTGGAAGGCTAGTCCTGTTCCATCAGTCCAGCAAGCTTCAGTTCCAGAATTGGAAGCTCTCAGACCAGGCTTGCCTGGTTCCACAGGTGAGAGCTAAGCGACAATAATTTTAAGACAAAGATCAACAAATAAAACCTTTTGTGTGTTTTTTTAAATTATAGTGTGCTGGGTGCTGAGGTAAAGAGGGAACCAAACAAATAAGCACCGGCCTCATGAAGCTCCCAGTCTAAAGGGGCACACGGGCAGGTAAACCAAAAATCACAGTGGAATGTGATGGGTCCTAGGAGAGGAGAAATAATGGGCCTATAAAAACAGATGAGTGGGACACACCCACACTTGAAGACTTACCAAGGCTTCCTACAGGAAGTGATGTCTAAGCCAAATCTAAAGATTAAAAAAGTGAAGACAGGAGGTATGGAAAGGATTCTGGGCAGCAGGAGAATCTGGGCGAATAGTGTAAGAATTCAGCATGCTCAAGGAACAGGAAGAAATGCAGTGATTGGCTAAATAGTTCTGTGCTGATCGTATGGCAAATGAAAGAGTAAGAAGCAAGATTGGAATCCAGGAGTGTCTAAGGAAAACAGAAAGAGGTGGGAGGAATAAGCTGAAGAGACAGCTCAGAACAGAGATTAAGAACTGCCATTATATTCTGGGATGTCCTTCTCACATGCTTACATGCACAAGTAGGAGCTCCCACATAATGGCAAAGCTGCTGTTCTGAGGACCACACTTTTGGGCATCAAGGATTAAGAGAGCACATGGAAGTGTCCTTTTACTGGTGGCTGGTGATTGCTGTGACACAGTCCTGATGGCCTAATGGACTTCCATTAGCTTGGGAAGTCACAAACATGGAGTCCTGTTCCCAGGCACTGCAGCAGCAGTGATACTGGCTCTTCACCTTCACGAATTCCATGCATGTTTTCTTCCTGTTGAATTGATGCATGAGCTGGGGAAAGCCACTTATGAGTCAAAGTCTCAAGATGACTGTGATCATTGCCTGATAGCTCACCAGAAACACACTGAGAAAGATAGTCTCCTATACACTGATGGTGGTTCTGAAGCTATCCTTCTGTAGAACACTGATGTCCCCAAACTTGGATAATAATGGCAATCTTTCACCATTGAAAGGAAATTTAAATGCTAATGGAAAACTTTTCTTGCTGGGTGGATGGAGGCAAAGAGGAGAAATGGGGGGGCATATGTAATAGTGTCAACAATAAAAAATAAGAAAGAAAGAGAAAACTTTTCTTAATTTACAGTTTTTCTTCCATGCCTTTCTCTTAATCTGTTGCTGCTGGCATCTATTTGAATGCCAACATATTCTGGGGAGAACCAAATAGGCAACAAACAAATTTAGGAGCAAAGCCTGGTGACCTGGTGCTGTGTGAACTCATGGATAAGATTTTATACTACTTTTGTGCACTGTGGTCACACTGTCCTTGCTAAAACTCTTCCTAGTTTATATGATAGGATACATCAGGGTTTCAGTATCTTTTCAAAGTGCCGCAGAAATGGACACATCAGAGGGGCATATTCTCTGAAATATGCCAGGCTCCTTCAACCTGCCCAGGTGCTTCTGTGCCTCCTTCTAGTTCAAAATGAAGAAGCTTGAGTGTAAGTCTCAATTTCATCTCTAGTTTGTCTTGAGATTGTCAGCAAGATGCCCAATCTCCTCTCTCTCTTTCTGGGAAAGAGACCAATATGCCTAGCCTACTTTGTCCTACCTATGGGTCTCAAAACATTGCTCAGGAGAGGTCTTAGAAAAGTCTAGAGTGAGTTTCAAGCTGAGCATCTGTGATTCCAAATAACATTGCAATCTTTTCATTTTAAAGCTAAAAAGACAAATTTTAGTGTGCTTTTCAACATATGAGGGAATATCAATATGAACATGTAATAACAATATGAAGTAACCCAATCTCTTTGTTGTTCAGATTCATTTCAGTGTGAAAAGTGTTCAAAACAAAAAATGCAGTCAAATTTGTAAATAGAAGCTCATTTTGGCCCATGATGACACTGACCCTTGAGGTTAAACTGCTAAACTGCTAACAGTAAGTGACTGGATGATCCGCAGATGACATGGATAGTCAATGAGGAAGACAACGGGTGTCTTTCTCTGGGCATTATAGTTATATGTATGTAGATGTCTTGAAATATTTGTATGATGGTATTTTTAAAGACAGAAGTAGCTGATTGGCATTCCCTGAATTAAACCAACAATGACTACCCCATTAGAGGGTGAAGATGCTTTAGAACAGGGCTAGATAGTAAATATTTTAGGTTTTGTGGACCATATGGTTTCTGTTGCAATAGCTCAACACTGACCTTGTAGTGCAAAAGCAGTCATAGACAATATGTTTTTGTTTTCTTTTAAAGGATCTAGCTGTGTTCCAGCTTTACTTACAAAATTGGCATGGGCTAGATATGGTTCAAAGGCCATAGTTTGCTGACTTTCTACTTTAGAATATCATAAAGATACCACAATATTCAGGCTTCTTCATTCTCCCAGTCCTGCACACCATATTCTTGGCCCTCAGTTTTAGTGCAGCTTGAGTTTTATAGCTCAGCAAATGTAGTTGCCAAACCCTGGAGAAACCATCAAGCCAGGTGGCCATTTGGGTAGATACTTCATATGCCAATATAGCTATCTAAAACCCTACACCTTCTTCAAAGCATTTGTAAAATAAAGCATTGTTTAAATGTAATATCCAAGTTTTAAAAACAAACCAGTGTTCTCCAGAGTACATCTACTGATGCTATGATGGGAAAGAAGAGAGAGTGCTTTCCTACTCCTAGAAATACTTTGCAAAAATGAAGCCCATCACTTATGCACAAGTGACCACATTTGCCTTTTGCTTTCCCTTAAAATGTCAACTCATGACCAGTTTCTTATTGTTCTAACTCAAAGGTGGCCTGTCAGTCCAGCTCACCCTCTTTGTGACTCTCTCTCCACTCTCACATATCTGGGGATGCAGAAAGCTCTGTCAGAGGCCTGCAGAGGGAGGTTTTAAACTCTGAACCTCCATTTGCCTGCCCTTAATTAAACAACTTCTTCTCAGCCTGGGAGTTGCCACCCTTTACTGTGCAGAACAGGATAGAATGAAACTGAAGGTGAAACAAGTCCTTTATTTCTAGTACATTTAAAAATGTAGATTTTGGAACACTATGGTGGGTTTAAAGTGGAGTCTCATAGACTTGAGCTCAAGAATGCTTTTGTCCTTGGCCCAGTTACTTAAGGTCTTTGAGGTCCTGAATTTCAGCTTCTATTTTGAAGAAAATAAAGTTAATATCTACCTCGTAGGATTGATCTATAGTGAGTAGCAAATAGTAGATATTCAATAAATGATAGCTTCTGAAATATTTTCCATATCTTCCTGTATACCTGGAAATTGTTTTGTTTGGTCTATTCTGAAGAAGTGTTTTGTTGTCACTGTTTTACTCTCTTATATCATCCAATAAACCGTGAGTGAAATGTAAGTGTATACACACCTAGAAAGCATGTAAAGGGAAAGGTCTCCAAACAGGAAAGACTAATGGTAGGAAAACTGATTGAACAGAAAGAAACCACAATCCCCAGAGTAGTTCAGGGTCATCAAATTCATTTGGTCTATTTTCTTTTGGAAAAGGGAGCCTCCAGGTTTGGTTTAAGCAAGTAGCACATAAGCTTCTTGAGAGCACAGATCTTGACAGACTCACATACAGTCCCTGGAATTGCTCTTGGCACTTGGTGCCAATTAGTACTTGTTTTTTCAACTAATAAAGGGGCATGGTTTTTCTCAACTAATAACTTAGATATGATTTGCTTTTGTATTAACCATGAGACGTTCCTGGAGCTCAGCATAAGGAAGGAACAGGGATTCTAAGGAGAAGGAGATTTAACATTGGACAAGGATAGTATAATTTACAGAATACTTACCTTCAAGTATGCAATTTCTGAAATGATCATGACAATTCCCCAATATGAAAATACCTATTCTAGGCCAGTTTCTGGCAGATACTGTATGTACCCTGAGGCCATTCCAACAAGATTTCCTTTAATTTCATTTGTTTTCTGGAAAGAAAAACCCTACTGTTGCTCATAATTTATGGAGTGTCAGCATGATGCTGGGTATGCTGGGGTAAGTCGGAGTTATGCTTCCCCAGAATGTCACTACGTGTCCCTGTGGTTTTCCACATAGTGACATGGGAGAGAACAGTAGCGCTGACGCCGCATGTAGTTCACATACCTGAAAACATCATCATATGCTGGAAGTTCCAGGGGACCTTCTGCTTCCGGCCCAGATTCAGGAGGAAGGAGAGGGGATATATGTTGCAGGCTCTGGCAACAAGAATTGCTAGCTGGGAAACATTGAGGAAAGCATTACTTAGTAAGGGCACTAGTCCTTGAGCTTTAAATATCATTTCCTTCAGTTTCTCTATACTATGACCCAGAAAACAGGGATAAATATGTCAACACATGTATGTCCAACTTCCTTCCAAAATTCATCTTTCAATGCCAATTCCTTTTTAGAAATAATATATATTTATATTTGAATACATTTGATTTACAATAGCCAACCCAATTTCAATCTCTGTAAATTTTCTCATCATATTTATTGTTGCTGGAAACTGACTTTATGTTCAATTCTGCTGCAAAGGAAGGCAGCAAGTGTGCAGGGTTGTGGCATGCTTCCTGAGCAGTGCTTCAGAAAGGATACATGTGCTTTGGCTCCTGATTACCATCTCACTGTTCATCAATTATAGGCCCTGTATCTAGCAAGCTTCACTCTTTTTTTTTCTTTTAGTGGATTTAATTTTGAGAGAAATTGCCTATATAAACATATGATACAACTAATGCTTTAAGAAGCATTTTACTAAATCCAAACTGTACACATTAAAATCTATGAAAATATTGGTGGTAGTCATTTCTCCCCTTTGTCATCTTGGACCACTCCCCTGATAGTCTACCTAGTCTAGTTTACCCTCAAATGAGATGGAGTTGTTGGGAAGAGGAGCTTCCTTCTAAGACCAGATTTTGGATGAAATCTGAGGGTTGAGCTGAGTGCTCTGTGAAGAGAGAACAGGAGGCAGGTGCTTGGTTAGAACAGGGCTTTGAAAAAGGAGTCGACTCTCCTGGCTGTAAGATCATCTCCTGGAATCTGAGGGGGTATGTCCATTTTCCCAGTGGAAAGAATGATGACAGCCACTGACTGTCCTTGGGGACATCCCAGTGCCTCAGTATCCTTTTGTTCAGATACCCATTCCCATTGGGAGTGCCTACACACCAGGCCTAGCACTACAAAAGTCCTCTGCATTAAAAGTGAGGTTTAGATTTTTTTCTATTATTTTGTTTATAGGAAAGGTTTTCTTAATAAAATAACCTTACATGTGCCCAATTATTAAGATATTGAAGCATATCCATCATGCTAATTTCATTTGCTCTTTACTTTGCATATCCTATTTCAAAGTCCTTACTAAAAAGATTTTACCATCCTGTAATGAAAATATTTCTAACGCTTAATAATCTTCTGATCATACTAATTCAGGTTAAATATATTTCTCTGTAAAGAATGGGTTGAAATTTTAATATAAATGATTCATAATTTTAAACATATTTTGAATATTCAAAAAAGTCACTCTCCTTTAGTTCCCCCCTCCCAGTATTTCCCAAAGTTCTTATGTTTAACCATAAGCATTTAACTAGAAATTACATATATACCTTAAATTTGAGCCCTATAGTAAGCCTGAGGAAATTACTTTAACAATTTAACAGAATAATCGGTAAAAGTAAGTAGTTTGTTCTCTTTCGTCAGCCCCTATTCTGTATTTCAAAGGATACAAAGGTTCCAAGTATAAAAAGGGCATTAAAGATATGATTCTGGAATGTGAACAATGCCAGACCCATGTAGCAGAAGATGACATTCTCAGCCAAGAAGTTCATAAATTCAAACAACTGAAAACAAAGCAGAAACCAAAATCAGTAATGATGACTCAGGTTTTAATTCACTTAATCACCTGTATAATGTGTTTGGTGACTGGATGGCTCTCCTTATCTAGGAAGGCTGTCCCTTTGTCTTGTGCTTATCTTCTGGAGGGCCACAGGGACGCTGCCTGTGTTGTCAGGTGAGCTGACTCTCCTGTGGTTCTCTACACCGTGACAAGTGCTGCAACCCTGTCCACATCCCACCTTCCTATCCAGCTGCAAAGCTGCCCGAGATTCCCCTGGGCCAACTTAACCAGTGTGTATCCTCCATGGCACACTTCCTACTGGGATGACAGAATATTCCATCACAGAAATGGAAACTATGTGATTTGCTTAAGGTGTACTGTAGTAAACAATGCAAAGATAGTTTAGAATTTTTCTGCAGATCACCCAGTAGGTGCACTTGAATTCCCAGAACTTGAAAAAAGCTTCAGCTACTTTATTCTCCTCAGGCAGGCAGGAAGGACGAACTTGGAAAACTTAGAAAGTAGGAATAAGGATGAATGTTGATAATACTTCAATATTATAATGATCAGTATGTTTTAAATGAGACTCATTAAATTGATTGACATAGTTCTATCCATTAAACATCTACAATTTCTAGCTGGTAAAAAGAAGATGATTAATCCCAGGGATCAGTTTATACAGCAAGAACACAATAGGCATATCACATTCAGTCAGAGGAATGGGGTACTAACACCCATGCTGATGAAAGCTCCCCAAAATTATTCTTAGACCATTAACTAAACAACTTAAGTTGAACATGAAAAATATTATCTATGCTCCAGATTAGAAGTAAAAAGGGAATAATGTGTCCAGGGCTACAACAAAGGCCAATTTGGAAGAGACTTTAGTTTGTATTGCAGACTTTTCATTTGGAAGTTCCTAAAACTTCATTTTAGACCTAAATGTTTCTGAAAGTATTTCTCTTGGCTTTTAAATAGCTCATTTTTTTCATGTAATGTGTTAACAGCCCTACAAATAATGCCCAATACCTGTTTACTGATGAAAAACAAAACAAATAAACAAACAAAAAACACACACAGAATCTTGTCAGAAACATTATTTAAACCAGTAATAGAAAGAGTGGATTAAAAAGATGCAGCTCCTCTGGTGCAAGATGGTCTCCCTGCAGTGGCAGTGATCATTATCCGTTACCCCAGGCGCGTTTCACATCCCAGGACAGCTCATCTCAGCAAACATTGCCATCCAGATAACCACAGGAAACTGGAAAATGTGGTGGAAATATGGGGATGGGGGACACTTCTACCTCATTAAATCTTTACTTTTTCAAAAAGTGAGATTTGGCTGTTTTAATTGGCTTGGGTTGCCATAACAAAATAATATAGACAAGTGGCTTAACCAACACAAACTTACTTTTCACAGCTCTGGAGGTTGGGAAATCCAAGATCAAGGTGCTGGATGATTTGATTCTAGTGAGGGCCCTCTTCCTGGTGTGCAAACAGCAGCTGCTTGCTGTGTCCTTGTTTGGCAGGGAGAGCTCCCCTCTCTCAAGGCTCTTCTCTCAAGGGCATTAATCTAATTCATGAGGGTTCTCATGACCTAATCACTTCTCCAAAGCCCCACCTCCAAGTACCATCACATTGGAGATGAGGGCATCAACATCTGAATTGGTGGGGATTGGGCACATGCATTCAGTTCATTACAGCTACCTAGCTTTAACATTAATAAACATGTCAAGGTTAAATTCATAGGGCCTCTTCCCCTGTGTATTTTACTCTAGATGGGTCCACTGAACCTCTTCTTGGTGATTGCACTCTGATTTCCCTTTGGGGTTCATCTTCTCCCCCACTCTAGATTGATGCCTGAATAGCTCAGATATGGAATATGTGATGTGGAACTAAACTACTTCAATCAAAGCATTTCTCCAGCCAACATGTTTGCTTCTAAATGGGTGTGATCCATTTAGAGTCCTAAGGCCTTCACAGAGATTGCTGGGACATAGACCCTACCTTTTCACTGTGTGGGAATTCAGTAGGATGCAGGCCAGGGAGCTGCTGCTAGCCATATTGTGAATTCAGGAAACAGCCACCTGATGACACTACTTAATCTTCAACTGTATTCAACCTCTCCCAAAACAAAATCTACCCTTGGATTTTTAAAAGATACAAAGAAATCACTTTTTATTTGAGGTGGGGTTTCTATCACTTAAAATGCTACAAACTCCTTTATAGTCTGGCACCAGTTTAACAAAGCAAAATGAAACAGCTCTCTGACTTAGCAGAGATGATAAAGAAAAGCATGGTGGTCAACTTTTTGACTTTTTCCAGTTAGTAACAAAGTCTGTTATCCCTGCCCACTACCGACACCCAATTTTAATCAATTTCTCATGTTAATGGGGCAAATAAGCATATGAGGAAAATCAGGTTTTGGGGTTTTTTCTGTTGATTGTTTAGATGTGATGGGAATTTGTCCTATACATTTTAGCTAGGAACCCATGATATTAAATATTTGTTTTAGAGATTTTATTCCTTTGTATAACTCAGGATTTTACTTGATTTAGTTAATTTATTGAAATCTAACACTGACCAAAATTACAAGTAACTGTTCACATACACATTGTATAAAACTTTGATTTTTCCATTTAGGTCCACTTCTGGACCTGGTCTTTGTTTTGACTATTATCTATTACTGTACTAATACCATATTCTTTTTAATGACTGTAGATCCATAATACATTGTAACATTTCATAGATATAAACTGTTCCCATACTCTATCTTCTTCAGAATTTTCCTGGTTATTTTTGCACATTTAAAAAATATTTTTATTGATGCTTAATCACTCAGAAAAGTTTTTTTTTAATTTATTTATTGATTGAGAGGGAGAGATAAAGAGAGAGAAACATCAGGGTTTGAATCCACAACCTTTGAGTATCAGAATGCTTCTCTAATCAATTGAGCTACCTGGTAAGGTCACTTGGGAAAAAGTTTGTCATATATTTATAGTTTACGATTTAAAAAGAGAATATTAGGGGAGAAACCAAGATGGCGGCATAGGTAAACACCGGAGATTGCTGCCTCGAACAACCACTTCCAAAATACAACTAAAAGACAAAACGGACATCATCCAGAACCACAGGAAGGCTGGCTGAGTGGAAATTCTACAACTAGAAGGAAAGAGAAAAGCATACCTAGACTCAGAGGAGGTGCGGTGCGGAAGTAAAATACAAAGGTGCGGAGGTGCATGCGGAGAGGGCTGGTGGCTGAGGACACGATTATCTTTTTCAATTGGGAGGGAGTCTCAAGCTCTGAGCTCCAGTTCTGGGCGAGTCTCTGGGGACCCAGACTCATACGGGAGAAACAGGACTGTCTGGCATCGGTGGGAACTCGAGGGCAGCTTTCTCTCAGAGGAGCTCGCAGCAATTGCCAGGGCCTCTGAGGGCAGGACTGAGAGCAGCCATACTGCTCGCTCCGCCCGCCCTGTTGATCCCCTGGGACCCCGCCCCACCCAAGCCATGCATGGAGGCTTTTACATATGAAAGGCCTGGCCCTTTGTAATATGAAAATTACTTAACAAACTGCAGCTGGCCCAAGGCCCCACTGCAACTTGCATTGCTTTACAGCTGGCTTCTGCTGGGGAGCCTCAGGCAGAGGCTAAATTAGCACCTCCTTAGATCCAAGAGCCAGTGTACCCAGTGGTCAGAGTGGGACCATCCAATTACAACTCCTCAGATCCATAAGGGACACACTCAGGAGGCAGACTCAGTGAGCACCAATGCCCCACTGAAGCAAGTCTTGCCCCATAAGGGTGTCTTCAGCACAGAAGTTCTCCCACCATAGACATAGCTGATTCTCACAACCAATTGGCCTGGAGGTCAATTCCTCCCAGTGTTACCTACAATAATCAAGGTTTAACTACAACAAGACTGTGCACAAAGCCCACAAGGGGGTGCACCAAGAGTGTCTACCTCAGGTAATTGGGGAGGCTGAGCCACTGGGCCTTATAGGACACTTAGCACACAAAGCCACTCTATCGACACAGTGAAGCATAAAAAATGCCGAGACAAAGAAACAGAACACAAATGACAGAAATGGAGGAAAGCAAACTACTGGATATAGAGTTCAAAATCACACTTCTAAGGTTTTTCAAGAATTTTCTAGAAACCGCCGATAAACTTAATGAGACCCTCAAGAAATCTAGTGAGACCCTCGAGGTTATGATAAAGGACCAACTAGAAATTAAGCATACACTGACTGAAATAAAGAATATTATACAGATTCCCAACAGCAGACAAGAGGATCGCAAGAATCAAGTCAAAGATTTGAAATACGAAGAAGCAAAAAAACACCCAACCGGAAAAGCAAAATGAAAAAAGAATACGAAAATAGTGTAAGGAGCCTCTGGGACAGCTTCAAGCATACCAACATCCGAATTATGGGGGTGCCAGAAGAAGAGAGAGAGCAAGATATTGAAAACCTATTTGAAGAAATAATGACAGAAAACTTCCCCCACCTGGTGAAAGAAATAGACTTACAAGTCCAGGAAGTGCAGAGAACCCCAAACAAAAGGAATCCAAAGAGGACCACACCAAGACACATCATAATTAAAATGCCAAGAGCAAAAGACAAAGAGAGAATCTTAAAAGCAGCAAGAGAAAAAAAGTCAGTTACCTACAAGGGAGTACCCATACGACTGTCAGCTGATTTCTCAACAGAAACTATGCAGGCCAGAAGGGAGTGGCAAGAAATACTCAAAGTGATGAATACCAAGAACCTACAACCAAGAATACTTTATCCAGCAAAGCTATCATTCAGAATTGAAGGTCAGATAAAGGGCTTCACAGATAAGGAAAAGCTAAAGGGGTTCATCACCACTGAACCAGTATTATATGAAATGCTGAAAGGTATCTTTTAAGAAGAGGAAGAAGAAGAAAAAGGTAAAGATACAAATTATGAACAACAAATATACATCTATCAACAAGTGAATCTAAAAATCAAGTGAATAAATAATCTGATGATCAGAATAAACTGGTGATTATAATAGAATCAGGAGCATAGAAAGGGAGTGGACTGACTATTCTTGGGGGGGGAAAGGGGTGTGGGGGATGCGGGAAGAGACTGGACAAAAATCGTGCACCTATGAATGAGGACATTGGTGGGGGGGTGAGGGTGGAGGGTAGGAGGGTAACCGGGTGGAGGGGAGCTACTGGGGGAAAAAAGAGGAACAACTGTAATAATCTGAACAATAAAGATTTAATTTTTAAAAAAAGAGAATATTACTAGC
Source organism: Myotis lucifugus (assembly GCF_000147115.1). Taxonomy (NCBI): domain Eukaryota; kingdom Metazoa; phylum Chordata; class Mammalia; order Chiroptera; family Vespertilionidae; genus Myotis; species Myotis lucifugus. The sequence continues at coordinate 10,901,677 of NW_005871069.1, forward strand.
ACCCAGGAATAACTCTTGTTCCCCTTCCCAGTTATACCTTCACACTCAATGCAACTATATACAGACATGTTAGCTTTCCCTGTTTTTTCAGTTTTACATGAATGGAAACAGATAATATATACTAATTCACATTTGTTATCTTTTGCTCAGCATTGTTTGTGAGATTCTTAATGTTGTATGCAGAAGTACCTTATTTTTTCTGTATATGAATATATCACAATTTATTTTATTCATTCCACCATTGACAGACATTTGGGTTGTGTCCAGCTTGGAGCTATGATGACTTTTGCTGCTGTGAATACGTTTGAATTTATACAAATAGTTGGAATAAAGTACCCAGCAGTATTCCAAAGCAATGGCACCAGTTTACACTCCCATCAGCAGTTCTGGTTGATTTACGTTCTCCTCAAGACATACAGATAAGTTTCACTTCACTTTATGGACATTTGTATTATTATTATTATTATTTCTTTTTACTATGAAGCTGAGTTACTTTCATAGTTAAAAATACTAGATTAAATTAAAACAAAAAAATTAAAAGTTGAATAGAAAGTTTTCCAAATGTTTTCTTCCTTTGGCCTTGCTCAAACAGCAACTCTTCTTTTTATTTTCAGGAAGTTATCAACCATTCTTACTAATCTAATATTTTTCTTATTTTCTTTAAAAATGGTTTTTGAGTGCAGAAAAATACAAATAGCAATAACAAAAGCACTTATATTTCTGTGGAACATTTTTTTCAGCAATTCATAGTTCATAAGATGGATAGACAATTTGCATAATGTTACATAAATCTGATATTTTTATATAACTTACTTTATTAATTCAATATTTTTATCAGTCTCTTACCATGGCAAAAAAATTTGAATCAACTAAATAATATTTAATGCCAGTACAATAACCCCTGGTATCTTCCTACCAAATTTTATTTCATTGTACCCATTATTATTGATAGATCCTCCCTTCCCCCAACTGGTGGGCGGAGTATGATGTAATCTGCAGCCTGGAAATACCTGAGTGACTAACCATGTACCTTATATGGACTATACATTGGACCACCAATCCACACCTGCCAAATACCCTAAGCCCTTGTCCTATATGGACAATGCAGTAAGCCACCAATCAGTGTGCGCCGAGTACACTAAGCCCCCACCCCTTTCCATTCCGCCCCTCCAAAGGCGTGCCCACCCCTGCACATGCTGCTGTTCTCCCCTTGAGAGACAGCCCGGCAGGTCCTTCTCTAATAAAGCCTGTAGTCCTGGTTTTTGGCCTCTGTCTGATTTTTCAATTATATATTTGGTTGTTTACAGATTTCCCTCCTTATAAACAATGCTACATTAAGTACCTTTGTACAAATCTCTCTCCCCATTTGAGTGATTACTCCTTAGGTAAAATTATTAGACATTGGCTACTTCTATCAAAGTATATACATTAAATTTTCTTTTTCAATATACTAAAGTTATCATCATAATTATCTACTTATCTAATCTAATAAAAGACAAATAGGGTAATTAACCATACCTCCGATACGCTTCCCATTGGCTAATCAGGGTGATATGCAAATTAACTGCCAACAAAGATGGCGGTTAATTTGCATACATAGGCACCAAGCAATGGAGCGAAGCCAGCTGGCCCGAGACAGGAGCAGCAAGCGAAGGCAGGCGAGGCGATCGAAGAGCAAGGAGGGGGGCCCACGCACCATGGGCTGGGGGGCTTCTTAGCTAAGTGCCCCGGACCGCAAGGCCCGCCCCCAGAAGCCTCAGCAGCCGGTCTTGCCTTGCGGTCCAGGAACTGCCCATCAGCCGTCTGGGCTGCAAGGCAAGGCCCTCCCCAGAAGCCCCAGCAGCAGGTCTTGCCTTGAGGCCCGGGAATCCCCCATCAGCAGGTCCGGGGCTGCAAGGAAAGGCCCGCCCCCAGCAGCAGGTCTTGCCTTGAGGCCCGGGAATCCCCCATCAGCAGGTCCGGGGCTGCAAGGAAAGGCCCGCCCCCAGCAGCGGGTCTTGCCTTGAGGCCAGGGAACCGCCCATCAGCGGGTCTGGGCTGCAAGGCAAGGCCCGCTCCCAGCAGCGGGTCTTGCCTTGAGGACCGGGAACTGCCCATCAGCGGGTCCAGGGCTGCAAGGCAAGGCCCGCTCCCAGCAGCCCCAGCAGCAGGTCTTTCCTTGAGGCCCAGGAACCGCCCATCAGCGGGTCAGGGCTGCAAGGCAAGGCACGCCCCCAGAAGCCCCAGCTACTTTAAAAATAGAAGGATCTCCTTTTGAACCAATCTGTTTAGATTCATGATTAGTAAAACAGTATGAAACTAATGAAATACAGTGATAGGAATTAGGAAGTGGGACACTGATGGTTCTGGGCATGTGAAGGGTGTGGGACAGAAGGGTACACAGGGTCTTCCCTTCAGTTCTGCTGGAGAGATGAGCTCCGAGGGCCAGAGCTGTTCCATGCCCAGAGGAGGTGGGTGTGGTCAGTGGCTCTGTTTCAGAACTTCTTGCCAAGCAGAGACCTTACCCGACCCACAGGAACCTTTTTACTCCAGAAAACAGAAACAGCCAGTTCCCAATGGGCATGGGAAAACCAGTGTCTCCTCCTGTGCACTGTGTCCTGATGGGGTGACAGGGGAGGTGGGTGAGGGGAGCAGTGCAGAGTTGTTAGGCAGCTGGAGTGGGAGTGGAAAGGCCATGAAATGTCCACAGTCCTGCTGTGCCCACGGCCTAGGCTGCTCCTCCAGGCCCTGGCTGAGGGATTAGGGCTAATTCTCTCAGGAAGGGAATATTCCATGGGTGAAAGATTTCCAGGCTCAGGGTGGGCCGTGTGTTAGTTTGGGGCAAATCCCTCAGCATTCCTGCTGCCACGCCCTCAGAGGAATGAGGCAGAGGCACCCCTCACCCCCAAGATCCCTTCGTGGACATTTTAGCATCTACGTGATTTTTAATCCCTTCAGGGAGACTTTCTATCCTGCAGTCCCATCCCACCCCACTGTTGCTGTTTGTCTGCCAGCTGGGTCGAGCATCAAGGGGAAGGGGGTTAATACTCACTGAAAGACTACTGATCCTACCAGGAAACCAACCTATTTACTGTACTGTTGTAAATATCATACCCTTTATATCCTGTATATTGGCTTCTTTTAAATAAATTGAAATGTCTTAGAAAAAAAGAAAGAAAAAAAAGGCAAGGTAGGGTGGGACCCAGAAGACCCAGAAGCCACCAGATATGGTAGTAACTCTATCAGTAAGCACTCTGAAAGTCAGTGGCATAAATGCACCAATTAAAGGACAGATTATGAGGGTGAATCAAAAACAAAACCCACTTTAAATATAAATACACATATAGATTAAAAGTAAATGAATTAAGCTGCAGCCTGTTTTGCTCAGTGGATAGAGCATTAGCCCGTGGACTGAAGGGTCCCAGGTTTGATTCCAGTCAAGGGCATGTACCTCAGTTGCTGGCTTGATTCCCAGTCCCTATCAAAGCATGTGCAGGAGGCAACCAATCAATGTGTCTCTCCCTTTCCCTTCACTCTCTCTAAAATTCAATGGAAAAATATCCTTGGGTGAAGATTAACAAAAACAAAGTAAATGGATTAAGTAGCATTAAAGAGATAAGAAAAATATATTCCAAATTCTGTTAGTTGTATAATGGTTATGTTTAAATTATTAACACCTAAGAAATTGGGTGAAGGGTACATATAATATGCTGTAGTATTTTATAGTTTTTTTAGATGTATGAGATTATTTCAAATTAAAATATTAAAAAATTAAAAATTAATAAAAAATTAATTTAAATGTATCTGCATTACATGAAAAATCTCCTAATTGCTTCTAGCATAATTTATTAAATTGTGCTAAAATTTACAAGGGTTCAATTAAAAAATATCTTAATTCTAAATGATATAATAGAAAATATATAATAGTGCAGTTATAAGCACTTATCTGAAAATACAAATGTAAAGAAGTGAATTTAAAGAAGTGATTAGCCAAAGAAAATATATGCACAACCCATGGACACAGACAACAGTATGGTGATGGCCAGAGAGAAGGGGGGTGGGCAAGAGCTGGGTAGAGGGGGCAAAAGGGGGGAAATAGGGAATCCTATATAATAATAATAAAAGGCTAATATGCACATTGACTGAACGGCAGAATGACCGGTTGCTATGATGCGCACTGGCCACCAGGGGGCAGATGCTCAATGCAGGAGCTGCCCCCTGGTGGTCAGTGCACATTCATATGGGGAGTGCCATTCAGCCAGAAGCTGGCTCATGGCTGACCAGCGCAGTGGTGGTGGCAGGAGCCTCTCCCATCTCCGTGGCAGCACTAAGAATGTCCAACTAATGGTTTAGACCTGATCCCTTGGGGGCCTAAGCCTTTAGTCGGACATCCCCAAGGGCTCCCTGGCTGCTAGAAGGATGTCTGACTGCAAGCTTAGGCCTGATACCCTGGGGAGTGGGCCTAAGTCGACAGGTGGACATCCCCCAAGGGGTCCTGGACTGTGAATGGCCCCCCCCCCGAGTGCACAAATTTTTGTGCACCGGGCCTCTAGTTAATATTAATAAAAGGAAGAGAGCAAAGGGAAAGTCAGACATTTTTGAGCATATTCAGCTGGGAAGCAGAGGCCTATTTGTTTCACCAGGAAGCTAAGCTACAACTTCATGCTCCCCAGGGAACCACTGGTCCATTCCCTGCAGGTCATTGGGGTAGAGGGAGAAGGGATCTGAAGCCTTTATTGCCAGTCAATTTCATGGTCCCAGCATGCAGCACCCGACAAAGCTGAAGACTGATGGTACAGATGTGGATCAGCGTGATCCTTTGAGATCTTTCTCAATTTAGAGCACTGGAATGATATCAGTCCTACTACTTATAAAATAGTAATAAAGGCAATGGGACTCATTTTTTAGGACTTAAACTGTGATAAGGAACATGGTAGATTTTTACTTACTTTAATTTATATATGGCCTAAAATAAAATAAACGTCATGCAGTTTGGAAGTTCTGTCTCTGCCCTACTGTAGGAGGTGGCCTCCAAATCCAAGATCAAATTCTTGAGGTTTAGGGGTATAAAGGTCCTGAAGTAGAGGACATGTCTTAAGTACATGTCCAGAGAGCTGCTGCTTTGTTATATGTTTCATTGTTTGATGATTCTTCAGCCCTGTGCACTCCTGGCTGCTGCCCAGACCTCTCCCACCCCTGCATTTCATTTGTCTTCTTTTAAACTTGACTTTTAAAAAACATGAGAATTTCAAAAACACAGCCTATTAAAACACAACAAAACACATTTTAGGAAGACAAATAGACATCATTAAGTAACTAAAGTTAATATGGGAATAATTGTAGTTATAGCTACAAGGAATTGGGCTTCATTAAACTGCATAAATACTGTAGCCAGATTTTCTTGAAATCCTTGAACTTCTAACTTAAGGGAAAGGTTATTTTATATGAATATGCTAAATTACTTTACTTTAGCCAAAAAACACTGATAATACTGTTCTTATTTCTGGAGGTTTTCCACTTTTGATTCTTAGTTTTGGGGTGTGTTTTTTTGACTACTAATGTAAAAGTCAGTATAAGGTTGCATTTAAGCTAATATACTATTAAATTAAGAATAGATTCTCAAGTCTCTTTCTTTATAGAGTGCTCATTATCATGATATTGTTCAGAAATATTGGTCCCCACATAAGATTGGTCTTAGGTCTATTTTGATGAATTTAAACCATACACAGACTCTACACAACATAAGATCACAAGATTTCAAGGGTAGAGCCACCTTGCAATATGCGTAGTCCAGATATATAGCCAATACGTGACTGCTCTAACACTCTTAGCAAGTGGCTGCCCAACTTGTAACTGAACACTCTCAAGAGCAGAGACTTCACCACTTTCACTACATACAAGGAAGCAAATGGTATTTTTGGACATTTATAACTGTTAGAAAATCCTTCCTTATACTGAGCTAAAAGTTGGTCCTTTATCACTTTCTACCACTTATCCTACTTTTACTTCTTTGGGTTATAGAAAATAAGTCAAATAGGATTACTCCACACTTCTCTGCTGTAATTGCGGAAACAGAATTTCTATCAGAAAAGTTGTAGTCATAGGCAGCAACTGCCACATTCCAGTCTTGCTAGTCTGGAAGTAAAAATTTTGCTAGGAGTTTGTGATTGGCATGTAGGACCTTGAGTCTAGAAATTTTCATGTGTCAAATGAGGATGAGAATACTAGTAGTACTAGCCTTACTTGGATGTCTTACAGAGTACACTACCTAACATCATCCATTAAGTGCACTAACCTATGGCTAAACTCTTTCCCCATTCCCTAATTACATTTTCTGTACAACATTGGTCACTACTAAGATTATGTCATATTTGCAATACTACATCTGATTACCTACATGTCATGAATTTTGGTATGTAGCTTCAACTGTATTTATTTTATACAATCCTATATGATAAAGAGGTAATATGCAAATTGACCCTCACTCCATCATGCCGTCATAAGATGGCAGCACCCACAGTGGGAGCAGGGCCGGCTGCTCCACACGCCTGCTGCCACAGTTACTGCGGCCCTGCTGGGGGTCAGCAGGTGCGCTGGCCGGCCGCCGCAGTCCCTGAAGCCCCACAGGGGTAGGGGGTGGGAGGCCCAGTGGTTCCCACGGCCATCTGGGGGCAGGGCCTGGTGGCAGGTGTGTGGAGTGGCCGGCCCCACCCGGGGCCAACTGCTTCGCGCACCTGCCACTGTTGTTCCCTTAGCCCCACCAGGGGGCAGGTCCCCCCTGCTGCTCTGCGCAGCTTCCCTGGAGTTCCCTCAGCCCCACATGCTGCGGGGGCAGCTCTGCGGGGGGTCCCGCGGCTCCATACGGCTTGATGCTGCGTCCCTCTGCCTGGGCATAGGCAGGTCTGCATCTCGTGGGATTTTGAGGCACACACAAGTGGGTGGGGAATTGACTCTGGGTCTCCCGGCTCAGGCGGACTGGATGCTCTGTCCCCGTGGGTGCTGGCCCAGACTCTGACAGCAGGGAAGAGGGAGTCCCATCCCCCACAGAATCAGCCAGAATCAGCTAGAATGAGCCATTGGTCAGCCTGCTCTCAGCGACCTGACAGCTAGGACTCTCATTCACCTGCATTTCAGACCCTGACAGCAGGGAGGTGGGAATATGTCTAAAGAGCAACTATTTACAACTATTCTTTCTGCAGCCGAAAGAAGCCAGGGTCATCGACAGAAAATGTCTGAAGACCAACGTGCCTCTGAAGTTGAAAGAAGGTGGCAGCGAAGACAGAATATGTCTAAAGAACAGTCATCAACAAGTACAACCAATACTGGTAGGAACTGCCTTCTCAGAAAAAATGGAGTAAATGAGGATGCAATTATCGAACATAGTTGTTGTGGAATGACTGTTAGATGTCAATTTTGCCTATCACTAAATTTCTCTGATGAAAAACCATCTGATGGAAAATTTACTCGATGTTGTAGCAAAGGTAAAGTTTGTCCAAATGATATGCATTTTCCAGAATACCTGGAATATTTAAAAAGATTAATGACAAACGAAGACTCTGACAGTAAAAATTTCATGGAAAATATTTGTTCCATAAATAATTATTTTGCTTTTGCTTCCATGGGTGCAAATATTGCATCGCCATCAGGATATGGGCCATACTGTTTTAGAATACGTGGACAAGTTTATCACCATACTGGAACTTTAAATCCTTCGGATGGTGTTTCTCGGAAGTTTGCTCAACTCTATATTTTAGATATGGCCGAAGAGACAAGTACAAGATTAGCAATGCCAGGAAACCAGGGCTGCTCAGAAAGACTCATGATCAACATCAACAACCTCATGCATGAAAGAAATGAATTAACAAAATCATACAAGGTGCTACATGAGGTAAAAAGGAAGCCCAATCTGAAGCAGCAGCAAAAGGTATTGCTCCCACGGAGGTAACAATGGTGATTAAATACGATCATAACAGTGACCCGAGTAGATATAACTCTCCCTGTGTAACCGAGGTTGCCGTCATATTCAGAAACGAAGATGAGGAACCTCCTTTTGAAAGGGACTTGCTCATTCATTGTAAACCAGATCCCAATAATCTGAACGCCATTAAAATGAAACAAATCAATATCCTGTTTCTTATATTAGATGCAATGACATATCCTATTCTTTTTCCACATGGTGAAAAAGGCTGGGGAACAGATATTGCATTAAGACTCAGAGATGACACTGTAATCGACAATGATACTAGACAAAATCTAAGGACACGAGTCACACAAATGCAGTATTATGGATTTCATCTCTCCATCCAGGACACGTTCAATCCTATTTTAAATGCAGGAAAATTAACTCAACAGTTTATCGTGGATTCATATTCAAAAATGGAGGCCAATCAGATAAATTTCATTAAAGCAAACCAATCTAAGTTGAGAGTTGAAAAATATAGTGGTTTGATGGATTATCTCAACTCTAGATCTAAAAATGACAATGTGCTGATTGGTAAAATGATAATACTTCCATCATCTTTTGAGGGTAGTCCCAGAAATATGCAGCAGCGATATCAGGAAGCTATGGCAATCATAATGAGGTATGGCAAGCCCGATTTATTCATAACCATGACATGCAACCCCAAATGGGCATACAGTGGGGCCTTGACTTACCAGTGTTCCGACTAACAAGTTTTTTGAGATACCAGCTGTCTCTCTGCCCATTTTTTGCATTGAGTTGACAGAGTAATTTGAGTTAACGAGCTCCTTAACGAGCTCCTTAACGAGCTCGGTCTCGGAACGAATTAAACTCGTAAGTCAAGGCCCCACTGTATATTACAAACAATTTACAGCGCTGGCAAAAAGTTGAAAACAGACCTGACTTGGTAGCCAGAGTTTTTAATATTAAGCTGAATGCTCTTTAAAATGATATATGTAAGTTCCATTTATTTGGCAAAGTAATAGCTAAAATTCATGTCATTGAATTTCAGAAACGCAGACTGCCTCATGCTCACATATTATTGATATTAGATAGTGAATCCAAATTATGAACAGAAGATGATATTGACCATATAGTTAAGGCAGAAATTCTGGATGAAGACTAGTGTCCTTGACTTTTTCATATTGTAAAATCAAATATGGTACATGGACAATGTGGAATACAAAATCCAAACAGTCCATGTATGGAAAATGTTCAAAAGGATATCCGAAAGAATTTCAAAATGCGAACACTGGAAATATTGATGGATATCCCAAATACAAACGAAGATCTGGTAGCACCATGTCTATTGGAAATAAAGTTGTCGATAACACTTGGATTGTCCCTTATAACTCATATTTGTGCCTTAAGTATAACTGTCATATAAACGTTGAAGTCTGTGCATCAATTAAAAGTGTCAAATATTTATTTAAATACATCTATAAAGGGCATGATTGTGGAAATATTCAAATTTCTGAAAAAAATATTATCAATCATGATAAAGTACAGGACTTCATTGACTCCAGGTATGTGAGCGCTCCTGAGGCTGTTTGGGGACTTTTTCAATGCAAATGCATGACCAATCTCATGCAATCACAAGATTAGCTATTCATTTGCCAAATGATCAGAATTTATATTTTCATGCAGATGATTTTGCTGAAGTTTTAGATAGGGCTAAAAGGCATAACTCAACTTTGATGGCTTGGTTCTTATTGAATAGAGAAGACTCTGATGTACGTAATTATTATTATTGGGAGATCCCACAGCATTATGTGTTTACTAATTCTTTGTGGACAAAACGCCGAAAGGGTGGGAATAAAGTATTAGGTAGACTGTTCACTGTGAGCTTTAGAGAACCAGAACGATATTACTTTAGACTTTTGTTTCTGCATGTAAAAGGTGCGGTAAGTTTTGATGATCTGCAAACTGTAGGAGGTATAATTTATGAAACATTTCGTGAAGCTGCTAAACAATGAGGATTATTAATAGACAACGCTATCTGGAAAGATATGATTGACGATGCAATCATCCTTAATATGCCCAAACAACTACCGCAACTTTTTGCATACATATGTGTGTTTGGATGTGCTTCTGCTGCAGACAAATTATGGGATGAGAATAAATCTCATTTTATTGAAGATTTCTGTTGGAAATTATACCGAAGAGAAGGTGCCTGTGTAAACTGTGAAATGCATGCCCTTAATTTAATTCAAGAGGTATTCACATTGCATGGATGAAATGTTCACATTTCAAACTTCTGGACTACCCTTTATTAACGAATACAAATACATGTGATGAATTGTACAAGTGACAACAGACAGAGGTTTTGATAAATTCTCTGAATGATGAACAGTTGGCAGACTTTCAGACTATAACTTCAGCCATCGAAGATCAAACTGTACACCCCAAATGCTTCTTCTTGGATGGTCCAGGTGATAGTGGAAAAACATATCTTTATAAAGTTTTAATACATTATATTAGAGGTCGTGGTGGTACTGTTTTACCCACAACATTTACAGGAATTGCTGCAAATTTACTTTTCGGTGGAAGAGCCTTTCATTCCCAATATAAATTACCCATTCCATTAAATGAAACTTCAATTTCTAGACTCAATATAAAGAGTGAAGTTGCTAAAATCATTAAAAAGGCCAAACTTCTCATTACTGATGAATGCACCATGGCATCCAGTCATGCTATAAATGCCATAGATACATTACTAAGAGAAATTATGAATTTGAATATTGCATTTGGTGGGAAAGTTCTCCTTCTCAGAGGGGATTTTCGACAATGTCTCAGTATTGTACCACATGCTATTCGATCGGCCATAGTACAAATGAGTTTAAAGTACTGTAATGTTTGGGGATGTTTCAGAAAGTTGTCTCTTAAAACAAATATGAGATCAGAGGATTCTGCTTATAGTGAATGGTTAGTAAAACTTGGAGATGGCAAACTTGATAGCAGTTTTTATTTAGGATTGGATATTATTGAAATACCCTGTGAAATGATTTGTAATGAATCTATTATGGAAGCTACCTTTGGAAATAGTATGTCTATAGATAATATTAAAAATATATCTACATGTGAAATTCTTTGTCCAAAAACTGAGCACGTTCAAAAATTAAATGGAGGAGACCGCGCCATCTTGGGTTGGGGCTACCGGTTACCGGCATCCAGAGAACGGCTCCTAACCCAGCGCCTACCAACCCGGAGGCAACGACTCGCAAGCAGCGCGACTACAAGAACCCAGAGGAGACCTGCATCCCTCCACAAAAAGGTCAGACTTACCCCAAAGGTGCGGTTTGCAGTTCAGGTTGGAGCGAGGAACGCGCGCGCGGGTGCAGGGGGAAATCTGTGCACTCCAAAATCCGCGCACATAGAGGCCAAGGCAATCCGCAAGTGGGGAGGGCTCTCGCAGGGCTGCTGCCAGAAGGTAACACTATAAATGAGCCCATAATTGGACTGGATGCAAAAAAGGGCTACCTCAGAGTTTCCCTGATAACCGGCTACTTGTTGCCAGGGGCTTGAGCGCGCACAGACACTCCGCGCAGACACTTCGCGCAGTTCTGGAGGGTGGAACCCTGCGAGTTCGAACAGCTTCCCAGGCTCTTGTTTACACACTTCCTCTTACTTCTGGGAGTTTGATTGTTGACCCCATTGGATGTGATTGCCCAGTTGGGGTCACTAGCAGAGCTTGTAGGGGAAGATTGTTTTTGGGGAGCCGGGGAAACAGAGCTGGGAGTGGCGCCTGGGGAACCAGCTCTGGGCGGAGCTGCTTAAGGTACAATACAGGTCGGAGAGAACTTATAGCCTCGGAGGTCAATCCAGAAACACTGCCACCCAGAGGCAGAGCCACGAACTGACTCTTCTGTAAATACAGATAAGGCAATAAGGGGATTTTACAGCCGGTCTTAAAATCAGGACTGTGGCTTACAACACGGAGGAGCAGTGTACCAGAGGGAAACTCAACATTCTCCTGAATTACGGGCGGGCCAATAAGAAGAGTAGAAGATCCGAAGCACCTGCATTACTGCACATTTTTATTTTTATTTTTTTAAATTACTTTTTCTCCTTTTAACTAAGAAAACATTTTTTTTTCTGTTTTTCTTTTTTCTTTTTCTCCATCACCTGATTTTGCCCTTTCAGCTACTACATTTTTATTTTTAACTAGTATTTTTACCACTACCATTTTACCATTCTTTCAAGTGTCATTTTATTTTGTCTTTATTTTATTTTGGGACTAATGTTCTCCATTCCATTTTCATCGTTCCTTTAGCAACATTGTTCTCTACCTCAATTTGCCTCTGTGCTAAACAATCTTCCCCACTTTTTCCCTTTTGCTGTCCTGTTTCTCTTACCCTACTCCAGCTTTTGATTTTCCCTATTCTTTTTACCCCCTGTCAAAATTTAACCCTGCTTATATATCCTACGTCCAATCCCCTGTTCTAAATCCTTATACACCTTTCCCTTATCTTCCTTCACTATCCAATTTTTTTTTCTCTTCTTCTTCTTCTTTTCTCTCTCTATTGTGTTATTGTTGTTTGCTTGATTGACGAATATATTGGGTTTTTTTTTTTGAATTGTTTGTGAGGTTAGACTGCTTATTCTTTTTATTTTCCTGCCCCTCCCTCTCCCCCCCTCCTCCCCTGGTTATTTCTGTGTTTCTGTTTCCCCTTGCGTCGCTTGATATTATTGGTTGTTTGTAGTTTGTATTCATCTCCAGGAATCTGTTGCTGTAATTTGTTGGTATTAGTGGTGGACCTATAGGAGTTTTCTCCTCATATAAATAGTCTCTTCCCCTTTTATACTTCATTCTCTTTTCTCTCTTACTTTTTTTTTTCTCCTCTTTTTCCCCTCCCTTTTCCCAATTTCATTTTTGCACTCCTTTTTTTCTTTCTTTCTTTTTTCTCTTCTACCTTTTTCTCTTCTTTCACCCTTATCTCTCAACTCTCTTAGCTCGGGAGGCCACCTTTATTTGGGGTTAGTAATATCGTAAATACAATAGTGTTTAGTGCCTGGTACGTTGTGCCTTGTTGTGTTGTATTTTGTGCCTTTAAATCAACGCAGCAGATTCAAGCAACAGCGGCCTCCTGATCACCATACGCTCTGCCTGGGGAAGAGTTGCTGTGTGTGAAGCCTCCCTCCACCAGCCAGAAGAGCCACCACAGCTGTGAACAGCACCCACCAGAGGCTCTGCTATCAACAGAGGAGCCGCTGCTACCACAACCGCCCAAGGAGCAACCACAGCCCGAGGAGCCACTGCCACCCAGGGAGCAGCCACTGCCTCCCAGGGTCCAGCCACTGAACAATTCAACAACTAGTCATGTCAGTGAGATCAAACATGGGTAGACAAAGAAACCCCCAAAGGAAAGAAAAGGAGGACTCGCCAGAAAAGCAGCTAAGTGAGACAGAGATATGCAACATGACGGAAAAAGAATTCAGAATAAGGTTCCTAGAGTACATGCACCGGATGTTCAAGAAGCAAGAAGAAACAGATGAAAAACTCAACTACTTATGCAAGAAGCTAGAAGAAACAGATGAAAAAATCAACAACTTAAGTAAGTCCCAAGAAGAAATGAAGAGCGACATAGGTTCAATAAAAAACTCCATTGAAAGTATCAACAGTAGACTGGGAGAAGCAGAGGACAGAATTAGTGAATTAGAAGACAAGGAAGCAAAACACACTCAAACTGTACTGCAAATGGAGAAAAATATTAAACGACAGGAGGAGAGCCTAAGGGAGCTTTGGGACAACATGAAACGAAACAACATACGAATAATAGGGGTGCCAGAACAACAGAAAGATGAACATGGATTAGAAAACCTATTCAAAGAAATAATATCAGAAAACTTCCCTGAGGTGGGGAAGAAAAAAGTCACACAAGCCCAGAGAGTCCCAAACAAGGTGAACCCGAAAAGACCCACACCAAGACACATCATAATTACCATGGCAAATGTTCAGGATAAAGAGAGAATCTTACAGGCTGCAAGAGAGAGACGGAAAGTAACATACAAGGGATCTCCCATTAGATTATCAAATGATTTCTCAACAGAAACACATCAGGCCAGAAAAGAATGGACGGAAATCTACAAAGTGATGCAAAGCAAAGGACTGAATCCAAGAATACTCTATCCAGCAAGGCTATCATTCAAAATTGAAGGGGAAATAAGAAGCTTCACAGACAAAAAAAAACGCTAAGGGAGTTTATCACCACCAAGCCAGCCATGCAAGAAATGCTAAAGGGACTGGTGTAAAAAGAAGAAACATCAAGCTCAGAAAGAAAACAGCCACACACACACAAAAAAAGAAATGGCTACAAACAAGTACCTTTCAATAATAACTTTAAATGTAAATGGACTAAATGCTCCAACCAAAAGACATCAAGTGGCTGAATGGATAAAAAAACATGACCCATACATCTGCTGTCTACAAGAGACCCACCTCATTAGAAGGGACTCACACAGACTGAAAGTGAAGGGATGGAAAAATATCTTTCACGCAAATGGAAAGGAAAAGAAAGCTGGGGTAGCAATAACTATATCTGACAAAATACATCTCAAAGTGAAGGCCAAAACCAGAGATAAGGAAGGCCACTTCATAATACTAAAGGGATCAATACAACAAGAAGATATAACCCTGGTAAACATATATGCACCCAATGCAGGAGCACCCACATACATAAGAAAACTTCTGGAAGATATCAGGGGAGAGATCGACAACAATACAATCATAGTAGGGGACTTTAATACACCACTGACATCACTGGATAAATCCGCTAGACAAACAATCAGCAAAGAAACAGCAATCCTAAATGACTCACTAGATCAGATGGACTTAATTGACATCTTCAGAACACTTCACCCCACAGCTGCGGAATATACATTCCTCTCAGGTGCTCATGGGACATATTCAAAAATAGACCACATATTGGGTCACAAGCAAAGTCTCCACAAATTCAAGAAGATTGAAATCATAAAAAGCTTCTTCTCAGACCACGATGGCATAATGTTAGAAATAAACTACAATAAAAACAACCCAAAATACTCAAACACTTGGAAGCTGAATAGCATGTTATTAAATATTGATTGGGTTACCGATGACATCAAAGAAGAAATTAAAAACATCCTGGACACTAATGACAATGAAAACACAACAATCCAAAACCTCTGGGACACAATGAAAGCAGTCCTGAGAGGAAAGTTTATAGCTCTGCAGGCCTATCTCAAAAAACAAGAAAAAATGGTAGTCAATCATCTAACTCTACAACTCAAAGAATTAGAAAGAGAGCAACAAGAAAACCCCAGAGTGAGCAGAAGGAAGGAGATAATAAAGATTAGAGCAGAAATCAATGACATAGAGACCAAAAAAACAATACAGAAAATCAATGAAACCAAGAGCTGGTTCTTTGAAAGGATAAACAAGATTGACAAACCCCTAGCCAGGCTCACCAAGAAGCAAAGGGAGAGGTCCCAAATAAACCAAATCAGAAATGATAGAGGCGAAATAACAACAGACCCCACAGAAATACAAATGATTGTTAAACAATACTACGGGCAACTCTACTCCAACAAACTAGACAACCTGGAGGAAATGGACAAATTCCTAGAAAAATACAACATTCCAAAACTCAAACAGGAAGAATCTAAAAACCTCAATAGGCCAATAACTATGGAAGAAATTGAAGCAGTCATCAGAAAGCTTCCAGCAAACAAAAGCCCAAGGCCAGACGGCTTCACAGGGGAGTTTTACCAAACATTCAAGGAAGAACTAAAACCTACCCTCCTCAGACAACTACAAAAAATTCAAGAGGAAGGAATGCTTCCAAGCTCATTCTATGAAGCCAGCATCACCCTAATACCAAAACCAGGTAAAGACATCACAATGAAAGAGAATTACAGGCCAATATCCCTCATGAACATAGATGCCAAAATCCTCAACAAAATCTTAGCAAATCGGATCCAGCAGTACATCAGAAGGATCATACACCATGACCAAGTAGGATTTATCCCAGAGATGCAAGGATGGTACAACATCCGTAAATCAATAAATGTGATACATCACATAAACAAATTGAAAGAAAAAAACCACATGGTCATATCAATTGATGCAGAAAAAGCATTCGACAAAATCCAACACCCATTCTTGATAAAAACTCTCAGAAGGGTGGGAATAGAAGGATCATACCTCAACATAATAAAAGCCATATATGACAGGCCCACAGCCAACATCATACTCAATGGACAAAAACTAACACCATTTCCCCTAAGAACAGGAACAAGACAGGGATGCCCACTCTCACCACTCCTGTTCAACATAGTACTGGAAGTATTAGCCATTGCAATTAGGCCAGAAGAAGAAATAAATGGCATCCAAATTGGAAAAGAGGAAGTAAAAACTGTCCTTATTTGCAGACGACATGATTTTATACATACAAAACCCTAGAGACTCCATCAAAAAGCTACTAGACTTAATACATGAATTTGGCAATGTAGCAGGATACAAAATTAACCCCAAGAAATCTGAGGCATTTCTATACTCCAATAGTGAACTTTCAGAAAGAGAGATTAGAAAAACAATCCCATTTACCATCGCACCAAAAAAATTAAGATACCTAGGAATAAACTTAACTAAAGAGGTTAAAGACCTCTACTCAGAAAACTACAGGACGTTGAAAAAAGAGATAGAGGAAGACATAAACAGATGGAAGAACATACCATGTTCTTGGATTGGTAGAATCAACATCATTAAAATGTCCATACTACCCAAAGCAATCTATACATTCAACGCACTCCCCATTAAAATACCAATGGCCTTCTTCAAAGATCTAGAAGGAACTCTCCAAAAATTCATCTGGAATAAAAAAAGACCCCGAATAGCTGCAACGACCCTGAGAAAGAACAAAGTAGGCGGGATCTCAATGCCAGATATCAAGCTGTATTACAAAGCCACTGTTCTCAAAACTGCCTGGTACTGGCACAAGAACAGGCATATAGATCAGTGGAATAGAATAGAGAGTCCAGAAATTAGCCCGAACCAATATGCTCAATTAATTTTTGACAAAGGAGGCATGAACATACAATGGAGCCAAGATAGTCTCTTCAATAAATGGTGTTGGGAAAATTGGACAGATATATGCAAGAAAATGAAACTAGACCACCAACTTACACCATACACAAGAATAAACTCAAAATGGATAAAGGACTTAAATGTACGACAGGAAACCATAAAAATTCTAGAAGAATACAAAGGCAACAAAATCTCAGACATATGCCAAAGCAATTTCTTCACTGATACAGCTCCTAGGGCAGTTGAAACTAAAGAGAAAATGAACAAATGGGACTACATCAAAATAAAAAGCTTCTGCACAGCAAAAGAAACCATCAACAAAACAACAAGAAAACCCACCTCGTGGGAAAACATATTTGCCAACGTCATATCTGATAAGGGCTTAATCTCCAAAATTTATAGGGAACTCATACAACTTAACAAAAAGAAGATAAACAATCCAATCAAAAAATGGGCAAAGGATCTACATAGACACCTTTCAAAAGAGGACATTCAGAAAGCCAAGAGACATATGAAAACATGCTCAAAGTCACTAATCATCGGAGAGATGCAAATCAAAACAACAATGAGGTACCACCTCACACCTGTCAGAATGGCCATCATCAACAAATCAACAAACGACAAGTGCTGGAGAGGATGTGGAGAAAAAGGAACACTTGTGCACTGCTGGTGGGAATGCAGACTGGTGCAATCACTATGGAAGGCAGTATGGAGGTTCCTCAAAAAATTGGAAATGGAACTCCCATTTGACCCTGTGATCCCACTTCTAGGAATATATCCCAAGAAACCAGAAACACCAATCATAAAGGATATATGCACCCAGATGTTCATAGCAGCACAATTCACCATAGCTAAGATCTGGAAACAGCCTAAGTGCCCATCAGTAGATGAATGGATTAGAAAACTGTGGTACATCTACACGATGGAATACTATGCTGCTGTTAAAAAGAAGGAACTCTTACCATTTGCAACAGCATGGATGGAACTGGCGAGCATTATGCTAAGTGAAACAAGCCAGTCAATGAAGGAAAAATACCACATGATCTCACTCTTTCGTGGATAATTAAGACCATTACAAACTTTTGAACAATGATAAATACAGTGGCAGAGCTGCCTCAAACTGATTGTCGAACTGCAGTGGGAAGGCCAGGGAGGGTTGGGGGACAGGAGGGAGGGGAGTAAGAGATCAACCGAAGGACTTGTATGCATCCATATAACCATAACTAATGGACATAAGACACTGGGGGGTAAGGAGGGCAGGGGCTTGTCAAGGTGGGGGGGGACACTTATGTAATACCCTTTGTAATACTTATAGCGAAAAAAAAAATAAAAAAATAAAAATTAAAAAAAAATTAAATGGAGAAATTTTGGATATACTCGATGGAAATTTTCACACATATTTGAGTGATGATTCCATTGACTCAACAGATGATGCTGAAAAGGAAAATTTTCCCAGCAAATTTCTTAATAGTATTACTCCTTTGGGAATGCCGTGTCATAAATTAAAATTGAAAGTGGGTGCAATCATCATGCTATTGAGAAATCTTAATAGTAAATGGGGTCTTTGTAATGGTACTAGATTTATTATCAAAAGATTATGACCTAACATTATTGAAGCTGAAGTATTAACAGGATCTGCAGAGGGAGAGGTTGTTCTGATTCCAAGAATTGATTTGTCCCTATCTGATACTGGCCTCCCATTTAAATTAATTCGAAGACAGTTTCCAGTGATGCCAGCATTTATGATGACTATTAATAAATCACAAGGACAAACTCTAGACAGAGTAGGAATATTCCTACCTGAACTCGTTGTCGGACATGGTCAGTTATATGTTGCTTTCTCTCGAGTTCGAAGACCATGTAATGTTAAAGTTAAAGTTGTAAACACTTCATCACAAGGGAAATTAGTCAAGCACTCTGAAAGTGTTTTCACTCTTAATGTGGTATACAGGGAGATATTAGAATAAGTTTAATCACTTTAGCAGTCAATGTTTCCATCAATGTTGTTTTTATATCATGTCTTTGTTGTTGTTATATCATTTTGTTATTGTTTATTTATTAATAAACTCATATATTATTTTCACATACATTTTACTCATTTCCTTTCATCTTTGACACTTCTATTATAGAGAAAGGGCAAATAGCAATATTAAAATATTTCCTCTAATTAATTCCCTTTTAATGTGCATGAATTTCATGCACTGGGCCACTAGTTAATTATAATTAAAAAACTAATACATAAATGTACTTTTAAAATCATTAGACCATTACAAAAGATAGAGTCTCTTTTGACTAACTTTCCTGATCCCTCTCTGTCTCATCCCATTTTTTAAAAATATATTTTATTGATTTTTTACAGAGAGGAAGGGAGAGCAATAGAGAGTCAGAAACATCTATGAGAGAGAAACATCGATCAACTGCCTCCTGCACACCTCCCACTGGGATGTGCCCGCAACCAAGGTACATGCCCTTGACTGGAATCGAACCTGGGACCTTTCAGTCCGCAGGCTGATGCTCTATCCACTGAGCCAAACCAGTCAGGGCTCTCATCCTATTTTTTATATTTTTATCCAGAAAGATATACTGTTAAAAATGCTATGTTTGTATATGTGTTTCAAAAATTATATTATTTTAAAATTTGCTAGTCGTATGCAGGTTTATACATTATTAATTTAATGGATACTACAAAATTGCCCTCTAAATGAGTATATTAGTTGACCTTTTCATGATCAGTTTATGGGCATATCTGTTTCCCTAAAACATTAGAAATACTTAATTTGATCAATTTTTTTCTATCTCATAAATATGATATTATTATTGTTTTAATTTGTAGCTTTTGATCAATCGTGAGTTTGAGCAATTTCTCATTCTTGGTAATCATTTTTTTAGATATTTTTTAAAAGTTCTTTTTGTTCTATAGTGAGTAGACATTATGGAATACTTATAACTGTGAAATATACACACACACTCCCCATACATTTGAAGAGAAAGAACATGACCTTTAAGCTTCAAGATTGCTCTATGCTCTTCTGTTATCCCATCCTTCCATCCTTCCTCTGCAGTAATAACTATCCCACAATTTGTGTACTTTATTGCCTTGCTTTCATCTATACTTTTGCTGGACAATTTAGTATCTCTGAACAATATATTATTTGGTTTTTCAAATTTATATAAATGAAATCATTTGTACATATTGCTCAACATTCTATTCTTGAGATTCATCCATGTTGTTTTTTTAAAAATGTATTTATTTATTTATTTACTGTCTAAAGTTTTACATATGTCTCCTTTTTTCCCGCTTGACCTCCTCTCCCTGCAAGCCATTCCCACTCCAGGCAAGCCCCCAACACTCCAGTGTCTATGTCCATTGGTTATGCTAATATGCATACATACAAGTCCTTTGGTTGCTCTCTAACCTTCCCAACTCCCCTGCCATTTGTCTCTGGATCTATTCTTGTTCATCAAATTATGTTGATCATTATATCCCACATATGAGTGAGATCATGTGATATTTATCTTTCTCTGACTGGCTTATTTCACTTAGCATAATGCTCTCCAGTTCCATCTATGCTGTTACAAATGGTAAAAGTTCCTTCTATTTTATAGTGGCATAGTATTCCCTTGTGTAGATGTACCACAGTTTTTTAAGCCACTCATCTGCTGATAAGCACTTAGGTTGTTTCCAAATCTTAGCTACTGTAGATTGTGCTGCTATGAACATAAGGGTGCATATATCCTTTCTGATTGGTGTTTCTGGTCATGCATGTTGTTTTGCTCTAGTACTGATTCATTCATTTACTTGGTATATGGTATAAATGAATGGAAATGCATTTATCTATTTTCAGTCCTTTGCTATTATAAACAGTGGAGCTTTGTTTATTCTTGTACCTGTCCTCTGATACATATATGCAGCATTTAACTAGACTGTGTCCATCAGGAGTAGAGCTACTGGGTCAAAAGATACAACCATCTTTAGCTTTACTAGATACTGTCAAATTGTTTCTCAAAGTTGTTAAAATTTACACTCCCACTAGCAGTATATAAATGTTCTAGTTGTTCCACACTCTTGACAAAACGTCATGCTCATTAATTCAATTAACAAAAGGGTATTGAGGGCCTACTATATGCCAGCACCTGTTCTGAGTGCTGGGTTGCAGTAGTGAACAAACCTGACAAAACTCCTTGCCTTTTAGAACATATTCTGTAGAGCAGACACTAAAGAAGATAAATAACTAAAATATATAGCACATTAGTGATAAGAGCTAAGGTAAAATATTACAACATGAAGGGAGATATAAAATATATCAAATGGGTAGTGAAATTTTAGGTAGTGTCCAATGAAGTTATCACTGTGGAGGCTTTTAAATAAAGACCTAGGGAAAAAAAGTGAAGGAGTAAAAAAGTGAAGCCAGGCAGGCATCTGGAGGAGGAACATTATTATAATTAGACAAGTAACAATACAAAGGCTCTGAAGAACAGCAAGAAGCCCAGTGTGGTTGGAGCAGAGAAGCAGAGTAGAATAAGAGGAAATCAGAGTGAGAACCAGGAGCTAATCAATTTAAGAACTTGTAGGACTTAATAAGGACTTTGGCTTTTATTGAGGAAAATGGGAAGGCAGTGAAGGGTTTTGAAGAATACAGTGACATTGTCTGATTATGTTCTCACACCAACATTTTGACTACTGTATTGCAAATAGCCTAGAGAGGCCAGCACTGAAGCAGAAAGATCAACTAGAAGGCTATTGTAATGGTCCAGGTGAGACATACCCGTGAACCTGGGCTATAGTGGTGGCAATGGGGCTGTGAGAAGAGGTACAATTCTGTATATATTTTGAAAGTCAAAGTGAGAGGATTGTTTGTTGAACTCCAAAATGGAGTTCAAGATGACACCAAGATTTTGGCCTGAACAAATGGAAGAATCAAACTGCTTTTAATGAGGTTAATGCCTCCATGAGGCAGAAAAATTATTAACCTAATTTTACACATAAGGAAACGAAAGCCCCTCAAAACTGCAATAACTTGCTGAAGAGCATACAACTAGTATGTGGATCTGGGACTTGAACCCAGATGCTCTGACTTCAGAGTCCATGTTCTTACCTACTATACATTTATATTTTCTGGAAGTCATTATTTTTATTTGAACTCCTTATGTGATCACTGATGTTGAACATTTTGTGAAATATTGATGACTATTAAGATTTGAAATACCTGTTATTATTTTTGTCTATTTTTAAATCAATGGGTAGTTTATCCTTTTATTGCTTATTTATAGGAATTGTTTATATATTCTGTTATGCTGATGCTTTGGCAGTTACATATCAAATTGCAAATATTTTCTCTTGTTTCTGATTAGACTTTCTATTATTCTTATGTTGTCTCTTAAAAAGTAAAATTATTCTTTTATACTGAAATTGACAAATCTTTCCCTATATATATTTTTTGAACTTAGGAAGTCTTTCCAAATTTGAGATTATAAAGACTGTCTTCTAAAAGTTTTATGAGTGTTGCCTTTCATATTTACATCTTTAATCTATTTTGGAATAAAAAGAAAAATTAATCTCTGCTGTTAGAGTCAAGAACTTGAGCATGAGAGAGGCTTCTGATATCCTGATGATTCTCAATCTGTCTACACAGGGCTGTCTATACAGTTGAGGTCAGATCCTAAACATTCAGATCCTAAAAATTCAATACTCTGAATTTCAATGCACTTATATGCATTTTCTTTTGTGTGCATTATACTTCAATAAAAAACTTAAAAAGCTAACTCTGACAGTTTCTTCCTGATGAATTTAATCCATTGACAGTTTTGTTTACTACTGATGTATTTGAATTTATTTCCACTGTCTGCTTTCAAATTACCCCTTTTTATGCTTTTGGGGTTTTGTTGTTAACATTTCCTGCCTTCTTTTGTATTGATTGATTTATTTTTTCTTCTTTACTTCTCCAGTGGATTGAAAGTTATGCATTTTATTACATAGTAGGGGCCCAGTGCACGAATTCGTGCACCTTAAAAGGAACTGTGGGCAGCGAGGCTGCACTGGGCACAGGGGCGGGTCTCAGCCCATCCTCCACGTCTCCTCCCAGCCCCTCCCACCGGGTCCCTGGTCCCCTGTCTGCCAGCAGTGGCAGCCCCGCTCCCGCCACCACCACTCCCACACCCTGATGGTGCCAGCCCCGCTTGCACCCACTGACAGTGTGGAGCGATTGGGGCCAGTGCCAGCAGCGAGTGTGTGCAGGGCCAGCGCTGTCAGTGGGTACAAGTGGCAGCTGCTGTCCTGATTGCCCCTCAGGAGCAGGGGGAGGTGGAGAAGTCCTTGGAGGCAATCGGGGCCGGAAGCCACCACTCGGACCCGCTGACAGCGCCAAGCGATCAGGACTGGCTCCAGGCGCCAGCAGCAGGTGCGAGTGGCAGCTCTGGCACTGGCTGTGAGTGCAAGCAGTGGGTGTGAGCAGGGCCAGCGCCAGCAGCAGGTGCAAGTGCCCAGCGGGACTGTGGAGCACAGCAGCAAAGAATTTTCAGTAACTACCAGAGGCTCGCCCTGATGACAGTGACCAGCACCCCCACTCACCTGCTCTACCATCTTGCTGCAGCTGATGCCCATGTTGCATGTGCGCCCCCTGGTGGTCAGCGCATGTCATAATGACCGGTTGTTCAGTTCTGCTGTTCGGTCTATTTGCATATTAAGGTTTTATATAGAGAGATTTTACATAGGGTGAATTATTATTAATACTCCTTTGATCTGTCTACTCTATTTTAATATTTTACATTCCTTTGTCATATTTTTGTTTCCATCTTTAATCATTTTAACTATATACTTGTGATAATGTTTATCTAGTTATTCATCATATGGAAACATTGAGGTGTGATTCTGCTGTCTCTCATGGTGGTATTTGTCCTGCAGTGTTTAACTTGGGGTTGTGAGCTTCCATTGGTGGAGCTTCAACAGGGTGACATCTCTGTGGCTTTGGCCCAGTGTGCAGCCTCTCAAACATGCTTTGTCTTTGTTTGTGCCAGTTGTTCCAAGGATATTTCCAACCTAACACCATGTTTATTTTTAAGATTGGGTATTTTGGATCTCATAGGCACAACTCTGGTAAAGTCTAGCCCAAGGATTAAATTTCCCAGGGTATACATCTTTTCCTCCCAAGAACCTACCAACATTTTCTGAGATGTTGTAGATATAGTTGTTCACATTTACGAACTATTTGTTAAACAAATATTGCCCATAAATTAGAATTGAAAATAGTTTAAGATCAGTATTTGTATCATCTTAATTCAATATCCATTTATTTCTAAATATTAGTTGATTGCTTACCTTGGTAGAACTGGGCTAGCCCTTGGTAATATAATAAGGAACAAAATACAGTTCTTGTCTTCAAAATATTAATAGTTGAATAGAGGGATTTATAGAAATGGACAAAACTTAGTATAGGTGCCATAACTTGTCCCTCCTATGCCCATGACAGGTGTTGAATTGATCCCAGCTTTCTTTCCCATTGATTTTGAAAACAGCCACACTCTCTACTTCCTCATTTTACTATTGTCAGGTCAACTGAATCATCACAACTTAGTCATTCCATGACCTAAGAAAAAGGCCAGAATCAGCTAGTATTTCCACCAGTTTTCAAAATTATAAAAGACTGAGCACCTTCGAGTGTCAAGGAAACAATCTGATCTACCAAGGAGTTCCCTGTGCTACTTTAATATTGTCCACAAATCTATGGCACAGCCTTGCTACTTCATGCCATAATAGTCACCACATTAGAAATCTATAAAAATATAGAAAAGCATAAGTGGAAATATGCCTACAATTCCAGAAAAACACATGCTAAAACGTTACCTGAAAAACTGAGACCAGGTAAATAGAAAGAAGAAACAGAGCCCAAGTTTCTCATTGGGCCTGCACCTGCCACTCTTTACACACACCTCCTGATCTCACTAGATCTGCCCCAATTCCATTTGGCTCTTGGGTCTTTGCTCATTTTCATATGGGGACCACATATCAGGGTCTCTTTCAGTCCCAGAATGCCATGTAGAGAAAAATAGAAGATGTCAATAATTAATGAGCTGAGCTGTCCGGGAGAGACATCTTCAGCAACTCCTAATCATATAAAAATTTCTAGTCCACAGATCTTAGTAGTGACTAGCAAAAGGCCAGCATTTAACTTTCTGAATGTATTTTCATATTTTTCACAAAATAATGCCTATCTTTGCTTCAAAGTGCATTATTTTGTAAGGTAGAAAAATTGATGTGTAATTTAAAAAGATAAATGTAGATAGGAGTAACTTAACTTTGCCTTTTATAAAACTTTGCAGAACTTCATATTTTTCTTAGTTTTTTTTTTAAATAAATAAAATTTAAAAACTATAGATAGTGACCTTTGAACAATGTGGGTTGTAGAGGTGCCTACTGACCACACAATAAAAAATCAATGCATGACTTAAGCTGACCCTTTTTGCATATAGATTCCCAATCTCAGATAAAAAATGCTGTAATTAATTTGATCAAATTTAAAATCTAACCACAGAATCACCTTTTTGTATAATTTTTATCTCTTAGGAGCTGTTATAGATACTTAGTATTCAGTCATAAAAAGAAAGTGTTGAGTTAGAAAGACAGCTTGAATCCCTGGTTGCAAGCTGTGTGAACCAGAGAACTTAGAGTTTCAGTAACAATCCATATAAAATTGGGGAATTTCATACCTACTGTGAAAAGTTATTATGTTAACTTTCTGAAATTGAGGGGCTCAGTGAAGGTTATCTGTTGTCATTGTATTTTTTCTGTAATCCCTTCAATGTCTGGCACATATGTATTCTCAATGATTAATTGTTGAAGGACAACAAATCATGACAACATTGTGTGTGTATATACCTGAGGTAAGAAGGTAATGAGAAAGGAACAAAATATTAATGGTACACATATTTATTTTTAGTTGTACCACATAAGCTATATTAAATGAATAGAGTTGAATATAGATGTCAGTCAATTTAAACAGAAACTTGGAAGGCCAGAAGGGATTTGCATGAAATATTCAAAGTGATGAAAAGCAAGGACCTACAACCAAGATTATTCTGCCCAACAAATCTACCATTTAGAATCAAAGATAAAGAGCTTTCCAGACAAGAAAAAGCTAAAGGAGTTCATCACCACCCAACCAGTATTATAACAAATGTTAAAGGTTCTTCTTTAAGAAGAAGAAGCGGCGGGGGGGGGGGGGGGATAAAAATATGAATAGTTAAATGGCAATAAATACATATCTATGAATAATTACTTTAAATGCAAATGGATTTAATTACACCAATCAAAAGATATACAGTGAATGAATGGCTAACAAAACAAGACCCTTACATATACTGTCTACAAGAGACTCACTTTAGATTAAAAGACATACACAGACCTAAAGTAAGGGATGGAAAAAGATATTTCATGAAAATGGAAACATAAGCAAAACAAAAAAGTTGGGGTAGCAATGCTTATATCAGACAAAATAGATTTAAAACAAAAAGAGACAAAGAAGTACCCAGCAACTCCATTTCTGGGTGTGTATCTGAAAAACAAAACAAAAACCACATATGCACTCCTATGTTCACTGCAGCATTATTTATAACTAGAGGCCCGATGCACGAAATTCATGCACAGGGGGAGGGGGAGAGTCCCTCAGCCTGGCCTACACTCTCTTGCAATCCGGGACCCCTAGGGGGATGTCCGACTGCCGGTTTAGGCCTGATCCCACTATGGGATTGGGACAAAACGGACAGTCGGACATCCCTCTCGCAATCAGGGACCACTGGCTCCTAACTGCTCACCTGCCTGCCTTCCTGATCTCCCCCAACCACTCGCCTGCCTGCCTCATTGCCCCTAACCACTCCCCTGCCTGCCTGATCACCCCTAACCACTCACCTGCCTGCCTGATCAACCCTAACTGCTCACCTGCCTGCCTAATCACCCCTAACCACCCGCCATGGCGGCTTCATCTGGAAGGACATCCAGAATGACGTCCGGAAGGTCATTCGGCTGTCTGGTCTAATTAGCATATTATGCTTTTATTATTATAGGTAAACAAGATATGGAAGCATCCTAAGTGTCTATTAATAGATGGATAAAGAAGAAATAGTGCATAAATACAATGGAATATGACTCAGCCATAAAGAAGGATTAAATCTTGCCATCTGTAACAACATGAATGAACCTGGAGGGCATTATGCTAGGTGAAATAGGTCAGCTAGAGCCATGGTCAGCAAACTGTGGCTCGGGAGCCACATGCGGCTCTTTCGGCCTCTGGCTGAGACTCTTCCGACAGATGCCGACACCCACTGCCGCCCCCCCCCCGCTCCCCCTCCTGCCTGTGCCCCATCTAGTCTCTGTCTCTGTGGACTTTATTTCGATGGCACACTAGTTAAATATACATATAATTTTATAGGGCGACCGGACTAGTGGTCTGTTACAGACGAAAATAAATCATAGCAGCCATCCCCGTTTAATAGGGCCTGCTTACAATTAACTAATTTACTATGATGATCAAGGCATGTGTATATACGGAGGATTTATGTTGTGATATCATGTCACCATATAATAATTGACAGACTCATCTGACATTCTCATGATGT
>NW_005871069.1:10929387-10938612 GCF_000147115.1 Myotis lucifugus
TTTGGCCCCTTGAGTGTGGCTCTTCCACAAAATACCACGTGTGGGCACGCACGTACAATGCAATTGAAACTTCGTGGCCCATGCTTAGAAGTTGGTATTTTGTGGAAGAGCCACACTCAAGGGGCCAAAGAGCCGCATGTGGCTTGCGAGCCACAGTTTGCCGAGCCGCAGTTTGCCGACCACTGAGCTAGAGAAAGACAAAAACCATATGATATGCAGAATCTAAAAAACAAACAAAGAAATAGAACAGAAACAGGCTCGTAGATACAGAGAATATTTTGACCATTGTTGGATGGGAGAGAGGTTGGGAGGATGAATGAAAAAGGTAAAGGGATTGAGAAGTATAAATTGATAGTTACAGAATATCACAGGGATGTAAAGTACAGCATAGGAAATATAGTCAATAATATTGTAATAGCTATGTATGGTGTCAGATGGGTACTAGATATATTGGGGTGATCACTTTGTAAGTTATATAATGTCTAATCATGGAATTGTACACCTGAAGCTAATATAACATTGTAAGTCAACTGTAATTTAAAAATTAAAAAATAATTAAAATAAATAAAATGTCATATTCTATTTTTATAAAATAACATTTAATTAACATAGATCCACTATGAAAAGACATCATTTTGAATATTAAGGACAAAGCTCTAGGAAGCATTCTTCATATGCTAACTAGTGTCTCTGTGGGGTAAGAACTATTTCTCCTATTTTGTAGGTGAGACCTCTATGACTCACAGAGATTAAGTGACATATTCAAGACCACACAGCAAGTAAGTGGCAAGTGAATGTCAGTTTAGTGATGACTTCTTTCTCTAGGACACTGAATTAACACATGAATCTCATGTTTGAATCTCATCCTGCGAGTCTCCTGGGGAACCACTTCTTCATTTACTCTAGGAATGTGCATTCATTGTCAGCACAGTCTTAGAGCACTAGTTCTCAGCCTGTGAGTCCAAAGGGACATTTAATACCTTAAAAATACCATTTCACTTTGGTGGTGTCAATGAGTTGTGGAATCCAATTTAAATTGATGCATAAATAAGAAAGAATAAAATAAGAAAAATCCACATGTGATAAGAGAAGAAAAGTAGATGGTATACATCTATTTGTCCATAATGACAAAAGTAAGAAGAATTAGAATCAATGGGGAAATGCTTATGCTATAACTGTCAAGTAGACAGCACTAGATATAAACCTGTACACACAGTTTATTCTTGACTAAATCAAAATAGCTAAGAAAGACTGGAAGGAAAAATGCCAAAATATTAGTAGTTGTATGGGTTGCTTTTAGGTAGGACTTTCTCTTAGTCTCATTATCCTGTTTTATATTACTGATATGCTACAATAATTACCTTGTTTTTATACAATAGAAAAGAATAACAAAGTCAAAGACTTCGCTGAAACCTTTTGGCAGGTGGCTTTGATGTCTGGGTATTTTAAATTCATGGGTGAACTGTAGCAAACCCTCCAATAAAAGAATCCCTGCTTTTTGGGGGCAGGGAGTGGGCAGAGCAAGTGCCAGAAGAAAGTCTCCTGGGTCTGTTCTCTTGTTCCAAAGAGCCGAACTGAATGCAGCTCTACACAGGATTGTTTCAATTCACTCATGCCATAGTGGCGAGGACAGGAGGGCCACCCAGGAATGCTTAGGAGCAGGCCACTCAGTCATCGCCCAGTAATTCCAGTTGTCTTAATGTAACTTCAAACTAATCTACTCACTTCCTATATTTTAGTTAGTGAAACAGACCTGCCAATAATTTAAGAGAACAAAGGTCCCTCTTAGCACCCCCTTGGCCTTGTACCCTACCTCCTCAGAGCAGCACTCACCTCAAGCAATCAATTCCATTTCTAAGACCGAGAACAATTTATTCAGCTTCAATGTGCTGAGAGGAAAACCTCCTATTCTCTGATATTAATTCTTGAAGTAGATTCAAAAACAATTTTCATTCCTTGCCAGGATTTGGGGCTTTGAAAGATATTGATGTAGACAGTCTTTGAAATATTAGAAGTTGGCAGCCACTGTAAAGATCCTGAACTCACTCAGCAAGGCATTAAAGGAAGTCTCAGGGCAAAGTATATGTTATCTTATATGTCATATATATATATATATATATATATATATATATATATATATATACACACACACCAAGCTTTCTATGGGGAACTATGGACATATGCATAGGTAGCTGCTGCATTCATTTAAAGTAGATTTTCCCTGGAATAAGGAGGAGTGTTATTTGAGGAGATTTTTTTTTAGTTTAAAGGAGGATTTTATATCTCTTGTTCTGAAAGTTCCTCCATGCCCTTTTACACAAATACACAAGCACACAGAGAATAGTGATAAGGTAGTTTGATAACCAATTTCAGTACCTGTACTTCTCTTTCACAGGTTTCATATTTTCATTTGTGTTTGTTCACAGATAGCATTAAATATGTCCTCACTGCTCCCTTTTAGGCCTTACCATAAGATTAATACACTTTATCATTGACTATACTCCAACATATTAGCTGTGTTGGAGTATAGTAAACTTCAATACATGACTAAAATGTTTAATTGAGAGGAAACAAAGCTTGACAACTTGTCATTTTGTTGTTAAAATTTTCTATCAGTTCAGAATAATAAAAATCTGGGAACATTATCATGGGAAGCTGGAGTAATTGGGTTACGTTGATTTTCGTTTTCATTCAGTTGACAAGTTGTCTTGGTGCCACCCAGTATGCATTTACAGTATGGTATCAGAATTTGTCCACTCTCATATAATTAAGACAATCCTATAGATGCCCAGCACCAGGCAATCATCCATCTTATCTTTCTAAAACATAAATGTGCTCATGCCATTGCTTATAAACCTTAGCTGGCTCCTTACTGTCTATCAAATAAAAGTCAAACTGAGTAGCATGACATTCAAGATCCAAGACTCTCTAAGATCTAGCAACAGGACCACCTCCCCACTTAACTCTTTTCCCTTCTGCCCCTCAGCAGTGAGGAAGAACCATGGGGCTGCAGATAGAATTGCTTTGTGGGGAATGGTGGTCCAGGCACATGTGTGAAACTGGCTTAGTGGTGGAGAGAGAGGGTGGCACATCATGTCCAGAGCGAGGCAGTGTGCACTGGGACTAGGCGAGAGGAATGTCACCAGGCTGGAGCTGGCTGTGGCATGACCAGGGCTAACTGGCTATAACAAAAGTAGATACTTGGGCCATGGGAAGGGGAAGAGAAAGAAAACGAAAACCAGTAAGGAATCGAGAAAATTTCCAAGAACCACATTCTTGGGCAGGCTTTGCAGAAACTGTGGGCACTAACATTGGGTTCAGATTCCTTGTGTTAAACTCCCTGACCCAGCGCTGCAGGCTCTGTGACTACAGTTGGGTTACTTTGCATTTCTATGCTTCCCTTTATTTCCACTGATAAAACTGGAATAAGAGTAATACTTAACTCATAACTCAGGTGTCTACACATGGTGAGTCTTCTATAAATCTTACCAATTATTATAATAAACTTTGAACTTTTTTTGATATTTATGAAATAAGAAAGCAATATTTGACTGCAGTGACCAACTAGCTGCAGTTCGCTGGCATTTTCCCTGACAGGGTCATATCCAGAGTCCCCTGTTCTGGGCAAACCTAGATCATCAGTTGGACACCCTAGTAGTGAGTGTGGGAACTCTACAAACAGAACATAAGGTGTTAACAACATGGCATGGGGTGAATCATACAAAATTGCCATTTTTGTAGGTCAAAATCATCAAATAGCAGCAATTTTATATTGCCCAACCCAGTAAAAAATTTAATGTGGCTAGGAGAGGTAATGAGAGGACAGGGCCTTCTATACTCTAAATTCCCTCTAGACAGGTTTTGTCTCTCTAGATCAATGGTTCTCAACCTTCTGGCCCTTTAAATACAGTTCCTCATGTTGCGACCCAACCATAAAATTATTTTTGTTGATACTTCATAACTGTAATGTTGCTACTGTTATGAATCATAATGTAAATATCTGATATGCAGGATGGTCTTAGGCGACCCCTGTGAAAGGGTCGTTCGACCGCCAAAGGGGTCGCGACCCACAGGTTGAGAACCGCTGCTCTAGATCAAAAGAAAGAAAAAGCAGAAAATATTTCTTGAGCACTTACTAGGAGCCAGGCATTGGACCATCTGCTAAATCAGGAGATTTTTACTTTACTTTGATTGATCTGCATGACTCATAAGTCAGGAGAATCAACAACATGAAATGATGAAAATATGAAGCAAGCAAGAACATTAATTGTAAAGAAAAATAAACAAGCCTGAAGGAGAATGCAAACATCTTAAAGAAGAGAATATGAGAACCAGGGCATGCAGGGAGGTGATGGCTCTCTGAGTGAGGTGCACTGACTCCGAAGGAGCTCACTTTCCAGGTCCAGAGACCCAGCCAAGCCTCACATGCAAGAACTAGGCATTGCATCTCACGGTGGGCAATGCCTCTCTGGAAGGAGGTCAACATGCTATGGCCTGAACCATAGCAGTGTGATAGTAAAAAACAAAACAAAACAAAACAAAACAAACAAACAAACAAACAAAAACAAGTTAAACTTTTCATTTTATAAAAACACTGGAGGGAGAAATAGTCCAAGTTCATTTTGGCTTTTGAAAAAGACCTAGAGAATTTCATGATCTATCTGAAGTATTTTGGCCCCATTTCTACTAAAAAGTTTTAATTTTTTTTCAATATGTGATTCTCTCTCTAGGGTTTTGGGGAAAACAAGGACATGAAGTTTTCCTTAGTGAATGCCATTCTATGAAGGGATCTGTGAGTGGGCTCTGAAAGGATCTCAACACTGTTTTATTGGGTAGTTTTAAAGGGTGAACTGAACACATTAGAGCAGATATTTTTAACTCTTAAGAAAACTTGAAATGAAGTATAACAAAGAGAAGAAAATAGAAGTCATAGCTTTTAGTTCCAAAGACTCCATGACTGGCTTCTAAACAGAGATTGAGAAGCCATAGCATTTTATAAAGTACTAGAGGCCTGGTGCACAAAAATTTGTGCACAATGGGAGGTCTCTCAGCCTGGCCTGTGCCCTCTCGCAGCCTGGGACCCCTCGGGGGATGTCCACCTGCTGGCTTAGGCCCGCTCCCCTGGGAATCGGGCCTAAGCTGGCAGTCAGACATCCCTTTGGCAGCCCGGCAGCCCTTGGGGGATGTCCACTTGCCAGCAGGGAGCAGGCCTAAACTGCAGTCGGACATCCATGCGCTGCTGAGGAGGTGAGAGAGGCTCCCGCTACCACCGCTGTGCTGGCAGCCATCAGCCTGGCTTGTGGCTGAGCAGAGCTCTCCCTGTGGGAGTGCACTGACCACCAGGGGGCAGCTCCTGCATTGAGTGTCTGCCCCCTGGTGGTCAGTGTGTGTCATAGTGACCAGTCATTGCCAATCGTTTTGCTGTTAGGGTCAATTTGCATATTACCCTTTTACTATATAAGATAGAGGCCTGGTGCACGGGTGGGGGCCAGTTGGTTTGCCCTGAAGGGTGTCCCGGATTAGGGTGGGTGTCCCGCTGGGGTGCTTGGCCAGCCTGGGTGAGGGTCTGAGGGCCATTTTCAGGCTGGCCACACCCCCTTCAGAGTGGGGTTCCCAATGGGGTGCCTGGCCAGCCTTGGTGAGGGGCTGATGGCTGTTTTTAGGCTGGCAATGTCCCCAGTGACCCAAGTTTCCAGCCTCTCCTTTTGGGCTGGAAGCAGGTATCTGGGATTTATTTATCTTCTATAATTGAAACTTCATAGCCTTGAGCGGAGCCCAGGTCTGGCCAGGACAGGCAGGAACCTTGGCTTCCTCCATCACCGGGGGCAACCCAAGCCTCCTGCTCGCTCCAGCTCCGTGGCCTCCGCCATCATAGTTGGGTTAATTTGCATACTCGCTCCTGATTGGCTGGTGGGCGTGGCTCATGGGTGTAGTGAAGTGGCAGAGGGATGGTTAATTTGCATGTTTCTCTTTTATTAGTGTAGATTTTATATTTATACTAGTGACCAAGTGCACAACATTCATGCACATTAAAAGGGAATTAATTAAAGGGAATATTTTAATATTGCTATTTGCCTTTTCTCTATAATAGAAGTGTCAGAGATGAAAGAAAATGTATATGAAAATCTCCCTCCTGTCAGAGTCTGGGGGGCGCTGCAGGACCCAGAGTCAAGTCCCCACTCACCTGCGCACGCCTTGAAATCACACGAGACCCAGACCTGGCCAACCCCACCCCCGTCAAGCCCCGCAGGGTGGGGGGCACAGCTTCAGGTCCACTGGGCAGGAGGCACAGCCTCAGGTCCCCCATCAAGCCTCAGGTCCCCCGGCCTGGTGCCAGGTGGGGGGCGTGGCTTCAGGTCTCCTGGCGCAGCCTCAGGTCCCCTGGCTCCGGCCCGCAAGGGTGCAAGGGCATGAGGGCGTGATGACCATTTGCATATTAGCTCTTTATTATATAGGACTAGCGGCCTAGTGCACGACATTCGTGCACTTGGGGGGTACCTCATGGGGAGTGGGCTTAAGCCGGCAGTCAGACATCCCCCAAGGGGTCCTTAGCGCTGCTGCAGAGACGGGAGAGGCTCTTGCCACCACTGCTGCACTCGCCAGCCATGAGCCCGGCTTCTGGCTGAGCAGCGCTCCCCTTGTGGGAGCACACTGACCATCAGGGGGCAGCTCCTGCGTATAGTGTCTGCCACTTGGTGGTCAGTGCGCATCATAGCAACCTGTTGTTCCACTGTTTGGTAGATTTGCATATTAGGGTTTTATATAGGATAAATTCATACAGTATTTATAAAGTATTGTATAAAGTTGTTGATATGTATATTAAAAAACAAAATAATTCACAAACAAAAGACTACTAAGATTGAATATATGTCTAATGCTCTTCTTCTAGTAAATTTTGCAAAAGAAGTCTGTCAGAGGACTGCCTGCTTTATTTTGAGTTTCTGATGACAGGAAAGATGCCTCCCCCCATGGTTCTATTTGGAAGAGTGAGAATGAGACCCCTGGGGTTAAACATGCATGGAATCTAAGCTGAGCAGCACCTGTCTTCAGACCCCAGGGAAGCATCCCAGCCTGTTTTATAAATAAAGTTCATTAAAACCTGTATGCATGGAGTCTGTAACATGCAAGACATGGAGAGAAGAGAAACCAAGATGGCGGCATAGGTAAACACCGGAAATTGCTGCCTCGCACAACCACTTCAAAAATATAACTAAAAGACAAAACGGACATCATCCAGAACCACAGGAAGGCTGGCTGAGTGGAAATTTTACAACTAGAAGGAAAGAGAAAAGCACACTGAGACTCAGAGGAGGTGCGGAAGTAAAGTGCAGAGGTACGGAGGCGCACGTGGAAAGGGCTGGCAACTGAGGACACGGTTGTCCTTTTCAATCGGGAGGGAGTCTCAAGCTCACAACTGTTCTGAAATACAGTTCTGGGCAAGTCTCTGGGGACCCAGACTCATATGGGGAGAAACTGGACTGTCTGGCATGGGTCGGAACTCGAGGGTGGCTTTCTCTCAGAGGTGCTTGCAGCGATTACCAGGACACTGAGACCCGGGCCCTCTTAGGGTAAGACTGAGGATCAGCCATAGTTGTTTGCTCTGCCCTTTTGATTCCCTGAGACCCCGCCCCACCCAAGCTGTGCGCAGAGGCTTTTGCATATGAAAGGCCTGGCCCTTTGCAATCTAAAATTACCTAACAAACTGCAGCTGGGTCAGAGAGACCCAGAACTTCCAAAAGAAGGCCCAAGGCCCCACAGCAGCTTGCATTGCTTCACAGCTGGGCCTCATCTGGGTACCTCCAAACCCCAAACAAAGAAGAGGAATCTGCAGATCTCTCCATAGCTCCTGCTGGGTAGCCTCAAGCAGAGGCTTAATTAGCACCTCCTTAGAGATCCAAGAGCCTGTGTACCCAGTGGTCAGAGTGGGACCATCCAGATTACAACTCCTCAGATCCATAAGGAACACACTCAGGGGGCAGACCAGTGAGCACCAAAGCCCCACTGAAGCAAGTCTTGCCCCAGAAGGGTGTCTCCAGCACAGAAGTTCTCCCACTGTAGACACCGCTGATTCTCATAGCCAATTGGCCTGGAGGTCAATTCCTCCCAGTGATACCTACAACAATCAAGGCTTAACTACAACAAGACTGTGCACAAAGCCCACAAAGGGGTGCACCAAGAGTGTCCACCTCAGGTAATTGGGGAGGCTGAGCCACTGGGACCTATAGGACACCTAGCACAGAAAGCCACTCTATCAACACATGGAAGCAGCCAAAATGCGGAGAAAAAGAAACAGGTCACAAATGACAGAAATGGAGGAAAGCAAACTGCTGGATATAGAGTTCAAAACCACGGTTGTAAGGTTTTTCAAGAATTTTCTAGAAACCGCCAATAAATTTAGTGAGACCCTCAAGAAATCTAGTGAGACCCTCGAGGTTATGAAAAAGGACCAACTAGAAATTAAGCATACACTGACTAAAATAAAGAATATTATACAGAGTTCCAACAGCAGACTAGAGGATCGCAAGAATCAAGTCAAAGATTTGAAATACGAAGAAGCAAAAAAACACCCAACCGGAAAAGCAAAATGAAAAAAGAATACGAAAATAGTGTAAGGAGCCTCTGGGACAGCTTCAAGCATACCAACATCCGAATTATGGGGGTGCCAGAAGAAGAGAGAGAGCAAGATATTGAAAACCTATTTGAAGAAATAATGACAGAAAACTTCCCCCACCTGGTGAAAGAAATAGACTTACAAGTCCAGGAAGTGCAGAGAACCCCAAACAAAAGGAATCCAAAGAGGACCACACCAAGACACATCATAATTAAAATGCCAAGAGCAAAAGACAAAGAGAGAATCTTAAGAGCAGCAAGAGAAAAAAAGTCAGTTACCTACAAGGGAGTACCCATACAACTGTCAGCTGATTTCTCAACAGAAACTATGCAGGCCAGAAGGGAGTGGCAAGAAATATTCAAAGTGATGAATAGCAAGAACCTACAACCAAGATTACTTTACCCAGCAAAGCTATCATTCAGAATTGAAGGTCAGATAAAGAGCTTCACAGATAAGGAAAAGGTAAAGGAGTTCATCTCCACCAAACCAGTATTATATGAAATGCTGAAAGGTATCTTTTAAGAAGAGGAAGAAGAAGAAAAAGGTAAAGATAGAAATTATGAACAATAAATACACATCTATCAACAAGTGAATCTAAATATCAAGTGAATAAA
>NW_005871069.1:10938712-11020083 GCF_000147115.1 Myotis lucifugus
AAAAAAAAGGGAAAAAAAACTTTGATTACAAAAAAACTCATGAGTATAAGGGTTGGGGGCATGGAAAGGGGTTGCCTAGTTTTCTCAAGGGGGAAAGGCATGTGGGTGGTCGTAAAGTGCCTGGCAAAAACGCACCCCTATGGATGAGGCCCCTGGGGGGG
The DNA here is from genome assembly GCF_000147115.1 of Myotis lucifugus. Lineage (NCBI taxonomy): Eukaryota > Metazoa > Chordata > Mammalia > Chiroptera > Vespertilionidae > Myotis > Myotis lucifugus. Next base: position 10,938,874 of record NW_005871069.1, read on the forward strand.
GGGGCGGGTAAGGGCAGAGGGTGGGGTGGGAACTGGGTGGAGGGGAGCTATGGGGGCAAAAAAGAGGAACAACTGTAATAATCTGAACAATAAAGATTTAATAAAATAATAAAAATAAAAAAAAATAAAAATAAAAAAAGGCAAAAAAAAAAGACATGGAGAGAAGGGAATGAATACCTGCTTTGGAGGGGTTTACAGATTTGTGACTAAGAAACAAGAAGTGGTTGACAAGAAAGAGTATTATTTTGGTTAGTAATATATTTCATTATATTACCTAGTCATGATTCATGACTTACAATTAAGTCTTTTATCCATTTTGAATTTATTCTTGCGTATGGTGTAAGTTGTAGTCTAGTTTCATTTTCTTGCATGTACTTGTCCAATTTTCTCAACACCATTTTTTTCTTTCTCTGTTTTAATTCTAAAAATGTGCTGCTTTTTAAAAAATAATTCTTTAGGGGACTGTAAAACTGGTGGTTAATAGGCAGACATGTCCTGTGACTTGTCCCAGAGCAAATAGAAGGCGCAACTAAATCAAATGACATCCACCCGGATTTGGTGAAGTAGACACAGCTGGTGAGACAATCCATAGCCAGAAAGGGCAGAAGACGCCTGAATAATGGTAGGATCAGGAACCTGGGCTAGAAAGAGATACGCAACCACTGGGTCAAGAGGGTCAGGAGGAAGCTGCACTGCACCAAAGCCACATCCCTTGGGGACAGATGAAACAACCAACTGTGGAAAGGAAGTACACAGGATGCTGGAGGCTGGGGAATCTAGATCTAAGTCCACAGCCATGAAACGCTGTGCCCCAAAAGGTGACCTAAAGAGCTAACTGAGACAACCGGTGCCAGGGGCAGAGAGTATCACAGTTGCGTGATTGTTTTGCCTCTGTTTTGTCTTTGCATTTATTCACTAAACCCAGTTCATAGGACCTTCAATTACAAACACTCAACTGAGGCTGCAGTGCAGGTGGACGTGAGGATTTGTGGAGACTGGGAAGAGGGTGTGGAGGGGAGCAGGACAGGAAGAGGTGATGAGGAATCCAGCACTGAGATATTTGTGACCCTCTGGACCCAAGCAGCCATTTTTCTCCTGAAGAGCCAGCCCCTCCCAGCAGTCTCAAAATAGCTAATACATCCACGACCAGCCTATATCTCAAGCTTTTCAAAGGAACCAAGACTCTGAATAGCCCCAAATTGCCCTCAGGGACTGGGTTAAAAAGGGGCCATTCAGTGCCAGAAAGCAATACAGCACCACCCCCACCTAAAGCCCTGTCAGAAACAGAAGCTTTGAGTGATTAAGATTGACAGCAGGCAGATAGGCAAAGCAGGAGGATAGGTCCTGCCTGTTTGCAACCAAGGCTGTGGAGACAGACATAGAGGAGCAGTAGATCGCTTGGAACTTCAAAACGGTGCTGACTATGTAACAGGAAACTGAGAAGTGACTGACAGAAGAGTGGAGTCTTAAACCAACCCCCATGGGGCATTAAAACTTGGCTGAAGCAAATGACATTTCACTTTTTTTTCCCTTTATTGAATAAGATATTACAAATGTGTCCGTATTCCCCCAATGTCCCCTCATCCCCCCACTTTTTTATATTTTATCTTTTATTTCAAAAATTTTTCCCTTTTTTTGTTTTTTTATCTTTTGATTTTTTTAATCTTTTAAAAAATATTATAAGTATTACAAAGGGTATTACATATGTGTCCTTCCCCCACCCCCCGCCCTTGACAATCCCCTGCCCTCCCTTACCCCCCAGTGTCTTATGTCCATTAGTTATGCTTATATGCATGCATACAAGTCCTTCGGTTGATCTCTTACTCCCCTCCCTTCTGCCCCCGAACCCTCCCTGGTCTTCCCACTGCAATCAGTTTGAAGCAGCTCTGCCTCTGTATCTATTATTGTTCAAACGTTTGTAATGGTCTTTATTATCCATGAATGAGTGAGATCATGTGGTATTTTTCCTTCATTGACTGGCTTATTTCACTTAGCATAATGCTCTCCAGTTCCATCCATGCTGTTGCAAATGGTAAGAGTTCCTTCTTTTTTACAGCAGCATAGTATTCCATCGTGTAGATGTACCACAGTTTTCTAATCCATTCATCTACTGATGGGCACTTAGGCTGTTTCCAGATCTTAGCTATGGTGAATTGTGCTGCTATGAACATATGGGTGCACATATCCTTTCTGGTTGGTGTTTCTGGTTTCTTGGGATATATTCCTAGAAGTGGGATCACAGGGTCAAATGGAAGTTCCATTTCCAGCTTTTTGAGGAAACTCCATACTGTTTTCCATAGTGGCTGCACCAGTATGCATTCCCACCAGCAGTGCACAAGTGTTCCTTTTTCTCCACATCCTCTCCAGCACTTGTCGTTTGTGGATTTGTTGATGATAGCCATTCTGACAGGTGTGAGATGGTACCTCATTGTTGTTTTCATTTGCATCTCTCAGATGATTAGTGACTTTGAGCATGTTTTCATATGTCTCTTGGCTTTCTGAATGTCCTCTTTTGAAAGGTGTCTATTTAGATCCTTTGCCCATTTTTTGATTAGATTGTTTATCTTCTTTTTGTTAAATTGTATGAGTTCCCTATAAATTTTGGTAATTGGACCCTTATCAGATATGACGTTGGCAAATATGTTCTCCCATGTAGTGGGCTTTCTTGTTGTTTTGTTGATGGTTTCTTTTGCTGTGCAGAAGCTTTTTATTCTGATGTAGTCCCATTTGTTCAGTTTCTCTTTAGTTTCAACTGCCCTAGGAGCTGTATCAGTGAAGAAATTGTTTTGGCATATGTCTGAGATTTTGTTGCCTTTGTATTCTTCTAGAATTTTTATGGTTTCCTGTCGTACATTTAAGTCCTTTATCCATTTTGAGTTTATTCTTGTGTATGGTGTAAGTTGGTGGTCTAGTTTCATTTTCTTGCATATATCTGTCCAATTTTCCCAACACCATTTATTGAAGAGACTATCTTGACTCCATTGTATGTTCTTGCCTCCTTTGTCAAATATTAATTGAGCGTATTGGTTGGGGCTGATTTCTGGGCTCTCTATTCTATTCCATTGATCTATATGTCTGTTCTTGTGCCAGTACCAGGCAGTTTTGAGAACAGTGGCTTTGTAATACAGCTTGATATCTGGTATTGAGATCCCACCTACTTTGTTCTTTCTCAGGATCGCTGCAGCTATTCGGGGTCGTTTTTTATTCCAGATGAATTTTTGGAGAGTTCGTTCTAGATCTTTGAAGTAGGCCATTGGTATTTTAATGGGAAGTGCGTTGAATTTATAGATTGCTTTGGGTAGTATGGACATTTTGATGATGTTGATTCTACCAATCCAAGAACATGGTATGTTCTTCCATCTCTTTATGTCTTCCTCTATCTCTTTTTTCAACGTCCTGTAGTTTTCTGAGTAGAGATCTTTTACCTCTTTAGTTAAGTTTATTCCTAGGTATCTTAATTTTTTTGGTGCGATGGTAAATGGGATTGTTTTTATAATCTCTCTTTCTGAAAGTTCACTATTGGTGTATAGAAATGCCTCAGATTTCTTGGGGTTAATTTTGTATCCTGCTACATTGCCAAATTCATGTATTAAGTCTAGTAGTTTTTTGATGGAGTCTCTAGGGTTTTGTATGTATAATATCATGTCGTCTGCAAATAAGGACAGTTTTACTTCCTCTTTTCCAATTTGGATGCATTTATTTCTTCTTCTTGCCTAATTGCAATGGCTAATACTTCCAGGACTATGTTGAACAGGAGTGGTGAGAGGGGGCATCGCCGTCTTGTTCCTGTTCTTAGGGGAAATGGTGTTAGTTTTTGTCCATTTAGTATGATGTTGGCTGTGGGCCTGTCATATATGGCTTTTATTATGTTGAGGTATGATCCTTCTATTCCCACCTTGCTGAGAGTTTTTATCAAAAATGGGTGTTGGATTTTTTCGAATGCTTTTTCTGCATCAATTGATATGACCATGTGGTTTTTTTCTTTCAATTTGTTTATGTGATGTATTACGTTTATTGATTTACGGATGTTGTACCATACTTGCATTCCTGGGATAAATCCTACTTGGTCATGGTGTATGATCCTTCTGATGTACTGTTGGATCCGATTTGCTAAGATTTTGTTGAGGATTTTGGCATCTATGTTCATGAGGGATATTGGCCTGTAATTCTCTTTCATTGTGTTGCCTTTACCTGGTTTTGGTATTAGGGTGATGCTGGCTTCATAGAATGAGCTTGGAAGTGTTCCTTCCTCTTGAATTTTTTGGAGTAGTCTGAAGAGGATAGGTTTTAGTTCTTCCTTGAAAGTTTGGTAAAACTCCCCTGAGAAGCCATCTGGTCCTGGGCTTTTGTTTGCTGGGAGCTTTTTGATGACTGCTTCAATTTCTTCCATAGTTATTGGCCTATTGAGATTTTTACATTCTTCCTGATTGAGTTTTGGAATGTTGTATTTTTCTAGGAATTTGTCCATTTCCTCCAGGTTGTCTAGTTTGTTGGAGTAGAGTTGTCCGTAGTATTGTTTAACAATCATTTGTATTTCTGTGGGGTCTGTTGTTATTTCGCCTCTATCGTTTCTGATTTGGTTTATTTGGGACCTCTCTTTGCTTCTTGGTGAGCCTGGCTAGAGGTTTGTCAATCTTGTTTATCCTTTCAAAGAACCAGCTCTTGGTTTCATTGATTTTCTGTATTGTTTTTTTGGTCTCTATGTCATTGATTTCTGCTCTAATCTTTATTATCTCCTTCCTTCTGCTCACTCTGGGGTTTTCTTGTTACTCTCTTTCTAATTCTTTGAGTTGAAGAGTTAGATGATTTACTACCATTTTTTCTTGTTTTTTGAGATAGGCCTGCAGAGCTATAAACTTCCCTCTCAGGACTGCTTTCATTGTGTCCCATAGGTTTTGGATTGTTGTGTTTTCATTGTCATTAGTGTCCAGGAAGTTTTTAATTTCTTCTTTGATGTCATTGGTAACCCAATCAATATTTAATAACATGCTATTCAGCTTCCAAGTGTTTGAGTATTTTGGGTTGTTTTTATTGTAGTTTATCTCTAACATTATGCCATCGTGGTCTGAGAAGAAGCTTTTTATGATTTCAATCTTCTTGAATTTGTGGAGACTTTGCTTGTGACCCAAAATGAGGTCTATTTTTGAATATGTCCCATGAGCACCTGAGAGGAATGTATATTCCGCAGCTGTGGGGTGAAGTGTTCTGAAGATGTCAATTAAGTCCATCTGATCTAGTGAGTCATTTAGGATTGCTGTTTCTTTGCTGATTTTTTGTCTAGCGGACTTATCCAGTGATGTCAGTGGTGTATTAAAGTCCCCTACTATGATTGTATTGTTGTCGATCTCTCCTTTGATATCTTCCAGGATTTTTTTTTATGAATTTGGGTGCTCCTGCATTGGGTGCATATATTTTTACCAGGGTTATATCTTCTTGTTGTATTGATCCCTTTAGTATGAAGTGGCCTTCCTTATCTCTGGTTATGGCCTTCACTTTGAGATGTATTTTGTCCGATATAAGTATTGCTACCCCAGCTTTCTTTTCCTTTCCATTTGCGGGAAAGATGTTTTTCCAACCCTTCACTTTCAGTCTGTGTGAGTCCCTTCTAATGAGGTGGGTCTCTTGTAGACAGCAGATGTATGGGTCATGTTTTTTTATCCATTCAGCCACTCGATGTCTTTTGGTTGGAGCATTTAGTCCGTTTACATTTAAAGTTATTATTGAAAGGTACTTGTTTGTAGCCATTTCTTTTTTTGTGTGTGGCTGTTTTCTTTCTGAGCTTGTTATTTCTTCTTTTTACACCAGTCCCTTTAGCATTTCTTGCATGGCTGGCTTGGTGGTGATAAACTCCCTTAGCCTTTTTTTGTCTGTGAAGCTTCTTATTTCCCCTTCAATTTTGAATGATAGCCTTGGTGGATAGAGTATTCTTGGATTCAGTCCTTTGCTTTGCATCACTTTGTAGATTTGCGTCCATTCTTTTCTGGCCTGATGTGTTTCTGTTGAGAAATCATTTGATAATCTAATGGGAGATCCCTTGTATGTAACTTTCTGTCTCTCTCTTGCAGCCTGTAAGATTCTCTCTTTGTCCTGAACATTTGCCATGGTAATTATGATGTGTCTTGGTGTGGGTCTTTTCGGATTCACCTTGTTTGGGACTCTCTGGGCTTGTGTGACTTTTTTCTTCCCCACCTCAGGGAAGTTTTCTGATATTATTTCTTCGAATAGGTTTTCTAATCCATGTTCATCTTTCTGTTGTTCTGGCACCCCTATTATTCGTATGTTGTTTCATTTCATGTTGTCCCAAAGCTCCCTTAGGCTCTCCTCCTGTCTTTTAATTTTTTTCTCCATTTGCAGTACAGTTTGAGTGTGTTTTGCTTCCTTGTCTTCTAATTCACTAATTCGGTCCTCCGCTTCTCCCAGTCTACTGTTGATACTTTCAATGGTTTTTTTATTGCAGCTATGTCGCTCTTCGTTTCTTCTTGGGACTTATTTAAGTTGTTGATTTTTTCATCTGTTTCTTCTAGCTTCTTGCATAAGTAGTTGATTTTTTCATCTGTTTCTTCTTGCTTCTTGCACATCTGGTGCATGTACTCTAGGACCCTTATTCTGAATTCTTTTTCTGTCATGTTGCATATCTCTGTCTCACTTAGCTGCTTTTCTGGCGAGTCCTCCTTCTCTTTCCTTTGGGGGTTTCTTTGTCTACCCTTGTTTGATCTCACTGACATATCTAGTTGTTGAGTCGTTCAATGGCTGCTCCCTGGGTGGCAGTGGCTGCTCCCTGGGTGGCAGTGGCTCCTCGGGCTGTGGTTGCTCCTTGGGCGGTTGTGGTAGCAGCGGCTCCTCCGTTGATAGCAGGGCCTCTGGTGGGTGCTGTTCACAGCTGTGGTGGCTCTTCTGGCTGGTGGAGGTAGGCTTCACACACAGCAACAGTTCCCCAGACAGAGCGTGTGGTGATCAGGAGGCCGCTGTTGCTTGAATCTGCTGCGTTGATTTAAAGGCACAAAATACAACACAACAAGGCACAACGTACCAGGCACTGAACATGAATGTATTTACGATATTACTAACCCCAAATAAAGGTGGCCACCCGAGCTAAGAAAGGTAGGAGATAAGGAGGAAAGAAGAGAAAAAGGTAGAAGAGAAAAAAGAAAGAAAGAGAAAAAGAAAAAAAAAGGAGTGCAAAAATGAAATTGGAAAAAGGGAGGGGAAAAAAGAAGAGGAAGAAAAAAAAAAGTAAGAGAGAAAAGAGAATGAAGTATAAAAGGGGAAGAGACTATTTATATGAGGAGAAAACTCCTATAGATCCGCCACTAATACCAACAAATTACAGCAACAGATTCCTGGAGATGAATACAAACTACAAACAACCAATAATATCAAGCGACGCAAGGGAAAACAGAAACACAGAAATAACTGGGGGCGGGGGGGCAGGAAAATAAAAAGAATAAGCGGACTACCCTCACAAACAATCCTAAAAAAACCCTCAATATACTCGTCAATCAAGCAAACAACAATAAAACAATAGAGAGAGAAAAGATGAAGAAGAAGAAAAAAAATTTGGATAGTGAAGGAAGATAAGGGAAAGGTGTATAAGGATTAAGAGCAGGGGATTGGAGATAGGATATATAAGTAGGGTGAAATTTTGACAGGGGGTAAAAAGAATAGGGAAAATCTAAAGCTGGAGTAGGGTAAGAGAAACAGGACAACAAAAGGGAAAAAGTGGGGAAGAGGGTTTAGCACAGAGGCAAATTGAGGTAGAGAAAAATGTTGCTAAAGGAACGATGAAAACAGAATGGAGAACATTAGTCCCAAAATAAAATAAAGACAAAATAAATTGACACTTTAGAAAATGGTAAAATGGTAGCGGTAATAATACTAGTTAAAAATAAAAATGTAGTAGTTGAAAGGGTAAAGTCAGGTGATGGGGGAAAAAGAAAAGAAAAGAAAAAAAATGTTTTCTTAGTTAAAAGGTGAAAAAGTAATTTAAAAAAGTAAAAATAAAAATGTGCAGTAATGCAGGTGCTTCAGATCTTCTACTCTTCTTTTTGGCACACCCGGAATTCAGGAGAATGTTGAATTTCCCTCTGATACACTGTTCCTCCGTGTTGTAAGCCACAGTCCTGATTTTAAGGCAGGCCATATTGGTTCCCGTACAGCTACTGCCTTATCTGTATTTACAGAAGAGTCATTCTGTGGCTCTGCCTCTGGGTGGCAGTGTATCTGGATTGACCTCCGAGGCTATAAGTTCTCTCTGACCAGGAGTTCTCTATTGTACCTGAACCAGCTCCGCCCAGAGCTGGTTCCCCAGGCGCCACTCCCAGCTCTGTTTCCCCGGCTCCCCAAAAACAATCTTCCCCTACAAGCTCCACTAGCGGCCCCAACTGGGCAATCCCTTGCACTGGGTTCAACAATCAAACTCACAGATTTAAGAGGAAGTGTGTAAACAAGAGCCTGGGAAGCTGTGGGAACTCGCAGGGCTCCACCTTCCAGAACTGCGCGGAGTCTCTGTGCGCGCTCTGGCCCCTGGCACCAAGTAGCTGGCCACCTAGGCAAATCTGAGGTTGCCTCTTTGCATCCAGTCCAACTATGGGTTTATTTATAGTGTTACCTTCTGCCAGCAGCCCTGCAGGAGCCCTCCCCACTTGCGGGTCACGCTGGCCTCTATGGGCGCGGATTCTGGGGGGCGCAGATTTCCCCCCGCACACGCGCGCGTGTTCCTCTCTCCAACCTGAATTGCAAACCGCACCTTTGGGGGAGGTCTAACCTTTCTGTGGAGGGAAGCAGGTCTCCTCTGCGCTGCTTGAGAGCCGTTGCCTCTGGGTTAGTAGCCTATCTCTGGATGCGGATAACAGCTACTCAAGATGGCGCGGTCTCGCCGCTGAGCTGGCACCCAGGGGGAAGTTTCAGCCTCAATCTCTAACCATCCCCATTTTCTAGGAGTTCTCTGTCTTTCCTGGCTGCAGACTGTCTCTCAGCTGAATCTCCTCTGCTTTTTCGGGTTGTTTGTTACCCGTTTCAGCTGCTCGCCCTTATCTGCTCCTGGACAAAGCACCAACACGTCCGCCTAAGCCTCCGCCATTTTCCCTATCTTTTGATTTTTTATATTTTTTCTTCATTCTATTTTTTACTGTTATTTAACTTTATCTTATTTTTTCCTTTTCCACCCTTTTCTTCCTCACTTCTCCCTTTTTCATCCTGTTTTATCTTCTCCTGTCCCCACTTTAGTTTTTCTCTTTCTTTTAACCCCTTGTAAAATATTGAACTTCTTTATCTGTTTTATTGACCTGTTATTAATATTGTAGTCTCTGTTGGCTTACTCATATCTAATTTCCTCTCCCTTGCTCCAAGTCTTTTCTCTTTTTTAGCTAGTCATTTTTTTTAATGCTTTTGTTTTTCCTCTCCTCTCTTGTTCTCTTCCTCTCCTAATTGTTTAATTAGTTTCACTCACTAAACTCAAGCCTATCTGCTCTCTTCTCTATTCTCCTTCTCCAAAAATAAATGAATAAATATATAGATAAAATTTTTAAATGTTTTTTGTTTTATATTCTTATTTTTTCTTTCTTCTTATCCACTCATTCTCTTTCTACCTTCTCTATACTGAACTGTGGTCCCGCCCCTATTCATTAAATTCCTTAACCTCACTTTCTGTATATAAGCTTTGCCTCTACAGATTCTGTACCGCCCTTTTTCTGGATGTTTGTTATTTGCATCTTTTTTTGGCTTATTTGTTTGTTTTGTGGTGTTTTCTCCCCATATATTTTTTCTTCTTTTACTTTTCTCTCTTACCTTTTTTCCTTTCCTCGATATCATCATTGCCCTCTTTTCTCACTCCTAATCTTTCTCTGGTTGGCACTTGTATTGGGCTTATCAGTGTCATGAGTACATTTGAGTTTTGTTCCCTTTGTGTTGTGTCCTGTTGAGTTGTATATCATACTGTTCTGTCAGCATGGTAGAGAGAGAGCCACATAATCAGACACCATGAGAAGAGACTCCATCCATGAATGGGACAATAACACTCAAGACCAAACTACACCAAGAGAATCCAAATATCCCAAATAGGGGGCATCCCTAGAATACCCAGACCAGAACCTGACAGATTGCATGACTGGGTCCCACAAAACATGTACTATATATGCCAAACTCAAAAAATTTGGGTGGCATAGCAGTTTGATCTAATACTTAAGAACAATCACAAAGGAACAGCAAAAATGAGGAGACAAAGAAACAACCCACATACGAAAGAAAAGGAGAACTCACCAGAAAGGAAATAAACAAAATGGAGGCAAGCAATTTGTCAAAGAAAGAATTCAGAGCAATGGTTATAAGGATGCTGAAAAGGATGGAAGACAAATTTAACAACATGTGTAAGAATCAAGAGGAAATGAAGAATGATATGGCTGCAATAAAGAACACAATGGGAAGTTTCAACAGTCTAGAAAAAGCTGAGGACCATATCAGGGAGTTAGAAGACAAGGCAGGAAAAACTTCCAAGCCGAGCAGCAACTGGAAAAAAAACACCACAACTTAAAAAGCAGGAGGAGAGCCTAAGGGAGCTTTGGGACAACACAAAACAAAACCACATCCACACAATAGGGGTGTCAGAAGGAGTGGAAGCTGAGCAAGGAATAGAAAATCTGTTTGAAGAAATAATGACAGAAAAATTCCCTGATTTTGGCAAGAAAAGTCACACAAGTCTAAGAAGCATACAGAGTCCCAAACAAGATGAACCCAAAAAGACTGACACAAAGACGCATCATAATTAAATGGGCAAACATCAATGACAAAGTAAGAATCTTAAAGGCTGCCAGAGGGAGACCAAAAGTTACCTACATGGGATTTATCATTAGACTATAAATGGATTTTCCAACAGAAATACATCAGGCCAGAAAGGAATGGAATGAAATACAAAGTGATGCAAAGCAAGGGACTGAATCCAAGAATACTATACCCAGCAAGGCTATCATTCAAAATTGAAGGTGAAATAAGGAGCTTCAGAGACAAAAAAAGGCTAAGGGAGTTTATTACCACCAAGCCACCAATACAAGAAATGCTAGAGGGACTGCTGTAAAAACAATAAATACAAAGGGAAGAAAGAACATAGGCATAAAGAATAAATATGGTAACAAACAAGTACATATCAATAATAACCTTAAGTGTAAATGGATTCAATGCTCCAATCAAAACACCTAGGGTAGTTGAATGGATAAGAAAACATGACCCATATAATTTGCTGTCTACAAGAGACCCACCTCAGAACAAAGGACTCCCACAGACTGAGAGTGAAGGGATGGAAAAAAATTTCAGACAAAAGGAAATAAAAACAAAGCTGGGGTAACGATACTTATTTCTGACAAAATAAATCTTAAAGTGAAGGCCATAACAAGAGATAAGGAGGGCCACTCATAATACTAAAGGGAGCAATTCAACAAGAGGATATAATCATATATGCACCCAATACAGGAGCACCCAAATACATAAAAAAACTTCTGGAAAATATCAAGGAAGATATTGACAGCAACAAATCATAGTAGGGGACTTTAATACCCTATTGTACCACTGGATAAATCCTCTAAACAAAAAATCAGCAAAGAAATAGCAATCATAAATGACTCACTAGATCAGATGGAATTAATTATCATCTTCAGAACTTTTCACCACAAAGATTCAGAATATACATTTCTTCTCACATGCGCATGGGACATTTCCAAAAATAGACCGCATATTGGGACACAAGCAGTCTCTTCAAATTCGAGAAAATAGAAATCATATCAAGCATCTTCTCAGATCACAATGACATAAATTAGAAATCAACTACAATAAAAACAATGAAAAAAATCAATGAATAAAACCAAGTGGTATTTATTCCAGGGGTGCAAGCCTGGCACAATATCCACAAATCAATAAATGTGATACATCACATAAACCAATTAAGAAACAAAAATAACAGAATCATATTAATTGATGCAGAAAAATATTTGACAAATTCCAACACCCTTTCTTGATATCGCTTACAAAGTGGGAATAGAGGGATCATACCTCAACATAATAAAAGCCTTACATGATAAACCTACAACCAACATCATACTCAATGGGCAAAAACTAAAACCATTTTCCCTAAGAACAGGAACAAGACAGGGATGCTCACTTTCACCACTCTTGTTCAACATAGTACTGGAAGTGCTAGCCATAGTGATCAGACAAGAAAAAGAAATAAAAGGCATCAAAATTGGAAAAGAAGAAGTAAAATTTTCATTATTAGCAGATAGCATGTATATTACATAGTAAATCCTAAAGACTCCATCAAAAATCTACTAGAATTAATAAATAATTTGGCAATGTAGCCAGATATAAAATTAACACCCAGAAATCTATGTCTTTTTATGCACCAATAATGAACTCACAGAAAGAGAAACTTAAAAAAAATCCCATTTACCATTGAAGCAAAAAATCAAGATACCTAGGAATAAACTTAACTAAGGAGATAAAAGACCTGTATTCAGAAAACTACAGGACATTTAAAAAAGAGATAGAGGAAGACATAAACAAATGGAAGAATATAATGTTTATAGATTGGTAGAATCAACATCATTAAAATGTCTATACTACCCAAAGCAATCTATAGATTCAATACAATCCCCGTTAAATTACCAACAGCATATTTCACAGACCTAGAACAAACTCTCCAAAAATTCATCTGGAATAATAAAAAAACAAACCCAAACAGCCACAGCAATCCTGAGACAGTAGAACAAAGTTGGAGATATCATAATACCAGATATCAAGCTTTATTACAAAGCCACTCTTCTCTAAAACTGCCTGATACTGGCATAAGAAAAGACATATAGACCAATGGAACAGAACAGAAAACAGATATTGACCCAAACCATTTAGAGTTCTTTTTCCTTATTAAGTTTTTGTTTGGACGATCTACCCAGCAAAGTCAGTGTGGTGTTAAAGTCCCCTACTATGTCTGTATTGTTGTGGATCTCTCCATTGAAGTCCTCTAGAAGTTTTTTTGTTTGTTTTGAGTGTTGTTGTTTTTTGCATTTCTATTATTTTAATTTTCTTTATTGATTAAGGTATTATATATGTGTCCTTATCCCCCCATTACCCCTCCCCTGATCATTCCTTCATCTCCCTGGTGTCTGTGTCCATTGGTTAGACTTATATGCATGCATACACGCCCTTTGGTTGATCTCTCCTGCTTACCCCCACCCTACCCTACCTTCCCTCTGAGGTTTGATGGTCTGATTGATGCTTCTCTGTCTCTGGATCTGTTTTTGTTGTTCATTATATTCCACAAATGAGTGAGATCATGTGATATTTATCTTTCTCTGACTGACTTATTTCACTCAGCATAATGCTCTCCACGTCCATCCATACTGTTGCAAATGATAGGAGTTCCTTCCTTTTTACAGCAGCATAGTATTCCATTGTGTAGATGTACCACAGTTTTCTAATCCATTCATCTGCTGATGGGCACTTAGGGTGTTTCCAAATCTTAGCTATTGTAAATTGTGCTGCTATGAACATAGGGGTGCATATATCCTTTCTGATTGATGTTTCTAGTTTCTTCGGATATATTCCTAGAAGTGGGATTACTGGGTCAAATGGGAGTTCCATTTTTAGTTTTTTGAGGAAACTCCATACTGTTCTCCACAGTGGCTGCACCAGTCTGCATTCCCACCAGCAGTGCATGAGGGTTCCTTTTTCTCCGCATCCTCACCAGCACTTGTCATTTGTTGATTTGTTGATGATAGCCATTCTAACAGGTGTGAGATGGTACCTCATGGTCATTTTGATTTGCATCTCTCAGATGATTAGTGACTTTAAACATGTTTTCATATGTCCTCTAGAAGTTTTTAAAATATATTTCAGTTTTTCTATATTGGGTGAATACATATTTACGAGGGTTATATCCTATTGTTGGTTAAATCCCTTTAGCATTATGTATTGACCTTTGTTGTCTCTTGTGATGACCTTCATTTTGAAGTCTATTTTGTTGGATATGAGTATTACTACTCCAGCTTTTTTTCTTTTCTATTTGCATGAAACATTTTTTTCCATCCCCACACACTTTCATCCTGTGTGTGTCTTTTGCTCTGAAGTGGGTCTCTTATAGACAGCATATAGTTTTGCCATGTATTGTATCCATTCAGATACCTTATACCTTTTGATTGGAGCATTTAGTCCATATACATTTATGGTTGTTATTGATAGGTACTTATTTATTGCCATTTTAATTCTGTATGCCTAGGTTTCTCTTTCTGTTTCTTCTTCTCATTACAGCAGTCCCTTTAGCATTTCTGTAATGCTGGCTTGGTGATGATGTATTATTTTAGCCTTTTTTTTTTTCTGGGATGCTCTTTATTTGACCAGCCTTGCTGGATATAGTAATCTTGGTTTCAGATCCTTGATTTCCATTACCTTGAATATTTCATGCCATTCCCTACTGGCCTATAGGGTTTCTCAGGATAAATCAGATGTCAACCTTATGGGAACTCCTTTGTAGGTAACAGTTTGGTTTTCTTTTGCTGCCTTTAAGATTCTCTCTTTGTCTTAAAATTTTGGCATCTTAATTATGATGTGTCTGCTTATAGGCCTGTTTGGATTCTTCTTGTTTGGGGTTCGCTGTGCCTCCTGAACTTGTGTGACTTTTTCCTTTACTAAGTTAGGGAGATTTTCTGCCATTATTTCTCCAAACACATTGTCCCCCTTTCTCCCTTTCTACCTCTTCTGGCACCCTTGCTATTCTAATATTGTTATGTTTAATGTTGTCCCACAGCTCCCTTAATCTGTCCTCCTGTTTTTTAATTGTTTTTTTTTCTTTTTGGTTCTCTGATAGAGTGATTTATTTCAAACCTGTTTCTAAATCACTGATTTGATCCTCAGCTTCCCCTAATCTGCTGTGTATTCCTTCCAGTGTATTCTTTATTTGTGCTATGTCATTCTTTATTTTTGTTTTTATAGTTACTATAGCTTTTTTCATTCTGTTGAGCATCTTTACCATCATTACTCTGAACTCTGTGTCGATAAATTTCTTATCTCTATTTCATTTATCTCTTCTTCTGGAGAATTCTCTTGTTCTTTCATTTAGGCATTGTTTCTTTGTCTCCTAATTTTGGCTGCCTGTTTGGGTTTGTGACTATGTATTAGGTATATATGCCACACCTCTCAATCTCTAGTGCAGGACAGTGTTAAATGCTGTTTCTGACTAATTAGATAAGGCAAAGACTCAAAGCCTCCAGAGACCGCCTCTGCTTACATACTGATAGTATTTTGATTTGAATTGCCCTCAGGCAATTGTCCTGGTGAGAGTTTTTTCCAACATGGTGAGCTAATTGCTTCTACCTGGAGGCTAATTGTTATTTTTAGTCTCTTAAGTGGTCTCAGGAACTTCACACCATGGGGCAAGGTGTTTTCTAATAGGGTGGGTCAACTGTCTTCCCCCCAAACAAGGACACCTGCATAGCAAATGTCTATGTGAGAAAGATGTCCTTCGCTGTGTGAGGGAATGACTCAGCACAGGAAACTGAGGTGTCTGCCTCTGAGCTCTAACCCCAGGATCCCTGATCCTGGCTTCTGCTCTCACAGCTCCAGTCCACTCTGCCTTCTCTCTGCAGGAGCACAAGGTGGGTGGCTCCACAGGAATTTTGTGCATTGGCCCTTTAAGAGGGTACCTAAATTTCCTGCTGTATCTCCCTGATAGACCACAACCCTGCTGCTTTTCACAGCCAGATGTTATGTGGGTACCCTTCTCAGTTCTTGTGCTCTCTCCTGGGGGGTCCAGCTTGGGGATAAAACCCCAAAGTTTTCAGTGGCAACCCCCCACAACTGAGATATCACTCCAGAACTTCTGTTGCTGTCTGTTGGCACCTGGCCAGCCCTTTTGTGCCTCTGCCCCTCCTACCAGTCTCTATGTCGTCTCCACTTTTGTTCCTTGGTTATCAGGGCTCTCTCCTGCAAGTCTTCCATTGATTATTCAGGAAGTTTTTCTGTATCTTAGATGTAATTCCAGTTTGTTCCTGGGAGCATATCCATGCAGCATGTACTTATTCCACTGCCATTTTTTAATCTCTACCAGATATTTTTCTAAACAAACCTTGAAAGAAACTAATTCTTTAAACTATGTGCATATATAATTGATGGAAATGAAAAAAATCCAACATGACTTATTAAAGAGTCTGTCTTACACCATGTATGCTCTTGACTCCTTTGTCAAATATGAATTGAATGTAGTGGCTTGGGTCAATTTCTGAATTCTCTGCTCTATTTGATTGATCTATATGCTTGTTTTTATTCCAGAACCAGGCTGTTTTGATTGCAATGGCTTTGCAGTATAATTGGTATCGTGATCCTCCTACTTTGTTCTTTCTTAAGATTGCTGGGGCTGTTTTTTGTTGTTTCATATAAATTTTTGGAGTATTTGTTCTATATCTGTGATAAGACTTAACGGTAAACTGTGAAACCATAAAAATCCTAGAAGAAACAATTGGCAGAAAAATTTCAGACATCTCTCATAGCAATATGTTTGCCAATAAAATACATCTCCTAAGGCAAAGGAGAAAATATACAAATGGGACTACATCAAAATAAAAAGCTTCTGTACAGCAAAAGAAACCATCAACAAAATTAAAAGGGCTCCCACTATATGGGAATACACATTTGCCAATGATACGTCTGATAAGGGGAAATTTTCCAAAATACATAAAGAACTCATACAACTTATCAAAGGGAAGACAAACAATCCAATTTTAAAAAAGGGCAAAGGACCAGAGGAAGAGGGAGAAGATGGTGGCTGAAAAGGCAGACATTTTGTGTACCTCTTCCCAGGGACAGACTGGAAATAAAATTAAATTGGAGAACATTCACCTGGAATTGGCAACTGAGGTCCAACTGAGGAGGAGACTTATATCAGGAAAGAACAGAAAACACATGGATATTGGTAGGTAGGGTGTGGTCAGGTTGCAAGAGGGGCTGACCCAGCTTCCATGGGCAGCAGTCTGAGAGTGAAAAGGGATCTCTCAGCTACAGGAGTGTTATTTCCTTGAGAAGATTGAGGCCCAGAGCTCATGCTGGGCTTCACAGTCTAGCAACAGAACTGAGAATAGCGGCCCATGCAATATCCAGCCATGAAAAAATGCAGGGCCTCTGTCTGGTGGGGAGACCAGAGTTGGTAGACCAGAGCTGGTCAGAGATAAAGCCTCAGCTTTCATTTCTTTTAACTCCAGAGCACAGGATTTTCATTTGTAGCTATTCACACAAAGCTTTAGTGGAGGTAGGGGGTGCAGATTTGAGGTGCCTAAGGAGAGACTAAGGTGGGAAGCATTGGGGGGAGATGTGGAAAAGCAGCAGCTAGAAGACCTGCATTAGGTTGTAACCCTCCCTTCCCCAAACTGAAATGGCCATTTTTCCTGAGAGGCACTGGGCCTCTGGGGAGCCACAAAAAGAAAATAAACAAAACTTTCCCTAGGTGATACAGCCCACCCCACCCTCAGAAGCCCTGCCTGCCACATCCTACATCTCGACTTTTGCAGAGGAGACAGCAACAGAGGCCAAGTCTAAGGATTTGAACAGTCCCAGAGAGCATCAGTGACTACATTGGGGGTGGGGTGTCCACCCCACTATCCAGGAGCTGACTAAAGTTTCCCCTGAATGGGAGATCTGATAGAAACTCCTGATATCCAGCTGATCTCACTGGATTGTATATGAGGATCTCCGTCCAGCCAAGGGCAGGGTAATATTCTGGGATATTCTCAGAGGAGTAGCTCTTGGGATGGAGAAACACACACACCACTTTCTAGGAAGTCTGAATAGCACCTCACCCTCATGGGAGAACCAAAGGCCTATACACTTGATTTTGCCTAAAGCCCTTTAGAAACAGACTTTTGAGGGTTTAGGATTGACAGCTGGCTGCCAGGCAAAGATGGGTGGAAGTGGAGCCCAGAAAACCTGGGGAAGTTTGTTGACCCACTCCTGGGCTTTGCGCTGCTAACAAATTAGCTTTAGAGTGCAGGTTGGCCCCTTCTGCACACACTCAAACCCTGTGGAGACAGATACAAACTATGGATTGCTTGGAGCTTCAATCAGGTTGCTGAAAGCCAAAGGAAGACAGTTTCTGACAGTGGTTAGTACATAAGTACCTCCTCAAAAGCCCAGAATTGGCAGATAGAATAGTCAGCCACAGTCATCAGAAGAGCATGATCCAGAGGGAGTTCCCAGGAGGCACTAAATTAAACTCAGATGAGATTGCACACCACTTCCCTTTTATGTTATTTTCTTTTTTTTCTTTCTTTTGCTCTTTATCATCTTTAAATCTTCTTGCTTTATTGATTGGTTATAATTTTAGCCTCTATATTTTCTTTCATGTTTATAATTTTTCCTTTCCCTTTTAATACTCTATATTTTTCCTGCTTTCTCATCTTTTTTCCTTTTCTTATTTTTGGTCTATCTGCTTTATCCTCTATTTTCCTTTTCAAATATTTTTCTTTCTTTTTGTTTTTATACTGTTTCCCTTCCCCTATTCTTTATTCTTATTTACTTTATTTCATTTCTGCCCTTTCATATTCACTTTACTTACCCCTTTATTTCTCCTCATAATTTTTCTTGTTTCATTTCTTCTATCATTCTTGCTCTCTTTTCTCTTTCCTAATTCTCTCTTCTTTTGTGGTTGCTTTTTTTTGTTACTATAGGGTCTTGTGTGTGTTTTTATTTTGTTTCTTTTGTTCCTTGTTTTGTTGTGTTGTGTTGTGTTGTGTTGTGTTCTGTCAGCATCTCTACAACAGCTCACATGATGTGATCTGGGTGAGCCTTACAGTCACCCAGCCTGAGAGGAGAGGCCATTCATGAATGGGACAAAAACATTCAAGACCAAAATACAACAGGAGAACCCAAATAACTCACATAAGGGACATTCCTAGAGCATCCAGCTCAGGAGATCTAAGAGACTGTACCACTGGGTTCCACAAAATACTTAATACATAAAGCCACCCCACAAAGACTGGGAGGCATAAGAGTTTGATTTAATACATATAAACAAATACAAAGGGACAGGAAAAACAAGGAGGCAAAGAAACAACCCCCAAATGAAAGAAAAGTAGGAATTACCAGGAAAGGAACTAAATGAAATGGAAGTTAGCAATTTGTCAGATAAAGAATTCAAAGAAATGGTTATAAGGATGCTCAAGGAACTTACTGAGAATTACATAGAACTTAGCATGAAAGAAGGAAATAAAAATCATGAACAATAACTAGTTAGAAATAAAGAATATCAAATCTGAGATCAAGAATACACTGGAAAAAATTAAAAGTAGATTGGATGAAGCAGAGGATCAAATCAGTGATTTGGAAGACAAGGTAGAAAAAATATCCAATTAGAGCAGCAAAAAAGAAAAAAGAATTAAAAAGGATGAGAAAAATTTAAGGGAACTTTGGGACAACATGAAATGTAAAATTATCCACATCATAGGGGAACTAGCAGGAGAAGAATGTGAACAAGAAATAGAGAATGTGTATTAAAAAATAATGAAAGAAAACTTCCTTAACCTGGTGAAGGAAAAAGTCACACAAATTGAGGAAGCACAGAGTCCCAATAAAGATGAATCCAAAGAGACAAACATTAAGACACATCATAATTAAAATGACAAATATTAAAGATAAAGAGAGCTCCCATTAGACTGTCAACTGATTTCTCAACAGAAACACTATAGGCCAGGGGGGATTGGCATGAAGTATTCAAATTAAATAAAAGCAAGGACCTGAAACCAAGAGTTCTCTATCCAGCAAGGCTATCATTTGAAATTGAAACTGAAGTAAAGAGACAAAAAAACAAAAACAAAAAACCCTAAACTGTACATTATCACCAAAAAAGCATTGCAAAAAATGTTAAAGAAAATCCTTTAAGCCCTAGCCAGTTTGGCTCAGTTGATAGACCATCGGCCTACAGACTGAAGAGCCCTGATTTGATTCTCGGTTGCAGTCTCAATCCCCAGTTCTGGTCAGGGTGCCTGTGTGAGCCAATCAATCCATGTGTCTCTCTCACATCAATGTTTCTCTCTCTGTGTCTCTCCCTCTCCCTTCCAATCTCTCTAGAATTCAATGAAAAAATATCCTCAGATGAGGATTAACAACAACAAAAGAAAGAAACTGCTTTAAGAAGAAGGGGAAATAAAGAGAGGTACATAGGTATAAAGAAGAAAATGACAATAAATAAGTACCTATCAATAATAACCTTAATTGTAAATGGATTAAATGCTCCAATCAAAAGACATAGGGTAGGTGAATGGATAAGAAAACATGACTCATACATATGCTATCTGTAATGGACCCACCTCAGAACAAAAGATTCACACAGACTGAAAGTGAATGGATGGAAACAAAAAAAGCAATACTAATATTTGGCAAAATAGACTTCAAAATAAAGGCCATAAAAGAAATAAAGAAGGTCACTACATAATACTAAAGGGATAGATCCAACAAGAAGTGATAACTCTTGTAAACACATATGCACCCAATATAGGAGCACATAAATAACCTAAATACACAAATATAACAACAACAACAAAAAACTCTTGGTGGATTTTAAGGGAGAAATTGACAGCAATACAGTCATAGTAGAGGAGTTTAACAACTCACTGACATCACTGGATAGATCTTCCAGACAAAAAAGTCAACAAGCAAACAGTGACCTTAAATGACACACTGGATCAGAAGGATTTAGTTGACATTTACAGAACATTTTATCACAAAACTGCTGAATATACATTCTTCTCAAGTGCACAGACCATTCTTAAAGATAGACCACATGTTAGGATACAAAATAAGTCTTAACAAATTCAAGAAATTTGAAATCATATCAAGTATCTTCTTGGATCACAATGGCATAAAACTAGAAATTAACTACAATAAAAAACTCAAAATATTCAAACACATGGATGTTCAGTAGCATGTTATTAAACAATGAATGGAGTATCAGTAAGATTAAGGCAGTGATGAAAAACTTCCTGGAAACAAATAAAAATGAGCACACAACAACCCAAAATCAATGGGACACAGAAAAAGCACTCCTGAGAGGGAAGTTTATAGCATTACAGGCCTACCTCAAGAAACAAGAAAAAGTTCAAACCCTACAACTAAAAGAATTAGAAAGAGAACAAGAAAAGTCCAGAGTCAGTAGAAGGAAGGAAATCATAAAGATCAGAGTTGAAATAAATGACATAGAAACCAAAAAACAAAAAGCAAAAAAACAAAAAACAAAACAAATGATCAATGAAACTAATACATTGTAATGAACTAGTTATTAACAGGAAAGGAGCAAAAGGAAGGCCAGACATTATGGGCATGTTTCCTGCAAAACACTGGGGGAGGGAACGACATAGGAAAGATAGATGCATGCCCAGTGAAGTTGGGATGACATAGGGAATATACTTGACTGTCAGTCACACCTGGGAACAGAGGTCATAGGCCAGAATGTGTGTGACCACTTCAAGTGTGCAAAGATTTGGGATCCTTAAATCCCTGAACAAAATTTACTCTTTCAGTTCCTCTTGTCATGCTTGGCTCATGGCTCATGCTTGGCTTCCTTGTATTTGCTGGTATGGCCCATGGTCATACGTACAGCACACACAATGGACTTATAGACTGCAGTTAGCCTGATGCTGAATTGAACCTGGCTCCAATATGGAAAGGAAACTCTGAACATAGGTTGTAATTTTAGCTCTACTGAAATCCCAGTTACACTTTTATGACTGGACTAAGGGGAATGGGACTTTGGGTACGCAGGAGTGTCATCCCATGGAAATAAAGCTTTCTACTATATTGCATCCTCCTGTGCAAGTCCAGGAAAATTCCTTCTCTGGGGATATCATAAAGACTCCACACTGACTAGCAATGGGTGAAGACAAGGAATATTTTTCTCCAATAACAGAACCAAGATCTGGTTCTTTGAAGAGACAAACAATATTGATTAACATTTAGCCAAACTCATCAAGAAACAAAGGAAAAGGCCGAAACCGGTTTGGCTCAGTGGATAGAGCGTCGGCCTGCGGACTGAAAGGTCCCAGGTTCGATTCCGGTCAAGGGCATGTACCTTGGTTGCGGGCACATCCCCAGTAGGAGATGTGCAGGAGGCAGCTGATCGATGTTTCTCTCTCATCGATGTTTCTAACTCTCTATCTCTCTCCCTTCCTCTCTGTAAAAAAATCAATAAAATATATTTTTAAAAAAAACAGAAACAAAGGAAAAGGAACCAAATAAATAAAATCAAAATGAAAGAGGTGAAATAACAACTGACATCACAGAAATACAAAGGGTTGCAAGAAAATACTATGAACAACTATATGCCAACAAATTGGACAACCTGAGTGAAATGGACAAATTCTTTTAACATTCAATATTCTAAAGCTCAATCAGGAAGAATCAAAAAACATGAATAGGCTGATAACAACTGATGAAACTGAAGCAGTAATTAAAACACACACACACACACACACACACACACACACACACACACACAAAACTACCAGTAAAGAAAAGTCATGGATTGGACGGGTTCAAAAGGGAGTTTAACCAAACATTCAAAGAACTAGTACCTATCCTTTTCAAACTATTTCAAAAAATTCAAGAGGAGGGAAGACTTCCAAGTTATTTTTACAAGGCTGGCATTATCCTAAAACCTGGTAAAGACACTACAAAGAAAGAAAAGTATAGGCCAATATCCCTGATGAACATAGATGCTAAAATCCTCAACAATTATTAGCAAATCAGATCCAGCAATACATTAAAAATATCATACACTATGACTAAGTGGCATTTATTTGGGGGATGCAAGGCTGGTACAAAATTCGTAAATCAATAAATGTGATACATCACATAAACAAAATTAAAGTAAAAATCACATGATCATATCACTAGATGCAGAAAAAGCATTAGACAAAATCTAGCACCCATTTACGATAAAGACTCTCAGCAAAATTGGAATACAGGGATCATAACTCAACATAATAAAGACCATATGTGACAAAACTATAGCCAACATTATACCCAGTGGGCAAAAACTAAAAGTATTTCCCTTAAGATCAGGAACAAGACAGGGATGTCCACTTTCCCCACTCTTATTCAACATAATACTAGAAGTTCTAGCCACTGTGATCAGACAAGAGGAAGAAATAAAAAGCATCTAAATTAGAAAGGAGGAAATAAAACTGTCATTATTCACAGGCAACATGATATGGTACATAGAACACCCTAATGATTCTACCAAAAATCTGCTAGATTTAATAAATGAATTCAGCAAAGTAGCAGGATACAAAATTAACATCCAGAAATAGATGGCATACTTATGTACCAATAATGAACTCTCAGAAAGAGAACCTAAAAAAAAATCTCATTTACCATTGCAAATTAAGATACTTAGGAATAAACTTAACCAAGGAGGTAAAAGACCTATACTAGGAAAAAAATTGAAAAGAGAAATAGAAGAAGATAAAAACAAGTGGAAGCACATACCATATTCATGATTAGAAGAATTAACATCATTAAAATGTCCACACTACCCAAAGCAATCTACATATTCAATTCAATCCCTATGAAAATACCAATGGAATATTTCACAAATCTAGAACAAATATTCCAAAAATTTATATGGAATCAAAAAAGACCCTGAGAGCCTCAGCAATCTTGAGAAAAAAAAGAACATAATTGGAGGGATCACTATACTGGATATCAAACTATTCTGCAAAGCCACTGTAATCAAAACAACCTGGCACTGGTACAGGAAAAGGTACATACTAGTAGACCAATGGAACAGAAGAGAGACCCCAGAAATTGACCCACACCATTATGGTTAATTAATATTTGACAAAGGAGGGAAGAGCACACAATAGAGTAAAGACAGTCTCTTCAATGGGTGGTGTTGGGAAAAGTAGACAGGTACGTGTAAAAAAAATAAGAACTTAGTCCATCAAATTACTCCATACACAAGAATAAAATAAAAATGGATAAAAGACTTAAAAAATGTAAGTCAAGAAATCATAAAAATCCTAGAAGAAATCATAGGCAGCAAAATCTCAAACATGTCAAGTAGCAATATATTTACCAACATATTTCCTAGGGGAGAAACAAATGGAAAAATAAACAAATGGGACTACATCAAACTAAAAATCTTCTGCACAGCAAAAGAAACCACCACAAAATGAAAAGGGAACCCACTGTATGGGAGAAATTTGCCTATTATTCATCTGATAAGAGGTTAATTTCCAAAATATATAAAGAACTCATACAATTTAACTCCAGGAAGACAAACAATTCATTTAGAAATTGGCAAAGGACCTGAATAGACGCTTCTCCAAAGAGGACATACAGATGGCCAATAGTCATATAGAAAAATGCTGAAGGTCACTAATCATCAGAGAGATGCAAATTAAAACCACAATGAGGTATCACTTCACACCTGCCAGATGGCAGCAAACAAGTGCTGGTGGGAACACAGACTGGTGCAGCCATGGTGGAAAACAGTATGGAGTTTCCTCAAAAAATAAAAAATGGAACTGCTATTTGACCCCGTGATCCCACTTCTGGGAGTATATCCTAAGAATCCAGAAACACCAATCAGTAAGAATATATACACCCCTATATTCATAGCAGCATTATTACAATAGCTAAGATCTGGAAACAGCCCAAGTGTCCATCAGTATATGAGTAGATAAAAACTCTGTGGTACATTTACAGAATGGAATACTATGTGGCTATAAGAAAGAAGGATCTCTTACCCTTTGTGACACCATAGAAGGATCTGGAGAGTATTATGCCAAATGACAGGACCTCAGTCCTTCCATGCCCCATGTCTTTCTAGACTCTAGACTTTGGCTGCTCATTAGAATCACTTAGATACAGTTTTAAAAAAAAATTTTCAGCACAGGTTCCATTGGGGATTTGTAAAAGCTCCTCAAATGCTTCTGAAGTGCACCAGGGTTGAGAATGACTGCTCTGGTGGCTTTATTTCAGGCTTTTGCCAAGCTCTCCACTGCTGTCCACACCGCAGCTGCTGCCTCCTGCCATCCTAGGATTGCCTCACTCCTTGGGAGCACCTGTTATTTCTGCCACTGGCCCTCGAACCTCCATTTCTGCCTGCATCCTGGTCTCAGCCACTTATCTCTCTCATCACCCAGTAGGGGAGGACTTCATTATTTCCTGTCCAGTTCTTTTAGAGATGGCCCCTTAGTAGAGTTACTTGCACACCCATTCAAATTCTTTCAAGTTTACTACCCAGTATTCTGGGAAGACAGGAGAGTCCCAGCAGAGGAGCAATGCTGTCCTCCCCACACCAAATTTTACCAATTACAGTTCTCCCCAGAGTGCAGCCATGCCAGAAAGTGGGTGGTTTGAGAAGGCCATATTATTCTCACAGGGTCCCACAAAAGGATACTGACCCTCAGCTATAGAGAACACCTTCCCATTTATAGGAATTTCCCTTTTAAGGCTTAATTATTTCCCCCCCTGTGTCTGACTTCTTTCATTAGCCCTTTCCACACATATATCACCACATGCCTGAATCTCAATTACAGATAAAATTCAAGCTTCTTCTCTTGGGTTTCCTGGACCTTGAGCAAATCAGAAATTAGAGCAAGATGTCTGTGGACATGCTGGAGTCTTTAATAAGAAGTTTTCTTCCCAGAACGTAGAGAAGACCCTCAAAGAATGTTGTGGTGGGTCCAGCCATTACATGAAACATTCATTAGGGCCAAAGGAGGAAGAAAGGTTCCCTTGAAATTACATTGCTTTTCCCTGGAAGGTCAGATGGTCTCAAACTCTTTTAGTGTCTCCTATAATTGGTTGAAGCAAAAGACCCCTGTAGACCACCTGCCCCCAGTTGATACTATAAAAACAAGCCAAAGCCCAAATAATAAATGAGCACAAAAGAGTAGGTAGAATCATTAATTTAAGTCATATATGAGTACAGACAGTGTCATAAAATTGAATCACCAGCCTGCAGACCACAACTTGAGAACACTTGCACAAGGGCATAAAAAGTGAAGATACCATTTACCTTGTACCCCAAGGAGGACCCGGGGCTGCTCACAGAACTTTGCCTCAATCATCTAGAAACATGCTCTGCCCAAACTCAGAATACTAAAATGCAGCTGTTCTGGCACCTCCCTCAGCTGACTATTTCTAGATGGTCAAGTATCTTCCACCTTGGCCCTATGATGGAGGCCCTGTGCTGTCATCAGAGCAGCATCTTCACAAAGGAAAAACC
This sequence comes from Myotis lucifugus, assembly GCF_000147115.1. Classification (NCBI taxonomy): domain Eukaryota; kingdom Metazoa; phylum Chordata; class Mammalia; order Chiroptera; family Vespertilionidae; genus Myotis; species Myotis lucifugus. The sequence continues at coordinate 10,965,128 of NW_005871069.1, forward strand.
AGCTGAGGTATGAAGTCATAGTCCTTGGAACCCAAATAACCACATCTCAATAACCACATTCCACAGATCGATGGGGATGGGAAGAGTTGTGTAAATTCAGTTACCTACATGACTGAGAAAGAAGGTTAGAAATTCTTTCCCAACAGAAGAATTCCTTTATTTTCAATCAGGTATCTTTATTCCTCTAGTTTGTTTTTGAAATTTTAATCTGAATGGAGCCAGGCGCAGTACAAATGGGAAAAATATATGTTTTCAAACACAGTATTTTTTGTTTTGTTTTTTGTACAGCTTGGAACCAGTGGAAAAATGCATCAGAAACAGCTTGTTATCTGGGTATTCATTGTTAAAGCAGGTCCATTAAAGAGACATTCTCTTCTCCCTCAAGAAAAGATCAGTCACTGCTGACTCCAATCGAGTTCTTTCTCAGTGTAACCCAGAACAATTGCGTTAAGTGACTTTCCTAAAACCAAACTCTTATTCTCGCTTATTAGAGTTCCCTGTCAGGTACTGTATCCAGCAGTCTATATTATATCTATACTGATGGGATTCTTTGATTTTTGAGCTGAGCCTCCACAGGCAATTCAATTTCTCTCCTGAAGAAACTGCACAAAGGCCCAGGATTTCATTAAGCCCATGTGCTGCATCTTTCCAGATGATGGAAGAAATGGCATCCTCAAATTTGGAACATTCCTAATGAACACACAATCCAGCACACACATTCAGCCTTGATGTTTTCTGCACTGCATCTATAAAATTTAATTAAAATAAGTAGAAAAATTACAGTAATTTCCATTTATCAACTCAAAATGCCATTATAAAACTGAAGCTTTTTATGCCTGCACCTCTCAACAGGGTGATAAACACGAAATGGGCTATTCAAGGAGCTTATGCTATTGCCATTCTTAGAATTTTTAAGGTAATAATGAGCCAGCATCTGTCCTGAATGTCATAAAAGCAGGGAGCAGGCCAGCTAATCTCTTAAATCCTGGTCAGCTAGTTTTCCACCATGCACCGAATCAGACTCATACATAGAAGGACATGCATCAAATATATTTCTATGTTAATATTCAAGCATTAATGATGGTTGGGTTGTTTTTCTTTCTTTTTTTCTTTTTTTTGCAAAGGTGATAGCAATGAGAGAAAAAAGAGTGAGACAAAGAGTTGGGAAAGAGGGGGAGGAGAGAGAGAATCTTCTCTCTGAGGGGCTGAGGCCCTTCATAGTGAAAAATAGCACAAGGTCATTATTTTGTGGAAAATGTAATAAAGAAAATTAAATTAAATTTTTAAAAATGCTGAATGAAATAAGTATACTTTCTCGGGGTTTTGGAAAATGAGAAAGACAAAAATTAAGAGAAGGCTTTGGAATCTTGTTGGCAAGAAATGTAAAGGTGCATTAACATGGGCCACAAAGATAGTGCCTGCTGGGTGGAGATGAAGAAACTGGTCCTGCCAGGGGAGGACTTTGATGCAGAAGAAAACAACAGTAATAATACTAATTATTTTTAGCTACATGAAAGATGGATGAATCTTGAAGAAAGAGAAAAACAACAGTTCCAAAATGGAATGAAATATCCATTTGATATCGAAGATGAAGAGGTGAAAAAGACAGAGATGTGATAGCACCAATACTTTGGTGGAAGAAGAAAAGACATTCTTGGCTCTCCCTCCTAAGGCTCCCTTGGGCCAGTGTTAAAGCTGAGAAAGGAAAAGAAGAACAAGGGGAGGAGTGGTGGTCAGTGAGGACAAAGTTACTTGAGTTAATCAGCCTCTGTTAAAGGGGAAAGGAAAGAAGTAGAGAAGCCCAAGGAGAGGAAGAAGAATACTATATAATAAAAGGCTAATATGCAAATTGTCCTCTGGGGAATTTGACCAGCTGGGAGTTTGACCACTTGCTATGAAATGCGCTGACCACCAGGGGGCAGTGTGGATCGAAGGAAGGCCCCCGCCAGCAGCCAGCAGCTGGGGGAAGGAAGGCCCAGATCGGCCCTGATCGCTGGCCAGGCCTAGAGACCCTACCTGTGCATGAATTTTGTGCACCGGGCCTGTAGTGATAGTGCTTAAAGGGAAAGGAATAAATCAGAAAAACAGGAGTAGAATGGGTAAATAAATCCAACTGTTTTTAAAAATGATCAGTATAATATGCATTTATACTTTAAAAGGGAGAAATATCTACACAGAATTTTCTATAGGAAAGGTCTATATCCAAATATATGGAAAAGACATTAAAAATAATAATGGGTTATGATGTACAACTCTATTCTTTGTGTGACCTTCTTAACTTCTCTAAGGCTTGCAAAATTTAACTAATATTAGTCTTTACATCATGGGTTTTTTGGTAAATATTAATTGGAATATTTATATGAAAATATATTTGTAGTACCTGGCACAATATAGTGTTCAACAATTTATGTTATTAAAATTTTTGTAAATATGGAAAGAATAGATGGCTTACTGGAAAAGTAAAATTGGCTGAAGAGGTAGGAAGCCTAAATATTAAACCATATAAGAAATTAAAACCATTATCAAAAAATTACTTCTAAAAATGGCACCAGGCTCCACAGTAGTTTGAAAATATGTCCACAATTCTTCTCCCTTCAAGAGGTGGAGCTTAACCTCTGTCCATTAAGTGTGAACTGGCCTCAGTGACTCACTTCTAATAATCTGGCAGAAGGGTGTGACTTCAGAGACTGTTAATAAAGGCATTGCTACTTTCTCTCTATGGTTTCACTCGCTCGGGGGAAAGTAAGCTCTTACATCAAACAGCCCCACAGAAGACACACAGTACAGAACTGAGGCCACTGCCAGGGTCCAACTTGTGGTGGACCCTCTGGCCACTTGCCTTCAGGATACTGCAGCCTTGCATAACATTGTCTGCCACTGCAAGAGAGACCCTGGGCCAGAACCCCCTAGCTAAGCTAGGCTTCTGGGTTTAGTGCCCTTACAAACTAGATAAAATAATAAAATTCTGTTGAATTAAGCTACTAAGTCTTAGGGTAATTTGTTCCACAGTGATAAATAACTGATGCACCAAAGGGTGATTTCAGGGGTGGGGAATATGAACTTTTAGTCCATCCAGGCTGGTCTCTGGGTTGGAGAACTAACTCTACCTCTCCAAGTCACCAGACTTTCTTGGGATTAAGTTCCTCTAATAAAATTTTAGATTTAAAATTTATCTTTGCAGTTGCATCTTGTTCTGAACTTCTTGGATTTTAGGACAAAATTTTCAACTGCAATTATGTACTATGACAAATAAACAGATGTGTCGTTAAAATAGTAGCTAAGATTTAATTGAGAATTTATGGTACAATTATAGCTTTATCAGAAAAAAATTACAATAAAAAGTTTTAAGAGAAAGCATGGTTTATGTCTTGCTTAGCTCTATTTCTCCCTGGGCCCCAGAACCTACCATCTAGGAGGTACCTACTACTGAGGTTGCTGAATGGTCATTTGTGGTCCCTACTATACTGCAAGTTGGTTGTGGAGTAAGACTTCATAACTAGGGGTTCACAAGACCATCATTCTTTCTGGGCACTGAAAGGACAGTGTGTTTGTGCAGGAGCTCCACTCTTATTAACATCTAAAAGAGAACACTTATTAGCTGAGCTGTAAATGTCCATTATACAATATAATGAGTTTCATTGGAAAGAATTCCAGGTTAGATAAAAATAAATTTAAACACTCTGCCATCATTTATAAATTCGACCCTTCTAGTATGGTATTTTTAAAGGTACTCTGAATGAAGGAAAGAAGAAAAGTGGTAGAAATATTGACAAAAGAAATGTAATTAAAGGCAATTCTATGCTTTATAAAGATATCTTTGATCTCACTTCAGAAACCAGGAGGCAGGGACATTGTTGCCCATGGCATTCTTTCTCCACTGTGCTTTGGAAGAGGTAACTGGGATTGAACGTGCTTGCTTTTATTAAAAGTGATGGAAAAAATTGTTAAAAGCCATAATAAAAAAAACACTGTAATGCAAATCAATAAAACTGAGCACACTGCAGGAAACAGAAATAATGGAATTGTACTTGATCTTTCAATATTTCAGGATTACTTTAGACACGTGCTTTATGCAGGCAAATCATTACATTTAAATCAATGCATCATACCAGAATTAAATAAGACCATTAATTAGCATATATTATTTTCCCTATTTTTTATCCTGAAATGTTAATGGTCATAATTCATTTATTCATTCATTTATTAATTCAATAAGCATTTGATAAACAAGTAAGTTCATCAAAACCAAATGGGAAATTTCCATAAACTTTTCATATAGATCACAACATCCTAAGAGGTTAGACAGGATAAATATATGCCTGACAGATCTCAGAGGGATGAAGGGTGGAAGACGGAAAGAGATCAACCAAAGAATATAGTATATATGCATAACCCACGGACACAGAAAATATGTGGTGAGGGGCAGAAGCAGGGTGGAGGGAGGCAAAGGGTGGGCGGAATGGGGAACAGCTGTAATAGAGTCAACAAGAAAGAGAGAGAGAGACAGAGAGAGAGAGAGAGAGAGTCACAGAAGATTAATATAAATTTAGATGTTATATATGTAGGTAGTTCATCAAAAGGAAGTATGGTGAGCAATGATCAATGTCATTTCCTCCAAGATGCTACCTTCATTATCTTTATAAAGCATACATCTGAATTTTTGGCACAGATCTAATGATCATCATTCCTATGCCTAAAAGCCTTAAGTGATTATTAGGCTTATGGATACAGTTCTCCTAAATGTAGCACAGTGAGACACTGAGAGGTACACCTGATCTCACCTGTTCATTTTAATTCTCAGCTCTCTCCCACAGCCTTCCCTTTCCTGTCCCCCACCATAGTGGACTCCTAACTACTTCCTCAAGGCAACCTAGGCCGCAATCATAGAGTGCTATCTTTTTTTTATGGGACTTGTCAAGTTCTTTCTTTTTTTATTGTAAAAAACCAATTTATTAAAGCACACACATTTACTGAAAAAACAAGGCAAGCAAACCTATACATCTGGCTTATGAAGTGCAGACAGGCTCTCAGCTAATTTGCCCTGGTCTCCCTGGCTCCCATCCTGCTTAATCCATATCCTGCTTAATCTATACTTGATCCATGCTTGAACTGACAAGCTGGAATACCCTTCAGTCAGACTCTTGAGACTTTGTAAGCTCTGTATTCACCACCCCAAAGACACGGGAAGTCTGGCCAGTGTGTTCGGTGGCTAGAGCATCAGCCCATGCTGAAAGGTCACAGGTTTGATTCCCAGTCAAGGGCATATACCTGGGTTTCAGGTCCTATCCTGGCCCTGATCATTGGGGTGGGTAAAGGAGCCAACCAATCCATATGTCTCTCTCATATTGTTGTTTCTCTTCTCTCTTTTTCTCTCTCCCCCCTCCCTTTCTCCCTTTCACTCTCTCTAAAAATCAATGGAAAAAATATCCTTGCTTGAGGATTAACAATGATGACAAGAAAAAAAATGAAAGAAAGAAAAAGACATTGCAACCCCTTACTTAGGATCAGAGAGTTTTCTAGGAATTATAACCCAGCCCTCACTGAAATTTCTTATTCTAGTATGATCCAGGCACTTTGGTTTTTAATCACTTTATCCTTGGAATTGATTTGACAACTTAATGAAAAGGTCTACCCAGTGATTTGTCCTCAAGGTCAATGGCAAACTAGGATCCCTCTTCTCCTCTCCATGCATTGCAGTCTGTCACATGTGGTCTCTGTCCACCCTAGTCTGTGAGAAGTACCCGGATGTATATATTATGTTACATGTCAAGTCACAGAATGTTAGATTTAGAGCATTATCATTAACACTCAGTCATATAGTTCAATCATTTACTTTTACAAATGAGAAAACGGAAGCTCACAGGTTTTAAATGAATTATCCAAGGCCCCACCATTAGTCATAAAGATGAGGGGTGAACCTTAGCTTTCTGGACTCTCAGTCAAGTGTTCTTTCCACTCATCATCTACATTGTCTCACATCTATACTAATAATAGAGGAATATAAAAATTGGTTGGGACACCTTCACACAATGACCGAACAGCAGGCTGCTTGGGGTGACCAGGCCAGCAGGGGGGGCAGTGAGGGGCAACCAAATAACTGAATAGCAGGCTGCATGGGGCGACCAGGCCAGCAGGGTGTGGGGGGGGGCAGTGAGGAGTGACAAGGCTGGCAGAGGGGTGCAGTTGGGGGTGACCAGGCTGGCGGGGGGGCAGTGAGGGGTGACCAGGCCAGCAGGGGGGGCAGTGAGGGGTGACCAGGCTGGCAGAGGGGGGCAGTGATGGGTAACCATGACAGCAGGGGGGGCAGTTAGGGGTGATCAGGCCAGCAGTGGGGGCAGTTAGGGGTGACCAGGCCAGCCAGGGGTGCAGTTACAGGCGATCAGGCAGAGGTAGTTAGGTGTGATCAGGTTGGCAGGGAGGGCAGTTAGGGGCAATCAGGCAGGCAGACAGAGGCCATTAGGGGTGATCAGGCCGGCAGGCAGGCAAGTGAGCCGTCAGGCAAGTTAGCAGTCTTGGATTGTGAGAGGGATGTCCTACTGCCAGTTTAGGCCTGATTCTCGGAATTGGGCCTAAACCTGCAGTCAGACATCCCCCAAGGGGTCCCAGATTGGAGAGGGTGCAGGCTGGGCTGAGGGGATTCCCCACCACCACCGTGCACAAATTTCATGCACTGGGCCTCTAGTTCTATATATTTTCCTTGAATTTTTTAAAAAATATATTTTTATTGATTTCAGAGAGAGGAAGGGAGAGGAAGAGAGAGATAGAAACATTGATGATGAATGAGAATCATTGATTGGCTGCCTCCTGCACACCCACTACTGAGGACTGAGCCCACAACCTGGGCATGTGCCCTTGACCGGAATTGAACCTGGGACCCATCAGTCCATATGCCAATGCTCTATCCACTGAGCCAAACCAGCTAGGGCTCTTTGAATTTTCTTACAAAGTCATGCACATCATATCCAGCTTGGCTCCCACTGTCTTATTTTTATTGGAAATTTAAATTTGGAGTTTTATTGCTGATTTTTTATTCAATAGTGATAAACACTCAAAATCTCATCTGGGGATGGGAATGAAATTAGCATCTGCAAAGAATGTGCTGTAATGAAGATGTCATCATTTTCCCATAAATGCTAGACCAAGAATCTGGCTTTTCAAAAATAAATGCAGAAAAATTCCTGTGTATCCCTCAACCTGTATTTTAGAAAAATATTAAAATACACTAAAACTGGCAGATTTTCAAAGATGATGGAATTAAATGTAAGATAAAGGACTAATGATCTAAATGAACTGAAAGTGTAATGAAGATATCCAAATATTCATTCATTCATTTCTTCATCCATTCAAGGTTTTTTGAATAAATGATACTCAGCCTCACAATTGCTACTATCCCTTCTATAATCAAAGGATATTTGGTGAAAGGCAGAATAGTTTGAACTACAAAGTTAAAAAATCATATTCAAAATTTTTCTCTACCACTTATAAGCCTTGACAAACCCTTATACACATAGTCTTCTCTTTTCTGTATTATTTCCATTAGCATAAAAAAGTATTCTTTCTTCCATCTTAAAAATAACAAGAATATTCGTTTTGTCTTACTTTACCCTCCAGCTATCATTTCATGTCTCTTCTCCCCATTCACAGTAATATTCTTTCGAAGGATTTGTCTGTACATGCAATTTCCAATTTCTTTCCCTCCATTCTCTCTTGAACCCACTGCAATTAGGCTTTTACTGTGACATCCCACCAATATGGCTGTCATCAGTATCATCAGTGATATTCATGCTCTTCATCCTACTTGACCTTTTAGAAGTATTTGGTACAATCCATTATGCTTTTTCTTGAGATTCTCTTTTCACTTGCCTTTCAGGACACCATACTTTCTTGGTTTTGCTTTTCCCTACTAGCTACTACCTGTCAGTCTGCTTTGTTGCTTCCCAACCTCTTACCACTGGAGTGCCTCAAACTTTGTTTTTGGATCACTCCTCTATTACTCCATTGGAGATGTCATCCAGTCTCATGTTTGCAATATCATCTCTATACTAAAAACTTCCAAAATTATGCTTCTAGCCTAGACCCATCCCCTGAACTCCAGAATTTTGTGTTCAACTGTCTACTCAACAGCTCCACTTTATTGACTAATACACATCCAAAATTTGACAAGTCAACACTCAGTTCCCAGCTGCCCCTTAAACCTGCTGTCTCAGAGTCTTCCTGAACTAACATATGGCACCTCCATCCTTTTAAAATGTAATCAATCATGCCCTGCCTGTACATAGAATACTCTAGTGTTTTTCCACCTTGTTCAGTCTCTCCCCGAGCCATCCCTTGTCACTGCTCTGATACCATCTCTCATATCCTCCCCTGGTCCTCCTCACCTCAGCCATATTGGTTACCTGCCCCAAGTAGCCATATATTTGTCACTAGTGGCCTGGTGCACAAAATTTGTGCACGGCAGGGAGGGTGTCCCTCAGCCTGGCCTGAACCCTCTCGCAATCCAGGACTGCTGGCTCCTAACCGCTCACCTGCCTGCCTGCCTGATCTCCCCTAACCACTCTGCCTGCCAGCCTGCTCACCTCCAACTGCCCCCCCTGCCAGCAAGCTTGCCCCCAACCTCCCCCTATGTCAGCCTGCTCACCCCCAACCACCCCCCTGCTTGCCTGATCGCCCCCAACTACCCCCCCTTACTGGCCTCTTACTCCCACCTGCCACCCCGCCCCCGCCTGCCTGCTCATCCCCAACTGCTCCCCTTGCCAGCCTGCTCATCCCCAACTGCCCCCCATCAGCCTGATCACCCCTAACTGCCTCTGCCTCGGCCCCACCACCATGGCTTTGTCTGGAAGGACATTCAGAAGGTCTCCCGGTCTAATTAGCATATTACTCTTTTATTAGTATAGATTCCCAATTTCTGGACAGCTATGCCCCAAACATATTTCACTTCTTTCAAGTATCACCTTCTTACTAAGTCCTTCCCCAACCATCCTATCTAAAATTGCAACCTTGCCTTCCCAAGTATACACACCTAGCTTCCATATCTGGTTTATTATTGATCTTATGACTCACCATAAGCTATATATTTAGCTTATTTATTTTGATTATAATAAAGCTCCTTAACCAGAAATAGGTTTTTGTTGCTTTTCTAACCCAGCACCTTGAACACTGGCTGGCATAGAGCAGGCTCTAACATAGATTAGCTGAATGATTGCAGTTAAGAAGAGCTACCTCTTAGGTAGAAAAGTAAATAGAAAGTAAGATAAGTACTTCATAAATGCTAATGCATAATAAATGGTAACTATTTAAATTAATATTATATGTCCATGATTACTCATTGGAACTAATGTTTAGGAGGTAACTGCAGGAAGGAAGGATAAACTCTAGTTAAAAGGGAACATATAGAAGTAAATGGCTTTGCAAGTCAACCTCAGGCAAGGTAAAGACTGTGGAAACACCCTGAAGTTTTGCCCAGATAACCAGCCCCCAGACCTGCTAGGGGTGATGGCATGAGTCACTAAGGGCTTGGGAGGCAGGCGGGCACTGGTGTGTGTGGGATTATAGACTCTGTATGCAGTCTTGTGAATTCGAGGCTCTCTGACAATGGTGTGCTGATGTCCATCCCATAATCTCTAGCAGCTCTTAGTTTCTAGGGTGAGTTAGGGCTTGCAGGATTTTCCCATCTCTAAGGTTAGATGTGCATATCCTAAAGCGAGAGGATCAATCCAAGTCCAGGGAGAGGGGCTGCCATGCCTGTTCATATACACTTTAATGGAATGCTTCACTATCAAAGTGAAATCCTCATGGTTGGTCCAGCACCAGAGTGTCCCTATCATACTGCTTTGTGCCTCACACAGAGTCATGCTACATGGTTTTTCACAAGTTGGAGTGAAATAAATTCACCTACATCTAGATCGTTATTAATTTAAAGACATATTTAAAGTGTAATGCAATTTGGAAGGAGCGCTCTATTTCTTGAAGCTATAAAGGACACACATTCAAAAGTCTGTATTCAGTTGGAGCTATTGGATTAGCTGGTACAGACAGAGTCCATGAATAAAATGTCTTTGTAAATCATTTGCCTTTGCATTTTATAATACAAAGTTGATTTTTATGTATTTTCCACTGGCCTTCATTCATTGACTTTCTTTACTCCCATTGACCAGTGCCTGGGGACAGAGACTCAGAGGCTGTATATGCTAATTCTCCCATCGGCAGTGAAAATGTGCGGAGATGCAGAGGAAGATACTGTTCAATAACTATGTGTCATCATATAAAACTTTCCAAACCTTTTCCATTTCACAGTGGAATCAGTGTGATTTATACAATACTTGCCTCAGCTAGTCTTTACAATTTATAATTGGCTCCCACATGCAGTTTGAACTTTGCTTGCTACACTGCTGCAGGTGTGGCCATGGACCTCTTATCTGTGAAGTTAATTAAAAGGCTAGATCTCATTTCCTTCAAAGTCGTGACCTCAGACTCTGCATACTGGAGTGGGAAATGTGTGTATGCATGCACATATGTGCATAGATGGATAAATATGCATATAACATATGCATACATTATGAGAAAAAGTAAGTAGAAAATGACAGACCCTAAAGAAAAAAGTGAGGAAAGGTATGAGAAGGGAACGGAATTAGAATTCATTAGGCCCCTCCTATGAACCAGGCACCTAGGAAAGAAGTTAATGGGGGGAACAAAGATGGAGGGATGCAATTATCTGGATGCTTAAAAGCAATCTGGTAAAAAAAAAACCTTCATGAAAGGAGAGTGCTGTAAGAATGCAGGCTGGCAGTCCTTCAGGGAGCGATGGTCAAATCATTCAGAAGATAGCAGAGGGCTGTCGGGCACTGATTTGGGCTTTGTCTTCCATGGTGCTGGGCTGCTGTCTCAGCAGGAGATGAATTATTTTTGGAGTTCTGCGGAGAAGTCTAGATAGCATGACTTAAAACTGCAGATCCCTACACAGAGTTCAACTTTCCAGAATGCAAGAACTCAGAGAACCAGACAAAGTCAGGAAGAACAGCCCAACACATTTATTTCCCTTTAAACCCTAAAGAATACTGAGTCTCCATAATTTAAAGATCCTAGATGACTATAGATTGGAGGGTTTTAGGTATTAGTATCAGTTTTTTTGTTCACTTTTATTTTTAAGGAGAGGTACTTAAAATTTGTGAAGTCACATCTTTGTGGTTCCCCTGATGGGCAGAAGTGTAGGGTGAATTTGAAGAATTTCTGGGTAGGTGGGCGGTAGGGTCAGGTCCAGCTGAGCTTGAGATATGACAAAAAGAGCTTTTCAATTATCTTTGAAAACTACTATTTAGGAATTTCTAGTCAATTACAAGTTTTGCTTAGATGTCACTTTGGCTTTCTCCACTCCTACTACCCCAAAATCATACTAGATATCTTCAGCGTCATTGGACTTATTATATAATCTTCTCAATCTTCATTTGCATTATGGGATAGATTGCAATCATTTGGTCCAACTCTTTATCATTCCCTATCTCCATGCTTCTTACCATATAACTTTGCAGTGTGGGCCTGTAACTTTCCTCAGCCTCTTGACCTTGGGCTCAGCCATGTGATTTTCTTTGGCCAATAAGATGTTTAGGAAAAGGGACACAAGCAGAGGCTTGGGATGGACTGGAACATTGGGGCTTGCTCTTCTGCCAAGAGAAGAATGACAGACACATGGCACTGGCTGTGGTGTGGTGCTCCAGCCAAGCCTACCCTAGAATAGAGCCCTGTAAAATCTACAGACACAAGCCAAGTTGAGACAAACAGAGCCACCCAGCTAAATCCACCTCAAAAGATTTGAAGTGTGCAGATGTCTGAAAAATAAATGTTTATTGTTGGATGCCACTGGGGTTGTATTGCTGTTTGTGACACAGCAAAAGCTCACTGATACAAATGCCATTTGATTCATGCTCCTCTTGTCTGCCAGAGTGATATTTCTAAAATGGAAATCCAATTATCCTAAAATTACTTTGCCTAAGATACTTTAATGACTTCCTGCTATTGGGCTGAATGGTGTGTCTCCCCCCCCGCCCTCCAAAAATTCATATGTTGAAAGTCCTAACCAACAATGCTTCAGAATGTGACCTTACATGAAAACAGGGTCATTGAAAATGTAAAATGCAATTAGTGAGTAAAAATGATGTCATACTAGAGTAGGGTAGACGCCTAATCTAATATGAATGATATCCTATCTATAAAGAGTAATATGCAAATTAACCATCACTCTGTCACTCCCTCACTCCATCACAAAGATGGCGGAGGCCACAGAGCTGGAGCGAGCAGGAGGCTTTGGTTGCCCCTGGCAATGGAGGAAGCCAAGCTTCCCGCCTGCCCTGGCCGGCGCTGAGCTCCGCTCAAGGCTACAAAGTTTCAATTATAGAAGATAAATAAATCCCAGATACCTGCTTCCAGCCGGCATGGCCTCCGTTCAAGGAGGCTCTGGGAGCCTGGGTTGCCAGGGGCAACCCAGGCTTCCAGAGTCCTGGGCTGCACTCAAGGCTACAAAGTTTCAATTATAGAAGATAAATAAATCCTAGATACCTGTTGGAAAAATAAAAAAAAGAAAGAAAAAAAGGACAGGCTGGGAGCTTGGGTCGCCAGGGGCCTTGACCAGCCTGCAAACAGCCATCAGCCCCTCAACCAGGCTGGCCAGGCACCCCAGTGGGGACCCCCACCCTGAAGGGGGTGTGGCCAGCCTGAAAACAGCCCTCAGCCCCTCACCCAGGCTGGCCAGGCACCCCACCCTGATCCGGGACACCCTTCAGGGCAAACCAGCTGGCCCCGACCCGTGCACCAGGCCTCTATCCTATATAATAAAAGGGTAATAGTCAAATTGACCCTAACAGCAGAATGACTGGGAATGACTGGTCACTATGACACACACTGACCACCAGGGGGCAGATGCTTAATGCAGGAGATGCCCCCTGGTGGTCAGTGTGCTCCCACAGGGGAGCTCTGCTCAGCCACAAGCCAGGCTGATGGCTGCCAGCACAGCAGTGGTGGCAGGGCCTCTCCTGCCTCCTCAGCAGCGCTAAGGATGTCTGACTGCAGCTTAGGCCTGCTCCCTGCTGGCAAGTGGACATCCCCTGAGGTCTCCCGTGCTGCCAGAGGGATGTCTGACTACCAGCTTAGGCCCGAACTCTCAGGGAGCGGGCCTAAGCAAGCAGGTGGACATCTCCTGAGGGGTCCCAGATTGTGAGAGGGCACAGGCCGGGCTGAGGAACCCCCCGAGTGCACAAATTTTTGTGCACTGGGACTCTAGTCCTTATAGAAAAGGAAAATTTGACCTGAGTCAATAGTTCAGTTAATTAGAGCATCCTCCCAAAACATCAAGGTTATGGGTTTGATCCCCAGTCAGGGCAACAAATCACTGTTTCTCTCTCTCTCTCTCCTTAGTATTTTAAAAAATATTCTTCTTGATTTCAGAGAGGAAGGGAGAGGGAGGAAAAGACAGAAACATCAATGATTAGAGAAAATTATTTATTGGCTGCCTCCTGCATGCCCCTCACTGGGGAACAAGCCCGCAACCAGGACATATTCCCTGACCATGAATTGAACTAGTGACCTCTTGGTTACTGGGTTGATGCTTAACTGCTGAGCCACACCAAGCTGGGCAATATTTTTTTAAAAAGGGGGAATCTGGAGACAGACATGCTTTCAGGGAGAATGCCATGTAAGTGTAAAGGCAGATCAGGATGATGTGTTTATAAGACATAGAACATTGAAGATTACTAGAAAACCACCAGCAGCTAAGAGAGAGGAATAGAATGATTCTCCCTTACAGGCCTCAGAAGGAACAAATTCTACCAACAACTTGATCTCAGACTTCAGCTCTAAAGCTGTGAGATGATGAATTTCTGTTTAAGCCACTCCCCATTATCTTTAGGGTAAAGTCTAACCTCCTTCACAAGGTATGAAAGTCTTTTCTTTTTTAAAATTAAAGTTGACAATATTATATTACTTTCAGATATCCTATCTAATAATAGAGAAACATGGTAATTAGCCGTACCTCCGCTACCCTTCCCATTGGCTAATCAGGGCGATATGCAAATTAACTGCCAACCAAGATGGCGGCCAGCAGCCAGGCAGCTTGAAGTGAACAGGAGGCTTGCTTGCTTCAGTGATGGAGGAAGCCAACGTTCCCCGCCTGCCGCTGCCGGCTTCTGAGCTTGCAGTTTAAGAAACATTGTTGCAAATATAGAAGCTAAACAAACTCCAGAAACCTGCTTTCAGCCAGCAGGGCTTCAGCCAGCAGGACCGCAACAGTGTTTCAATTATAGAACCCAAACAAACCCAGTACCTGCTTTCAGCAGCAGAGGTCTCAGAGCTGGAGCCGAGCCTCAGAGCTAAAGGTGGCTCTCAGCTCCTGTGACAGCCATAGAAGGTAAATAAATCCCGGAATAAAAACAAAAGAAAAAAGGAGAGGTTGGGAGCTTCAGTCACCCGCCAGCCTGAAAACGGCCCTCAGCCCCTCACCCAGACTGGCCAGGCACCCCAGTGGGGACCCCCACCCTGAAGGGGGTGTGACCAGCTGCAAACAGCCATCATCCCCTCATCCAGGCTGGCCAGGCACCCCAGTGGGGACCCCCACCCTGAAGCATACTGAAGGCGGGCGGCAGTGGGCAAGGCTGTCCACGGTCCCGGGACCCGGATCTGTGACCCTGCCGGGCGGGGGGCAGTGCTTGAGGCTGTCCGCTGTCTGGGACCGGATCCATGACCCTGACGGGTGGGGGGCAGCACTTGAGGCTGTCCGCGGTCCCGAGACCTGGATCTGTGACCCTGCCGGGCGGGGGGCAGTGCTTGAGGCTGTCTGCTGTCCCAGGACCCTGATCTGTGACCCTGCCAGGTGGGGGGCAGTGCTTGAGGCTGTCCGGGGTCTGGGACCTGGATCCGTGACCCTTCACGGCGGGGCGGCAGCTCGCACAGGGGTGGATCCGCTGGTGTTGGGCAGGGCAGGATGCCTGGCTTCAGCCCAGCCCCAGTCACTCTGGGCAGGTGAGCAGCGCAGAGAGCCTCTGGATAGGGGAGGCAGGCCGGCAGAGGGCAGACTGTACTCCCCACATGGCAGTGATGACAGCTGTGAGCACGCCAAGCAGAGCCTGCAGGCCATCAGCGCCCAGGAGTGGCTGTGCAAGATCCACCTCCTGGCCCAGAAGGTGCAGGATCACAGGGACAGCCACCGTGGCGGGCCAGACTGATGTCCTCCTGGCTGCGCCACGGGGGTTTGCGGATCTGCAAAGCCAGAGGCCTCTGGTGTGCACATACCCCCCTGGCGTGCGAACATCCCCCAGCACACTGTCACCCTCCCACGCCTGCAACAGTTGCAAACCAAGGCATGCACAAGTTCCCCCTGCCTCTCCACCGCACTTCCATCAACCCAGCATGCCTAACACCCCCACAGGATGTGCACACATCCCCTCTGATGCGCTCACGTCCTTTGGAGAGTGTCTGGGTGTTCTGGGTGCTGAGGGTGGGCGCCTGTGAGGTGACAGTGAGAGGGCAAAGTGGTGATGCCCTGTTCCCACAGAGGCCAGTGCAGCTATGAGATCACCTCTGGGGGGTTAATGCAGGTCCTGAGGCGGGAGCAGGTGCAGACAGACACACCTGGTGGGCGCGGGCGGCCCTCTCTAAGGTGCCTTCGGTCAGTGTTCAAGATCAAGAACCCAGAGGCAGAGAGGAATTCTGTCCTCTCAGTGAAACAGTGGGATAGTCGGGGCGACTGTAGAGGAGGAATATGCACTTTGGGTGCCAGCACCCATGAGTGAAGGCTGCCCTGACTGAGCCTTGCTTGCTTGGGGCCTAGCGCACTCCTGCTGGGCAAAGGGTGACAGGGCATGCTTTTCCAAATTAATGAGAGAAAATGTTGATTCTCCTGCTGCCCACGAAGGTGGAAAGTGAAGTGGGGAGACGTGGGGAGTGAGCAAGGTTCCCTGTCTGGGGGTTCCAAATCTGCTGTTGGTTTCTTTCACCACTGACTAGAGATATACAGGGTGTCCCCCCAAAATGTATACACACTTTGAATACCTACTAATTCCAATGGTTTTAAGCATAAGAAAGAAACAACAATGGAGCTGTTATCTGTTAAAAGTGTGGGCACAAACAGGTAGTTGGACATTCCCTGAGGGGTCTCAGATTGGAGAGGGTGAAGGCCAGACTGAGGGGCCCCTTTGCCCCCCACCCCAGTGCACGAATTTCATGCACTGGGCTACTAGTATAATATAATGATCAACATTTGTATACATCAGTGATTCCCAAAGTGGGCGCTACCGCCCCCTGGTGGGCGCTGCAGCGATCCAGGGGGGCGGTGATGGCCACAGGTGCATTTGGGGGCGATGAATAACTGTAAGGGGGCAGTGAAAGCATAAAAGAAAGAAGAGAAGATTTAGAAAAATTGATTTATGTATTCTGCTCATAACGCTTAATTTTTCTTTGAACAACGTACTGGATGTTGGCTCGGTTCCCGCATACTCCCTCACTTGCATTGAGCTATGTGCAATCGCGCACTGCTACTGTTCACGTGGTGCCACTGAATTGCCGTTCCAAAACACGTGAGCACTACGAGCATTGCTGCGGGCAACTGCCACTCTTGCGATTGGTCGATCTCAAGGCCAAAGCCTGGAATGGCAGTGGCAGTACTGGCTACTGGCAGTACTACCAGCAGATTTTGGAGCACGCTATGAATCAGGAGATTTCCCATAATTATTACGGGAAAATTACGGCGTAATATAACTCTAAGTTAGATTGTTGTGATATTGTGACAAGTTAAAGTTAACTAACAAATAGTGCGACTATAATTGGTATTATTTATTTATTTTGTAATAATTATATGCGCTTTACAATTAATAATATCATGTTTATAATGTATTACCTTTCTATTCTGAGTTCAATAAATAGTTTCATAATTTCAAACTTCAATGTTTCTAATTTACACCTTTCTTTACTATATTTTACGAAAAAGGTAGAAACATTAATACGTATATCTTTCTGTTTAATTGCTATTAAAATTTTAAAAAAATTAATTTCCAGGGGGCGCTGAGTAATATTTTTTCTGGAAAGGGGGTGGTAGGCCAAATAAGTTTGGGAACCACTGGTATACATTATGTTGTGACCAACACACTAAGCCTAGTAACCATCTCTCGCCATGCAAAGTTATCACAATGTTATTTACCACATTTTCCTTCACCTTCTCTTCCCCTCACCCCCCAAACTCCCTTGGCAATCATCAGTTCAATCTCTGTTTCTATTGTCTGTTTTTGTTTTGTTTATTTGTTTAATTTTTTAAAATCTCAAATATAAGTGAAATCATGTGCTATTTGCCTTTCTCTGTCTGACTTTCTTCACTTAGTATATTAACCTCCAGGTCCATCCATGTTGTTACAAATGGCAAGATTTTATTTTTATTTTTTATTGCTTAGTAATATTTCACTGGACATTCTTTCATAAGCTGGTCTCTCGCTATATCTTTGGTTTCATCTATCACTGGATCCCAGTAGCTTCAGCCTTACCCCATTCTCTGGCCACACAGAACTATTTACAGTGCTTCAAACAACTGCCTTAGGCTCTTGTTCATCTATAACTTGGGACTCAAATGCCTTTTCTGCTACTTTCCAATGCTCCACGTAATTACCTGATTAACCTCTATTTGTATTTCAAGCTCCAGATTGGGCATCATTTCTGTAAACCTTCTTCTCCCCTTCCCAATCCTAGTAACTGGAGGATGCTCTATTGAATGCTCCCCAAACACTCTATGGAGATATTTCTATCACAGTTCACTACACATCTTAATCTTTATCAACAGACTTGATAATGAACCTCTTACAGGCAGGGTCAGATGCTATCTGTCTTTTTATTCCTAGTACCTAGCACAGTGCTTGGCACAGAGGGGCTGTGCAGCAGTTTGTGGAAGGGATTTGTGCATGCTCATGTGCAAATATCCAAGCAGACATGTTCTTGGCATACGAGAGGTACATTCTTTTGTGTGACAACTGGCAATTCAGTTTATTTAGAAGCAAAAGCACATAATTAAGGAGCAAACACGGCTTCCTTATTCTTCTTCGTTTCCTTCTGTCTACCCAATCTCACATGCTTTATAATGCTTTTAGATGTAAGTGACTGTAAATTATTAGCATCTGTGGGCCTTTCATCTTCAAGTCTGACAGTCTATGGCCCACATTTCTCAGGAGGGAGAGACTATTATAACTATACTAGAGGTGCACAAAATTCGTGCAGGGGGGGGGGGGGGGGCCTTAGCCCAGCATGCACCCTCTCACAATCTGGGACCCCTCAGGGGATGCCTGGCTGCTGGTTTAGGCCCGATCCCGCAGGGATTCCCATGGGATAGGGCCTAAACTGGCAGTTGAAAATCCCTTAGTCTGACATCCCTCTTGCAATATGGGACTGCTAGCTCCTAACCACTTGCCTGCCTGCCTGCTTGATAGCCCCTAAGCACTCTGCCTGCCTGCCTGATAGCCCCTAACTACTCTGCATGCCTGCCTGATAGCCCCTCACTACTCTGCATGCCTGCCTGTCACCCCTAACACCTCTGCCTGCCTGCCTGATTGCCCCTAACTGCTCTCCTGCCTGTCTTATTGCCCCTAACCACCTCTGCCTCAGCCCCCACTGCCGCAGCTTCATCCGGAAGGACGTCCGGAATGACATCCAGAAGGTCGTTCGGCTGTCCAGTCTAATTAGCATATTACGCTTTTATTATTATAGATTTTTGCTTACCAAGCAGAACATATTGAATGGTTATCCTGGAGGGGAAAAAAATAATAAAATATCCCAAACTTTAATGAAGTCTGGAGCTTCCTTTGCTAATGAAACTCCGAGTGCACCGCCAGCATTGCTGTGTAACCGTTACATTGAGAAAGGACATAAGGCAGGGAGGGAGTTTTTCCTTTTACCTGTTTAGTCCTCATTTTGGAATCCAATGACAGATTATTGTAGGTATAATGTGCCTGTGTGACTCCACAGAAGAGAACAGCAACTATTCCTGAAATTCAAAAACACACCAGTTAAAACCAATTTTCTTTCTCATCTATGTCAAAGGGTAGGCCTATTCCAGCTAGAAGAAGATGAAAGGCCCTTTGGTGGCAGTAGAGTTAACACAGCTAATAACTACTATGATAATGAAATCGGGTAAACATCACTGCTTGCATTTAAACACTGGCCTGGCAACATCAAAACTAAAGAAAAAAAACTAAAGACCTAAAGTATTAAGAGGTAGATTCTTCCTGAGGACAAATGATTCCCTGGTCACGAGTTAGGAAAGTTACACTTGGAAAAACATGAAGAGAAGGCTGCATCATCAACTCTGGACTACTCAGCTAGCACAACTGCTTGGCTGCATTCACTAAATGCTGGCATATTAGCCCTGACATTTTCTTTCCATTGGGTACTTTGAAGAATCGGAAGCAGTTCCTGTCATGTCATAATTTAGTATAAAAACTATGAGACACACACACATACAAAAAAAAAACCAAAACCATGAGTCACTGACATGAGAAATCTACCAGGGTTTTGCTGTCCTTGCCAATGACCTTATGTGCCAAGCAAGAAAGAGATTCCTGTATGTCCCTATTATACCAGCTTTAAATGCCATCAAGCCACACATACACAAGAAGCTACCATGGGACAAATGTGTCTCAGGCTCTGATATTTTCTGTGCTGCCTTTGGGCTGGAATGGAGAAGTGGTGGGGGCTGCACTCTACTTTGGATTAAATGTTCTGTTAATTATGAGAAATTGAGCACAGAGGAAGGCTTTAGGAAAAACACAAATATTAAGTATTTTTCACCTCAGGTCAGGGGGTTGAATGGAATTTTAAGCAACAGAATCTTTTCAATTAAAAACACTCAAAAATTAAGTGTTGATGATTCTTAAGAGTATAGAAATATGTGAGCTGAACACTGACATTTCAAATGAACCTACAATAAAGAATTTTAAAGAACCAAGCATATTTTTTATATGTACACTTTATGCTTCTATTTATATGTTGGTTATTTGGGGGGGTTGGTTTTGGATAAAAAAAAATTGCTAAGACATATTTACCTAATACAAGTGTCTAGATATTTTATTACTTATTTCTTTTAATATTGTTTCAAAATTTTAGGTAAAAATGAAAGCAACTAGAAAGTTTTGCCAAAAAATATATATGCAGTATTCGTTTCTATACATTTTTGGTAATATCTCAGTTTCTTAGCTTCTCTTCAGAAATTCTAAGGGAAAAAATACTTATAAAATGTTATATTTACTCTTTACAGAATTTCTATTTAAAAAAAAAGAACAACAACAACAACCAACACCAGGGACACATGTCTGCGCCTGCGTGCACCAGCACTGTGGGTACGTGAGGCTCTAGACAACACTTACATGCTCTGTATCTCAAATTCTTGGATGCACAGAGGAGGGGAGGGGCACCAAGTATCCTTTGGGCCAGTTAGCAAACTAGTGTCTGAGCTTCTAAGCCACCATCTGGTCTGTGACTCTGGGCTGGGACTGGGCAGGCACACCTTCCTCCACCTGAGCGTTTGGGTGGAGGGTGAGGAGCCCCAGAGGAGCAACAGGTGGGGACAGATGCCTGCTTCTTCCTGTTCGCCTGATGTTCTTTCAGGCAGCCCAGTCATGGCTCTTCTTCAAGGCTTTGGTAGCTGGTTCAGCCTCTAATTTTAAAACTTTAGGGCAATACAATCCATAACAGCCATTTGTAAGTCCCCACCCCATCCCCACCAGGGGAACAAAAGACCAGAAAAAAAACACACCTTGCTGGACACCAGAAATCAGACCATTTAAGGAATTGAAACTGTCCTGAAGACACCTGATTGTACACCTGCATTCCATTCACATTCCAAGCCCACCTCAGCCTCCAGACTCACTGATGACAAGTTTCCCAATAGTGAGTGCATATAGGGATGAAACTCCAGCTCCTGGGTGCTGCCATCATTGACCCAATGACCCCTTGGCTCGGTGCTGTGCAGCCCTTCCCTTTTGATATCCCTTCTCCCAATCCCTTTCCTTAAATAAATTCAATTATTCTTTATCCACCACCTGAGATGGCTATTTAGCCTACCTACCCACACCACCCACCATGTTCGCCTTTCATTTTGATGGCCTGAATTTCTGTTTGTGTGGTTTTTTTCTGCATTTCCAGATCAGCCTCCTGGGACCTACTCCGAGAAAGCCGAAGCGGCCAGGCAGTGCCCTTGGAGGTCAGGTCCCAGCTCAGTGGTTCCCTCTTAGGAGCCTCCAGATTCTCTCCCCTTTGCCCTCCAGTCTCAGGGTTCATACTTGCTTCCTGCAAATACTACCTCTGTGTTGCTTCAGCATCTCTCATTTACTTTTTTAGCTCTCCACCACCTGCATGCCTAATTTCCTGCATTCATCTGTCAATAGCCAGACAGTTCCTCTTTTCCAGTACTTTCCTATGGGTCCCTTCTCATCTTAAATCTTGGTGGTTCTCTGAAACTATTGATGGTTTGCCATCTGGAAATAAGATACAACCTGTATTCTCCTATTGTAACTGGGACAAAGGGGGTGCCAAACTCCAGAGGCCTGGGCTCAGTCCTTTTTTTCTTTTCACTTTTATTCTTTTTTAAAAAATCTATATGGTTAAAAGTATTACTTAGGTCCTCCTTTCCCCCCATAACCTCTTCCAGCCCACTCCTGTCTTCCCCTCCCCCCATAGGTCCTTACCACCCATTGCCTGTGTCCACGGGCTATGCATATATGCATATAAGTTCATTGGTTGATCTCTTCCCATCCACCTTCCCCTGTCTTCCCTCTGAGGTTCAACAGTCTGTTCATGCTTCGATGATTCTGGGTCTATTTTTGATCATCAGTTTATTTGGTTCATTAGATTCCACATATGAGTGAGATCATGTTATACTTATGTTTCTCTGACTAGCTTATTTCGCTCAGCATAATACTCCCCAGATCCTTCCCTGTTGTTGCTGGGCTCTGTCTTATTTCTATACTATCTTTGGTTGGAATTAATGTTTTTAAAAAGGGTTGGAGCCACTGGATTGGAACCACTGAGTTGGAGCCACTGGATTAGAACAAGAGCCTTGGGATAAGAGTAAGTTGGGCCTAGAACTATCCAAGAGGCACGGCCAGACTCCGACACGTGTCTTCCAATTCCCAATGGCATGGTCATTCTGAAAAGGGAGTGCTACCCCACAAGGAATGTCTGCCCTGAAGTGTGAGACATTCCCATCCTTTGAAATATTTGGGTTGAAAGATCATCACCAGATCTGTTGTAGAAAAAAATTCTTCTCATAAAGCAGAAGTTTAGATGTACTCCAACTTCGCAGGTCTATTATTTTCCTATACATTATTATATTAACTTACTAGGATTAACACCTCAGTTTGTCGATTTTTTAGTTCAGGACAAGGAAATAATATTGGTTCCAAATGAAACCATTAGACATTTTGAAAAGAGGCAGCCCAACATTCAGAAAAAGTAAAGATAAAATAAACATACTTTCAAATATTTTTTTTCAATTTTAGGCAACCTTTCTAAATTAATATTTAAAAATATTATTACCACACCTTTTATTCATAAAAACTTATTTTTTTCAAGGAAGTTATGAGGTTTAAAGATAAACTCAGGAAGACTCCAGTGTATAGAAAAAGATGTTTCTAAACCCCTAGACACAAACTTTCAGGTGAAATAATAAAGAATTCTGATGTCTGTGTCCAAGTGACGGAAGCGGCTTTCCTCAGAGAAACCCTCTTCTTTCCTTTTTCCCTCCTGCTGTTCTTCACCTGTCTGTGTTGCTTGTCCTTGTCACTCTCAGGCTGTGCTTCATTTTAAGTGAACCCTACTGTTTTCCCCATACATTAGAAGCCACTTCACCTTGCCTGGAAGTTCAACTGCAGCCCCAGAATCTGCATTAGGTAAGAGATAGATCAGAACTATACTTAATGCCTCTGCAATGTTAATGTATCGTCAAAGTCCTGGAATCTTGTTAAAATGCAGATTCTGCTTCAGGAGGTTTGGAATAGGGCCTGACTTGTGCATTTTATACTATGGATGTCCATGCTCCTTGCTGGCCTTGGCATCACACTCTGAGAAGCAAACCTCTGACCAACACTCTGGTATTATCAACTCACCTTTACTATGGCTTGGCCTTGACCTTGTATAATCTTAAAAAGAGACTTTTATTTTATTATTACTCTGTTAGATCTTGGGATAATTAGAAGATAGTCCTAGAGGATCAAGACATTTTTATTACTTTTTTTCTAATGAATGTCTTTGGTAACTATAAAAAATGTTTTAAACTATAATTTTGTGTTCTATTCTCTATATTTCATTTCTATGATTTTCCAAAGTCGATATGATTCTATGAAGTAATTTTAGTTTAATAGAACAGTTATCTATTAAGGACATTTGAAGAGTTTAAAATTTTGATTTTCATTTTAAAATTCTTTCTTTCTTTCTTTATTTCTTTCTTTCTTTCTTTCTTTCTTTCTTTCTTTCTTTCATTTTATTATTTTTTTAATCCTCACCCAAGAATATTTTTTCATTGATTTTTAGAGAGAGTGTAAGAGAGAGGGAAAGACAAACAGAAATATTGATGTGAGAGAAACATCAATTGGTTGCCTCCTGCACAGGCCCAGACCAGGGCCCGGGTTGGGGAGGAGCTTGCAACCAAGGTACATGCCCTTGACTGGAATCGAACCTGGGATCCTTGAGTCTGCAGGCTGACGCTCAATCCATTAAGCCAAACCGGTTAGGGCAAAATTATTTATTTTTTAATCCCAACAATACGAGAATGTGAAAGAAATTACTTACAAAGAATAAAATGGATGCTATATTTTACTACCAAATAGTTCAATGAATTCTTCCCCCCTCTAAAAATGAAAACAAACAAATCATAGCCATTGATCATAATGTTCTAAAATTAGAAATGAGTAAAATAATATAGCTATGTAAACATATCCAGTAGGGAATTCTAGTCACATTCTTCTAAATAAAATTAAAATTGAAGATGAAATCAAATTTGAAAGTTTAGCTTATATAGAAATAAATAACAATAAGTATATAGTAGATTCCTTATCAAAACCAATGGGATAAAGCAAAGGAGTATTCAGAGGAAAGTTTATAATATTCATGTATTTTATCAGAAAAAAAGGAAATAAATGGACTATTTATCACAATAATCTAGAAAAGATACATAAAAATGGACCTAAAGACAGTAGAATTAAAAAATAAAGAAAAAATAAGTAGCCAAAGAGAAATTAAGATTGGTCAGTAGCATTATGTAAAATAAGAGTATGGACCATGTCTCTAGGCCATGAAAAGAAGGAATAACTTAGAGAAGGTCACTCCAGGGATAAACACAATATTTCCTATTTAACAAGTTGCTGGAGGAAGCAATACAAAGCATCTAGTACATCCTGTGCCCTTAAACATTATTTGTTGCCTTTTCTTCCACATTCATTCCTGCATTAAGGAAAATCTGGTGAAAATGTGCTCTGTACTCCTGGTAATTCAAATTTAGATCATTCTTAGTAATACTACAATTATCAGATTTTTGCAAGTTATCTTGGGTATCTGCTATTTATCCATTCAAATGTTATTTATCTATTGAGGTCATTCAATGAGCAAAGCACAAGTTTTGGCTATGGAGACACAAGGATGAATAAACCCAGTCCTCTACCTCAGGCAGTTCTGTGTCACCTAACAGAGACAATGTGTACACAAAGACATCTACTGGCAGGTGGAAGGTAGTAAGTGACAAGACAGCAGGAATTCTGAGAGGGAGTGATTTCTTTTGGGCTGGGGAAAATGAGAGAGAGATGGGGAGAGTTTTCCTGAAGGATCAGAGGCATTTGGGTCTTGAAAGATGAGAAGAGTCGGGTCTAGAGTAGGGAATTCAATGTGAATGAAGGAAAAAGAAAGTGGATTCTAAAGCTGGTTATTTCTGAAAGTAATAGAATGTTTCTAAAGAGAAATGTTGAAAGGAAGTTATGTAAATAACACAGGTCAGTAAGCCAGGACAAGTGAAATAGGGAAACTGAAATGGTTAAATAGAATTTGGCTTAATATGTTTTGTTTCTTCTCAAGGCTATAAAACTCCAGATGGTCCTACAGATGGAACCAAAAATTCAAGCAACCTTCTTCTGTGGACCCCTAGATCACCCACCTCTGATGGAACCCTGACTGCTGCTTCCAGTCAACGTCCCCATTCAGCAGGAAGCAGCTAGAGTGGCTGTCACCCCTGTTCCCAACAGCAGTTGGGGTTTCCTAATAGGAGAGGGGAATAAAAGGGGTTAAAGCAAAATTAGGTAGATAGGGTAAGGGGTGAAAGAAGGAGGCATCGTGGAGCTAGCTGAAACAAACAAAAAATGTGTTTTGCAGAAAACAGGATGGCAGAAAAACAGGGTGTTTTGAAACAAGGATGTTTTTCATGCAAGTGTAAAACAAAATATTGCAAAAAGGCCATGAACCAATCAGAGAGCAGCACAGATAGACAAAGAGCAAGGCTTTAGCAGATATAAGGGGAAGAGCAGAATGCTTCCTGGGCAAGGCATTTGAATCTCCCTTCTGAGCAGGGAGCTAGCGTTTGTTTGCAATAAACTCCTGCCTTATTTGAACACCTCTGGTTTGTGGCTTTATTCTTGGATTCCATGAGACAAAACCCCAGGAAAAATTCCTGCTCACCAGTTCCGGTATCACAATGTATAGCTGTAAATTAAATAAGGAAAATGTACTACATTGCGTATCAGGAGACCTGAGGTCTATTGGTCACGGTTCAGACCCTTAACTAGTTGGATAACACGTGTAATTTAAATTCTTTGCCTGGTCTATTGTTTTCTTCTCAATGAATGAAAGAAGATGGTGTGCATTAGTATGCTTCAAATCTAGGCATACAACAAAAACCCACCAAAGTGTGGAAGAAAGTATAAGAATGTCATAATCTTTTATTAATATTTTTGGGTACTCTAAAGTATACAAGTACCCTTGTACCCTTGTGGGCCAAAAATATCTATGCTTGTATGCAGAGAATAAAGCTATTTTATTTTAATTTTTGCCAATAAGGGTCAAGAAACTCTGGCAAACACTGCTGTAGATAACCTCTAAATATCTTCCCATCTTAAATGTCTGTGATCTGAATAGTTCAGTTTTTACATTTGTTTCAAGTTCTGCATATATGGATTTGAAGAATTAAACATGGCCCCACAGCTTCACTTCTGGTCAACTAGATGCTTGGTGTCTACCTCTTGACCTAGATCTCCTCTAGGGCTGGGTCTATGACCTCCCCTTTTGTATTGCCCTCAACCCCATTACAGAGTCCAGCAGACATCAGATGCTCAGATGCAAGTTTGTCAAAGGAATAAATCTCTATTTCAAAAAATATTTATCTGCTTTGAAAATAGAATTCAGGAGAAATTAATTTTAGATCTTCACACACAGTCAGATATTTATCTGAATTTATTAGTGGCAGAGTCTATTTTCTCCTAAAATTTAAATTTTCTTATTCAATATTACTATCACCTACAGTCTCTGTTATTGATAATATAATTCAGTAGTTCTTTTCTCATTAAAAGTTGATAAAGCCTTCAGATACAGAAGCTGAAAAATAAATGCCTATCCACATGGATCATGATTTCATATATATATATATATATATATATATATATATATATATATATATATATGTGGGGGGGGGGTCCCTCAACCTGGCCTGGCCTGCCCCCTCTCACAGTCTGGAAGCCCTCAGGGGATGTGTCAGTTTCTTTATCATGACAATGAAATAGGCTCCCATCACTGCAGGAGATCGTTCTGGATTGGGATGAAATTCCATGAGTGCTGAGTGCTCCTCTCTTTCAGATAACTTGGTTAATTCCTTAAAGACTGGGCCAGACCATCACTTGTTTTTGCCCAGCTTTTTAAAAATTTTCAGCCCTTACTGGGTGGCTCAGTTGGTTGGAGTGGCATCCTATATACCAAAGGGTTGGGCATGTATGGGAGCATGTTCCTCTCACACCTCTCTCTCTCTCTCTCTCTCTCTCTCTCTCTCTCTCTCTTTCTCTCTCTCTCTCTCTCTCTCTCTCTCTCTCTCTCTCTCTCTTTCTCTCTCTCTCTCTCTCAAAAACTTTGAAAATAAAAAAATCAATAAACATATCCTCTGGTGAGGATAGAAAATAATTTTTTTTTCAGTCTTCTACTCTCTCGAATTAGACTCCAATGCCCAACAGCAGCAGTAATCAGGACTTTTCTTTCTGATTTTTGCATGTTTCTTTTTTTAGACAGAAATCATTTTATGCTGAGTAAAGACAGTAGTGGGCTATACTGTTTACTTTTTGTATGAGAAAATGAGGTATGCCAATGGCCTCCTTCCCCCTTCTCTGCCTCCACTGGACATACAATATTCTCCAGGATCCTAAAAATGGATGCTGCCCTTTACAGCAGTGCCTAGAAGCAAAGAAATCATTAGATGTGGGCCAGTGTGCCATTAGAAATCACTCTTTGGGTGTTTAATGACAGTCCCTGAAAGTTTGCTTCTGGCACAAATCTGACTCACAAAGTCTCAGCTGGGAAACATTACAGAAATGAATTTTCAAATAACCTGTCTAGCTGTGCGTTTTGGTATCTTTATAAACTGAAGAGCAGCTTCTACAATAGGATTCAATTCCATTATAGGTTATGCTATAAATAATACTACTGAATTATTTTCAATATTCAATTTAAAATAATGGCTCAGTAACCTAATGACTTTTAGAGAATAGGCCTCTGTACAAGAAAAATTCCATTGGATCAGAGATTAGATATGCATGTGTACCAGGCACCTCAGAGAGAGACTGCCTTTCGGTCACACATTTACTCACAAGCCACATTCCTTCACTCACGGTGTCCCTCCATTACAAAAGAATAAAATCCTTTTACCTTAGTGGTAAAGAAAACTGAGATACCCATTAATAGGAGGACTTATTTCAATCCCTCAGCAAATCAGCATAAAAGCTATAAACTAGAGACATACACCTCAGTAGCTGACTTTTCAGTAGGGCAGACATGTCCACACACACTCCTCTCTGTGTGTTCTAGGCTGGCAGGGACTCCCAAAGTCCATTCCCAGCTACACACTCTCATCCTCTGACTCACTTGTACTTGACATTCTGCCCAGTCTCCCCAAAGAAGAGTTTCTCAAGCTGTCCTTATATATTCCCAGCAGCAGAGAATCAGACTTCTGGGTAATAGAAGCACCAACTTTCATTTGCATTTCTAAAAGCAACTTGTTTCCATAAAACTAAGTTCTATGTGTCTATTGAACATTTGCAGGTACAATTTCCAAAGGATGGAGATGAATTCAGCTACAAATGTGGCCTTTCAAGTAAAAGATGATCAAAATAAATCAAATGATCATCATCAAATTAGTAACAATGGAAAGTGAAAGCAGAGATGTGGTAATGAGCAAGCCCCCTCAAACTGAAGTGTTCATAATTAATCTTATAAGAAGCTGAATCGAAATGGATAATGAACATTGCAAACTGTCATTAAAAGTCTGACTTTTTTTCTATCAGTATGCACCTGGCATAAGATGGTCCCAAGTGTCCTAGCCTAAAGGCTGTGTCTCTGAGCCTCTCTTCCCTTCTGTCACCAAGTTATGCAATTTCTTTTGTTGAAATACCTTGTGATTCTTCCTTCCCTTGTACCATTAGGGTTTCCTTGTTTGCAAGCAATAAAAACTAATTTTGGCTACCATAATCAGAAAGGAATTTATTGGAGGGAAGCATAATACCTCTCAGAAAAGAGGCAGGAAGGCAACTCCAAGGACTGTGGCATGAAGAGATAGGGGGTCACAGCAGGGTTTTGCTGTTGAAAAGAAGAGATACCAACAGTTACACCTCCTCTGTCTCCCTCCTAAAGGTTCATACCCCAGGGAAGATGTATCGGCCCAACCTAGCTTTGAGTGTTCTTGTCCAGGGGCTAGGGGCGGGGGGGTATATATACCTTGATTAAAAGATGATATCTGATGGAGGAGAAGGAAGTAGTTCCCTAAGTAACATCAGGATGCTATTCCTAGTGAAAGTGAGAATGGGTGCTGGGCAGCCAAACCAACATATGTACACCATATTCTTCTAGACTAGGCTCTTATTTCCTCAGGTCTACATGTTTGTATTTTAACATAATAGTTAGAGAAGTAAAATTTCAGATTAATGCCATTTATTATATATTCTTTAAAGTATATTTTAATTGATATCAGAGAGGAAGGGAGAGGGAGAGAGAGATAGAAACATCAATGATGAGAGAGAATCATTGATTGGCTGCCTCCTGCACGCCTGCTACTGGGGATCAAGGCTGCAACCCGGGCATGTGCCCTTGAGCAGAATCAAACCCAGAACCCTTGAGTCCACAGGCCAACGCTCTATCCACTGAGCCAAACTGGCTAGGCTATTATATATCCTTTAGTTAGCATATAAATTGCACTGAAATATCCTGACCAGTGGATATGTAGAATCTGAAAGAATATTATGAGGCATGGGGCATGCATAAAGAATTCCATTGTTCCGATTTTGGCATTTTTCCTTTTGTTAAGCAAAAATCATTCATTCCAGTGCACAACAGATATTGAGTGCCTAGAATGCATCAGCCAGCATGCTGGTGCTGATATAGCCCTTATGGCCTGGATAGTCTATATAACTTCTGCTTATGAATCTTAATTCTTCAAATCAGCTCTAGTTCTATATTTCAGAATTATAAAGAGTAACTCAAATATCATAGTGAAATCTAGAGGCACATAAACAAACAATAGCCAGTTAGAAACCATAATGGAAGATGTTTCCATTCATCATAGTACCCCAAGTATAAAATAGCTTAAAAAGTACTTAACAAGAAATTTGCAATGTGAAGACAGTATATAAAAATGTAGTATAAAATATAACTTGAATAGTGGGAGAGATATAATATACTCCTGGGTGGGAAGACTCAACACTGTAAAAACACCACTTCTCTTCAAATTAATATAAAAATTTAATGCAATCATAATCATAATCTCAGAGTTATTTTTTGCTTGAAACCTAGCAGTTATTTTCAAGTCCAAATGGAATAATAAATATTAGTATTTATAGCAAAGAACCTGGGGAAAGGGAAGGGATTGAAATGAGCCATGAGGCTGAAATAATAAAGACAGGGGAGACCAGAAGCTCAGTGGAACAATAGAAAGCTCAGAACATACATATACATATACTAGAGGCCCGGTGCACGAAATTCGTGCAGGGGGGTAGTCCCTCAGCCCAGCCTGCACCCTCACCAATTTGGGACCCCTTGAGGGACGTCCGACTGCCCCCTCCGCTCATGCCCTCACCTCCCTAGTATCTGTGTCCATTGGTTATGCTTATATGCATGCATACAAATCCTTTGGTTAATCTCTCCCCCTTACCCCCACCCTCCCCTACCTTCCCTCTGAGGTTTGACTGTCTGATTGATGATTCTCTATCTCTGGATCTGTTTTTGTTCATCAGTTTATGTTGTTCATTATATTCCACAAATGAGTGAGATCATGTGATATTTATCTTTCTCCAACTGACTTATTTCGCTTAGCATAATTCTCTCCAGGTCTATCCATGCTGTTGCAAATGGTAGGAGTTCCTTCCTTTTTACAGCAGCATAGTATTCCATTGTGTAGATGTACCACTGTTTTTTAATCCACTCATCTGCTGATGGGCACTTAAGCTGTTTCCAAATCTTAGCTATTGTAAATTGTGCTGCTATGAACATAGGGCTGCATATATCCTTTCTGATTGGTGTTTCTAATTTCTTGGGATATAGTCCTAGAAGTGGGATTACTGGGTCAAATGGGAGTTCTATTTTTAATTTTTTAAAAATTTATTTTTTAATTTTTTTTTAAATTTTATTTTATTGCTTAATGTATTACAAAGAGTAGTACATATGTCTCCTTTTTTTCCCCATTGACCTTCCCCTGGTCTCCCCTACCTCCCAGTATCTTGCGTCCATTGGTTATGCTTATATGCATGCATACAAGTCTTTCGGGGTTGATCTCTTACCTCCCCCCACCAATCCTCCCCAGCCTTCCCACTGTAGTTTGACAGTCTGTTCAATGCTGTTCTGCCTCTGTATCTATTTTTGTTCATCAGTTTATAATTTTCTTTATTATCCATATTTGAGTGAGATCATGTGGTATTTTTCTTTCATTGACTGGCTTATTTCACTTAGCATAATGCTCTCCAGTTCCATCCATGCTGTTGCAAATGGTAAGAATTTCTTCTTTTTTACAGCAGTGTAGTATTCCATTGTGTAGATGTACCACAGTTTTCTAATCCATTCATCTGCTGATGGGCATTTAGGGTGTTTCCAAATCCTAGCTATTGTAAATTGTGCTCCTATGAACATAGGGGTGCATATATCCTTTCTGATTGATGTTTCTAGTTTCTTCGGATATATTCCTAGAAGTGGGATTACTGGGTCAAATGGGAGTTCCATTTTTAGTTTTTTGAGGAAACTCCATACTGTTCTCCACAGTAGCTGCACCAGTCTGCATTCCCACCAGCAGTGCATGAGGGTTCTTTTTTCTCTGCATCCTCGCCAGCACTTGTCATTTGTTGATTTGTCGATGATAGCCATTTTGACAGGTGTGGGATGATACCTCATTGTCATTTTGATTTGCACCTCTCAAATGATTAGTGATTTTGAGCATGTTTTCATATGTCTCTTGGCCTTCCTTCTGTCTTCTTTTGAAAAGTATCTATTTAGGTCCGTTGCCCATTTTTTGATTGGGTTGTTTATCCTCCTTTTGTTAAGTTGTATGAGTTCCCTGTAAAATTTTGGAGATTAAACCCTTATCAATGATAACATTGGCAAATATGTTCTCCCATGCAGTGGGCTTTCTTGTTGTTTTGTTGATGTTTTCTTTTGCTGTGCAGAAGCTTTTTATTTTGATGTAGTCTCATTTGTTTATTTTCTCTTTAGTTTCCATTGCCCTAGGAGCTGTATCGGTGAAGATATTGCTTAGACATATGTCTGAGATTTGCTGCCTGTGTATACCTCTAAGATTTTTATGGTTTCCCGTCTTATGTTTAAGTCCTTTATCCATTTTGAGTTTATTTTTGTGTATGGTGTAAGTTATTTATTTAGTTTCATTTTTTTGCATGTATCTGTCCACTTTTCCCAACACCATTTATTGAAGAGACTGTTTTGATTCCATTGTATGCTCTTGCCTCCTTTGTCAAATATTAACTGAGCATAATGGCTTAGGTCAATTTCTAGGTTCTCTATTCTATTCCATTGGTCTATATGTCTGTTCTTGTGCCAGTACCAGGCAGTTTTGAGAACAGTGGCTTTGTAATACAGCTTGATATCTCGTATTGAGATCTCTCCTACTTTGTTATTCTTTCTCAGGATTGCTGAGGCTATTGGGGCTCTTTTTTTATTCCAGATGAATTTTTGGAGAGTTCATTCTAGGTCTGTGAAATATGCCATTGGTATTTTAATGGGGAGTGCATTGAATCTATAGATTGCTTTGGGCATTTTAATGATGTTGATTCTACCAATCCATGAACACGGTATGTTCTTCCATCTGTTTATGTCTTCCTCTATCTCTTTTTTCAGTTTCCTGTAGTTTTCTGAGTACAGGTCTTTTACCTCCTTAGTTAAGTTTATACCTACGTATTTTAATTTTTTTGGTGCACTGGTAAATGGGATTTTTTTTCCATCTCTCTTTCTGTAAATTCACTATTGGTATATAAAAATGCCATTGATATTTGGGCGTTAATTTTGTATCCTGCTACATTGCCGAATTCATTTATTAAGTCTAATAATTTCTTGATGGAGTCTTTAAGGTTTTCTATGCACAGTATTTTAGCTTTGCATATTATTAATTTATTTCTTAATTAGAACTAGAAGGATTTTTATCATTACATGAACTACTTAGAGAACTGAATTTGATACCGCACCCTCAGATTTTATTTAAGGTTGATATGAGAAATGACTACATGAGGAATAAATCTCCATCTTCCTGGAAACTATTATTAAATACACTGTCCATTGTGGTGTTTAAAGGCCCTTATATAAGAAAGCATGTGATAAATTGCCTTAAAATTTTAGTACCAGAAAAAAAGTTTGTCCATTTTTACAAATAAGTATGATTTCTTTTTATAATGCTGTGTTTTTCCTGTATGATTTATCAGGTTTCCCTCTTGGCTTTGGCTGCTAGAAAGCTCAGAGCTATATTTATTGACAAACCACAGCAATAAATAGCTGCCTAATTTTGCAGAAATACTCTAGGCCAAAGCACTTGAGTGTTTGCCCTCAACTAAATGGTTCCATGATATGCATGTTATAAGTTGTCTCAAATCCAATTTGGAAATAGGAAAGGATTAAATAATTAATGAATAAACAAATAAGTAATTTGAACTCAGCAGGCTTGGTCTTTGGCAGTAGAAAATGCTCACACCTAGACTGGTTTGTAGTGAATGCCTATCAGGCATGCTGCTTAATCTGAAGCACTGCTCTGGATTGAGTGTGCCCCTGGTTGCAGCCTTGGACATCTGAGCCTTTCTGCTACTGAGGGCCACACATTCACTCACCCATCCCATCATGCTGACTCCTTAGTGGTGGTCTCCATGGCATCCAATAAGAATAACAGGTTCAAAAGGGTGGGTCCAAGAGCAGGGTACAGATAAATTAGCAATTTACACATGGGCCATAACCTTTAAAATAGTTAATGAAACAAGATCTTGCTGAAATGGACCAGAAAATAGAAAGACAATTTTCACACACAGAAACAAACAATTTTTGTGTGAATGTGTGTGTGTGTGTGCGCGTGTGCCTGTGAGTGTGTGTGTTTTTATTACAATGTTCAACAGTAGACTAAAAATGTCAGGTGAGTTAAGATACTTCTTTGACCTTCCTGAAAGGTCAAATATGTATTCTTATTGTTAATATTACATCATTTTACAACATGTTAAGTGATAAAAAGGGAACCAACAATTTTTGAATGGTGGGTATAAATTGTACCTCCATTATTTCATTTAAGGGACACCAGTGCTCTTTTTCTCGGGCACACATAAATTCTTCAGCAACCTCCCTAACAACTAGTAAGGCACTACTATAATAGAGGTTGTGTTGGATGATTTGGATACAAGGGTAAGTAAGGTGGCTTCTGGTGATGTAGTCCTGATTATAGGGTCTTAAGCTTTTACTGGTGAAAGGGCGAGGGCTAGGTCCTCCATCTTGCCCCAGGGTAGGGGCTACGTCCTACTCTGCTAGCCACACCCAGGCGGCAGAGCACAGTCCTTTCTCCTCCCCTTACTCCAACCCCCGCTATAAAATCCCCGTCTCTACGCGGGGTTCGGTCTCTCAGCCACTTGGTTTGCCGTTGTGTCGGTGAGTCTGGTGGACGGGGAGCTCAAGCTAGCTTGAAATACAGATTCTTATGCTTTTGCATCGGATTGGCTGGCTCCCTGATGTGGTTTCTTGGAAATCTTGAAATCTGGGCATAACATTTGGGGGCTTTCCCGGGGTTCCCAAGACCATGTAGGGATCCTCAATCCGTAGAATCTGTGTGGCCGTGGTAAGTGTCTGTGTGTTGTATATTCTATCCTGTGTGAGCTCACTTCTGAAATCTGTATTCGCCCGCATTGATCTCTTACGTGGACGCACGAGGATCAAGGGCGGGAGGAGTCGGGGGACGCCTCGGCCCTCCATCTGTAGGGGTGTAATTTTGCTTCTGCGGAGTCGGAAGGTCTGTAGAAACCTCAATCTGAGACGAGGTGGGTCGCTCCCGCCGGTTTGGCGTAATGACATCGTCTAGTTGCTTCCATGGAATTGGAAGGTGTATTTTAGGGCCCATTTAGTTTTCTGTGTTTATATGTTTCTTTCTGTGAACTTACTGGACGGACGTTATGGAATGGACTCAGACTGCTCCTTTGGGTATTGTGATTGATCATTTCAAGGAGATTGGGGGAGGCTTTAGAGCTCCCTCAGGAGTTGGGAAGTTGTTAAACTGAATGAATGTCTGGTGAAAATATGTGAGTGTAAAGGCAGGGATCACTGTGCCTTGGGCCGCAGGAGCCGCTTGCTCTCTAGTCGAGGGCAGGTGTGCAGGAGCCCGGTGCGCGGTGAGCGAGCCCTCGCCCGGAGCCCGGCGCGGTGGCGGCAGCGGCGGGCCGGCGTTGGCCCCCGGGGTTGTGGCGAGCGAGTGGAGCCGGGCGGAACGCGGGGGGCGAGGCCGGCGCGTCGCTCTCGGGAGGCGGGTCCGGGGGGAGGGCCCCGCGGAGCCCGCGGGCCGGACACCCGGGGGGCCGGCGGCAGCGGCAGCAGCGGCGGCGACTCTGGACGGGAGCCGGGCCCTTCCCGTGGAGATCGCCCCAGCTAGATCACAGAAGTTAAATGTAAAAGTTTTAAAACGCATCCGGGATTTCTGTGCATGTGTAAGGGGAAAGGGCCAGTTTAAAAACGAGTGCGCATAGTTTTAAGCTGAACTTGACCTTTTGCTGTGTACAGAATAAAAACCCGAGACTGTTTTGGCCTTAAAAAGTGGTGGAGAAGAACCTGACAAAGAAATGCAGGCTGGTTTCCCAAGGCGATTTAAAATAGCTCTTTTGAAATTTCCCACCCTGAGGCAAGTACCACCAGGAAGTTGATAGTCAAATTTACATGTGAATAGCTATGGGGTTTGCTACTTGATTTCCCCAGCAGAAAAATTGTGACCATTTTGAAATTTAGCAGCTATGCCAGGCTTATTGGCTGGAAACTTAAAACTTTTAAGTTCAAATCATCTATGAAGCAGGAAGTGTGCTTGCCTCTGGGATTTATTTTTAAGCTAATCTCTTTAAAAGGGACTGGTAGCAGTAATCCAATTTCTAAAGTAAAGTACAATTATTTCAGGTAGAAACTGGTTTCATACTGATCTTAGAAGGCTCCAGTTCAGTGTTCTGGAGACCCAGGGTTTGTTTGTTTGTGATGAATACCGTATCTATCTAAATAAGACATAGGTCAAGAATCCTGTCCTGGAATATGGGAAAGGGAAGACCCCCACATCTGTTCCTGTCAGGCCCCCATCAGGGGACTTGGGCGGTGTCCCTGTTATCTGCTCAAGAGCCCAAGACTGTAAAAATACTTGTTCACTGAAAAGGTGTAAATGTAAATGTTTATTTGATGTTTGTAAGCATCTCTGTTTGTTTGCTGGGAACTTTGATTTGCTATGTGATATTCTGTGCTGGGTTGGGATTTTGGAATTCTAGGGTAAACTTAAAAGGTATTTGTGGCTTTTCTAGTCTGATTGGGACATTTAAGGATGGAGCTCACAGTTCCTCAAGGCAAAGATTTAATGGGCCCTTCCCCCTGCCTGTGATAATACAGGCCAGTACTAATTAAGGAAGACAATGGGCCTTGGAATCTGTAAAGATAGGCGGGAATGAAGCTGGTCTAATGTACTGAAAGGGTTGGGTACCTGTTACTGCTAGCAAAGGAGGGGCTGATACCCCCTCCTAGCGCACTCCCTTGAAAGAGGCCTGGTTGCTGCTCTGCCACAAAGGGAACTGGTAGAAACAAACCATGGAACCTGGTGGGGGCCATGGAGTGAGACCCTCGCGAGGTCTGAGAGTTACTGGAGCAGCCGGCCACCATGGGGCCCTGGGGAGAACCAGAGCTCCTGGTGTGGCGCCCAGAGGCAGTAGCCTCGGCTCCCCCACTGCCTGTGGGCCTGGAGGTGAAGTTGGGGACCCTGGTGCTCCTGCTGGTGCTCACGCTCATCTGCGGTCTGGTGCCCATCTGTGTGCTACGCCGACCGGGAGCCAGCCCCGAAGCCTCAGCTTTCCGCCAGAAAGTCCTGAGCCTGGTAAGCTGCTTTGCCGGGGGTGTGTTTCCAGCCACCTGTCTCCTGGACCTGCTGCCTGACTACCTGTCTGCCATAGACGAGGCCCTGGCAGCCCTGCACGTGCGACCTGGGTCCATCACACCCACGTCTGGTCAGCGGACCCACCCATGATCCGGAAAGACTTCGTCACCAAATGGAGTGTCGATCGAGATCAACGCAACCTGCTACCTGCCTGATGCTGGTAACATGGCTCCAAAGAGACAAGGACAATTTATAGAAAGGCCAAGAATAGACTTTAGTAGGATTTGGCTGCCTGAAGCGGCCATGATGCCAATATCATGTTTCATTGTATTGATATGTTATATTGACCTTTAATTCTCTTGCAGGTTTGAATGTGTGCTGGCTGTCCTGGAAGGGAACTATGTGGGGTGACCCCCAAAAGTAAAGAATGGCTAGCTGCCAAGAGGACAGGTGCCCAAATGGGCAGGAACAGTGCCCATCAGGTTTTGGTCTCTGTTGAGAGACAGCTAACAGTTGGCAGCCTGTAATACTGTCTTGCAGGCCTTTGTGACCATGCCCATGTCAGGGGTAGTAAGCTGGAAAAGGCCTGTTTAAAATAGAAGGTCTGAGGCATGGTTATGCATAGAAAGAAAATTTAATGCCAACAATTACTGTTTTATCAAAAGGAATTGGCAAGAAAAGTCAGAAAATCTTAGAGTAGATCAGTATATTTTTCTTCTTGTGTAATTCCTCCGAAATTTGGCAACGCTAAATAAGTCATGGCAATACATTTCTTTGCATAGATTCAATAAGACCGGTTCCTAATAGTGGTTTTATTAACGGAAAACTTTGACTGGAGTATCATGTTTTAAAGAGCCCTGTCTGAGCTCTAAAGACTTGAAGCCAGTAAAAATGCCACGAAGAAAGCCTGGTATCCTGCTTGGAAGCCCTGAAGATGGCTGGCGCTGGAGCGTCAGGCCCATGCCCTACCATCATTGGCGGTTGGTAAGAGTAGAAGGGGAGCAGTAGGGATGCCTCTGCGTTCCTGCGGAACCCCCACACACTCTGGGCCGCAACAAGTAGGAGGGCTACTGAGATGGGCTTAAAGCCTAGAGCGTGGGCTCAGGTGGAGTTGCTACAGGTGAGGGATTCACCTAACTCAGCAGATACTGCAGGCAGGCCTGATGGCAGCTGGGTGGCGTGGCTTCCTGGCCCTACGGGGCACATTAAGATTCAACCATGAGATTCCAGCAAAGGTAGTCAGTTACCATTCTTGTTGTGTTTATGCAAACATCAGGACAGTAGATAAATTAATCTTGATTTGGCTTTTTGATAGCCATGGAGGAATTTTAAGAAGAAAAATCCTATTTCAATAGAAATTGTTAAAGCTAAAATGGTTTCTTTCCCTTCCACCAGACCATTTGTTAAGATATGCCCAGTACGGGCCTCTAGCAATGGTGGAATAGAAATGCAGTCCGTCTCATGATTGAGCCGGAAGTTCCAAGACAAAGGAGGGAATGAAAGGGCGAGGGCTAGGTCCTCCATCTTGCCCCAGGGTAGGGGCTACGTCCTACTCTGCTAGCCACACCCAGGCGGCAGAGCACAGTCCTTTCTCCTCCCCTTACTCCAACCCCCGCTATAAAATTCCCGTCTCTACGCGGGGTTCGGTCTCTCAGCCACTTGGTTTGCCGTTGTGTCGGTGAGTCTGGTGGACGGGGAGCTCAAGCTAGCTTGAAATACAGATTCTTATGCTTTTGCATCGGATTGGCTGGCTCCCTGATGTGGTTTCTTGGAAATCTTGAAATCTGGGCATAACAACTGGCAAGGTGGCTTTCTGTGTGAGCGACAGACATACTCAACATCTGAGGGAATTGCTTGGTCCTTGCAGCTCTACAACTGCCCAGAACAACAGGACAGACATCATTACCAAAATTTTGCCAGGATTTGGGGTTGTTGTGTGTTCATTTTCATTTGTTTCCAGGAATTTTTTTATTTCTTCCTTTATCTCATTGGAGACCCATTCATTGTTTAATAACATGCTATTTAGCCTCCATACGTTTGAATGTTTTTGAGTGTTTTTATTGTAGTTGATTTTTAGTTTCATGCCATTGTGATCCCAGAAGATGCTTGCTATAATTTCAATCTTCTTGAACTTATAGAGACTTAGTTTGTGTCCTAACATGTGTTTTATCTTTGAGAATGTCCATGTGCACTTGAGAAGAATATATATTCTTCAGCTTTGAGGTTAAATGATCTGTAAATATCAATTAAATACATCTGATCTAGTGTGTCACTTAAGGTCACTGTTTCCTTGTTGATTTTTTGGTCTGGAAGATCTATCCAGTGATGTCAATGGGATGTTAAAGTCCCCTACTATGACTGTCTTGCTATCAATCTGTCCCTTAAATTCTTCCAAGAATTTAGGTGTTCCTATATTGGGTGCATATATATTTACCAGGGCTATATCCTCTTGTTGAAATGATCCCTTTAGTATTATGTAGTGTCCTTCCTTGTCTCTTGTTATGGCCTTTGCTTTTTGGGAAAATGAGGAACATCTGTAATACTCTCAACAATAGAGATCAATAAAACGAAAAAAGATTTGCCAAGAAATTCATGTTCAAAGGACAGCCAAAAACAGCCTAGGGGCAAATGGACCAGGCAGACCCCTGGGGCCCAAATATCTTCTATTCTTAGGGGCTACCTCATATTTCATAGGTGAAATTTTATTCAAGGTAGTGATGCTTGGTCCCCACCAGCCCAGGCTCTGGAATCAAATCTCCTAATTTTAAAACTTAGCTCTACCACTTACTATTGGGTGAGTAAACCAGGTTTATATGTTTCCTAACTTTTAATCTTTCTATAAATTAATGAGAACCTTCCTACAAGGCAGTTAGCAAGCACCCAGTGGTAGCATAGTTTACTTTTCAATATGTCAACTTTTATTATTATTTAGATTTAAAGTACCAACTATTAAAATGCAAATTACTTTAGGGAGATATCCTGTTACCAATTAACACTTCAGGAGGGATTCTCACCACTTGAATGTTAGTTAAGATGTAGTGAATATCAAGGATCAGGGATTGAAA
Source organism: Myotis lucifugus (assembly GCF_000147115.1). NCBI lineage: Eukaryota > Metazoa > Chordata > Mammalia > Chiroptera > Vespertilionidae > Myotis > Myotis lucifugus. The sequence goes on from NW_005871069.1 coordinate 11,005,004, forward strand.
CCCAGGAGAAGCAGGAAAGGGGCCAAAAGAAAGAAATAGCTTTGACATTTTGTAGAAGCCACTGTGATTCTTCTACATAGAAAAGCACCCAATCGTTGCAGCTAGCCAAGTGCAAACCCTCACTGCTGCAGAAAGGCAATCTAATTGCTGAATCTAGATCACTGGATCTATGGCCCTGGGGACCTTAGGGACTGCCCCTTTCTCTATCAACTATTCCATCTCAGAGCACCCTATATATAGACTTTCTATGGTAAAGAGGTATTGAGCTATGGAGCCTCACGTAGCTGTTTTCTGGCCTGCCATAGTATATGTGCAAAGATTTTAAACATGGTATGGACACTTGCACATCCTGGACACTTGCTGTGAACAATTATTCCTAAAGTTACCCATCACCTCTATTAATTAGTCATTTGTAGATTTTAACATCCCCTCCTGACCAGCAAGGACAGAAGAGGAAATGGCATTTTGGAGACTTTCAGTTAAGCTGTTGTGTACAAAATGGATGAATTATTATTTGTCTCTCCCAGAGTCCCCAGGAAGGCTGAGTGGGACACACACCTGTGAGGCCTGCTGCTTCCGCAGACAGGAAGGCGCTCCAAGACAGGAGGAAGAGCAGGCCCGTCTCCAGCAGAGGGAACTCATGCAGTTTGGTAAATTTGGTCAAGTGACGAAGACAAGTTAAGGGAAACAGCCGCTCTGACAGCTAAGTCTGGTAGGTCGGAGAGAGCTCAGGATCAGATATATGCAGACGTGTGATGAGATAATGGACCCTCCCTGGAATTTCAAACAGATCAGCGTGCCAGACACAGATACTGGCTTCTCCCTGGAATCCACACGACCCCCACACAGATACTGACTCCTTCCTGAATACCCTGCTGACCTCCTGTGGTGGGGACTTCCTCAGTTCATGTCCCCGCCCCTCACCCAACAGCAGTATAAACAAAGTCCCCCCTCCCTGTGGGCGCGAATCCACTGGCCCTGTCCTTGGGGTCCCTGGGTCGCCCGGGGACGCAGAATAAAACCTTTCCTTTTCCTTCTTTTCTGATCGACTCGGCTCTCTTTATTTCCTCCACCTCCTGAGCCACCTAGCAAAGTCTACTTATTGGCTGAGAGATACTGATGTGGTTGTGCTAGTTTCTGAGTAAGAGAAAGGGTTTCAGACCTGGCTAGCACGGTAACTCCGTAAGGCTATGTGAAGGTCAGCACAGCTTCATTGTTTCACTGGGTGCTTAACACTCTGATAAAAATACAAACCTGTGTTCAGATAAAAAAGAAAAAGTGTCTTACTAAGAGGAAGAAACTAGCTAACTGTACACAACCTCTTGAATTTGAATTTAGGCCTTGGGACATGCTCCTCAGGAGACTGTAGCAGATCCTGAGAACAAAGCCACAGATTGTGGGTGAATGAGAAGCTGCAGGCAGGTCAGCACCAAAGGAGGCCACTGCTCCCGGGAAAGGGCTACTCTTTGGACAAAGCACCTGGAACACTCTTCTCTCCTGGAGTGGGAAATAGGATCAGGAGCAGTATTATATTCAGTGACCATATCCACTTGGTCTAAGTAGGGTAGATGAAAATGTATATTAATTCTAGGTCAGACAGATGTTCATTTTGACCAGAATAACACTTGGCCAATGGCCTACATATTGCAAATAGAGCAAAGACTTAGTGACCCAGGCTATGTGGAGAATGGGTTATGGAGAAATGATTAGGAGTACGTGATCAGTGGGAAAGGTTTACATCACAATTGTGTCCAGGGTTAGGCAAAAACACTCTACAAATGAGATGAAATGTTGCATTTTTTATCTATCTAGAAAAAAAATCTGAAGAAGAATTCACATTAACAGGTGTTTGGCAGCAGGGCATGGAAACGAAAAGTATGACCCTTGGGGTAGAAGATCCAGGTCCATGTCTTGGCTCTGCTAGTCACTGGCCAGATGATTTCTGAGCAATATATTAACCTCTCTGAGTCTCATTTCTATCCTATGTGAATTGTCAAGGAGAATAATTCCTACTCATACAAGGGTGAAAAGTAAAATAATACAAAGTATATTAAAAATATTTTGTAAAGTATTAGAAGCACAAAATGTCAAGAAGAGGCAGAATGTCACTATTGAGAATATGTCCTCTGGAGGTCAAGTCCACCTGGGTTCAGACCTACTGTGTCATCTTGGACATGTCCCTTGGTCACTCTGTGCCTTGGTTTCCCTATGTGAAAATGGGAATGATAATTCAACCTACCTACTAGGTGTATAAACCAGTTGCTATACATTAAGCACTCAGAAGAGTGTACCTGGTAAGCAACAGGGATATGCAAGTTTTTCTATTAGTGTGATTTAAATTAATTTGTCTTGTAAAAATCCTTTCCTGAAAATAGATTCAGTAAGGATCTGTAACTAATTCTTAACTGGAGGAAAGCAGGGGCGGCCAGTTGACCCTTTTCAGCATCCCCTTTCACTGCCAGGAGGTAGGCTTTGTTTCCAGGGGGAGCTTGTTTCTTTGGCTCCTTCTTCTACTTTGTTGCCAAGACATCTCAGGAGGTCAGGTGGGCATAGGGCATTTGTTTCTTTCACCCTTCTCCAGAAAGGAGTTCAGTTCTACATCAAGCCCCAAGTTCATCCAGAGGCCTGCACCCTAAGGAGCCTTAACCTCCTGTGGACAAAGTGGGAGGTTGTTACCATCAGGGAATGCCTGTGCACCTATTTCCCATGCACCTAGTTGGTGAGTGCCAAGGCCACTAGGTGCAGCATGATTGACTTGCCTCTGTGACTGAGCCGCAATCTCTTCTGTCTCCACCCTTTTGTCCAGATCTGATCCAATTCATGGCAAACTTTCAATCTCTGGGAATTTTCCCCCTTCCCTATAGAGCCAGTGGTTCTCAACCTTCTGGCCCTTTAAATACAGTTCCTCATGTTGTGACCCAACCATAAAATTATTTTCGTTGCTACTTCATAACTGTAATGTTGCTACTGTTATGAATTGTAATGTAAATATCTGATATGCAGGATGGTCTTAGGCGACCCCTGTGAAAGGGTTGTTCGACCGCCAAAGGGGTCGCGACCCACAGGTTGAGAACTGCTGCTGGTATAGACTCATTTACTTTTGTGTCTATGCATTCCCTCATGTCAGGCAGAGGAGAGCTTCGGGCTCAGCTCCTCCACCTTGAGCAGCTCTGGAACCAAAAGCCTGTGTTTCAATGCCTGCCCTGAAATGTCCTGGCTATACAGCCTCTTCAGCGGTAAACTTGGGGAAGTAACAGTCTCTCCCTTCCGAGATTCTCATATGAGTTGTCTGAGATAATCCATGCAAAATACTAAGGACAATGGCTGGCACATAGCAGTGTTCCCAACAAATGTTATTATTATCATGTTAATTACTACTGATATGTGACCCAGAGTGAGCTACTTAACCTCCTAGACCTCAGTTTCCCCATGTTAAAGTGAGGCTAATTATAACCTGTCTTACAGGGTTGATTAAAATGAGGAGATACACATAAAATCCCTGGCACATGCTGACATCTACTACATGTTGTTATCACCATTACTATTACTCTAAACCTGAGACCTCCATTATAATTCCACTTAAGAATTAAGAGGCAATGGGGAGTAGTAATCAGGAGCATGGCCTGTCTCTGGGTTTCACTCTTTGGGTTTGAATCATGGCTCTGCCTACTAGCTTGCATGACCTTGAGCAATAACTTACCCGTTCTGAGTTTCAGTGTCCAATAAAAATAGGATCTGTGTGATATGATTATTGTGAAAGTCAAATGGGTGCATGTAAAACAAATTAGGCATCCCAACATATCATAAATACTGAGTAGATTATTAATCAGTATTTTTGTTAGAAATGAGCCCTACCTTTTCTGACTTACTTTATTTCTGTCAATGAGTTGGAATTCTCCAGGGTTTTCAGAAAAAACCTTAGGAGTGGACTTGGTTTCTCTCCCTTTATTTATCTCTTATAGAGATATCAACAACTAAGTTATTCTAAATATTGGTCTCCTTCCAGATGTTTCCCCTATAATTAATCATCAGTTTTCCTTGATTCTAATCCCCCTGATCCTGATCTGACATACCAGTTATCATTATGTTTTAAAACAGGACTTCAAGTGTGTCACTTCCTTTGAATGATACTCCTAAAAGCTCTGCAGCTGACTCCATCCCCCTGTGTTCCCTCATCTTCCATCGCTCACCACCCTAACGCTGTGGTCCTCCCAGGCACATTCACAATTCGCCACCTTGGTCCCACCCCATTTTCCTTGAATCACTTATCTTGTAACTTTTGCCTATATTCTACCTCTCACATGCCCAAGTCTAACTTAGCATCTAAATACTGCTTTTCGAATTATTTTCCAGAATCATGAGGTTGGCCACGAGTCTATTAGATGATTCCAGACACAGTGTCCTCATTCCCATTTCAATTTTTAGAGTACTAATAAATTGGCTGTGGCTTTGGCATCCACTTTCTATCCAGCTATTATGTAGAGATTGTCTTTCAAAGTTTGTCACCAGTTGAAGACAGCATCCATGTTTTATTCATACTCCGATATCTTAGAAACCCTTAGTAAAGCTCAGCCTGTTAGTAGCTGGTCAGTCACCATGGAAAAAGACCCCAACATTTTTTTTTTACCTGGACGCCTGGACGCCTCTTACACTTTCTTCCTTCTCTTTTCCTCAGAAATTTTTAGTTTTTAATCCTTTACTCTAATCTTCTCTGAGGCCTTCATTAAACTCTCACACTTAACATTGGCCTTCTGGCTTTCCTCCTCAACTCTGATTTATTTTGCCCCATCCAACTGCTCTAAGTGAACCGCCCACCAGAGCAGCTTCATTATCTGGCTTAAATCCTCTAAGAGCTCTATTAATCCTCCAACCTCTCTGCTGCAAAAGAGGGAATGAGATTGCCCAGATATGGCAGACATATTTTCTGCCTTGCTTACTGGTCCCTTTCCAGGTAGTAGCCATGGATGCTTGTTTAGACCCACAATGACCTTTGGCTTGGTCAGCACTGTGAGCTAGTGATTGATGCAAGCTTGAAAAGGAGGTAGAGGATATGGATACTTGCTTTATCATTTCTAGTCAATTAAGCCCTGTTCTTGACATTGTACCTTCATTTTTTTTTCCTTTGGACCCTAATACAGCCAATCCTGATGCCCCTACCTACCTGTTTTCTGAGATAATAATTTTTAAGATAGTTAATATCTTATGATCAGATAGTGTCAGTTGTGATAGAACTGGAAATGGACAAGAAGAGAGCCTGGGCCCCTCTCTCACCTGTACCAACCTCTGCCTGGAGGGTGATTCAGATGGCCCCAGTGGTGTTGTATCATCCTTGAACCAGACTAACCATTTGCAGGCTTGGTGGTTGTCCATTTCCCAAAACATTCCAAAGACACAGTCCCTAGCTCTCCCCATGCAGACAAAGGATATCAGTGCAGTAACAACAGCATACGCAGATCCCATTGCAAAAGAGCCGGCAAAGATCCCCAGGAAATTCCCCATGGACTGGAAGAATGCCACAGCATCAAATACATTTGGATTCTCCTTGGGACTGTAAATGGATATAGAACTGAAAAGAGAAGAGGGTGAAGGTTAATCAGTGATTTCCATCTTATAGCCTAAGTACTGAAGTCAGAATTTAGCACCCACTTTTGGGAAGGGCACCTTCTTCTATAAGGTTAGGTACTGGTTAAAAGAGTTCAGGAGAAAGGGATGAGGACAGGGAGGTGTGGAGAAAGCAAAAAGCTTTCCCCTTCCTACAGTCCCTCCCCATGGTACCCATATATTGCTGCTAGTCAGTAAACATTTTTATATTGGAAAGTGCCGGAAGCCAATTCCAGCATGTCAGCAGGGCTGAATCATCTGGAAATGGCTGAGGGCATTTCCCCAAACCTGAAAAGGATGCATAAATGATTGCTTGCTGCCAGACAGCTGAGGGCATTTCAATCTACATGTTATTGCCTCCTCCTGGCCAAACACCTGAACAGCAGAAGGCAATTCTTCCAATCTGACAATGGATTCTGTATACTAAACCCTGGCTTTTGGTGTGTATACCTTGCCTTAGGACAATTTCTGTTAATAAAAAGCAAGGGGTTCTGAGACAAGGGAGAACTTAGTTCCTTTAGCTAAGTCTTCTCTGGCTCCCCAAAATGCCTTCCAAAATTATGTTTCGTCTCTGGACTCTTTAATAATTTACACACAGCGCCTTCTCCAGATTCCTGAACACTTCTAGATGCTGGGACAAGACCCCCAGCAGGAAGGGTCATAAAGAATATTGTTTTTTGAGCAAACTATGCATTAAAACATGGTAAGTGCATAAGGAATCTGTGGAGAAGATAGATAACTGTGAATCATTTAGTGGTCGTACACCTTCAGTGCTGCTGTATATTCACAATGTTCCTGATAAAAAGTGCACTTTTATGGTCTGATAAAATCACAGCATAAATTTTTCTATACAGAAAAATCAGTCCACCAGTAGGCAATCTGTTCACTTAAATCTTTTTGAGTATGTCACATTTGCTGCTCTTTTTTTTTTTTTTTTTTTTACCAAGGCCTCAAACCTGAGAGTGTTGATGTGCAGGATAAAGTGTGCCCTGTTTTAGGAGATGCAAGCTCCATATCATAGCATTGAAATGAGCAAATTGCTAGAGCCAGTAGTTGGAGGATCCTTATGAAGTAATGTTTCAGATTTTTCTCGGTTTTAATTTTAATAAGAGGTCTCTCAGTGGGAGGGACTGTGTGGCAGTGAGAGCAAGCCCACTAAACACCTGGCTGGAGATATAACCGAATTGTTCATGCCTGGGATTGCCCATGTTAACTCTCCCACCTGACTTTGTGGCTGGAGACTAGTTAAGAGAACAGAGAGTGGATTCCAATTCTCCCATAGGAAGATGTGTAGCATTAAAAAAAAAAGTAGCTTTATTTTTTTAATATTTTTTTTATTGATTTCAGAAAGGAAGGGAGAGGGACAGAGAGAGCTAGAAACATCAATGATGAGAGAGAATCATTGATCGGCTGTCTCCTGCATTCCCCCAACTGGAGATTGAGCTAGCAACCCGGGCAGTGCCCTTGACCAGAATTGAACCTGGGACCCCTCAATCCTAAGGTGGATGCTCTATCCACTGAACCAAACCAGCTAGGGCAAAAAAATAAAATAAGGTAATTTTAAATGCTCCTCGTTTTCCCCTGGATGTTTTTAAACCCTAAAGTAGGACAAACACTTCAGCTTTGATCACGTAATTGAATAAGGAGGATGAATGTGGATCTAGAATGGAGCCCTGAGATGTATGCCAGAAGAGAATTGCCTTTGAAGTGGTTTTCTTTCTGGAAAGAGCTGTGCTTTACAGAAAAAAAAAAGGAAATTCATATTTGGGTGTTTTGGGTCCTGGGAAGGGTGTGGACCCATGGTCATTAGAAACTTGATGCCCCAGGCTGCAAAGCTGGAGATGAGAGTTGACATTCACCAGCACATATCTTCACTCCAACGAAGAAAAAGTAGTGATGAGAAAAGATTGTGTTTGCATTCTGCCTTTCAAACAAAGGTTTTGCACAGTAACTCAGTTAGGTAAACAATTTTGTTAATTCCTGAGGCCACTCTCAGCAGATGCGACCCTCAGAACACACCCCCTCACTCCTAGCTCCACCTCCCCAAAGTATTTTCCCTGTCCCAAAGTTGCCCATATCCTGTAGCATTATTTATGCAATGTTTTTCTTTAAATCAACTCATCTTTATTCAAATGCAAAAACTTTTATTAAAGCATATTTATGAAATAATAGGTTTAATGTGCTAATTCTATTTATTTTTAATCAATATGAGGTTATATAATTATTAAAGTTTTTTAAAGTTTACCTATGTGCCATCTAAAATCCTCTGGGTATCTGCCCTGGTTCATAGTCTGTATTTTAGGACATGTTCTCTTCCTGGGCTCTGATCCCCACCCAACTGGCTGCAGCCCAGCTTCATACCTTTCATGTGAGGTTTAACCTCACTGAAGGGAAAGCCTAATTCTCCTTGCACTATGGAGACTTGCCCATTGCATGTGCCAGCCCTCACTCTCCTCATGATGCTTGTACCGGGAGTCTGCAACATGCCAGGGGATGCATTAGGTGCCAGGTGTGGGCGCAGGCAAGAAAGGGCATAGAGAATTGAAGCAGAATTGAAGTCAATAAACATTTTATTGAATGTATGCCAGGCATACCTAGGCCAGAAGCCTAACAGATGACAACTAGCTCTAGCCATGGTGCCAAGTAAATTTTGTGAGAGATACACAACTTTGAATGGTGTAAATGAGGAAAGGGACACTATTTTAGAATAGAGGAGATGGCATTTGAGCACCAAAGCAAGTTAGCAGACAGTGATGAGAAGATATTCCAGGCTGTGGAAGGCATGTACGCAAAGGCAAGGAGGCAGATGAGTTGAGGGCACTTCAAGGCAAAACTACAGTAAAAGCTCCACATAACAGACTAATTCAGACAAGGGGGTGTCCATTAAAGCTGAAATTCTATTATATAATAAAGTAGATTTTTTGAATGTGTATGTTTAAAAAATGTCAAATTAGTTTACCCTTTTTTTACTTATGTAGATAAGTTTGTGTAATTAAAATTAACCCTGCAGACCTATGTTTCTGTCTCTATTTCTTCTCATTACAGCAATCTCTTTAGCATTTATTGCAGTGCTGGTTTGGTGGTGATAATTTCCTTTAGCCTTTTTTTTTGTGGCGGAGTGGAGCTCTTCATTTCACTATCTATTTTGAATGATAGCCTTGCTAGATATAATCTTGGTTTCAGATCCTTGCTTTTCATTATCTTGAATACTTCATGACATTCCCTCTGGCCTGTAGAGTTTCTGATGAGAAATCATCTGACAGGCTTATGGGAGCTCCTTTGTATATAACAAATTGCTTTTGTCTTGCTGCCTTTAAGATTCTCTCTTTGTCTTTAATTATTGGCAATTTAATTATGATGTGTCTATGCATGGGCCTGTTAGGGTTCTTCTTGCTTGAGATTCTCTGGGCCTCCTAAACTTGTTTGACTTTTTCCTTCACCAGGTTAGGGAATTTTTCTGCCATTATTTCTTCAAACACATTCTCTATTCCTTTCCCCCTTTCTGGCTCTTCAGGCACACCTGTTATTCTAATATTGTTACGTTTCACATTGTCCCCTTAAGCTGTCCTCCTGTTTTTTAATGTTTTTTTTTCTTTTTGGTTCTCTGATTGAGTGATTTTCTTCTACACTGTTTTCTAAGTCACTGATCTGATCCTTGGCTTCCCCTAATCTACTGTGTATTCCTTCCAATGTGTTCTTTATTTGTATTATGTCATTCTTTATTTCCGACTGATCTTTTTTCATAGTTACCATATATTTTCTTATGTTGTTGAGCATCTTTTCCATCATTATTCTGACCTCTATATCAGATAAACTTTTTATCTCCATTTCATTTAGCTCTTCTTCTGGAGAATTCTCTTGCTCTTTCATTTGGGGCTTTTTTTTTGTCTCCCCATTTTGGCTGCCTGTTTGGGTTTGTGATCTGTTATGATTCCCAATATCTAGTGGAGGATAGTGTCATAAGCTATTTCTTACTGGCCCTGAGACCCTGTTTGGAGCTATCAGCAATCCATAGCTTGTGGCTCCCTTTGCTGGGTCCAGGTGCCTTTGAAATGGACCAAGATGTGCACTAAGGTCTGCTTTCCCTAGCCCGAGGCCCTGAATTAGATCAGGCAAAGCCTCAAAGCCTCCAGAGACCTGTCTCTATTTGCAGTCTGATTATTATTTAGTCTTGATTAACCTCAGGTTATTGACCACAGAGTGGGGCAAGAGGTTTTCCAACAGGATGGGGCAATTGCTTCTGCCTGCATGCTGTTTGTTATTCACAGTCTCCTAATGGGTCTTAGAAACTCCACAGGGTGGGACAAGGGGTTTTCCAATAGGGTGGGGCAATTGCTTTCATCCAAAGCAAAAGTTGCCTGGGTGGTAAAGGTCTGACGGAGAAAGATGTCCTCTGCAATATGAGGGAATGACTTCAGACTGGTAACTGAGGTGTCTGGCTTCTGAGCTCTAATCCAGAGACTCCAAACCTGGCTTCTGCTCACAAGCTCTAGTCCACTCTGCTTTCCCTCTACCAGAGCCCAAGGTGAATGGTTGCACACAAAATTTTGTGTGTTGGCCCTTTAAGTGGGTGCCTGCATTTCCAGCCATCTCAACCCTGCTGTTTTTCACAGGTAGATTTTATATGGGAACCTTTCTTGGTTCTGGTGCTCTGGGCTGGGATCCCAGCTTGGGGTTTAGACCCCACAGTTGTCAGTGGGAACCCCACACAGCTGAGATATCCCTCCAGAACTTCAGTTGATGTCTGTGGAAGCCTGGCCAGTCCTTTGGTACTTTTGTACTTTCTACCAGTCTCTATTCAGTCTCCACTTTTCATCCTTGGCTATCAGAGTTCTCTCAAGCTAGTCTTCAGTTGATTATTCATAATGGTTTTTCTGTATTTTAGTTCTAATTCCAGTTTAGTCCTGGGAGTGTGTCAGTGTAGCTTCCACTTACTCTGCCACCATTTTGTAAAGGAAATTTTTGTTTTGTTTTAAATGTTCTCACAGAGTCAATAATCTAAGGCAGAGAATTGGCAAATTATGCCCCAGAGGACTTGTGTTTTTGTCAATAATGTTTTATTGGGATATAGCCAGACCCATTTGTTTACATATTGTTTGTCATTGATTAAATAAAATGTTTGCCAAACCCTGATCCAAGGCAACAGTTTTGTCTATATTTCCTTAGAGTAAATTTCTATAGAGGGCAATTCTGAAAATGGTAAATTTAATTTATTAATGTAAATTCTGTCTTCTAATCCTTTCTACCTTTATTTAATGGAATCTTATTAAAATAATGGTCATCATATAGATATTAAACATTTATTTTGTCTCTGCTCTTTCCCAAAGATTTTAGGAGTACTAAAGTTATAAGATGTGCTACCTGCTCTGAAGGAGCTTATGTCTAAGCCAGTGATTTTTAAACTTTTTCATCTCATGGCACACATAAACTAATTACTAAAATTATGTGGCATACCAAAAAATATATTGTTTTGATGATCTAACAATAAAATAGGTATAATTTTGATTCATTCACAACAGATGGCTATTTTTTGTTGGCTGTTGTCATTTTTTTTGACAATCTAAGGAAAAGAGGTCATTACTCCTGACTAAATAGTCAGGTATTGCATGCTTATTTGTTGTTTTTTTGTTAATTCTCACTGAAGATATTTTTCCCATTGATTTTTAGAGAGAGAGGGAAGAAGGGAGGGAGAGAGAGAGACACACACACAGAGAGAGGAAGAGGGAGAGAGAGAAACATCAATGTAAGAGGGACACATAGATTGGTTGCCTCCCACATGCCAACCAGGGTGGGGATTGAACCTTCAATCCAGGTATGTGCCATTGACTGGGAATCAAACCCAGGACCCTTTTGTCTGTGTGTTGGTGCTCTAACCACTATGTACACCAGCCAGGGAAGGTATTGCATGTTTTCAAAATTCTTGCAGCACACTAGTGTGCTGTAGCACACTGGTTGAAAATCACTGGTCTAGTTTAATTGAAAGAATACCACACTTAGAACTGTATATTAAAACATGGCAGTTGTAATGAGGCTATGCTCAATACCAGAAAATTATAGCAGAAACTATCTGTGAATGAAGGTAGAGTTTTACTTAATCATTCAGATAGAAAAAAAAATTAAGCATGTATGAAAAGTTTAATTTCACAGAAAAGTTTTCTATGTGTATTGCTATAATTTTAATATTATACTGAATTCTAGTAGATGCATGCATTAACCAGTTACCTGTAGTAAACAAATTCACACGGCTGGGGCATGGCTTAGTGCACTGGAAACATCAGCTGGAAAGAGTTAAAACTGCTGCAGAAAGTCAGGCCAGGTGACAGCAGAACCAGTTTCCGCATGCAATGCAGCATGATCATGTGCTGATCATTCCCAGAACACTGTTTTTGAGCAGTGACTCTTGGATTTAAATATGTAGACTATAGTTGTAGATATGTAACATTTATTTATGTTAGCAAAATTATACAGTATTTTTCCCAACATATAGCCCGTTTACTAAAATCAGGTAAAAATAACTGAATTAATAACAAAATAATAACCTGTTAATTTAATCATAAGAAAATCTTGGTTAAAAGCATTTTAAAATTAACAGGTGTCAATTTTCACATATGACATATGGACCCAAAATTTGTCCGTTAAATCCAAAGTCCGTTAAATTGAGATCTGCAAAATCGAGGGCTCACTGCATACAGTTACAACTGGAACTTGAGGAGGGCACCTGTGCAGGGGAAAGTGGGTAAGTGTCATCGCTCAGAGATATAAATTCCACATTAAGAATATACAAAAGTCCTCACCTTACATAGTATTTTGTCTAAGTAAGGGGGGCAGGTATTGTTATCCCTCCTTTCCTTCTTTTCTTTTCTACTTTTTAAAGAAAAATTAATAAACTAGAGGTCAGTCCCAGAACCTTTAATTTCACACCTCGATGGAACATGGACAACACCTTCTGCATGGGAGTTGAGAGAAGAATGCATTGGGGGCCCACCCTTCTCCCTTGCGACTCAGTGCTTCTCAGGGAACCTGCACTCAGTACTGGCTTCTGCTCCCAGACTTTAAGCTCTTGAGTCTCCTCCTCCTTGCATGCCCATCTCCCTCCTTGCAGGCCCAGGACACTGCCATAGGCTGTATACAGCTGATGGGATGAAGTTAGGCCATCTGGGACATAGAAAGGAAAGAAGGAAGAAATGCAGGAATGAAGGAGGCTTGCAAAAGTTACAAGGTTTTTCTCAGGCATTGACTATGTGTAGTCTGGTTGTGGGTACTTTTAGGGTCATCAATCCAAGCTTGAAGGTGACACTTGTGACTCTGAGCCTCAAAGATCTGGCACTTGTTGGCTGTATGGCCTTGGGAAAGTACTTCATCATAGGCAGACTATTTAAAAGTTTGTAAAATGAAAATAAGAATAGTACTTATTCCCCTGGTATGTGTGAGGATGTGAAGTACATTTAAAACTATACGTTATCTTGTGACTTTTGGACCATTCACGGAGTGCTGATTATGTGCATGAAAAATAGACACTCAGCGAATACTAACTGTCATCATTGATGCTGTTCTGCTAGGGATTTGCACCAGCTCCCAGTGCCAGAGAGCAAAGTGCTGTGGCTGAATCTCGGGCAGAGCAGAGTGTCTCCCTCCTGGACACTACCTCCAGGCTGCTGCAGAGGGTCTAGTCCCTGCTGCATGGGAACAGAAGGGTCTTCAGGGAGGAAATGGCCATGAAAGTGAGACCAAAAGTTGTCATGTTTAGTGCGCAGCACTTGGTTCTGTGGATCAAGGAGGGAAGTCAGGTCCTCAGCAGCCTCAGTAGTGATCGGCCTCAGGACAAAAACAGGCCAGGAGACTGAGGTTGAGGTGTATCGCCCCAAGTTTAGTGGGGGACACTGCAGGCAAAGCCCTCTGGCTTCTGGTGAGGAGTGAGGCAAAGGAACGGAGCCTGATGGTCTAGGGCGGTTGCATCTCTTGACGCACAGATTCAGGAGTTGTTCCTCACTAATCCCCTGTGAGGAGGCATCCCCCTGGGCTCTGGTTTCCAGCTGTAGCATGAAGCTTCTGGATTGAGGAGCAGCAGCTGCAAAAGATGTTGTCAAAACCACCAAGGGTAGTTTGGGTAGTATGTGTAGAATTCTCCAACTTCAACCCAAGAGAGGAAGAAATATCATATTCCAGCAGTTTCAGCCCTTTGGGCTTAAAAAGGACTACCTCCTCCCCGGCACCAAGGGAGATGCTTGAACCATGAGTGGATGCAAGTAGCAGAGAAAGGAGAGAAGGGGAAGGTGTGGACTTTCTGCTGACTGGTATGGGGTTTGCTCCTTAGAACCCACTCTGAAGGGGCACTGTTTATAGCATAGACTGGAGATGAAAGATACACAATCCTGAGATTTCTGGGAAAGAGTATTTGAGTAGGATGGAACCCAAATCCTTGAAAATAAAATGACTACAAATATTCCTATTTAAATATTCCTCTCATTAATTGGAAATAAATACAGTTATTGATTCATTCTGTTCAAGAATAGATTATTCAACAAAAACTAGTTTGATGATAGCTTAGTATATCCATTCTAAGAAATAAATGTGTGCCATATCTTTTATTCAAAAATTCTGAAATGGAAGAAATGTCCTAAATTCCTTTAATGAAAGCAACATGAACAGTTGTGTTGTTCATTGTGTTGTTGAAGATTCACGATAGGCCCTAACCAGTTTGGCTCAGTGGATAGAGCGTCAGCCTGCGGACTCAAGGGTCCCAGGTTCAATTCCGGTCAAGGGCATGTACCTTGGTTGCAGGCACATCCGCAGTAGGGAGTGTGCAGGAGGCAGCTGATCGATGTTTCTCTCTCATCGATGTTTCTAACTCTCTATCCCTCTCCCTTTCTCTCTGTAAAAAATCAATAAAACATATTTTTAAAAAAAGACTCACGATAGGATCACAACTCCAGAGTTTTCCAACAGCCCATTTCCCATCTTGATGACATCCTGCAGGGAGCCAGCTTGGCAGCTCAGGTGACAGTAGGGGTACAGAACCAGAATCTAAGATCTGGGAGCAAACATCAGTTCCACCACATGCTGGTTGTGTGACCCTGAGCAAGTTACTTAAACTTATGCACTCAGTTTTCTACAAAATGAGGATGATAATAATGGTACCTATTGCATAAGGTTGCTATGAAAATTCAATGAATTGTTGTTTATAAAGCACTTGAAATGGTACCTGGCACATAGTAGGAACTAGATAAGCATTTCTTGAGCAAATCATCCTTCTGCAAATAACCCATTCCTCCTCCTCCTCCCCTTATTCCTCCACCTGCCCCTCCCCTTCCTCCTCCTACTGCTCCCCTACTCTCTTTTGAACTAAGAGCTAGTTTAGTTCTAAAAGAAGTACCTCAGACTGGATGTATAATCAGTACCTCAATCAAAGAACTGTCAGCACCTGTCTCTCTCACACTCATGACTGATGCTCCCTGTCTAGGATCTCTGGGTATCAGGGG
>NW_005871069.1:11020183-11027722 GCF_000147115.1 Myotis lucifugus
AGAGAGGAGGAGGAGAAGAAGAAGAAGAAGAAGAAGAAGAAGAAGAAGAAGAAGAAGAAGAAGAAGAAGAAGAAGAAGAAGGAGGAGGAGGAGAAGGGGAAGCGGAGGAGGAGGAGAAAGAAGAAAAGAAGGTATTGCAATTATGATGACAGTGAAAATGAAATGATACATGGAAAGTCTTCTATAAATGGTGCCACCATCACTGCCACCAATGCCATCCCCTCCATGACTCTGGCCACCTTCCCATCCTGGATCCCACAGAGTCATCTCTCTCCTCATTCTTACAAGCTTTCTCAAGGTCACCCAGTTTCCAACACCCTCCACTCCTGTTAGTCTTCACTGCAACTGCTAAAATAATTGCCTTGCAGTTACTCACAGACACTACCCACCATCTCATGCTCCTGGGCCACCTTTTTCTTCCTCAAGACACTCCTCTGACTGGTCCTCCTACCCTATAGCCCACTGTCCTGGGTGCCTGGTTGGGACAACCTGCCTCTCTGCCCCCAGGCCACTCTCACTTGCTTTATTAATGTAAAATCAATGTTACTTGAAACTTTTAAAATAAAAGTATCAAGCAAATATGTAAAAACATTGTATTCCTTTCGGAATTTCTATGAATTTAATCATTAAAAAATGAGAAAATGGCCCTATCTGGTTTGGCTCAGTGGATAGAGCATCGGCCTACAGACTGAAGGGTCCCCAGTTCGATTCTGGTCAAGGGCACATGCCTGGGTTGCGGGCTGGATATCCAGTAGGGGGTGTGCAGGAGGCAGCCAATCAATGATTCTCTCTCATCACTGATGTTTCTATCTCTCTCTCCCTCTCCTTTCCTCTCTGAAATCAATAAAAATATTTTTTAAAAATTAAAATACACACACAAAATAACGAGAAAATGATTGCTATAGCCAAATTACAAAGGAACTTTCATTTTCTCTGTCAAATCTCTGATTCCTAACAAAAATTTTCTAACTACTGACACCAGTTTATTAAAGAATTTTTGATTAGTTGGGAATATTTATGAAATTATCTACCCTTTCTGATCACTGTTTTCAACTGTACTATATCAAGTCCCTCTTTGTGCTGAATATGTAGTTCCATTCATGATATCTTGGTCAAATTCCATTATTTAATTTCCTTCAGTTATTACAACTCAGTGCTGTCCAGCTTAAAATATAAAATTTTAAGCCAGGACTCTCCTCACTACAGAATATTCTAGAGCTGTAAGCCGATGACTTGGACAGGAGATGCAGAAGGCGTATTCCTCCTCTTCCCTCTGGGTACCAGCACCCCTGCTGTTGGAGGCCTGGGCAAGGAATGGGGAGCCGAGCTCTCCACCTTATGTGGCCAACTGCTTGTCCATGGTAGGCAGAGGTCCCTGGCCTCACTCTTCTTCCTGCCTGGTCACTCTTTTGAGGGCTCTGCTCACATGGTGGCACTCCCATTTTGCTGAGAATCCATTTCTAACTTTCATCTGCACTGCCAGGCTATACAAATTCTCAGCCCATTTCTATGCCTTGGATCAGGAACCACTTGTGCAGCTAGGTGGCTCTTACCCTTTTCTTGGCCTCCAAACTTCTGTACTTGGGGTATCCATGAGTCATGGAGCATTGCACTGGGTAGGCTCACCCTGCCCACTCCCCAGACACACTACACCAAGGAGCCTCAAGTTCTTCTGACACAGCAGGCTCGGCTAACTCCTTCCAGAAATCTCTAGGCCAGTGCCTATAATCTTGTGTGCTCCCATCCTGAGCAGCCATCTCTGTGTGAGAGCCTTGGCCTCTCTGCAGCCTCCTTCACTGGGGAACAAGCTTGTGAGCCCTCTTTCTTCAGGCAGCCCCTGTGCACTTGGGTGATACCAGTGGAGTCCCTTCCACTTGACTTAGGGGAAAGGAGGCACCTCATGGGGAGAGGTAGTAGCTGCAGACCTCAAGCACTAAAACTTCTCCAAGGATGACCCCCTTCTTCCCCACCACTCTCACAGACTGATTTGAGGCAGGGAGATGGGTGGGGATTGGAGGAATGAGGTTGGTTCTGTTGCCCATGAGCCAGCTGGGAGGTGTGAGATTCTAACTGCTGGGAGCCCTGCTACTCTTTAGTACAGAGCCATTTAGCAACCTCTGTTCTCAGCTCTGCTCCCTAAACCCAATTTGAAAACAGAAAGGCCCACAGGATGACATTTTGTGACCTGTATGGCCAGTGCTTCTAGTTACTTTTCTCCTCCCCATCTAGTGTGGTTTTGTCATTCTGCTCTTAAGGATACATTTTAAATAAAAATACATTTTAAGGAGAAACACAACATAGAGTGGCTATAACAATTGTAAAAGCTGCTTGGTTTGGTTGGCCCTGGCTGTCACAGATAAAAAACAAAGCAGAAGAAACACCGATTACAGTGCTATTGTGTTTAAAATGTTTTATTTATAAAAAAATGAAACAGGTGGATCCTTATCTATTATTTATAATTTAATAACTATAGCAACCTGCCCTTTCTCAAGAAGTTGATTAATTATGAATAAGAAATTGATTTTTATGGGGCCAAGAATTTTGTACACATTGGGATTTATTCTGCTCATTATTCTGGCTTACGTTCTGCCAGAGGCTGTGGAAGCTCTGTTGAGAGTACCTGTTGTAAAACATGATGACTTGCAGGAACTTGGGGCATTCCAGGCACATGGCAGGTTAGAGGAGCTGCCTCTTAATCATAGGAGGTTCTGGCCAGAATTCACTGTGTTTCAGTGGGGACCAATAGGGCTCACCTTCCCAAGGGCCGGTAACCGCCCAGGTTGGAGAGCTGTGCTTCAGTGGGCACATTATTAACTCTTCCAGCCTCTGAGGACCATTTATGTAGTTAATGACAACTCCATTAAATCCAAATTCATACCAAAGAGTGATTTTCCAAATTCTTGACAAATATCATTTTACCATTTTGATGTCTAGCACAAAAGAAAAAGTCCAGGGGAATTCTGTGGGAAGTCTGAGTTTTAGGTAGCACAGCTGCCCCCAGAACAATAATCTCAGGCTGAATTAATGGATCCATCGTCATGAATATGTGCAGATGTGGGTCTAGGCACCCAATAAAGCTCGTGTTCCTGACTTTCCAGTGAGGAAGACAGCATGACAAATAGCTGAGCAAATAATACACGATTTAATAACACAGATTGAAAAGAAAGTGAAGCAGCATGAGGGGTGGCTCAGAGAGTGATGGGTGCCACTATAGTTGGGGTGGTCAGGTAAGGCATCTCTGAAATTGAGGACTAAGTAGAGTCCTGAATGAGAAGGAGTGGGGAGTGTTTCCTGTCCCCGAAGCAGAGCCACTCAGGGGGTCTGAGCAGCCACCAGGAGGCAGTGTGGCTGAGGGAAATGAGTGAGGGCAGAGTGGGGGAGACAGGCTGCAGATGGAGTCTGGGCCAGGTCCTGTGGAAGCTTTCAGGCCATTATTAGAACTGAGGATTTTCTTCTAGAGGTGAAAAGGCAGCCACTGAAGGGTTCTGGGTAGGAGAGAGCTGTGGCATGGAATATTCCAGATGAAGACTATGGTAATGACAGTAGAGGAAGCTGGACAGCAGACAACGTGGTCTCATTGTTCTCCTCAACAGCCAGAACAGACCAGACTTTTTTCCTCAGTCTGGATGTCACCATCTGAATGGGAGCTGGCAAACCATGCATACACAGGAGCAAGAGTTGGGTGGTGAGGGGAAGGTGCAAGGAGGTGGGAGAGCTTAGAGGACAAATTTAGCAGAAACAGCTGCACCAAGCACTTGAAGGTGGTCATTTAGAGGAAGAACCAGCCTCACTCTGTATGTTTCCAGAAGGCAAGGTAAAGTCCAAGTGTAAACATCAGAGGGAGAAGAGTTTTAGCTTTATATTCTATCTCAAATTTACTAATTCTTAGGTCTGATGGAAAATGAAATGGTCTCTATAAAAGGATAGTAAGTTCTTTGTGGCTGGATATATTAAACATAGAATAAAAGAGTTACTTGCCAGGGTGCTGTGGAGAAAAGTCATGCAATAGACAGTGTGGCCTTGGGACTTCTTGCCCTAAACGTCTCTGATTGTCCATTTTCTAACCTCCCCCAGGACTACCAGGAGAGGGATGCCAGGCACGTGGCTTTCTGCACTAACCCACATCCTGCCACTGGAAAAAGCTGAGCACTCAGTGAGCAAGGAGCAGTATTTCCACCGGGATGCAAGGAAGGCACTGATGATTTAGGTTGGAGCTGGGTTGATAATGACATTAGGAATAGTTACAAACTTCAGTACCAAATAAAGTCTTTGACAGAGTCCTGAGTGGTTCTGGTCCATTAAGTTCCAACTTTAAGATAACAAAGAGCTCTGAGTTTAAAATTGGTTAAAATGGAAGAAGAGTTAAGGAGGATTGTTATACATTATACGTGCATTTTCTTTGAAAAGAGATCTTAAATTACTTAGCAATTTAGCCTAAAAAGTCTTGTCTGAATTGAATTAGTCTGTGCACTTTGAGAAAATGTCTCTTACACCTAATATTGAGAGAAAAGTGAATTTGAGATAGTCCTAAAGATAAAAATAACTTGAAGACTCTTCTTATTTCATTTCATTTCCTTCCTTCCTTCCTTCCTTGTTTCCTTCCTTCCTTCCTTCCTTCCTTCCTTCCTTCCTTCCTTCTTTCCTTCCTTCCTCTCCTCCCTCCTTTCTCCCCTCCCTCCTTTCTTCCTTCTTTCCTTCCTTTTGTCCCTCCCTTCTCTCTTTTTCCTTTTCTGAAACAGAAATAGGAATTTGAATCCAACTACTGAGAGCTGTTTAAAAAAGAGAAAATAATTCTCATGTTCTGATGGGAATTTTTACCCTTTTTTCAACTTCTCAGTTCCTTTAATTCTTACTGATGAAATCTTAGCTCCAAAGAGTATTGTGATGTGTGAAACTTTTAGTCATAATAGGTATAAAAAGATACAGAAAAGTAGGTTAATAGCCACTAAAGATTGAAATCTAGTTAAAATTAAAATATAATCATTATTAGGTGTAAGTAAAACCAAATATTAAATCTCAAGGTTAAAATGGAGAAGGGGTCAGTTGCTCTGACATTTTTTTGAGCACTCAAAATGCTTACTATTCTCACCTTGGCTGATGTGATGTGGCTCAGCTGGTTGGTTGTCATCCTGTGCACCAAGAGGTTGCTGGTTCAATTCCTGGTCAGGGCACATGCCCAGGTTACTGATATTTGTATTAATATTAGTGTTGGAACAACTACTCTATCTTTCACCATTTGCTTGAAAAATCAAGAATAACTGAGCTCTATTTCTAAGATTATGAAGCATCTAGGAATTCCAATTCCTGTTTCACAACAGTATAAGAATATTTTGGGGTGGAATGAACAATACTACACTTAGAGTTAGCTCAAATACTGAATTCATCTTTTTCTTAATGAGGCCTGTAGAGCAGAAGGCCATTGGGATCATATCAAACAATAAATTCTTAACAATAGCTGAGCATGAAAGATCCACGGTTGTCTTGCAATGCCAGCACAGCTGAATTCTAGCGGCCTTGCTGGGGAAGGGGACACCAAGGTAGACTGCCACAGCAGTTCTGTTGCTATACCTGAAGCAAAAAACGTTTTGAATAGAGGGTGTCTATGAAGTTGTGTGAAATTGCTGATTAACAACAATCAAGAAGAAAATCATGAAACCAATGGGGTTTGCTTTCATGTGATCCCATTTGCAGCTCACACATGCTACATAGAGAGAAAGAGGAATCTGCAGACAGGTGCTTACTTGCACTGGGGCCTGACATGTTTCACAGATGCTGTGCTGAGGACAGATGATGGCTGAACGGAATGCAACTTCCTCTGGCTGCATCAAAGCCTCTTCATTGATAGTGAGCTGCCTTCCTGATCTCACTGCCTTTCTTTTCCACATTAGGCAAACTCCGATTATAAACAGCAGGCTGAGACAGTTTCACCTGGTCACAAGCCAACTCTCAGAAAATGGGCTGATCAACTCATTCCCCAGTTCCTTCCTCGACTTTTTCATTTATTAGCAATTAAGTAAGCACCTCCCCCCTCCAAAAAATCACAGATTAATTTAATTATGAATCCACATCCACCTGTTTAGAATTGCAGATAATTTCACTTGAGTTCCAGGTTATCTTTGGCAGCAAAGCACATAGTTGTCATCTTGAACTAACACATTTTCCCAAGGCTGTTGCATTACCCACAGCTTTCAAATTTGTATTTGAAGCATGGAAATTGCAGACCAACAAATCTTACCCAAGAGGTCTTTGCTTCCACAGGAATATTTTAAATCACAGTATGTGTGTCTGGCAGTTGCTCTAGAGTGAATACTGCAGAGTTCTGACTTTCCACAGGAGTGTGTTCTGACACTAAATCTCCAGTACAGCCTTATCTGGAGTAAAAATGTGGATTTCAGAGTGTATTTGAATCTGAAACCAATGCAACTTGTAAACATTGAGAGATTCCTGACTCAAGCAATTATTATACCTTCCCCACCACATGCAATAAAGATAGTCATCAAGGACTTCAGTCAGAGGCCAAGCCCAAGGATCAACATTTCATTTACCAAGGCACTGCTGAGCTGTGAATGAGCAAAAGCCAACTCAAGGTGCCATGAGCAATGGCCTGGGCCCTGAAGCGGTCTTGAAGGACTGAGGGATGGTTTTCCCACATCTAGACAAACAATAGCTCAGAGGCTGGGGAATTTGCAGGCTGGAAGACTCAGTTGGGGGTTGGAGTGAAGGGAGGTCAGTGGAAGTCTTCAAGTTAGAACCAGGTAAGAAAACCACAAGTCTATAACCAACCAGCAAGGGGGCCAGGAAATCAATAATGGAGGAGTCCAGTGATAGATAAAACCTAACATTTGTAAATATACACATGTACTTTTCTGAAAGGAAAAGCCTTAACTTTCATCACCTTCTCCCTGTAGTTCAGTGATGGCAAACCTTTTGAGCTCGACGTGTCAGCATTTTAAAAAACCCTAACTTAACTCTGGTGCCGTGTCACATATAGAAATTTTTTGATATTTTCAACCATAGTAAAACAAAGATTTATATTTTTGATATTATTTTATATATTTAAGTGCCATTTAACAAAGAAAAATAAACCAAAAAAATGAGTTCGCGTGTCACCTCTGACACGCTTGTCATAGGTTCGCCATCACTGCTGTAGTTTATGACCTCAGTAGGTTAGAAACCACTGAAGTCAAGAGACACAAATACTGATGATAGAACAGGAGAGAGTGGTCCACAGGTGAGGCAGTGATCTGTACAAGGTGAGACAAGAGAATCAACTAACCAGTGTAAGGTACAGGAAACAGGAACACCCCCTGTGCCCAAGCTCTGACCTTTTATACATGTGCTACTTGGGCTGGAGTCATATGTGGCTGGGCCAGAGTGTATAGGGGAACATAAGTGAACCATGAAAAGTCAGAAAGACTGGCAATTCCTGACATCTCGATAGAAAAATGAGGATTTTTGAATTGTATTTGCACAGGAGTAACTGACCGAGCCATGAAGTATAACAGTATAAAGTATACCATAAAGCATAAATTAACTGTG
>NW_005871069.1:11028819-11044494 GCF_000147115.1 Myotis lucifugus
GAGGAGGAGGAGGAGGAGGAGGAGGAGGAGGAGAAGAAGAAGAAGAAGAAGAAGAAGAAGAAGAAGAAGAAGAAGAAGAAGAAGAAGAAGAAGAAGAAGAAGGAGAAGAAGAAGAGGAAGAAAAAGGAGAAAAAGAAGAAGGAGGAGGAGAAAAAGAAGAAGAAGAAGGAGGATGGACTCTGAAATATCTTATGCTGAAAAAGAGTGAAATCCCTGTTTTTGTGTGCGAAAAGCCTATTTCATTACTTAATGATAATGAAACATCACCAGGAGGCACTGTGAGTACCTATGAGCTCCAAAGCAAAGATCTAGGTAACTTCATCACAGGAAATGTGTGATCATCCCCAGGATCCTAATGCCAGAATCTGGGGACTGTAATGAAATGGGAAGGCTCAAATTGCTAGACAAGTGGCTTGCTGTCTTTGGCCTCAGAATTGCTGGCAGTCCTGGGCTGGGACACCAATCAGCCTGCATAGGTGTCAGTGGAGAGGAAGAGGGCATTGCTTCCTTTAAAGTATTTACATTGACAATGTTCAGCCCTTATAATTCTAGATTTTACAAAAATAACATAGTAACTTACCAAACAATGAGAGGGAAACAAAATTTTAAATCATCTATAATAATAAAAGCATAATATGCTAATTAGACTGAACGGCCGAACAGTGGAATGTCATCCAGATGAAGCCAGGGCTGCTAGGGCCAAGGCAGCTGCTGTAGCTGTGAGGGCAGAGCCCCTTGCACAAATTTCGTGCATCGGGCCTCTAGTAATATAATAAACTGGTATGATATTAAGAAGATAGTTTCTTGGTAAATTGAGTGATCACTCTGCAATGTCAGCTTAACTTTAGAGTCTTAAATACTAAATTTGGAAAGCATATATAGTCTGTTTCTGCAAAATGTTTAGTGTTAAAAATCTCTTGAGCTTTGTACTTTCTACATTGCAATGTTAACAGCTACCATTTACTGAGGGCCTCTTGGAAGCCAGCACTGTGATATGCATTTTGTACAGATTTTTTGTAACCTTCACAACAACCCCATAAAACAGATATTATTTACACTAGAGGCCTAGTGCATGAAATTTGTGCATGGGGAGGTCCCCTCAGCCCAATCTGTACCCTCTCCAATCCGGAACACCCTCAGGGGATGTCCAACTGCCAGTTTAGGCCTGACCCCCAGCAGTCAGACATCCCTCTCACAATCTGGGACCGCTGGCTCCTAACTGCTCACCTGCCTGACTGCCTGATTGCCCCTAACTTCCCCTCCCCACCAGCCTGATCACCCCTAATTGCCCCTGCCTGCTGGCTGATTTCCCCTAATTGCATCCCCTCCCTGCCGGCCTGGTTGCCCCCAAATGCCCCCCCCCCGCTGGCCTGGTTGCCCCAAACTGCCCCCCACGCCATCCTAGTCACCCCTAACTGCCCCCAACTCCACCCTGGTCACCCCCAACTGCCCTACTCTGCTGGCCTGGTTGCCCCTAAATGCCCCTATCAGCCTAGCCACCCCTAACTGCCCTCCTCCATCCTGGGCACCCCTTACTGCCCCCCTGCCCTCCTGGACACCCCCAACTGCCTCTTACTTTCAAGCAGGCTACCCCATAGAGGCTTCTGTTCAGACATTTGGTCGTCCCTCAATAAGCACCCTGCCAGCCTGGTCAGACCACTGAGGTGTTCAGTCATTACTGTTACTGTGATGGCATCCTAGATAATTGCATATTCTTCAATTATTAGTATAGACTAGAGGCCCGGTGCACAAAAATTTGTGCACTGGGGGGGGGGGGGTTCCTCAGCCCTGCCTGTGCCCTCTCACAGTCTGGGACCCCTCTGGGGATGACCATCTGCTGGATGAGGCCTGCTCCCCAGGGGATTGGGCCTAAGCTGGCAATCAGACATTCCTCTGGCAGTCCAGCAGCCCTCGGGGGATGTCCACTTGCCAGTGGGGAGCAGACCTAAGCTGTAGTCGGATATCCTTAGCGCTGCTGAAGAGGCAGGAGAGGCTCCCACCACCACTGCTGTTACTGGCAGCCGTCAGCCTGGCTTGTGGCTGAGCAGAGCTCCCCCCTGTGGGAGCTCACTGACCACCAGAGGGCAGCTCCTGCATTGAGTGTCTGCCCCCCTGGTGATCACTGTATGTCATAGTGACCAGTCATTCCCAGTCTTTCTGCTGTTAGAGTCAGTTTGCATATTACCCTTTTACTATATAGGATAGAGCCCTGGTACACGGGTGGGGGCCGGCTGGTTTGCCCTGAATGGTGTCCCGGATCAGGGTGGGGGTCCCCACTGGGGTGCCTGGCCAGGCTGGTGAGGGGCTGATGGCTGTTTTCAGGCTGCCCGCACCCCCTTCAGGGTGGGGGTCCCCACTTGGGTGCCTGGCCAAGCCTGGATGAGGGGCTGATGGCTGTTTTCAGGCTGCCCGCACCTCCTTCAGGGTGGGGGTCCCCACTGGGGTGCCTGGCCAGCCAGGATGAGGGACTGAGGGCTGTTTTCAGGCAGGCCAAGCCTGCAACTGAAGCTCCCAGTCTCTCCTTTTTTTTCTTTTTTTACTTTTTTATTCTGGGAATTTATTTCCCTTCTGTAATTGAAAACTTTGTTGCAGCTTCCAGCTCCCGAGGCCCAGCTTGGTGGAAAGCAGGTACCTGGGGGGTTTGTTTAGCTTCTATAATTGCAACATTGTTGCATCCGGAGCTCAGAGCTGGGCTCTGGCAGGCGGGGTACCTTGGCTTCCTCCATCGCCAGGGAAACCAAATCTCATGTTCACTTCAGCTGCATGGCTGCCGGCCACCATCTTGGTTGGCAGTTAATTTGCATATCACCCTGATTAGCCAATGGGAAGCGTAGCGGAGGTATGGTTAATTACCATGTTTGTCTATTATTAGATAGGATAGTATAAGGAGACATTAATAAAGGGTAAGCTATGTGGCCAAAGTCATGTGGTGAGTAAGTGGTAGGACAGGCAATAGAGCAGTTCCAGACCTCACTCTCCCTCGCTGCCCAACCAGAGACAGTGTGTTGGCAAGTTTGTACATCAACAGAAGGTTAGTTGCTTGTGGCAGCCCAGTTGGGTAAGTTCTGCCCTGAGTTCTCTGCTGGTGAGGCCTTTAAAGTATCTATATAACTTGTATCTGTATATTTCTTTCATTATTTCTTTGTGTGTTTATTTAATAGCAAATTAGAAAAAACGTGGCCCAAGGGCTATTGTAACTCAAGTAGAACAGGGTTAGCTCCCCTCCAAATTTCCCTGTAACAGAATGTTTATGTATAAAAAGTAGAATGTTTTGCTTGTTATCTGGCAGGAGGTAGTATATTAATCCTTGGCTGCTACTAAATTTTAGATAATTAAAACATTACTTTTTTTCAGAATGGCATGTATTACCAAATGGAGACTTTTGGAGGCAGAATGATGGAAACCTACACCACCAAAGTGGACTTGAAGACATATAGACCAAATGTCACTAAAAAATGGGACCCTTGAAGATTCTCCTTGGTGGTTTCTTGTGGCTAAGCACCAAGAAAGATGTCAAGTGGAGCTGGTGGACCTGGCCCTCCTTGGGGGTCCTCCTAACAGAAACATATTCCTTTTGGCTTCAGAGGTGGTTCAATTTAATAAATTGATACATTTATTAAATGATAAATTAATTATACTAAGATATATTCTATGCCAGATGGTGATCCCTTCTTGACCAACAACTCTTATTAACCATCTACCTGAGGCTACCACATGCAGGAAAATGTTCTGACTTCTCTTGAAGAGAATGATGATCACCTTTCTTCATTGCTGCACTTTTTTCAGTATTCCCTTTTCTGTATCAGAATTTAAGCCAACGTGTCCTTCATTGTTGCCTAGTTTAGTGAAAATAAAGTTGTTAGAGTTATATTCTTCTTGAGTCTCTCAACTAAGATGTGGTGCAACTCATGAATTAATTAATTAGAGTGATGTGGGTGAAGTCTAGAAAGAAGAGAGGGAGAGAGAGAGAGAGGGAGAGAGAGAGAGAGAGAGAGAGAAGAAGAAGAAGAAGAAGAAGAAGAAGAAGAAGAAGAAGAAGAAGAAGGAGGAGGAGGAGGAGGAGGAGGAGGAGGAGGAGGAGGAGGAGAGAGGAGAGGGTAGTAGAGGGGAGGGGAGGAGAGGGGAGGGGAGGGGAGGGGAGGGGAGGGGAGGGGAGGGGAGAGGAAGAGGGGAGAGGAGAGGAGAGAGGTGTGAGGGAGGGAACCAGTGCTGAACTAAACAGATCCTATAAGCCTGGCAGAAATTCCTATTTACTGAATAACTAACTTTGATTATCAGGGAAAGTGATATGTGGGATAAGTGTGGGCAATCAAAGAACAGTGAAGATTTCTCTGGAAAGACTCCATCAAGTGGTGTTCTAATCCCAAATTCTGGCTTACTTATGTGTAACAGTTGCTTGGTTGGCTTGAATGGGGAATACACTTGGCAGCAGAAAGGAGAGAGATGGGACATAGTGCTTGCTGCACAATAGTTTCTAATATGCTACCTTGTCCTCTAATAAAAATAAAACAATCCATAGTGACTAGGCTTAAAGGGGAAAAGTTTTTTGTTGTTCAGTCATTTCCTCGAACTGGATGAAATGGAGCCTTTTTTAATGTTTCCTATATCCCAGGGCAAAAACTTTCTCTAAGGGCTTCTCTGCTTCTTCTGAATGATGGGAATGAAACAAACCAGGGCACAATATAGCTCAGCAAAGTCTGAAGGAATTATAATGGGGGTAAAATACACACTCTAAAGCTTTAGGGCCCCCATATATCTCACATATATATGATAACATTTATTTATCCCAGGGATTTGAACCTTGTTAAACACTACGCAGATAATATTAACCCTAATGTCTCAACACACATACACCTGTGCTCAGAGACACAAGTGACCACACCCCACACCTGAATCAACCCATCAGGCTTTAGTTCTCTGTGAGTGAAGAATCTTAGTTTTCATAGACGTTTGTGCTATGCTCAGGGCTTATCTATCTGTAGCATCAGAGACCACAGTTTTTTAGGTTTTATTACCTCCATAAATTAGCCAATATTAATATCACTGTTCTGTTCCCTCATGTTACATACTTCCTGCTGAATTAGCTGGCTGCTTCCTTCCATCAAGAACTTGGTCTATGGGATCATTAAAATGATGTGACACCATGCTTATGGAATATGACAAACTCATTCACACACAGCATGCAGACCCACTACCACATGTATGACGTCTTGAGCATATTCATGGAAATCTTTCTTTGCTAGCCTTTTCTTCACTCTTCTCAATGCTTAGCAAAAAGGAAGTGCCTGAACATTTAGCCTAGACCCATGAAACATGTTATTAACAGAGCAGAATTAAAGGAAACTGAAACTTAAACTATTTCATATTGATGGACAGGTGGGAGCAAACTGGTTCTTAAGCAAGCTTCTTGGAGCTCTAAGGGAAGTGCGCTCAGGGCAGCAGCTAGTTGGCCTTGATAACCATAGTCACCACCATCATCGCCATCAAGCAGTTCTGCTTAGGTGGCATGTTAGCCACTGTGGGGCTGAAACAAGGGCCACTGCCACCCTGGAATCCCAGCACTGGGAGCCAGCGACAAACAGCGGTGTCACCCAGCGACACAGACAAAGGCCCTATTCCTGCTTCCCCATATCCTGAGCTCTCCTCTTCCCTGGTAAACTTCTTTTGAACACATTCCCATACTTTTTACATTTTAAAAATGGAAATATTAGTGGGACAAATCCACTCCCTTATAAGGGACATGTTATTCCAAGAGCATAGCTTTCCTCAAAAATATCAGGGTCACTTCCATCACTCTAATAAGTGACTGCAGCTGTTTGCACGGAGATTTTCATTTAAAGAAAAAATAGATAAACAATTGTATCCACACAAAGGCAGGCAATGCAGCTATTTCCAGAAGGCATCATGAGACAAGCCCAGATGAACTGGTGTTCCTGCCTTTTGCCAGAATCAAGGGAACATGTCTGTAAGTCTGAGCAGAAGCAAAGATGGGCTGTGGTGTGTTCTGATAGGGGCTTCTTAGAGGTTAACATAGAGCTGATGAGTGTCCAGTTGCTACCCAGTTTTTCCAGGCAGATACTTAGCACGAGGTAATCACCATTTACACCATTTCCCTAACTTCTTCCAACAGCAGCCTTTGAAACAGACACTGTCATCCATAAATCTCCACCTGCTCCCCAGGAACATCTGGCAGCAAGCAGCACTTGCTCAGCATTTGTTTGTCTGAGGTTGTATGGCCCTATCTGCATGCTATTAGAATGCTGAGAGAGTCAGCATGTATCTAAAATCATTCCCACTTCTCAGCCAGAAGTGCACCGCCCGCTGCTGCCCTGCCTGAATTCAACAGGAGACAGTCTGGTTCTCTGTGGGGCCCAGGGCATTCCAACAAGACAAAGAGAGGCAAGTGGGGCTGCCACCTCCTGAACAATGGCATTATCTTCCTTAGGAAGCAGGAATCTTTGGTTGTTGTTATGTTTTGACTTTTGTTTTTAGGACTTTGATTTGCTTGGCAAACCAGATGTTGCAAGTTCTGTGAGTAGAACTCCTAGCTCTGAAATGTGGGTAGTCTCCGTGGCTCATCCTAAACAAGATCAAGACCCCTCACTGGCCTGGAGGGACAGCTTCTCCTAGAGGAGGGGAGGAGGCGCTGTAGCAGCAGAACAAGCAAGAGAAGACAGCCTACCATGAATCCCAGGGGAATGGGTTTGAGAGGAAATTGCATACCTGTCATTCCCCTCTTTCCATCTCACATCACTCTTTAACTGTTAAAAAAATAATTTTGATTCTGGATTTTATCAATAATCAGTTGCAGCTGGTTTGTTGTTACTAAGATCATTCAATTATAAACTGTATAAATGGCCAAATGCCCTCGAAGCTAACAATAAAAGGACTTAACTCAGGAAAACAAAAGTGGTTCTTTTATTCTGAGAGGAGGGTCTTTGTTTGCAAAACACCATGGCCGGCTAAACAGAGTAATCAGCAAACTTTGTGGTGGTTGTTATTAAACATAAGGCTAAGATGTGACCTACAAATAATACACAGGGAGCTAGGAGCTTTGTGAGCTAAAAAGTTGCCTGCCTTCGGTCCTACTGGCCACTGACACTATCACCCAACAAAATATCACTTCTCTCCTCTGGCTATTGCATTGTGAAGGGCAACAGGCTGATCACAGACAAGCCTGAGGAACAAGGAATCCATATCCCTTCACAGTGCTGTAAGTGTAAAAAAGTGTTAAAATGTCATACATAATGACCTGAAAGTCATTAAAAGAAAGAAACAAAGGAACACCTGATGGATCACCTGATGGATCCCTCAAGACCTGTAAGAAATCAGTGTCTCAAAATATTTCCTTTGTCTCATCATTTCTCAAAATAAAAAATCAACTCAAAAACCAAAGGAAATGTGGAGAATGAAGTCACTTGTCCAATGTTACGTAGCTTATCTATAACCATCCTAACTACTGTTTCCTGGTCTTACCTACCAGCCCAGGGCTGCTTACAGATATTCTGCTGCCATGAAAGGCAGCAAAAACTAAGAGCAAACCTCTCTCTGAACAGACTAGAATTCTATGAGTATGTGAAACATAAACAAAAGTAGAACTCATTAATTTATCAGATTTAAATATTAACATTGGTAAGTCAAATCTTAAGGCTAATAACTCTACTATTTCTAAATGTTAATGATGATCAGAGATAGGTAATATTCTTATTCTCCCAGTAGATTTGAGATCACTCTCCCAAAACTCAGCTCACAGTAAATCAGAAAAGCTGTGAGAATAAAATCGGCCTGTGGTCAGCAACCATAGGAGGAAAGAATGGGGGCACCATGTCAGAGCTGTGGAGCAAAACTAAGGTAATGAAATATAGGAGACATGGACAGTTAAATAGGCCATGAGGCTGAAATATTTACTTCTCAAATGCTTCCAACTACTTCAATCCTCTATTTCATGGTGCCCAAGGCTGAAGTAGACCCGTACACTTCTCCTCCAGTCGGAGTTACTAAAATCAGAGAACCATGTAGGAAGGAAGCTTGTGTGATGTATTTAACTGAATGAGGAAGCAGGAACGGGTATGAGTGAAAATGCTGTGAGTAGGTTGGTTTAAGCACACAACCCATGTTTCTCCCTCAGCTTCAGACTCCAGAAGCTGAGGGAGAAACAGTCTCAACAGTGGCTGTGAGAGGTTATTTTTCAAAATTTCTCTCTTTGATGAAATTGAAAATGATAATTCCTACTAGGATTCATGTTTATTCATTCAATAAATATATGCTAAGTACATATTACATGCCTGGCACTATACTGGGGATGTGCAGGTACAATAGGAGGGGTAGGCAGAGAGACAGACAATAAACTATAACCCAGCAATCAGTCTTTTGAGATGGGAAATGATTTGTGACCATGCCCAAAGAGTTAAAATAATTCAGAATTTAGAATTATAAAGGGACTTCAGAGATAATATCTTATCTGAGTTTCATCCTATTTCAATGAAATAAGTTTATAGTAAGCTCTATTTGGTAGGTTTGGGGATTGAAATTCAGCAAGGTTAAGTGACTTGGCTAAATCCATTTCAACCATAAATGGGGGAACCAAGATGGCGGCATAGGTAAACACCTCTACTTACTGCCTCTCACAACCACATCAAAATTACATCCAGAACTGTGGGAAAGCTGGCTGAGTGGAAGTACTACACCACAGAGGTAAAGAAGAAAGTGCATTGAGACTGGTAGGAGGTGCAGAAGCATGGAATGGGCTGGCACCCCGATGTGCTGCTTTTTTAATTGAGAGGGAGATACAAGCTCCTGCTTGCTCTAAACTCCAGTTCCAGGCAAGATTCTGGGGGATCCAGACACATACAGAGAGAAACTGGACTGTCTGGCATGGGGCAGGAACACGAGGGTGGCTTTCTTTCAGATGGAGGTGCTCGCAGCGGTCATTGTTCCTGCGCTGGGACTTCTCCAGTGCAGGGCTGACTGGCAGCCATTGCTGTTTGCTCTGCCCTGGTGATTATGAGACCGCGCCCCACCCAATTTACAACCCCATCGAAGCTGTGCACAGTGGCTTCTGCATATGAATGGCCTGTCCTTTCTCAGCCTAAAACCTGTCAAACAGGCAGCAGCTGGGTCAGGGAGCCCCAAAACTATCAAAAGAAGGCCCAAGGCCGGCAGCAGCAGCCTGCCTTGCTTCACAGCTGGGTCTCGTCTGGGCACTTCCAAACCTGATCCAAAAAGGAGGAATCTGCAGATCTTTCTGTAGCTCCTGCTGGGTGGCCCCAGGCAGTGGCTGACTTTGCACCTCCTTGGAGATTCAAGAGCTGGTATACCCAGTGGTCAGTGTGAGACCATACCAGATTACAACTCTTCATATCCATAAGTGACACCTCAAGGGGCAGACTCAGTGAGCACCAAAGCCCCACTGAAGCAAGTCCTGCCCCATAAGTGTGTCTCCTGCACAGCAGCTCTTCCATTGTAGACACAGCTGGTCCTCACAGCCAACTGGCCCGGAGGTCAATTCCTCCCAATGATACCAACAGCAATCAAGGCTCAACTACAACAAGACTGTTCACACAGCCCACAAAGGGTGCACCAAGAGTGTCCACCTCAAGTGATTGGGAAGGCTGAGCCACTGGGCCCTATAGGACACCTACCACACAAGGGCACTCTATCAACTCAAAGAGACTTAGCAGTTACCCAATACATAGAAACAAACACAGGGAAGCAGCCAAAATGTGAAGACAAAGAAACATGTCACAAATGAAAGAAATGGAAGAAAGCAAAATACTGGATATAGAGTTCAAAACCACATTATAAGGTTACTCAAGAATCTTCTAGAAACCTCTGAGGAACTTAGAGAGACCTTCAAGACTTTCAAGTGAGAATGCCAAAAAAAAAAAAAAAAAAAGGAAAAGGACCAGTCAGAAATTAAGCATACACTGACTGAAATAAAAAATAATATACAGAGATTCAACAGTAGACTAGAGCAGTGGTCGGCAAACTGCGGCTCATGAGCTACATGTGGCTCTTTGGCCCCTTGAGTGTGTTTCTTCCACAAAATACCACATGCAAGCACGCACATACAGTGTGATTGAAACTTTGTAGCCCATGCGCAGAAGTCGGTATTTTGTGGAAGAGCCACACTCAAGGGGCCAAAGAGCCACATATAGCTCGTGATCCGCAGTTTGCCGACCACTGGACTAGAGGATCCCAAGAATCAAGTCAAAGATTTGAAATATGAGGAAGCAAAAAACACCCAACCAGAAGAGCAAAAAGAAAAAAAAAGAATACAAAAATATGGAGATAGTGTAAGGAGCCTCTGGGACAACTTCAAGTATACCAACATCTGAATTATGGAGGTGCCAGAAGAAGAAAGAGAGCAAGATATTGAAAACCTATGTGAAAGAAATAAACTTACAAGTCCAGGAAGCACAGAGAACCCCAAATAAGAGGAATCTAAAGAGGACCACACCAAGACACATCATAATTAAAATGCCAAGGGCAAAAGACAAAGAGAGAACCTTAAAAGCAGAAAGAGAAAAACAGTTAGTTACCTACAAGGGAGTACTCATACAACTGTCAGCTGATTTCTCAACAGAAACTATGCAGGCCAGAAGGAAGTGGCAAGAAATATTCAAAGTGATGAATAGCAAGAACATAAAACCAAGATTCCTCTACCCTGCAAAGCTATCATTTAGAATTGAAGGTCAGATAAAGAGCTTCACAGATAAGAAAAAGCTAAAGGAGTTCATCACCACCAAACCAGTATTATATGAAATGCTGGAGGGTATTCTTTAAGAAGAGGAAGAAGAAGAAAAAGGTAAAGATAAAAAAGTATGAACAACAAAGTGACAACAAATACATATCTATCAACAAGTGAATCTAAAAATCAAATTAATAAAAAACCTGATGAACAGAATAAACTGGGGAATGTAATATAGTCAGGGGCATAGAAAGGGAGTGGACTGATAATTCTCAGGGGGAAGGGGGTGTGGGAAGAGATTGGACAAATATCTTACACCTATGGATGAGGACAGTGGCGGGGGGTGGGGGGCGAGGGCCTGGGGTGGGGTGGAAACCGGTGGAGGGGAGCTATGGGGGAAAAAGAGGAACATCTGTAATAATCTGAACAATAAAGATTTAAAAAAAAAAACACATAAATGGGAAAGCCGTTTAAAATCAGGACATCTTTCTTCAAAAACCCTTTCTCTTTCACTGTATCACACCATCTCCACAGATAGTTTTTAAAATATGTGTGCCTGTGTAGGGTTTTCAAATCCAGTATTAAACCGTTTTCCAAACTCATGCATTTACTCCCACTCCTACTGCTCACTTACAGTTCTACAGATTTCACCTTTATCCACTGCTTTCAAATTTCACTGTGGAGACAGAGGAGGCTGGTGTCAGACTCTCTGGGTTTAGAAGTTCTGCCACCTTGGAGCAGCAATTTACTGAGCAAGTCACCCAGACACTGTAAGTTGTGGATGAAATGGGGCCACATGCTAACCTGACTAGCTCAGGGAAGGCCTGTGTGGCGACCTTGCAAATCAGAGACCTAAATTAACCAAAAAGGATGGTTTGCAATTCAAACTTTTTAAACTAAAATCAGTTTATGGTGGGTAGTCATGTCCTAGGCTGGAATCTTCCCTGACAAAGGTCAATCTTTACCCTAACTGAGCCTGTCTATTGTCTTTTTGCATATATGACAGCATATCATTGAAATGTCAAAGTAATTTTCCTTTTGCTGGACTCCTCAAAGCACTCTGTGGAGACCACAAATCCCCCATTGTTATTGAGTTAATTGTTGACTGTTAACTATCCTGCACCCACCTAAGTAAAATAAGTGTGTCTATCATTTTACTCTTTATCCAATCCCAGAGGTTTTCCTGCTTTGCTTTCTCCCACCTCCCTAATCTATCACCACTGGGTCTCATATAACCCACTTACATCTCCTCTTTTGATTGTAATGTATAAAACAAGGTGCAAAACTGCTATTCTCTGGAGCATTATCTCAATTCATTGAGCTTCTGCTTCCTGGCAATTGTCGACTGTTTGGCTCAAATAAACTCACAAAAATTCTCCCCAGGTTTGAATGTTTCTTATGTTAACAAAGTATAGTAGTAACTCACAGGATTCAGTGGGGTAAGTGGCAATGCATGGCACATTCCACAAGCTGGTTCCATATGCGGCCCCGAAAGCACTACTTTTCTTTGCCTCTGTTGGTTCATGTAAAAAGGGAATGATAATGACATTAATTTGCCTTATTTATCTCTTAGGGTTGTCATAAGAATTGCATTGTGTAACAGATGTGGGATGACTGTGAAGGTTGGTGAGGTGTAGTTATCTCTAAAGGAATCCTCTGCAACAGATGTCTGATGGAAGACACCTGGCCAAACTAGGCTTCTTACTATTTCCATTCACAAAGAGGATCCAAGTGTTTCGCTGAAATTTCTGGTCAATGCCGCGTTGTGAGGAGAACTCCAGCTAACAGGCTAGGTGGTCTATTTCCTAGGTTTTCATGCTCAGAGACCTTTGGAGCACACCTCTAGGGGGTATTTAGTGAGCTCATTATCTAGCTATCATACAGAATTTCCCAAAAAGAAGGCCCAGTTGTGTCCTTGTGTTTGCACAAGTACATTGCTCACTCTGCAGACTTTTCTGGAGGAATCACCCTTGTGGAACCCAAAGGCCCCACTCTCCCCTGTGTGCTGGCCTGGGCCTGCCTCACTGCTCCCTGGCCCATCCCCCTTGGGTAACTGTGCCTGTGGCGGCACCCACCACCATCCCTCCCTGCCCTCACATTCTCTCAGCTAAGATGAGCCCTGCTGTTTGCTCCTGGAGAAATTCTCATTTATTGAATTTCTAGCCTGTATACAATAGTCTTCCCTTGTCCTATTTCCTGTGTGTTTTAAATTCTTAGTCAATGTCTTTCTTCAATTTTTAAAAACTTATTATTCCTATGGGTTTTATTTGTCCTTAACACCATCATATACAAATTAACTTTGGGTTTTATTTGTCCTTAACACTATCATATAAAAATTAACTTTGCTATTGCATTATTCAATGTTTCAAAGCAGCCAAGAGTCTGGGGAGAGAGGAGGCCATTGGACCATTTGCTTGGACAAAGCCACTGGCTTGGTCACTGTGGAACCAGCAGCACTTTGTAGATAACCTGCCCTGCCACCACAGCCTCCTTCCTGGCATGTTCGTGGCCCAAGCTGGAGGCTCTGGCTCAGACCAAGGACTCTAGGTCAACACCTCTCAAGATCCATCCCACAAGAAGTTCTTCCCACTGAGGAAAGCCAGCTGTGTCAGCTCAGTTGATCCAAACATTTACTAGCTGCCCATCAAAGAACTTAAGTTTTAGCAATTATTTTGCCCTTTATAAATTCTTAATACTCAGTACATTACTTTAACTCTATTTAATAATAGTTTTGTGCTTATGTGCTTAATTAATATTTCATTCATTTTAATGTTTTAATAATTCCTTTCAAAAGGCTATGGGACATATGGAATAAGTGGGACAATTCTGCATGAGTATAAAATGAGAGCCTCATGCAGTTTTCCTACTGAATCTGACATCTGATGCTTAGCTCTGCAGCACTGGGTAAGTTACTTAATCCACCTGCACAGTAGGCATGGTGGTAATAGTACCCATTTTCTCTGAAGGACTCCCTTTAACATTATAATGTGATTCCCTTCTTTCAATGTCTACTAAAAATCAGGTATTTGAAATGGCATTTCTAAGACTTGTGGCTG
The DNA here is from genome assembly GCF_000147115.1 of Myotis lucifugus. Taxonomy (NCBI): domain Eukaryota; kingdom Metazoa; phylum Chordata; class Mammalia; order Chiroptera; family Vespertilionidae; genus Myotis; species Myotis lucifugus. The sequence goes on from NW_005871069.1 coordinate 11,042,566, forward strand.
AGAATGCCTATGACCACAAGTGAGCTTAAAGCTTTTAAAATCAGGAGTTTCTCTCCACATTCTATGTGCAGAAATCTACATCCAACTGTTTTAAGTACTTGAATACATTCAGATTTCTTTAGGAAAACCTTGACTTTATCACTGTAGAAATGGAAAAGAAGTATGAACATACAGCCTACACATTACAAGTGAACCATACCAAGGACATCTGTCTCCTAGGATTGGAAGTATGTATATCTTTCATTAATCAACAACATAATATTGGCTTCCAACATAGACGTCAATTCCGAATGGTCTTCATGAAATACAGTGGGGCCTTGACTTACTAGTGTCCCGACTAATGAGTTTTTCGAGATATGAGCCATCTCTCGGCCGATTTTTTGCTTTGAGTTGTGAGCTAAAATTCGGGTTACGAGCCAGCTTCAGATACCCCACCACTAGTTGGTGCAGCGAACGTCACAGTGAACGCCACAACATCAGCCCAGCATCACGTGTCTCACTCATTCACTTTATGATTTGACATACAAGTAATTTGAGTTACGAGCTCCATTACGGAACAAATTAAACTCATAAGTCAAGGCCCCACTGTATTTGTAAGTGCTCACAGCTGAGATTTGAAAAGACCAACTAAAGGATATGAGAACTCAACATTCTTCAGGTTGCTGTAGTAGCCATCTTTCAAGATGGTCCCCAATGATCCCTGACACTCGACATCCACACCCTTGAGTACTGCCCTCTGACACTATAGTATACCCGGGTTGGTCTGTGTGACCAACAAAATATGGCAGAAAATGAAGTCACTTCTGAGACTAGATTTAAAGTCACTGCGGCTTCCATTGTGGTTGCTCTCTCATTCTCTCACATGTACTGCATGACAATCTTTCTCTTGCATCACTCTCATTGGGAGAAACCTCATCATGCCAGCCCTTGGGGAGTCTGTGTGGCAGGAAGTGAGGTGCTCTGCCAATAGTGAGCATGGAAATGGGTGCTCCAATCTCAGTTTTCAGTGACTGTGGTGTTGGCCAACAGCTTCCAGCATCACAAGAGAGCTGGCCAGACCACTCTGTCCAGACTCTCAGGAACCATGAGATACACGTTTGCCAGGTTAAGAAGTAAGGTTTGGGGTAATTTTTTATATTGCACAGCTATGGGTAACTAATAATTATTTAAGCTCTAACTTTGTTTCACCTCAGATCATCAGGAAACAACATTAGAGAACTATTATAGCAGTGGCCGCATTCAGTTATATAGCAGTGGCTGCATTCAGTTATATAGAAGTGGCTGTATTCAGTCAGGAACTATTGCTTTTAGCTTTTATAAAGGGTAGATTTTAGAAGGTCAGTTTGAAGAATACTTCCATGTATTTCCTAAGACTGTAATGAAAAACACTGTCCACTTGTCACCTGTGCCCTGCCTCTCAGAGTTCAATGACAACACAGCACTGGCGGGTGGCTTGAGTGTTTCCTTTTACTGGTTCAGGACTATGTAAACTGATGTACTTCCCATTTCATTTTGTTGGCAAAGTGAGCAAAATTTAGCACTAAATTAAAGATCTAATTTGTACTAGGTACCCATTTTCTTATTTCCTTTCAGAGTTTTCTTATCACCTTTTACTTTTATTTATCTTTTTTGAAAATAAATATTTCTTATCCCTATAAACCAGCGGTTCTCAACCTGTGGGTCGTGACCATCGGAAAACACATATAGCATATCAGATATTTACATTATGATTCATAACTGTAGCAAAATTACAAGAATGAAGTAGCAACAAAAATAATTTTATGGTTGGGAGTCACCACAACATGAGGAACTGTATTAAAGGGTCACGGCATTAAGAAGGTTGAGAACCACCGCAACTAACTCAACTCCTTTGTGGAAAATAATTAAGTTCAATTCAATACATCATGAGTTTGTGACTGCCTATAGTGG
>NW_005871069.1:11044594-11054418 GCF_000147115.1 Myotis lucifugus
AAGCAAAGTGCAGGTTCTGAAATACAAAGTTGACTAAGACAAGAAGCAGGCTTGCTCTTAAGAAGTTCAAGCAGAGTGATGCACAGCTCTGTGGAGAACCAGCTACAGAGCCAGGCGACAGCCTTGCTCTGCACAGGAAGTCAAGCAGCAGGAGTGTTAGTGAGAGAACATGGCCTCTGACTCGAGGCAGCAGATAGACCTGGGTCTGAGGATGGAGGACAGGTTGGTGTCACATGAGTGTAAGGGTCGCCTAAGATGTGGCACGTCACTGAAGCAAGGGGGAGTGGAGGGGAAGCATGTGGGGTATAAATTAAAAACAGCTAATGTGCTTCTGAGTACCTGAAACACAATTTTGGGGGAAGAGTTTGCAACACAATGAAGGTTATTTTTCCACACTAGTACTGACCAGATTAATAAATACCTAACCTACCAGGAATAATAAAGCAACTTAATAAGTTTACAACACTCCCACTCAGCTGTGATGCTACTGAATTCCTGCAAAACTGGAAAGAAGAATAATTTAGAATTGGAAGCACATCCAATTCTTATAAATTACTGACAAGTTCTGTCAAGTTTCCAACAAAGAGTCTCTGCTTCCTAAGAAATCACTAAACCTCACAAAGAAAAAATTATTTCCTGCTTGTCTAAACCACCCTGGAGTCCATGGAGTTTATATTTACAATTAATGAGATGTTTTCTTTACAGGACCTCAGATTACTGCCCAAAATAAATATGTACCCATTGGAGTGTATCAAAAGAGCAGCCTTAGTGACTTAACGAAGTACCTACATGTTAAAAGCATCCAGCTGCTAACCAGCCCTCTGCATGCTTATTCAGATCTGAATGGTGATTTATTGCATGGCACTCCACAAATGTTTTTCCCTCTTTAGACTACAAGTTGCAAGTGCAGGTGCCTGCACAGCCATGGGATAATGTGAAGGCTCGAGAAGCTACCCTGCAGACAACTGCTCCCAGCGCTGCCACAGGGATGCAGGAGCAACTGTGCTTTTCTGGTTATTTTGTTTGTTTATTAAGAGACACTGAAAAGCTTAACCATTATGTGAAATTGGCTAAATTTTAAATGTTGGAAACTAAAAGATTTAAACATTGTGTGGAATAAAAATATATCTGCAGATGGTATCTGACTGGTGGACTACATGTCTGAAACTTCAGTTTTAGACAATGATATTAGCAGATATTATCTCTGGCACATATGAAAGGAATTGCATGGAAACCACCTGAAAGACCTCTGTCTGTTTCAAGGACCTTGTACAACCCTGAGTGCTGTCAGGGGCACAGAGCAGTACTAAGCAAGTAAGTGCGCTCTGAAAGTCACCACTAGGTGGTTCCAGCAGCCAGTAGAACTAAACTGATTAACATTTCCTTCGGTATTCAGGAGGCAGCTGCTGCATGTTCCCCTCTCATGTGGATGTTTCTCTCTCTCCCTCTCCCTCTCCATCTAAAAATCATTTCAAAGTGCAGCTCACTCCCATCCAAAGAGCAGCAGCCGTGCAAGCAGCCGACCCCCATCTGAGGAGCAGCAGACTTGCAATCAACCTGTCCAAGTCCAAGGAGGAGTAGCCCCACAAGCAGCCCACCACATCAGAGGAACAACAGCAGCGTGCAGCCAGCCCCCATTCAAGGAACAGCAGCCACGTGAGCAGTCCATCCAAGTTCAAGGAATAGCTGCTGCGTGTGTAGCCCGCCCCCATCCAAGAAACAGCAGCCTCGTGATCAGCACACCCTCTGTCTGAGGAACAGCAGCTGTGTGAGAAGCCTCCCCCCACCAGCCAGAGGAGCCACCACAGCTGTGAACAGCACCCACCAGAGGAGCTGCTGGCAACTGAGGAGCAACTGCTACCACAACTGCCCAAGGAGCAACCGCAGTTCGAGGAGCCACAGCCACCCAAGGAGCAGTCCCTGAATGACTCAACATCTAGATCTTTCGGGGAGATCAAACATGGGTAGACAAAGAAACCCCCAAAGGAAAGAAGAGGAGGACTCGCCAGAAAAGCAGCTAAGTGAAACAGAGGCATGCAACATGTCAGAAAAAGAATTCAGATTAAGGGTCCTAGAGTGCATAAACCGGATGGAGGAAAAAATCAACAACATATGCAAGAAGCAAGAAGAAACAGATGAAAAAATCAACAACTTATGTAAGAATCAAAAAGAAACGGATGAAAAAATCAATAACTTATGTAAGAACCAAGAAGAAATTAAGAGTGATATAGCTGCAATAAAAAACACCATTGAAAGTTTCAACAGTAGACTAGGAGAAGCGGAGGACCAAATTATCGAATTAGAAGACAGGGAAACAAAACACACCTAAACAACAGCAATTGGAGAAAAAAATTAAAAGACAGGAGGAGAGCCTAAGGGAGCTATGGGACAACATGAAATGAAACAACATATGAATAATAGGGGTGCCAGAACAACAGAAAGAGGAACAAGGGTTAGAAAACCTATTGGAAGAAATAATATCAGAAAACTTCCCTGAGGTGGGGAAGAAAAAAGTCACACAAGCACAGAGAGCCCCAAACAAGATGAACCCGAAAAGACCCATGCCAAGACACATCATAATTATCATGGCAAATGTTCAGGACAAAGAGAGAATCTTACAGGCTGCAAGAGAGAGACGGAAAGTTACATACAAGGGATCTCCCATTAGATTATCAAATGATTTCTCAACAGAAACACATCAGGCCAGAAAAGAATGGACGGAAATTTACAAAGTGATGCAAAGCAAGGGACTGAATCCAAGAATACTCTATCCAGCATGGCTATCATTCAAAATTGAAGGGGAAATAAGAAGCTTCACAGACAAAAAAAGGCTAAGGGAGTTTATCACCACCAAGCCAGCAATGCAAGAAATGCTAAAGGGAATAAGGCTTCTAGAGAAACCAAGATGGCGGCATAGGTAAACACCGGAAATTGCTGTCTCGCACAACCACTTCAAAAATAAAACTAAAAGACAAAACGGACATCATCCAGAACCACAGGAAGGCTAGCCGAGTGGAAATTCTACAACTAGAAGGAAAGAGAAAAGCACACTGAGACTCAGAGGAGGTGCAGAAGTAAAGTGCAGAGGTACGAAGGCACAAGTGGAAAGGACTGGCAACTGAGGACGTGGCTGTCTTTTTCAATCGGGAGGGAGACAAGCTCCCAACATCTCTGAACTCCAGTTCAGGGTAAGTCTCTGGGGACCCAGACTCATACTGGGAGAAACTGGACTGTCTGGCATCGGTCGGAACTCGAGGGCAGCTTTCTCTCAGAGGTGCTTGCAGCGATTACCGGGACACTGAGACGCGGGGCCTCTTAGGGCAGGGATGAGGATCAGCTGTAGCTGTTTGCTATGACCTGTTGATTCCCCGAGACCCTGCCCCACCCAAGATGTGGCAGAGGCTTTTGCATATGAAAGGCCTGGCCCTTTGCAATCTAAAATTACCTAACAAACTGCAGCTGGGCCAGACAGACCCAGAACTTCCAAGATAAGGCCCAAGGCCCCACAGCAGCTTGCATTGCTTCACAGCTGGGCCTCATCTGGGCACCTCCAAACCCCAATCAAAGAAGAGGAATCTTCAGATCTCTCCGGAGCTCCTGCTGGGTAGCCTCAGGCAGAGCCTAAATTATCCCCTCCTTAGAGATCCAAGAGCCAGTGTACCCAGTGGTCAGAGTGGGACCATCCAGATTACAACTCCTCAGATCCATAAGGGACACACTCAAGGGGCAGACTCAGTGAGCACCAAAGCCCCACTGAAGCAAGTCTTGCCCCAGAAGGGTGTCTCCAGCACAGAAGTTCTCCCACTGCAAACACAACTGATTCTCACAGCCAATTGGCCTGGAGGTCAATTACTCCCAGTGATACCTACAACAATCAAGGCTTAACTACAACAAGACTGTGCACACAGCCCACAAAGGGGTGCACCAAGAGTGTCTACCTCAGGTAATTGGGGAGGCTGAGCCACTGGGCCCTATAGGACACCTAGCACAGAAAGCCACTCTATCAACACAGGGAAGCATAAAAAATGCAGAGAAAAAGAAACAAGTCACAAATGACAGAAATGGAGGAAAGCAAACTACTGGATATAGAGTTCAAAAGCACACTTACAAGGTTTTTCAAGAATTTTCTAGAAAGTGCCGATAAATTTAGTAAGACCCTCAATAAGTCTAGTGAAACCACCAATAAATTTAGTGAGACCCTCAAAAAATCTAATGAGACCCTTGAGGTTATGAAAAAGGACCAACTAGAAATTAAGCATACACTGACTGAAATAAAGAATAATATACAGAGTTCAAACAGCTGACTAGAGGATTGCAAGAATCAAGTCAAAGATTGGAAATACGAAGAAGCAAAAAACACCCAACCGGAAAAGCAAAAATAAAAAAGAATCCAAAAATATGAAGATAGTGTAAGGAGCTTCTGGGACAACTTCAAGCATACCAACATCCGAATTATAGGGGTGCCAGACGAAGAGAGACAGCAAGATACTGAAAACCTATTTGAAAAAATAATGTCAGAAAACTTCCCCTACCTGGTGTAAGAAATAGACTTACAAGTCCAGGAAGTGCAGAGAACCCCAAACAAAAGGAATCCAAAGAGAACTACACCAAGACACATCATAAATAAAATGCCAAGAGCAAAAGACAAAGAGAGAATCTTAAAAGCAGCAAGAGAAAAAGAGTCAGTTAGCTACAAGGGAGTACCCATACAACTGTCAGCTGATTTCTCAACAGAAACTACGCAGGGCAGAAGGGAGTGGCAAGAAATATTCAAAGTGATGAATAGCAAGAACCTACAACCAAGATTACTCTACCCAGCAAAGCTATCATTCAGAATTGAATGTCAGATAAAGAGCTTCACAGATAAGAAAAAGCTAAAGGAGTTCATCACCACCAAACCAGTATTATATGAGGAAGAATAGGAAAAAGGTAAAGATACAAATTATGAACAACAAATACACATCTGTCAAAAAGTGAATCTAAAAATCAGGTGAATAAATAATCTGATGAACAGAATAAACTGGTGGATATAATAGAATCAGGGGCATAGAAAGGGAGTGGACTGACTACTCTCGGTGGGGGTAAGGGGTGTGGGGGTTGGGGAAAGAGACTGAACAAAAATTATACACCTATGGATGAGGACAGTGGGGGAGGGGGGTAAGGGCAGAGGGTGGGGTGGGAACCGGGTGAAGGGGAGCTATGGGGGAAAAAAAGAGGAACAACTGTAATAATCTAAACAATAAAGATTTAATTTTAAAAAAATGATAAAGGGACTGGTGTACAAAGAAGAAATAAAAAGCTAAGAAAGAAAACAGGCAGAAAAAATAGAAATGGCTACAAACAAGTACCTTTCAATAGTAACTTTAAACGTAAATGGACTAAATGCTCCAATCAAAAGACATTGAGTGGCTGAATGGATAAAACAACATGACCCATATATTTGCTGTCTACAAGAGACCCACCTCAGAAGAAGGGACTCACACACACTGAAAGTGAAGGGATGGAAAAATATCTTTCAGGCAAATGGAAATGAAAAGAAAGCTGGGGTAGCAATAGTTATATCAGACAAAATAGACATCAATGTGTAGGCCATAACAAGAGATAAGGAAGGCCACTTCATAATACTAAAGGGATCGCTACAACAAGAAGATATGACCCTAATAAAGATATATGCACCCAATGCAGGAGCACCCAAATACATAAAAAAAACTCCTGGAAGATATCAAAGGAGAGATCAACAACAAAACAATCATAGTAGGGGACTTTAATACACCACTGACATCACTGGATAAATCCTCTAGACAAACAATCAGCAAAGAAACAGCAATCCTAAATGACTCACTAGATCAGATGGACTTAATTGACATCTTCAGAACACTTCACACCAAAGCCACGGAATATACGTTCTTCTCAAGTGCACATGGGACATTTTCAAAAATAGACCACATATTGGGTCACAAGCAAAGTCTCCCCAATTTCAAGAAGATTGAAATCATACCAAGCATATTCTCAGATCAAAATGGCATAATATTAGAAATAAACTACAATAAAAACAACCCAAAATACTCAAACACTTGGAAGCTGAATAGCATGTTATTAAATATTGATTGGGTTACCAATGAGATCAAAGAAGAAATTAAAAACATCCTGGAAATTAATGACAATGAAAACACAACAATCCAAAACCTATGAGACACAATGAAAGCAGTCCTGAGAGGGAAGTTTAGAGCCCTACAGGCCTACCTCAAAAAACAAGAAAAAATGGTAGTAAATCATCTAACTCTACATCTCAAAGAATTAGAAAGAGAGCAACATGAAAAGCCCAGAGTGATCAGAAGGAAAAAGATAATAAAGATCAGAGCAGAAACAAATGACATAGAGACCAAAAAAACAATACATAAAATCAATGAAACCAAGAGCTGGTTCTTTGAAAGGATAAACAAGATTGATGAACCTCTAGCCAGGCTCACCAAGAAGCAAAGAGAGAGGACCCAAATAAACAAAATCAGAAATGATAGAGGCGAAATAACAACAGACCCCACAGAAATACAAATGATTGTTAAAAAATACTATGGACAACTCTACACCAACAAACTAGACAACCTGGGGGAAATGGACATATTCCTAGAAAAATGCAACATTCCAAAACTCAATCAGGAAGAATCTAAAAATCTCAATAGGCCAATAACTATGGAAGAAATTGAAGCAGTCATCAAAAAGCTTCCAGCAAACAAAAGCCCAGGACCAGACGGCTTCACAGGGGAGTTTTACCAAACATTCAAGGAAGAACTAAAACCTATCCTTCTCAGACTACTACAAAAAATTCAAGAGAAAGGAACACTTCCAAGCTCATTCTATGAAGCCAGCATCACCCTAATACCAAAACCAGGTAAAGACAACACAATGAAAGAGAATTACAGGCCAATATCCCTCATGAACATAGATGCCAAAATCCTCAACAAAATCTTAGCAAATCGGATCCAGCAGTACATCAGAAAGATCGTACATCATGACCAAGTAGGATTTATCCCAGGGATGCAAGGATGGTACAATATCCGCAAATCAATAAACGTGATATATCACATAAACAAATTGAAAGAAAAAAACCACATGGTCATATCAATTGATGCAGAAAAAGCATTTGACAAAATCCAACACCCATTTTTGATAAAAACTCTCAGCAAGGTGGGAATAGAAGGATCATACCTCAACATAATAAAAGCCATATATGACAAACCCACACCCAACATCATACTCAATGGACAAAAACTAAAACCATTTTCCCTAAGAACAGGAACAAGACAGGGATGCCCACTCTCACCACTCCTGTTCGACATAGTACTGGAAGTATTAGCCATTTGCAATTAGACAAGAAGAAGAAATAAAAGGCATCCAAATTGGAAAAGAGGAAGTAAAACTGTCCTTATTTGCAGATGACATCATACTGTACATAGAGAACCCTAAAGACTCCATCAAAAAATTATTAGACCTAATAAATGAATTTGGCAATGTAGCAGGATACAAAAGTATTGCCAAGAAATCTATGGCATTTCTATACACCAATAGTGAACCTACAGAAAGAGAGACTAAAAAAGCAATCCCATTTACTATCGCACCAAAAAAATTTAGATACCTAGGAATAAACTTAACTAAAGAGGTAAAAGACCTCTACTCGGAAAACTACAGGATGTTGAAAAAAGCGATAGAAGAAGACATAAAAAGATGGAAGAACATACCATGTCTGGACTGGTAGAATCACATCATTAAAATGTCCATACTTCCCAAAGCAATCTATAAATTCAACGCACTTCCCATTAACACTTGAGTGCGGGAAACGAGTTAAGTCGGCCCGGGTGAATTGCGCGTACTCCGCGGGACCCGTCTTTAACTCGGTTCATATAGATTTGCGGTGGAGTGCGGGAAACGTGTAAACTCGGGCCGATTGTAACTGCGTATTACCAAATATTTGTTTGTAATCCACCCTTTTGGTGGATGGAACAAAACCAAAAGACAGAGCCATCTTATATTTTGGCGGGAAATTCACCAGCTCTTTCTTAAATCATGCCCTAACTGATTTTCATTGCTGTATGTCCCTTTGTACTGTTTGGACTTTTTTATGTATATAACTGATCTGGAGATTAACATAAACCAATATTAATCTCTTTTCATTCTAACTTATTTCATAAGTAAATAAAATATAATATATAAAAATTATAGACTAACCGCTATGAAGAGAAAAGTAAAAATAAAAAATAAAGAAGGGAGAACCAATGGTATGAGAAATAGAAAGAACGGCACAATCTGAAAGACCCTTCAAAACAGCTGTGCTTAAAGTGATCAATGACATTTTAGACATAAGTATCAAACATAATAAAAGAACATCTATGAAAAAGAAACAAGCCAAAATCTAGAAAGTAAGGCATAGGCAATAAAACTAAAACTTAGTTGGCACACTGCAAAATAGAATTAGAGAGCGAGATCTGAGGAAATCATCTGGAACACAGATAAATAAAGACAGGAAATATATAAATAAATGAATGTTAAGATACATTCCGAATAAATTGAAAAGCTCCAACATAGATCAAATAGCAATTTGATAAGAAAAAAAGAGAAATGAGGGAGAGAGGTACTAAGAAATTTTTGTAGATTTAAATAATCATATCAAGCTCTTAGCGGAATAAAGTAAACTTAATAAATACTTAGACTTTAGTGAAATGGCACAATTACCATCTATAAAAAGAAAACCAAAAATCAACCAGAGACAAAGACTGCGTAGCCTAAAAAGAAATAACAATCACAGAATATATTTTAAATTAGTAGCAACAAAGTCCCAAACAATTTTCTGATAAAGTACAGAGGGAAAATATTTGTCAGCTTTGAATTCTATGGCCAGATAAACTACCTTTCAAAAAGGAGGAAAAAATTAAAAAATTATAAGCCAAAGACTAATAATTTACTGCTAAATTATTTCTATTGAGATAACTTACTAGCCACATATTTTTAGTAAAAGAATCACTAAAGGAAAAGTCTCAGAAAGAGGAAATTAGACACAGAGGAAAGAATAAGTTCTTGAAGCAATTAATAACAAATGATGGAGGAGTGAAAAGAGATAAACTATTTTAATTCTTAGTGTTATGCAGGATGATTGACGCTAGAAATATTTATTTCAGATGTTGTTAATAACTTATGCTACATGAATTAGGTACTTAAAATTTAAGGATAATGACTAAAATAATAAAAGGAACTAAAATGAATTGCTCCACTGTATTAGAACAACAACAACAAAGATACATAGAGAACTGAAATCCAAATAAAATCAGGAAAGGAGGAAACCAGAAGCATTGAAAAAGCATTCAAACTAAAAGATCAAAATGAGGTAGGTGTGTGTGTGTGTGAGTAGAGATGAAAATGATGTTATCTATCACCCTATTCCACTATTTCAATATTCATTTTATATGTAATATAATATATAATACATATGTATACATGTTACATATGTATTATGTAAAATATATGTTATATATTTTTGTAATCTATATGTATTACATATAAAATTCTCACATTAGTATAAAAAGATATATACAGCCCTGCCAGTGTGGCTAGATGGTTGAGCATTGACCTATGAACCAGGAGGTCATGGTTGGATTCCCAGTCATGGCACATGCCTAGGTTGTGGGCTCAATCCCCAGTGGAGACATGCAAGAAGCAGCCGATCAATGATTCTTTCTCATCACTGATGTTTCTCTCTCTCTCTCCCTTCCTCTCTGAAATCAATTATATATATATATATATATATATATATATATATATATATATATATATAT
>NW_005871069.1:11054518-11062479 GCF_000147115.1 Myotis lucifugus
GGCCCGGTGCACAAAAATTTGTGCACTGGGGAGGGTTTCCCTCAGCCCAGCTTGCCCCCTATCACATACTGGGAGCCCTAGGGGATGTCCTACTCCCTGCTCCCTGCTCCCCTTGGGGAGTGGGCCTAAGCCACAGTCTGGCCTCCCTTTGTGGGAGTCGACCGGGCTGATCAGGGGAAGGCACCAGCCCCATCACTGCACTGTTGCAGCCACTGCCAGTCACCGCAGCCACCAAGGTGTTTTCATCAACACGGACTCCAGTCCTTTTACCATGAAAAAATGACAACTTTCTTTAGGCATTTTCAAGAAGTGTCTTTCATAGGATATGACATTTCTTTCTTTCTTTATCCTCACCTGGGGATATGTTTCCATTGATTCTTAGAGAATGTGGAAGAGAAAGGGAAAGACAGAGAGAAACATCAAAGTGAGAGGAACACTTTGATTGGTTGCCTCCTGCATGAGCCCTGACCTGGGCCGGAGCCAGGGAGGAGCCTGCAACCTAGGTACATGCCCTTGGTCAGAATTGAACCCAGAATCTGCGTTGGGCAGGCCGAGGCATTATCCACTGAGCCAAACTGGCTAGGACAGGATATAACATTTCTTAACCCTCCAGCAGCAGACCTTCATTTTTTTCTCCAGGAGTGTGGTAAAAAAAAACCCTAGATCACTTTTTGGACTCTTATTACCCAAGTTACTAAGAATATTACCAGTGGCATACAGGGAGCTTAACCAATCAGCAGTCAGAAAAGATGTTTCCTCTGTAGTTCACACCAATTGCTGGTTTGGCCCCTGCCCAGGCCTAACGCCTCTGGCGAGTCATTAGCCCTGGGCCAGGGCACCCTCAGCTCCAAGCCACCGTGGCCATCAAGGATCGCTGGCTGGCTGCACCCTGGTTGGGGCCGCCACCACCATCAAGGATCACTGGCTGGCTCCTCCCCAGCCCAAGCCTAAAGCCTCTGGCCAAGGCATTAGGCCTGGGCCGGGGCACCCCAGGTCCCCGCCACCGCAGTCATCAATGATCCCTGGCTGGCTCCTCCCTGACCCAGGCCTAAAGCCTCAGGCCGAGGTTTTAGGCCTGGGCCGGGGCACCTCCAGCTGCCCACCGCTGCCATCAACGATTGCTGGCTGGCTCCGCCCTGGTTGCCCGCCTCCGCTGCCATCAACAATAGCTGGCTGGCTCCTCCCCGGCCCAAGCCTAAAGCCTCTGGCCAAGGCTTTAGGCCTGGACGGGGGACCCCCAGCTCCCGCTGCAGCCGATCACTGGCTGGCTCTGCCCTGGTTCCCCACCTCCGCCGCCATCAACAATCGCTGGCTGGCTCCTCCCCGGCCCAAGCCTAAAGCCTCAGGCCGAGGTTTTAGGCCTGGGCCGGGGCACCCCCAGTTCCCCGCCGCCGCCGCCGCTGCTGCCGCCATCGACGATAGCTGGCTGGCTCCTCCCCGGCCCAGGCCTAAAGCCTCTGCCCAAGGCTTTCGGCCTGGGCCGGGGCACCCCCAGCTCCCGCTGCAGCAGATCGCTGGCTGGCTCCTCCCTGGCCTAGGCCTAAAGCCTCTGGCCGAGGCGTTAGGCCTGGGCTGGGGCATCCCCAGCTCCCCGCAGCCACCGCCACCACCGAAGCCGCCACGGAAGATCGCTGGCTGGCTCCTCCCCGACCTAAGCCTAAAGCCTCTGGCCAAGGCTTTAGGCCTGGGCCAGGGCACCCCCAGCTCCCCTCCGCCACCGCCATCTATGATCGCTGGCTGGCTCCACCCCGGTTCCCCCCTCCATTGCCACCATCAACCATCGCTGGCTCAACGATCGCTGGCTGGCTCCTCCCTTACCCAGGCCTAAAGCCTCAGTCTGTGGCTTGGAGCCAACATATGCAAATTAGCCGCCATCTTGGCTGGTGATTAATTTGCATATCTCCCTGATTAGCCAATGGGAAGGGTAGCAGTCGTACGGCTAATTACCATTTTTCTCTTTTATTAGATTATATATATATATATATATATATATATATATATATACACTTATAAAAGAGAAAGATGCAAATTAACCATCACTCCATCAATCCGCCACTCCACTACACCCACAAGACATGCCCACCAGCCAATCAGGAGCGAGTATGCAAATTAACCCAACTAAGATGGCAGTGGCCACGGAGCTGGAGCAAACAGGAGGCTTGGGTTGCCCCCGGCGATGGAGGAGGCCAAACTTCCCGCCTGCCCTGGCTGGCCCTCGGCTCCACTCAAGGCTACAAAGTTTCAATTATAAAAGATAAATAAATCCCAGATACCTGCTTCCAGCCGGCCGTGGCCTTGGCTCAAGGAGGGGCTGGGAGCCTGGGTTACCAGGGGCAACCCAGGCTTCCAGCTGGACCTGGGCTCTGCTCAAGGCTAAAAAGTTTCAATTATAGAAGATAAATAAATCCCAGAAAAAAAGGAGAGGCTGGGAGCTTGGATGGCCAGCCTGAAAACGGCCATCAGCCCCTCACCAAGGCTGGCCAGCCCCCCCATGGGGTGAGGGTCCCCACTGGGGGGCTTGGCCAGCCTGCAAACAACAATCAGCCCCTCACCCAGGCTGGCCAGGCATCCCAGTGGGGACCCCCATCCTGAAGGGGCTATGGCCAGCCTGAAAATGGCCCACAGCCCCTTACCCAGGCTGGCCAGGCACCCCAGCAGGACACCCCCACCCTGAAGGGGGTGTGGCCAATCTGAAAACTGCCCTCAGCCCCTCACCCAGGCAGGCCGCACCCAATGGGGTAAGGGTCCCCGCTGGGGGCCTTGGCCAGCCTGCAAACAACCATCAGTCTCTCACCCAGGCTGGCCAGGTGACCCAGTGGGGACCCCCACCTTGAAGGGGGTGCAGCCAGCCTGAAAACGGCACTCAGCCCCTCACCCAGGCTGGCCAGTCACTCCAGCAGGACCCCCGCCCTGATCCGGGACACCCTTCAGAGCAAACCAGCCGGCCCCACCCATGCACCAGGCCTCCACCCTATATAATAAAAGGGTAATATGCAAATTGACCCTAACAGTAGAACAACTGGGAATGACTGGTCACTATGACACACACTGACCACCAGGGGGCAGATGCTCAATGCAGGAGCTGCCCCCTGGTGGTCAGTGGGCTCCCACAGGGGGAGCTCTGCTCAGCCACAAGCCAGGCTGACGGGTGCCAGCACAGCGGTGGTGGCGGGAGCCTCTCCCACCTCCTCAGCAGTGCTAAGGATGTCCGACTGCAGCTTAGGCCTGCTCCCCGCTGGCAAGTGGACATCTCCCGAGGGCTCCCGGGCTTCCAAAGGGATGTCTGAGTGCCAGCTTAGGCCCAATCCCCCAGGGAGCGGGCCTAAGCCATCAGGTGGACATCCCCCGAGGGGTCCCAGACTGCGAAAGGGCACAAGCCGGGCTGAGGGACCTCCCCGAGTGCACAAATTGTTGTGCACCAGGCCTCTAGTGTATATATATATATATATATATATATATATATATATATATATATATGATATATACAAAGATATTCATGTAGCATTTTTATAATACTGAAAAATGGCAACAACTTTGTTTATCAATAAAAATGCACAAATCAATTGTGATATCCTAGATAATAAAAGGCTAATATGCAAATAGACCAAACGGCAGAAGTACTGGTTGCTATGATGTGCACTAACCACCAGGGGGCAAATGCTCAATGCAGGAGCTGCCCCCTGATGGTCAGTGTGCTCCCACAGGGGGAGCGCCACTCAGCCAGAAGCCAGGCGCACAGCTGGCAAGCACAGGGACTATGGCCAGAGACTCTCCCACCTCCTCCTCTGCGCTAAGGATGTCCGACTGCCTGCTTAGGCCCACTCCCCGTCAGTCGGACATCCCCCGAGGGCTCCCAGACTGTGAGAGGGTCTAGTCCAGGCTGAGAGACACCCCCCCGAAGTGCACAGATTTCATGCACTGGGCCTCTAGTATTTATATAAAAGAATATTACACAGCCGTTAACGTGAATATATTATTGGTAATCAATGTGGATAAATTATTTAAAAATAATGAAAATATAGAAAAAGCAAGTTACAAAAAATAACATAGCACTCTTCATGACTGGCTACTTAAAAGACATTAATAGCCTTCTTTTTTCCCAGTGATTTTCTCTAAGGAAACTGAAAAGCTAAAATATTCACTATCTTGCCCTCTTAAGGGCATCAGTTCTAGCCAATAAGATGTAGTAAAATTCTCTGGGTGTCTTTCCCTTCCCAAATAAAAAGACAAAATTTAATAAGGAAAAGGCTTTTGGTGTTGTCTTCCCTCTTTTGTCCTCCCTGAAATGTGAACTCTTGATTTAGTAGCCAACTTGCAACCAGCAGATCAAAATTCACACACTCGGTCAGTGGAGCAGATGACAGATTGCTGACTTCTGGGATGACACCCCTGAGGCTCTGGACCTACTATACTAAGTTGTGAGATTTCCTGTTATGTAAGACGAATAACATTCTTAATTATATAATACCCTGTGGAGGATTTTTCTGTTAGTTGTCAAAATCTAATTGAAACAAATAACTGCAGTACATTTTTATGTAAAATTTTATTTCTTTAAAAAGAGTTCCAAGTAATATCAATCTTTTTTATTTAAATCTAGGTAAAGGGTATATTTTTCTGCTAAATCATTTTAAAAGTTTTCTTTGAAATAAAAGAAGCATATAAGATCATCTGTTGTGTGCTTTGTGGGTAGTGCTCTGTAATTCCCTTATCAGGTCTATTTCCCCACTCTCCTGAGTTAAAAGTGGAGGGGAAGGGGTGAAGGGAAGTCTACTGGTGCTCCAACTGTTCCATGTATAGATCGGCATCTAGGAGACTTGAGTGCTGCAACAGGGTTGGTAAATAGCAGTTCTGATGAGTGTTCTAAGAACTATAAACCCCTGCATATGAAGAAGCAAGTGAGAAAACATGAGGGTGGGCAGCTGCAGATGGTGAGGGCAAAGGTACAGGTGATGACGGCCAATTTTCTATAGGGTGGGTCAGCTTAGAATCAATATTTTTTCAATTACATCTAAAAATTGCCTCACAATTTAGTATTTGTTCAGCAAGCAGGCAATGCTTAGTTATTAAATTTTAACAAAATTTTACCTCTTAAAGATATGTATTCTCGTGGGGAAAAAATGAAGAAAATCAAAGAATGCAGAGGTATAAAATGAAAAGTAAAAGATTCTTTTCTACCCTGTTTAGTACCAAATTCCTATCCCCAGGGGTACTATTAATATTGCTTATACTCCTAGAGCCTTTATGCATAAATTAGCAAACATGTACCATCTCTTTTTTTTTAGAAAAAATATGAAATAAGACCATACATATGATTCAATAAATTGCTTTTTAACTTACGTCACATATTGGATATCTTTCCCAATCAGCTCATGTAGAATTATCTCTTTTTTTTTAACAATAGCAAAAATTGTATGAAATGATCACATTTATTAAGTTGGTTCCTCATTGGTGGACGTTGAGGTTGTTTTTTTTGTTTGTTTTTATAAACAATGCTGCAATAAATATCTTATTATAATCTATCTTTCCCCTACAGATATAAAAAGCCACTATCATCATATTCAAAATTCCCACATGTGGGTTGGGATTTTTCCTGATTCTGCTTTTCCATAAAGCCTTTTCCTTTTCCAAGTATCACCCTTGGATGGCTGGAGCTTTGTAATATATTTTAATGTCTGGTAGAGCTCATTTCCCAGTGTTACTCAGACTTTCAGAAATTTCCTTGCTATTCTTGAGTGCTTATTTTCTTAGGTAAACTTTAGCATGATCTTGTTAAGTTTAAATATCCACTCTGTTTCTCTGAGCAGCCAGCCATTTTCACACACCCCACCTTGGGAAGAAGAACTCTAGTGACAAACAACCAGGGATGTTCTGGACAGGGGACAAACAGCATGGGAGAGAAAGTGGGAAGCAGAACTGGATAGAGGTGTGTTACATGAAAGTTTATATAGGCTCCTAGAATGTTGGCAATCGATCAGATCTCCTAGTAATAGAGGAATTACTTAAGAAATGGACTAGTTCATGGATACTTAGATTTGGGGGGAATCTCTAAATAAAGACGGCTCCCTGTTTACCCTACAACAAGGCCCTCCAGTTGGCAAGGCCAGAACTTGCCTCAGCCCTCAGCTAGTGCCTTCTTAAAAAAAATTTTTTCTTACTCTTAAATATGGATATTCAGCCAACCCTCTCTAGATAGGTGAGGGAAAACAGAATAAAAAAAAAAGATAGGAAATAAGAATATGTAGAAAACAGACACTATTTAGGCACTGAATAAAAATCTTTTAAAACCTATTATTAATATTCTGAGGCAAGAAAATATATTGTATTCATGAAACAAGGAGTCTAGAAAAAGAAACAATAAAAAAACAAGAAAGGACTTTAACAAAAATAACAGAAGGGTTGAAATAAAAATTTCAAAATTGGAACATAAAGTTGATCAAATCTCTCATAAAATATTTATATTAATGGATATTATATGAATGATAGATACACCAATATTTAGATAGAAATAAAGAATTGAGAAATCAAAAAGATGAGAAAATGATATGATTAGATCATTGGGCCTAACATCTTTATTACGTGGGTCCCACAAAAAAGAGAAAAGAGAATAGATAATATTATCAGAGAAATGATGTGAGAAAATTACCCAAAGTGCAGGATATAACTTTCTAAATTATAGGGCCAACCAAATATGAAGCACAATGAGCATTATACTCAGACACATTATTATGATAATTTAAAACATAAGGAATAAAGAGAACTTAAGTAATTCCCTGAGAGACAGAGCCCAAATGAGGAATAGAATTCACACATACTGATTTCTGAAAGCAGCCCTGGAAGCTGGAGAAAATGAAATGTGTTTTGAAAATTTTGAGGTAACATGATTTTTAACCTAAATTTCTATAGAATCAGTCCAAGCATGAAAAGATAATAAGGTTATGTTCACCATGCAGTATGTCAAAATAATTGATCTTTGTGCTCCCTCTACACAAACCTACTAAAAGATGTGCTCCATAAAAACATAGGAGAGAGATAACATAGGAAGTGGATGTGAATATAAGAATAGATGAATAAGCCTCAGCACACAGCAGTGGGGCAGCAACCAGGCTAGGACACTGGCCATTGGTTTCTCCCTCTCACTAGGTGACTCTCCCTCTTGCAAAGGCCCTTATGGCAGGAACACCCTGGGCAATTCAATCTTAACCCCCATCCCCCCAAGGATTCACCTCTGGCATGCCTTTTAAAGAACCATAAGGCCATTGAATTACAAGATGAAATTAGACACAAATGCCTCATTTTATATTGCAATACAGCATGGCCACAGTATAAATCAGATCTGGCTCCAGAATGGCACCCTTAATTATAAAACCACTAGAGGCCCGGTGCACAAAAATTTGTGCACTCGGGGGGGGGGGAGGGTCCCTCAGCCCAGCCTGTGATCTCTCGCAGTCTGGGACCCCTCAGGGGATGTCCACCTGCTGGCTTAGGCCAGCTCCCTGGGGGATTGGGCCTAAGCTGGCAGTCAGACATCCCTCTGGCAGCCCGGGAGCCCTCGGGGGATGTCTACTTACCAGCGGGGAGCAGGCCTAAGCTGCAGTCGGACATCCTTAGTGCTGCTGAGGAGGCGGGAGAGGCTCCCGCCACCACCGCTGTGCTGGCAGCCTTCAGCCTGGCTTGTGGCTGAGCAGAGCCCCCCCCTGTGGGAGCGCACTGACCACCAGGGGGCAGCTCCTGCATTGAGCATCTGCCCCCTGGTGGTCAGTGTGTGTCATAGTGACCAGTCATTCCCAGTGGTTCTGCTGTTAGGGTCAATTTGAATATTACCCTTTTATTATATAGGATAGATGCCCTGGTGCATGGGTGGGGGCCGGCTGGTTTGCCCTGAAGGGTGTCCCTGGATCAGGTGGGGGGTCCCGCTGGGGTGCCTGGCCAGCCTTGGATGAAGGGGCTGATGGCTGTTTGCA
>NW_005871069.1:11062896-11077222 GCF_000147115.1 Myotis lucifugus
GTGCCTGGCAGCCTGGTGAGGGGCTGATGGCTGTTTGCAGGCTGGCCACACCGCTCTTCAAGGTAGGGGTCCCCGCTGGGTGCTGGCCAGTCTGGGTGAGGGGCTGATGGGCTGTTTGTAGGCTGGCCAAGCCCCCTAGCAGGACCCCCACCCCATGAGGTGTGGCCATCCTGGGTGAGGGGCTGATGGCTGTTTGCAGTTTGGCCAAACTCCCCAGCCACCAAGCTCCCAGTGGAGACTGGCTGGAAGCAGGTATCTGGGGTTTATTTATCTTCTATAATTGAAACTTTGTTGCCTTGAGCAGAGCCAACAGCCGGCCAGGGCAGCCAGGAAGCTTGGCTTCCTCCATCTCCGGGGCAACCAAGCCTCCTGCTTGCTCCAGCTCCGTGGCTGCCGGCCACCATCTTGGTTAAGTTAATTTGCATATAGTCACTCTGATTGACTGGTGGGCATGGCTTGTGAGTGTAGTGGAGGTACGGTTAATTTGCATGTTTCTCTTTTATTAGATAAGATTCTCCAATTAAATTTATACTGCCGCCCCCTAGGTAAATGGTTCGATATTCCCTATGTTCTTTGAGCTCCACTGCCACCCTGAACTCTGATCCTCCTGTCATATCTTTTATGTCTCCACCTCCAGGTCCTTAAAACCCAAGAAACCCCTGATTTTGCCTTCTCACCCATTCTTCCCCTTATCACTCCCTCTTCCCCAAAGCAGCTGCCTTTTAGCCCTTTCCTTATTACAAAACTGCAAACTGTTACTTAACAATCCTACTACTATCAGAAGCAGAACTCATTATCACTCAAACTTTGCATGTTATCTCTAAGGAAAGTAATAAATAGAAAGGCTATTAAAGGAGTTATTCAGGTCTGTTAAGTGTTGAGCACTTTGGGGATATATTTTTTCTGACAGCCCCAGGCATCAAAAAAAATTATAAAAAATAGCCTTAGGACCCAAAACCCCCACTGAGCAATTGGTAGAAATAACTTTTAGTGTTTTTAACAACTGAGACAGGGCAGAGAAAGAGCAAGAAAGCCATCCCAAAGAAACAAATGGCTCAGCTTTAAGCCATATGTCACTTCAAGGGCTGTGCTGGATCTGTCACAAGTTCAGCCACTAGAAGGGGGACTATCTCTGGGACTGGAGAGTCAGTCCCTGGACCAAAACCTACCCATACAATGGCCTCAAACTGAAGGGCCCAATGCTCCAGTAGGCCCCCACTATGAACATCATCTTTGAAGGGACAGAGCCAAGGGTGACCCTTAAGTGACAGGTAAGCCCACACTTTTTATTCGACGTGGGGACTGTTCTCTCTACTCTGAACCACTCACCAGGATCTCTTTATTTCAAAACCTGTTTGATCACTGGGGTAAATGGGAATCCTCAATGCTACTATTTCACAATCTCACTTTTTGGTCATGCCTTTCTAAGCTTCTGGGTAATATAATTAAAGGAAAGAATGTGGCAGTTTCAAATACAAACAGCTGGAGGCCTAGGAACTGCAATTCTGGTAACTGCTCTCCCCCCTACCCTCCCATACTTTTTCTCCAGACTCATATGCTTATACATAATTTTCCAAAGTTTTGGTATGGAGCATTGCTAAGTTAAATGATAAACATTTAGATATTTTAAAATAACATGAAGTACTGAAACATTGATTGCTAGGCAAGTATTAAGTTCACCTAATTTTAGCTTTCATTAGAGAAAAATCTATAAAGTAAATTTGGAACTGTTGAGGTAATATCTTGTGTTTTGTTGAAAGTGTGTTTCTTAAAAATAAGAGTATGTTTAAAGTGTGTTCATAAAGTCAACCTAAAAAATGTTGGCTGTTTATGGTCTACACATATTTCTCTGTATGTTATATGTAATGTGTTGTCTGCCTTCAGTTAGCACCATTAGGGTATAATATTTTATTGGCCTACAGAAACTAAATACTTATAGAAATTAAATAGAATCCTATGGTCTAGACAAATAATTTGGTTTCTGGTATGTGGGAGTAACTGTTCATTCATATACCCCTGCCAACAGCACTGGGATGTCTTGTTCCTTAGGACAACTGACAGAAAATAGAGATCTTTGCCCCAATTAAGATAATTACTAGCAAATATTTATTTACTTTCGCTAAGTAGTATTAAGTAGTAGCAAGCTTAGTATTTGTGCTGATTTTATGTGTTTTATAGTTTTGTAGTTTATATTTAAAATTTCATGTGGAATTTGTTCAATGTGAGACATGATGGTAGAGTTTTTGTTTGTCTTTTATAATTGGCCAGCTAAATGGCCCAGCTCCACCTCCTTCTCCTTTTTAACAGAGTCATAATGCTACTCCAAACATGTGGCACATGTGCAGATGTCCACAGATGCACATCTGTTTATTTCTGGATTTTCTTTTGTTTGACCTATCTATTTCTGTACTGGTGTTACTGGAGAAATTAGTGGATCCAGTTTCTCTGACATTAGTGGCCCTGAGCTGGCTCTTGCGATATTTTCAGAAAAATATTTTACTAAGATTCACACTGGAGAATGAATGGTTTTCATTGGAGTGGAGTTACATTCCTTGAGTTGTAAAGTCCCCTGCCCCTTAACCCAGTTCTGAAAGAGGTGCAATTGGGCTTCCAGTATAGCCAAAGGAGGGCCAGTGTCCTGAGCTTCCGTTCTATGTTGTAGCTGGTCTACTTTAGTATTTAGACTTATTAAAGTCCATCAGTCCATTGTGTGGGTCCCACATGGCCCTCAGCCACGTGGGTGTAAGGGAACATGCCCCCCTGCAACAGGAGCCATAGGAGTGCAGGCAAGAAGGAGAAGCAAGAGCCAAGAGAGCATGCTCCTTTGTCCAGGAGTTTAAATATCCAGGTTCATGCACTTGCAGTGGCCACACCTATTCTGGCCACTGACGTACTTCCAGGTTTGACTAACAGGTAAGTATCTTTCCCAGTCATTCATATCTTACGGGGCATGGGTCTAAACTGCCTTTGTCCATCCCTTCCCCCATCAATCAGTGGGGAACAGACCTGGGGAATGTTAAATTAAGAAAGCTGTATAAATGGCATGCTTACATTATCTAGTATTCCCTTTGCTCCTTTCCTGTTAATAATACCCACATTATTACAATGATATCACTAGTACTGCATTGCAATAATTATAATTATATCATTCCTTTATTCTTTCTATTTCAGGATTTCTTTAGTTATTATTTCAAATTGTTACAGGATTCCAGGGCAGGAGGAATAGGGAAATTGAGACCGGAAAGTTAAAATAAGGCCAGACAATGTGGGCAATTTGCAGCCAACTTTTAACTAACCAGCCATTATCTTCCCCAGCCAAGGACACTAGAGCAAATGGTTAAAAAACCTTCCTAATGAGAGAATTCAGAAAGGGAGGGGGGAAGGGGAAAGGAAAAAGGGGCAGTTTTACTCCCTAAGCAGAGAAGCCTGTACTCTCAAGGTTTGGCAAGATAAAGTTGCCAGGTGCTTCTCATGAATTCTGGGAAGGCCACAACAAAGTAAAAAGGGACCTTGAGAATTAATCTGTACCAAAATAGTCACCAAAGGAATTTTGAGACCTATAGACAGGAGGGTATATAACACCTCAGACCCCACCCAACTTGCTCTTCAGATTAGCTGAGAGCCCACCTGTGTTTCAGAAACCAGATGTATAGGTTTGCTTGCTTTGCTTTTTCAATAAAGGTGCATGCTTTAATAAATTGTGTTTTCACACACAGTAAAGGTCTCTCGTATAAATTCATTTATATGAGAAAACAAGGATCGAGGTTGGGGACAGCACTCTCCCACTGACTCAGGGCTGTCTGGGAACACCTATAACAAAATCATTTTTCTTTCATATGAAATTTAAATAATTTTATTGGATTTTAGAAATTTTGTCATAATATTTTTGGAAATTCCATTACATTTTAAAATTAATTTGAAGAGAAATGGCATTTTTAATATTGAGCACTCCTATGGGAGAATACATTTTCTCTTTCCTCGAGGTTCTGAACATTCCCTCTGCTTGTGTTTCCAGTTGCCCCCTGCTCCAGAGCAGCAGTCAGTCACTGAGTGAATGTGGGCACTTCCTCTGTTTCCTTTGAAGGTCTTCAACCAGCCTTCTGATGAATACACCATCTCTCAGTGTCCAGAGTACTATTTCCTGGACTCAGTTTCATGTTCCTATTTCTGGTTGGCTCTCTAAACAAGTCCCTTTACTCATTTGTTAGGCCTGCATTCATTTCTGATCCCTTTCCTTCTCACACTTGCTATACATCATTTGGTAAACTATATATTTGGTTCTTTGATCAGTCTTCCTGGCTCTCAATCATTTGTGCCTCTCTTTTTTAATGAGCCACAAAGAATATTCAGCTATACCTCAAACTTGGAAGAAAATAGCCTTCAGGGCTTTCTTCAAATTCCAGGTACTTGAATTCATAGTCTTCCCACAGACACAAGAATGCACTCACTGACTGCCAGAAACATGGGGAGAAACTACTCTCTGAACGGGTTGCAGTCAGATCAGGTCTTTGCTCACATGGCCTTCAGTAGGGACCCAGGGCGACATTTTTGTCTCTATTAGAATTAGAAAGATGTAGACCATAGTTAAGACTGACAACTTCCCACTCCTGAGACTGAGCTATTCATTCTGTATTCATGGGGTCCTTTTATGTGTCGATGGGAGGGATACTGGGTGTTCTCCCTGACGCTTCCTAATATCTGGCAATCTCAGCTTTTCAAAAGACAGCTGTGAGCCCAAACTTTGAAATAATAATGAAAGAGCATAGTTTATAAAAGTTTAAGTCCATGCATTAAAATTATCTCAGGAGAAAAGCCAGAACAAATAATAATAGTAAAATAAGTGTAGCAAGCATCTTGTTGAGTTTCTGTTATGCATTAGGTGCTATAAATAATGTATTATTATTGACTCTTATAACTGCATTAGGTGTGTATAATTATCCCCATTTTATGGATGAGGAACACAAGTGCTCAGAGGCCCCATGGTGTGTGTGACAGAAGGAGGAACTGATCTTACTCTGAATAAAGTTGGTTGTCTTTTCAGTACATTATTCTGTTTCCACTTGCACTGACTACATGATTCTAAGAAGTTTAGAGAAGGTGATTATCTAGTTTTATAATATAAAACATTAAAAATAGCACACTGAAAGAGTTAGAGATTTCTAGAAGTATACAAATTCAGAACTAAAATTTTAGGAGGAGAAAAGTATTTTAGCAACACCCCCCCCCACACACACACACACAATGAATAATATGGGACATTAAATAAATAGCTCTGCATGCCTTCTGGTAATATCTGAGCTTATTACTGGATTATGCATTAAATAGGGTTAAACTATATTTATTCTGCTTTAAAATGTTCAGAAAACATCCTAGAGAATTTTTAGAGATGAGAGGGACATTTATGGATCATTATGTCAAGCTGACTCTACAGATATAAATAATCAAGGGCCAGCCAGGGGTATCAGAGTGACCCAGACAGACAAGAGCTAGTCATGAGCAGAACTGAGCACAGCCTCAGTATTACTACCTCCTGACCGGGAGGCTGACAACTCCTTCCAGCTTCTTCTCCAAAGGATGCTTAGTAACATCTCCCAGGAGGACTCTACTAAATATGGAAAAAGAAAAATCTTGGTTTTTTTGACATGGCCAGATTAGATATCTAACTTTTACTTATATCAATTACTCTTATTTGCTCAATAAATTAGATATTAGATAAATGCCTGCCTGAGAGATCATCATGGTCTAATCAGGGAGAGAAATGAAACAATAGAAAGTTCAGGGTGGTAGAAAGAATGTTCCAGGGAAAATGGGAGCCCAGAGGCCTCTAACACCACTGGGCTTTAGCAAGAATCCAGCCTGGTTTTGAAGCATGGTAGGAACCATGTTTGGGTAAAAATTGCTGTTTAATATTTTAACCCTGCTGACTTGGCTTCTGTAATTATTTGCTTGCTAAAATAATAGAAAAGTTATTTTGATTTTCTGAACTTATATAAGTTATCCCATTCGATTGAATACTCCATTGATTGTGGTTTGAATACCCCCATTGATAGTGATCTTACTGGTCTTTCAAAACACATTCCTCTGCACCTGGAGACCATAACAGCCCAATTACTCTAAATGGCCTCAGTGGCTCCAGATAATGTGTTTCCGTTGACTCAGTGGTCCCAGGACCTGAAACTATAATTAATCTTTGTAACTAACTTGCTCAATCTAAGCTTCTGTAACAAACTGCTTTTTGCAAACCAGGTTCCTCATTCCAAACCTTGAGATGTAATTAATACTTTTGTGATATTTGCCTATATAAGTCTGATGATTCGGCCAAGAGGGCACTACGAAATTTGGAGAGCATTGCCTCCTCATAGTCCCGGCTTTGAAATAAATGTGGCTCCTTAATTCGACTTCTTGAGGCGTCCTTGTGTGATTCGTGGGGTACATTACAACAGTTTCTCAGACAGGTTTTCCTGAGTTCAGTGTTAATGGGTGCCTAAGAGATGAAGAATGACATTTCAGGCAAAGGAAAAAACTACCATCCCATGGAGTCTGTGTAGAAATTTAATATAACGTAGTGTGATTAGGCAGTTTTCAGACTACAGCCAGCTCCTGGGCCTAATCCAACTACTACCTGTTTTTACAAATATAGTTTTATTGGAGCACAGCCATGTTCATTTATTTACATAGTATATATGCCTGCTTTTGGACTACACTGGCAGAATTAAGTAGCTGCCATAGAAACCGTATTGCTTGTAACACCTAAAATACTTATCATCTGACAATTTATATTTGGCCTTCACAATTGTCCTTTTGTTTGTTTAAACAAAAATGTGAAATACTTTCAACATTTAAAAATTAATTTCACATAAAAAATACAGATTCCTAGCTTCTCTTGAAAAATCAGAAGTTGCATCCATTTTGGAACTACTTTCCTACAAGCTCTTCATTTTCCATTGTCCTTCCATCCCAGATGACCTTATTCATCTGTTTCCCACAGCCCTGAGGAATCTAAGTTTATAGACTCCAGAAGGAGCTGGCAATAAAGGCAGTGGTGAGTCAATCAAGAGCTAGGAATGCCTTGCTGAGTAGTTTGGACTCAGTCCTGAGGGCCAGGGAGCCACTGAAGCGTTTGAAATAGCCTGCACCCTGATAAACTGGCCTTTTGAAGAATAAGATGGATGGCACCATGAAGAACAGACTAGTGAAGACAGAGGCCCAGGCAGTGAGACCAGGGAAGAGGCTTTTGAAGAAACCCAGGAAAGGATTGAGGAAGACCTTAAATTAATGTGGGAAGGAAGGTAAAAAGGAAGTGGACATCAGGAATATTTGCATGATAGTTAAGAGCACAGCTGGGACTAAGGTAGAAGCAGATATTAAATTGACAAATGCTAACCACTACTGCTCTTACTGGGATGGTGTGGGAAGATCATTAACACCTACCATTTCCTGAACCCCCACTTGGGGATTCTCAACAAAGTCAATAATGCATAAGGTCTGCTTTGTGTGGCTGATGGATCGACCTTGTGTCAAGAGTTCATGCACCAGGAGCTTTGGGAATAAAGTGGGGGCAGAGAAGCTCTTTAGAAGAGGCTATTAAGAAAAGTGTCTGAGGCCAATGGCTGTGGCCTTCCACAACAGGTAGGTGGAAAATCAGGGTGGTTGAAGGAAAATATGGCTTTGTTGGAAGCCTTGGGACCCAGTGTGCATCCAGATATGGAAAGTCTGAGCAAGCTATTGATTGACTCACCACTGCCTTTATTGCCAGCTCCTTCTGGAGTCTGTAAACTTAGATTCCTCAGCACTGTGGGAAACAGATGAGTAAGGTCATTTGGGATGGAAAGACAATGGAAAGTGAAGAGCTTGTAGAAAAGTAGGTCCAAAATGGATCCAGAGGCCTCACAGGGGCTCAGAGACAACACAGGACCCACATGCCTCTCCCTACTCTCTCCTAAATCTGTCTCCGAAACCAAGGTGGCACCTGCTGGTGGATGGCAGCTGCTTCAGGACCAGATGGAGCTCTAACTGGAGACATATCATTCTCAGGCTCCCCAGGTGCACAGCAGCTGGGTTGCTGCTTGCTTAGAGAGCCCCTCATGAGTCCTACAATAAGAATTTATTCCTGTCAAATAGTAAGGAGTCTCACCTTAAGAATTGAAATGCTATTTTCACTTGTGAATGGAGATGTCATCTCAAAACAGTTATTTATTTGAAGGGAAAAGAAAACAAGTAGATTTTGGTCTAGTGTTCTCCAAATGGAGAATGAAAGACAGAGGATTTAGGCCATTTCTCTTGGATTAGCAGAAATGGCAGTTTCCATTGAACCTCACATAAAAATGACTCAAACTACACACCCTGCCTTTTGCAATTGTGAGAGCTTCTCCAATTGAGTTTGTCTTAACAGTGAAAAGAATCTTACAGAAGAGAAAGGATTTTTCCTCAACAACCCACACACCTCTACCTAACTCATTCAGAAAAGTTGCTGGGGCAATTTTTGAAGCTCTATATTACATTAATATTATAGAGAGATGTTGAAGAATGTCCACAAGGAGGAACTGGGAGATGAGGAAAAGCAAGTATGTTGAACAGGAAACCTGGAAAATGCTGTCACTTTAAAGATTAGTTTCTGAAGCAAAATTCCCAGAATCTTCAGTATTTGAAAGAACTTGTGATAAATGCTCTAAGCACAGTTATTTTGTTTGTGTATGAGGTAAAGAAAAAGAAAACACAAGCCCAGGTTTCAGATTCGATCCATGGTTAGTAGGTAGCTGATTGATGTTACACTTTCACATAGATGTTTCTCTCTCCTGCTCCCTTCCTCTCTCTCAAATCAATAACAACATATTTAAAAATTAATTGAGGCCAATTGCTTTTTTTATGTAAAGCATTGAAGCCAGACTTTCTGGGTTCAAAGCCTCTCCACTATTCATTAGCTGTGTGACCCTAAGCCACTTACTTAACTTCTCTGTGCCTTGGTGTCCCTGGTCGTAAAAGGATGTCAGGATCACATCTATCTCAGAGGCCATGGGTCTCCACTCTGGCTGTGCCTGAGAATCACCTGGGGAGCTTTTAAAAATTATGATACCCAGGCTGCATTCTAGGCCAATTAAATCAGAACTTCTGAAGATTAGTCCTTGGCAAAAAATATTTTTTTTCTTTTTTAAAAATATAATATTTATTTCAGAGAGGAAGGGGGAGGGAGATAGAAACATCAGCGATGAGAGAAAATCACTGATCGGCTGCCTTCTGCATGCTCCCTAATGGGGATTGAGCCTGCAACCTGGGTATGTACCCTGACTGGGAATAGAATGAACCCTGACCTCCTAGTTTATAAGTCAATGCTCAACCACTGAACTATACCATCTGGGCAAAAAATATATTTTAAAGCTTCCTAGGTAATTCCATGTGCCACCAAGAAAGGCTCCTTGCCATAAAGACTATGTGGGCACTAAATGAGATAATATAGGGAAAGCGCTCCCAGTGGTACCTGATACAGAGGTAAATGCAGTGGTGGGGGTTGTGGGAGCAAGTATCCAAAACTGAGAGGTGGACAGGGAAGGTTTCCTGGAAGAGGGGTGCCTGAGCTGTAAACTGAAGGAGGAAAGGAAGAAAGAGGGCAGGATGCATTCCAGCAGGAGCAACAATACCTACTGGTGTCTGAAGCCAGGAGGATGTAGCCCTTTGCAGGAACTGAAAGGAATTTCTTGTGATTGGAGCAGAGAAAGGAAAAAGGGAGAGCTGGGAGAAGGCACATCGCACTGGGTCCTCTAATGAGGTCAGAGGTCATGGAAAATTACTGGAAGCAAACCAGAACCATTGTGCTTGTCTGATAAAAATGGAATTTTCAAATTTGCAAATATTTTAATTTAATAACACACACATTTTCCATGCACAATATTCAATTATCCTATATAATAAAGAGCTAATAAACAAATGGTCATTGCGCCCTCACACCTGGGCTGGGGAACCTAAGGCCAGGCCGGGGGACCAGAGGCCATGCCCCCCCGTCCTGGTGCCAGGGTCAGTGGACCTGAGGCTGTGCACCCTGCCCGGCAGGGCTTAATGGGGGACCTGAAGCTGTGACCCCCGCCCCCCCCCCGCCAGGCTTGATAGGGGTGGGGCTGGCTGGGTTTGGGTCTCACGCGATTTTGAGGCTTGTGCAGGTGGGTGAGGACTTAACTCTGGGTCCTGTGGTGTGCCCCAGACTCTGACAGGAGGAAGATTTTCATATACATTTTACTAATTTTCTTTCATCTCTGACACTTCTATTATAGAGAAAGGGCAAATACCAACATTAAAACATTTCCTCTAATTAATTCCCTTTTAATGTGCATGAATTTTGTGCACTGGACCACTAGTTGTCTTTATAAAACACTTTATTTAGTGCAGGGGTCCTCAAACTACGGCCTGCAGGCCACATGCAAATATAAATATTGTATTTGTTCCCGTTTTGTTTTTTTACTTCAAAATAAGATATGTGCAGTGTGCATAGGAATTTGTTCATAGTATTTTTAAACTATAGTCCGGCCCTCCAATGGTCTGAGGGACAGTGAACTGGCCCCCTGTTTAAAAAGTTTGAGGACCCCTGATGTAGTGTAATGCATGTGTACAATGTTTTGCAATGCCACAGATAAACATTCATCTTGTGGTTTCATGCTATGTCAATCCTCAGGAAAGGCACACAAATCCTCATTTTACCAGGACAATAGCTTTGGGTAAGAGGATAAGCTCCTCCTCATTAATCTCTACTGTCCTCCAGCTGCCCCTGGAGAGGGCCAGGGGTTTAGAGAAGAACTGAGAACTGACACTTCTAAGAAGGGTCGTTTTTCCCCAAGTATCTCAGTGACCTCTGGCTCTACCAACATAAGAGGCTAAATAATAAATACCACTTTCCAGGTATGTACAACTTTATAAAGAGC
This sequence comes from Myotis lucifugus, assembly GCF_000147115.1. Classification (NCBI taxonomy): domain Eukaryota; kingdom Metazoa; phylum Chordata; class Mammalia; order Chiroptera; family Vespertilionidae; genus Myotis; species Myotis lucifugus. Next base: position 11,073,804 of record NW_005871069.1, read on the forward strand.
CCATTTCATTAAGTTTTCACAAAAGTTGCAGCTATATTTTGTTGATGACAGCAATGAGTGTCACTTAGGTTGAATAACTTGTCCAGGGTCATGAGGAAATGACAGAAGGGGTTTCAACACAGACTGTTTTGTTTAATTCATGCCCTTCCCATGGAACCCTTTGTCACAGCTGTGCCTTGATCAAGGAACAGCAGCAAGGCTGAGGCCCGTGTTTCTGGGAGTCATGACATGGTCCTTTGGTTCATTTGCAGGGACGGTCCTTGTCTTCTAGGACCTCTTTATTTTTACATTTATTCCATTATGTCACTTCAAATTATACCAAATATCTGAACAATAGAGTCCATTACTGCATTCTGCCACTTTCTAGCTAAGGAGTCTTGAGGAAGTAGCTTAACCTCCCTGAGCCTCGATTTTCTCATCTATTAAATGGGAAAAATAACTATCACATAGTGTTGTTGAGAGGGTTGAATGAGATGGTGTATATAAATCACTTGTCAGTTTGTAACTCATAGCACTCAACTCATCAATTAGTGAATAGGTATTTATTAGGTGTGACAGCTCATCTGATCTTCAAACTACTCCCTCAACTAATATGTACTGAGTACCTGCTAGTGCAAGGCAATGTGCGAGTAATGACGATATGTTGGTGAAGAAAGCAGACATGTTCCTGGCTCCCACAGAGTTTACAAAATAGTAGGGGACAATAGGAAATAAATAGGTAAACAACTAAATATATTACTTAAAATCGTGGTAAATGCTATGATAGCACTCAGTAAATATTAAAATAAAAAAATTAGCAGGAAACTGGTCATGCTCAGGTATTTCTCCAATTAAACTGGGAGTTGCCAGGAAGAAAGGGTGTCTGTATATAATGTATGTAGTTTATTGAATTTAACATAATCTATATTCTACCCTGGGACTCCCCTTAAATATATGTTGATCCCTTCTACACACGCTACTTTATCACTGTTTGGGATCTCTTAGAAGGAGCATGCTCTTGTTCCCAACATGAGCAACTAAGGGCAGAAGATTTTTCCCTAAGGAACAGCTGGATAAAGGAGGGAGTGATGGAAGAAATAAAGAATAGAGAGAGCCCCATAATAACTCAGTCTTTACTCATTGTTAATAATATGGACTATGAATACCTATTTGAGTTATTTAAATTGACTTTTTCTGCTAGACTGACTATTTGGTGGCATCACAGTTACATTACATAAATAGGAGACATTTAGTCAACACTTTCATTTCACAGGTGATATAAATAAGGCCCACAGAGCATGTTCAAATATGTTTATGAAATATCATAGTCAAACTATTTTATTTTATCCAAAATTAATAGATTAAAAGTTTCTTATTGTACAAATAAATAAATAAAAGTGAAAAATGTAACTCAGTTAAATATTTTCTTTGCCAAAATGATTTAAGAAGACACAAATACCATCAGCAGAGAAGCTTCATTTTCATTATTTTGTATAAATTTAAGTCTGTTTCTCTGTTTCACTTTGGATCATCTGCACTAAGAGAGGTGGTCTTTGTGATGATGTCATCAAAAAAACATAGTGTTCTGTGAATGTGATTGACTTCAGTCAGGCATAGAAGCCCTAAGAACTATATTGTCTATCCACTCAACTCATCAATTAGCGAACAGTTATTTATTAGGCTTGACAACTCATCTGATCTTCAAACTACTCACTCAACTAATATGTCCTGAGCATCTGCTAGTGCAAGGCACTACGCGAACAATGACGATATGTTGGTGAAGGAAGTAGACATTTCCCAGTCCCTATGGAGTTTAAAAAATAGTAGGGGATAATAGAAAAATAAATGATTAAACAAGTAAATATATCATTTCAAATCATAATAAATGCTATGATCAGGTAGATATTTAGGGCTGTCTATATTAAATTTACATATACTAAACAAATTATTCATTGTTGATGTGAAATTCAAATTTAACTGGGTGTCCTACATTTTTATTTGCTAAATCTAGAAATCCTACCAGTACAGAAAATAAATGTGTGTGTGCATGTGTGTGTATGCATGTGTGTTTGTGTGTGTGTGTGTGTGTTGTGGAGGGTAGGGGAGATTGTGTGTATGTGTGTGTGTGTGTTGTGGAGGGTAGGGGAGATTGTGTGTGTGTGTGTGTGTGTGTGTGTGTGTGTGTGTGTGTGTTGTGGGGTTAGGAGAGAGATATACTAAATAAGCTAGGCAGGCAAAGTTCACTCCAGTCACTCTATTTAAACTAAGGATTGGACAGATGAAAAGAAGGCAGCAGGAAAGAAAGAGGAGGGCATGGTGGGATGCTGTTGTAGGAGGGGGTGGGGGTAAAAAATTCCAGACAAAATAAATAACATATTCAAAAGCCCTGAGATGTTCATTTTGTCAGAAAATGTCTACTATGAGCCAGGTACTAGGTACTGGGGATGTAATGAACAGGACAAAAGCACTCTCTTCCCTCACAAACCTGTAAGTCTGAGAAACCAATGAGGATGGCAGGACACAGAAGCAGAGAAACCATATTTAGCAAAATCATAAAAGATTGTCCAAATATATCCTTTTTATTCCCTTAACCATAAATAGGAGGCTCAATGAAAAAAATGTGTATTTTTGTATAATTCAACAACCATTTCTACTCAATTTGGCCAAGGGGAAAAAAAAGAAAAAAATTAAATTGACAGACAAGCTTTGTTCTTCTTTACAATAATTGTCATTTGGCAACTCATCAATAAGATGCCCCCAAATCAATCCTAATATATAAAAACCCAAGGTCCATAACATCCAAAATGACAGAAGGCTCGACCAATTGGAAGTCAGTGCTGGGAGTGCAGGGTTGCCACTTTTCCTCTCCAATTGCTTTTAAAATTTCCACTTTGTCTTTGATGATCCCACATTTCACTATAACGTATTTGGATGTAGATTTTTAAACTGTTATAACATGTATCTTTATTTATTTTATTTTATTTTTTCCATCACCATTTATCCTCCCTATACTCTCCTTCCATCTTTCCCAACCTCCCTCCCCACCTGCAATCAGCACACTGTTGTCTATGTCCAAGAGTTTTCTCTTTTTTTTTCTTTTTTGCTCAATCCCTCCACCCACCCAAACATCACCCAAACCTCCCACTCCCACCCCAGAGCTGTCTGCCTGCTCTCTCTCTCTCTGAGTCTGTCTCTATTTTGCTTGGTAGTTCAGTTTGTTCTTTAGATTCTACATATTAATGAAATCACATGGTATTTGTCTTTCTCTGACTGGCTTATTTCACTTAGTATAATGTTCTCCAGGTCCATCCATGTGTTGCAAAGGGTAACATTTTCTTCCTTTTTACGGCTAAGTAGTATTGCATTGTGTAAATGTACCACAGCTTTTTATTTATTTTTTATTTTTATTATTATTATTATATTTTTTTATTGCTTAAATA
>NW_005871069.1:11077322-11157274 GCF_000147115.1 Myotis lucifugus
CTTGACAATCCCCTGGCCTCCCCTACCCCCCAGTGTCTTATGTCCATTGGTTATGCTTATATGCATGTATACAAGTCCTTCCGTTGATCTCTTACCCCCCTCCCTACTGCCCCCCAACCCTCCCCGGCCTTCTCGCTGCAGTTTGACAATCTGTTTGAGGCAGCTCTGCCTCTGTATCTATTATTGTTCAAAAGTTTATAATGGTTTCTATTATCCATGAATGAGTGAGATCATGTGGTATTTTTCCTTCATTGACTGGCTTATTTCACTTAGCATAATGCTCTCCAGTTCCATCCATGCCGTTGCAAATGGTAAGAGTTCCTTCTTTTGTACAGCAGTGTAGTATTCCATCGTGTAGATGTACCACAGTTTTCTAATCCATTCATCTACTGATGGGCACTTAGGCTGTTTCCAGATCTTAGCTATGGTGAATTGTGCTGCTATGAACATAGGGGTGCATATATCCTTTCTGATTGGTGTTTCTGGTTTCTTCGGATATATTCCTAGAAGTGGGATGACAGGGTCAAATGGAAGTTCCATTTTTAGTTTTTTGAGAAAACTCCATACTGTCTTCCATAGTGGTTGCACCAGTCTGCATTCCCACCAGCAGTGCACAAGTGTTCCTTTTACTCCACATCCTCTCCAGCACTTGTTGTTTGTGGATTTGTTGATGATAGCCATTCTGACGGGTGTGAGATGGTACCTCATTGTTGTTTTGATTTGTATCTCTCGGATGATTAGTGACTTTGAGCATGTTTTCATATGTCTCTTGGCTTTCTGAATGTCCTCTTTTGAAAGGTGTCTATTTAGGTCCTTTGCCCATTTTTTGATTGGATTGTTTATCTTCCTTTTGTTAAGTTGTATGAGTTCCCTATAAATTTTGGAGATTAGGCCCTTATCAGATATGACATTGGCAAATATGTTTTCTTGTTGTTTTGTTGATGGTTTCTTTTGCTGTGCAGAAGCTTTTTATTTTGATGTAGTCCCATTTGTTCATTTTCTCTTTAGTTTCAATTCCCCTAGGAGCTGTATCAGTGAAGAAATTGCTTCGGCATATGTCTGAGATTTTGTTGCCTTTGGATTCTTCTAGAATTTTTATGGTTTCCTGTCGTACATTTAAGTCATTTATCCATTTTGAGTTTATTTTTGTGTATGGTGTAATTTGGTGGTCCAGTTTCATTGTCTTGCATATATCTGTCCAATTTTCCCAACACCATTTATTGAAGAGACTATCTTGACTCCATTGTATGTTCTTGCCTCCTTTGTCAAATATTAATTGAGCCGAAACCGGTTTGGCTCAGTGGATAGAGCATCGGCCTGCAGACTGGAGGGTCCCAGGTTCGATTCAGGTCAAGGGCATGTGCCTGGGTTGCGGGCACATCCCCAGTGGGGGATGTGCGGGAGGCAGCTGATCGATGTTTCTCTCTCATCGATGTTTCTAACTCTCTATCTCTCTCCCTTCCTCTCTGTAAAAAATCAATAAAATATCCTTTGTCAAAAATTAATTGAGCATATTGGTTCGGGCTAATTTCTGGACTCTCTATTCTATTCCACTGATCTATATGTCTGTTCTTGTGCCAGTACCAGGCAGTTTTGAGAACAGTGGCTTTGTAATACAGCTTGATATCTGGCATTGAGATCCCGCCTACTTTGTTCTTTCTCAGGATCGCTGCAGCTATTCGGGGTCTTTTTTTATTCCAGATGAATTTTTGGAGAGTTTGTTCTAGATCTGTGAAGTATGCCGTTGGTATTTTAATGGGAAGTGCGTTGAATTTATAGATTGCTTTGGGTAGTATGGACATTTTAATGATGTTGATTCTACCAATCCAAGAACATGGTATGTTCTTCCATCTGTTTATGTCTTCCTCTATCTCTTTTTTCAACGTCCTGTAGTTTTCTGAGTAGAGGTCTTTTACCTCTTTAGTTAAGTTTATTCCTAGGTATCTTAATTTTTTTGGTGCAATGGTAAATGGGATTGTTTTTATAATCTCTCTTTCTGCAAGTTCACTATTGGTGTATAGAAATGCCTCAGATTTCGTGGGGTTAATTTTGTATCCTGCTACATTGCCAAATTCATGTATTAAGTCTAGTAGCTTTTTGATGGAGTCTCTAGGGTTTTGTATGTATAATATCATGTCGTCTGCAAATAAGGACAGTTTTACTTCCTCTTTTCCAATTCAGATGCCTTTTATTTCTTCTTCTTGCCTAATTGCAATGGCTAATACTTCCAGTACTATGTTGAACAGGAGTGGTGAGAGGGGGCATCCCTGTCTTGTTCCTGTTCTTAGGGGAAATGGTGTTAGTTTTTGTCCATTGAGTATGATGTTGGCTGTGGGCCTGTCATATATGGCTTTAATTATGTTGAGGTATGATCCTTCTACTCCCGCCTTGCTGAGAGTTTTTATCAAAAATGGGTGTTGGATTTTGTCAAATGCTTTTTCTGCATCAATTGATATGACCATGTGGTTTTTTTCTTTCAATTTGTTTATGTGATATATCACGTTTATTGATTTGCAGATATTGTACCATCCTTGCATCCCTGGGATAAAACCTATTGGTCATGGTGTATGATCTTTCTGATGTACTGCTGGATCCGATTTGCTAAGATTTTATTGAGAATTTTGGCATCTATGTTCATGAGGGATATTGGCCTGTAATTCTCTTTCATTGTGTTGTCTTTATCTGGTTTTGGTATTAGGGTGATGCTGGCTTCATAGAATGAGCTTGGAAGTGTTCCTTCCTCTTGAAATTTTTGTAGTAGTCTGAGGAGGATAGGTTTTAGTTCTTCCTTGAATGTTTGGTAAAACTCCCCTGTGAAGCCGTCTGGTCCTGGGCTTTTGTTTGCTGGGAGCTTTTTGATGACTGCTTCAATTTCTTCCATATTTATTGGCCTATTGAGATTTTTAGATTCTTCCTGATTGAGTTTTGGAATGTTGCATTTTTCTAGGAATTTGTCCATTTCCTCCAGGTTGTCTAGTTTGTTGGAGTAGAGCTGTACATAGTATTTTTAAACAATTATTTGTATTTCTGTGGGGTCTGTTGTTATTTCACCTCTATCATTTCTGATTTTATTTATTTGGGTCCTCTCTCTTTGCTTCTTGTAGAGTCTGGTTAGAGGTTTGTTAATCTTGTTTATCGTTTCAAAGAACCAGTTCTTGGTTTCATTGATTTTATGTATTGTTTTTTTGGACTGTCATTTATTTCTGCTCTAATCTTTATTATCTCCTTCCTTCTGCTCACTCTGGGGTTTTCTTGTTGCTCTCTTTCTAATTCTTTGAGTTGTAGAGTTAGATGATTTACTACCATTTTTTCTTGTTTTTTGAGATAGGCCTGTAGAGCTATAAACTTCCCTCTCAGGACTGCTTTCATTGTGTCCCATAGGTTTTGGTGTTTTCATTGTCATAAGTTTCCAGGATGTTTTTAATTTCTTCTTTGATCTCATTGGTAACCCAATCAATATTTAATAACATGCTATTCAGCTTCCAAGTGTTTGAGTATTTTGGGTTGTTTTTATTGTAGTTTATTTCTAATATTATGCCATTGTGGTCTGAGAAGATGCTTTTTATGATTTCAATCTTCTTGAATTTGGGGAGACTTTGCTTGTGACCCAATATGTGGTCTATTTTTGAATTGGTCCCATGAGCCCTTGAGTAGAATGTATATTCCGCGGCTTTGGGGTGAAGTGTTCTGAAGATGTCTATTAAGTCCATCTGATCTAGTGAGTCATTCAGGATTGCTGTTTCTTTGCTGATTGTTTGTCTAGAGGACTTATCCAGTGATGTCAGTGGTGTATTAAAGTCCCCTAATATGATTGTATTGTTGTCGATCTCTCCCTTAATATCTTCCAGGAGTTTTCTTATGTATGTGGGTGCTCCTGCATTGGGTGCATATATGTTTATCAGGGTTATATCCTCTTGTTGTATTGATCCCTTTAGTATTATGAAGTGGCCTTCCTTATTTCTTGTTATGGCCTTTACTTTGAGGTCTATTTTGTCCGATATAAGTATTGCTACCCCTGCTTTCTTTTCCTTTCCATTTGCCTGAAAGATATTTTTCCATTCCTTCACTTTCAGTCTGTGTGAGTCCCTTCTAATGAGGTGGATCTCTTGTAGAGAGCAGATGTATGGATCGTGTTTTTTTATCCATTCAGCCACTCGATGTCTTTTGGTTGGAGCATTTAGTCCATTTACGTTTAAAGTTATTATTGAAAGGTATTTGTTTGTAGCCATTTCTTTTTTTGTGTGGTTGTTTTCTTTCTGAGTTTTTTATTTCTTCTTTTTACACCAGTCCCTTTAGCATTTCTTGCATGGCTGCTTGGTGGTGATAAACTCCCTTAGCGTTTTTTTGTCTGTGAAGCTTCTTATTTCCCCTTCAATTTTGAATGATAGCCTTGGTGGATAAAGTATTCTTGGATTCAGTCCTTTGCTTTGCATCACTTTGTAGATTTGCGTCCATTCTTTTCTGGCCTGATGTGTTTCTGTTGAGAAATCATTTGATAATCTAATGGGAAATCCCTTGTATGTAACTTTCCGTCTCTCTCTTGCAGCCTGTAAGATTCTCTCTTTGTCCTGAACATTTGCCATGGTAATTATGATGTGTCTTGGTGTGGATCTTTTCAGGTTCACCTTGTTTGGGACTCTCTGTGCTTGTGTGACTTTTTTCTTCCCCACCTCAGGGATGTTTTCTGATATTATTTCTTCGAATAGGTTTTCTAATCCATGTTCATCTTTCTGTTGTTCTGGCACCCCTATTATTCGTATGTTGATTCGTTTCATGTTGTCCGAAAGCTCCCTTAGGCTCTCCTCCTGTCTTTTAATTTTTTTCTCCAATTGCAGTACAGTTTGGGTGTGTTTAGCTTCCTTGTCTTCTAATTCACTAATTCGGTCCTCCGCTTCTCCTAGTCTACTGTTGATACTTTCAATGGTGTTTTTTATTGCAGCTATATCGCTCTTCATTTCTTCTTGGGTCTTACTTAAGGTGTTGATTTTTTCATCTGTTTCTTCTAGCTTCTTGCATATGTTATTGATTTTTTCATCTGTTTCTTCTTGCTTCTTGCATAGGTAGTTGATTTTTTCATCTGTTTCTTCTTGCTTCTTGCATAAGTTGTTGATTTTTTTCCTCCATCCGGTTTATACACTCTAGGAACCTTATTCTGAATTCTTTTTCTGTCATGTTGCATGCCTCTGTATCACTTAGCTGCTTTTCTGGCGAGTCCTCCTTTTCTTTCTTTTGGGGGTTTTTTTGTCTACCCATTTTTTTAAATATATTTTATTGATTTTTTACAGAGAGGAAGGGAGAGAGATAGAGAGTTAGAAACATCGATGAGAGAGAAACATCGACCAGCTGCCTCCTGCACATCTCCTACTGGGGATGTGCCCGCAACCCGGGTACATGCCCTTGACTGGAATCGAACCTGGGACCTTTCAGTCCGCAGGCTGACGCTCTATCCACTGAGCCAAACCGGTTTCAGCTGTCTACCCATTTTTTATCTCACTGACATATCTAGACTTTGAGTCATTCAGTGGCTGCTCCCTGGGTGGCAGTGGCTCCTTGGGCTGTGGTTGCTCTTCGGGCAGTTGCGGTAGCAGCTGCTCCTCAGTTGGCAGCAGCTCTTCTGGTGGGTGCTGTTTACAGCTGTTCTGGCTCTTCTGGCTGGTGGGGGGAGGCTTCACGTACAGCTTCTGTTTCTCAGACAGAGGATGTGGTGCTCAGGAGGCTGCTGTTGCTTGTATCTGCTGCATTGATTTAAAGGCACAAAATACAACACAACAAGGCACCATGTACCAGGCACTAAACACAAATATATTCACGATATTAATAACCCCAAATAAAGGTGACCACCCGAATTAAGAGAATTAGACGATAAGGAAGAAAGAAGAGAAAAAGATAAAAGGGAAAAAAGAAAAGAAAAGAAAAGTAGGGGAAAAAAGAAGTGCAAAAATGAAATTGGGAAAAAGGAGGGGGAAAAAAAGAGAAGAAAAAAAAAGAGCGAAAAGAGAGAATAAAGTAGAAGAGGGGAAGAGACTATTTATATGAGTAGAAAACTCCTATAGAACCGCCACTAATCCCAACAAATTCCAGCAACAGCTCCCTGGAGATGAATGCAAACTAGAAACAACCAATAATATCAAGAGAGGCAAGAAAAAACAGAAGCACAAAAATAACCCGGGGGGTGGGGGGGGGGGCGGGGTGGAGGGAGGGGAAAAACCAGCAGAAAAAAATAAAAAGAAAAAGCAAAACAGCCTCACAAAGCAGTCCTAAAACACACACACACACACACACACACACACACAGACACAAAAAACAAACAAACAAACAACAAAAAAAACCAATATACTCAACAATCAAGCAAACAGCAACAAAACAATAGAAAGATAAAAGAAGAAAAAAATTTTGGATAGTGAAGAAAGATAAAGGATATGTGTATAAGGATTTAGAGCAGTGGATTGGAAATAGGATATATAAGTAGGGTGAAATTTTGACAGGAAGTAAACAGAAGGAATAGGGAAAATCTAAAGCAGGAATAGGGTAAGAGAAACAGGACAACAAAAGGGGAAAAGTGAGGGAGAGGGTTTTAGCATAGAGGTAAAATTGAGGTAGGGAAAATTGATGCTAAAGGAACGATGAAAATAGAATGGAGAACACTAATCCCAAAATAAAATAAAGAGAAAATAAAATGGCACTTTAAAAAATGGTAAAATGGTAGCAGTAATAATACTGGTAAAAAATAAAAATGTAGTAATTAAAAGGGTAAAATCAGGTGATGGAAAAAGAAGAAAAAAAATTGGTTTCTTAGTTAAAAGGTGAAAAAAGAAAAAAAAAATTTGCAGTAGTGAAGGTCCTTTGGTTCTTCTACTCATCAGTCTGGCTCGCCTTAGTCCTTCCAGGTATTCAGGAGAGTGTTGAATTTCCCTGCGATACACTGTTCCTCCGTGTTGTATACCACAGTCCTGATTATAAAGCAGGTTGTATTTGTGTCCCAGACTGCCTTATTTTGTGTTTAGCTAAGAGTCAGTTCGTGGCTCAGCCTCTGGGTGGCAGTGTTTTTGGGTTGGCCTCTGAGGCTATATGGCTTCTCTATCCAGTAGCGAGGGTTTATTTTCTCTATTGCACTTAAAACTGGTTTGGGGAGGTCAACTGTCCAGAGCTGGTTCTTTAATCGTTACCCTGCTCTGTGTTGTTGCTGGGATTGAAAATCCCTCTATAGGCCAGACTGTTAACTCCCAGGGACTGATCAGATTATTTTAATCCTTGATCTTGTTCAGGGTGGAATCTGGGTGTGGCTGTGCTCCTTGCCTGGGGCTAGGTGGAGGAATTCCACCCTCCGCAGAGAATGGCTGCCCCGATCCTGGGCCCAGGGGTGTCTCAGCACTTAATTCGCTGCCACCTCTCCCGGCCCCGCCTCTCTCCTCAGCCTCTCCCCAGATTCCACTCGTCCGCACCTTCTCCCTCTCTTCAGCACAGGTGAGTGTCTGTATCCTAAATGTCTTATGAACAGGGTTCAGTGAAAACAAACAAATGCCGGCCGCGGAAACGGGGAAGGCTGAGATTCTGTAAACTCCTTTCTTACCGGCACTGCGTGGTCTGGTCAGCTCTTAAGGCTGCTTCCTTTAGGCTCAGTCCTCCGTGATCACAGAACCCAGATCTCAAATCCCCTGGCGCCAGGAATCCCTCGGATCTCCTTTCCCCAGTCAGGGGCTGTGCTTGTCCCAAGGGACGCGGCTGTCTGCCTCTGACCCTCTGGGCTCAGAGGTCTGGCAAACTTTCCTTCCCAGATCCCTGGTTTTTTACCTTTCCAGGGGAGTTCTGCCCTTCCTGGCTGCAAACCGTCTCACCAGCTGAGTAATTTCGCCAATTCGGGGTGGGTGTTATTAGTTTCAGCTGCTTACTCCATTTGCTCCGGGACACGACCTGGGACAGGTCTGCCTATATCGCCGCCATCTTCGGAATCCTCACCACAGCTTTTTATCCACTTATCTACTGATGGACACTTGGGCTGCCTCCAGATCTTGGCTGTTGTAAATAACACTGCAATGAATATAATTCATCCAGCTCTGGACATAATATGATATTTCAATTTTCTCTTCTTGAAAATTATCATCCATTATCTTTTTAGATATTGCCACAAATAAATTATCTTTGGTTTATCCATTTGAAATTCTTATTGATACATTCCAAACTTTTCTTATACTATCTTCTACATCCCTTAATGAGGCCTGCATAGTTTTTAATCTCTTCTGCATTCTTCGTCATTTGCCAACTTTATCTTCTGGCTCAATAGCTGGATTTAATATGACATTGGTCACACCCATTTGACATTTAATGTCAATATCTGCATTTTTTATTTTGAAATATTATTTTGTTTCCTATTTTACTTAGCTTGGTTCCTCCACTTATCCCTTCAGTCATTTTTAATATGCCTGTTTTATAATTTATCTCCAACTTGTATAACTCTTTTAGTTCCTTAGGGTTCTTATTCTTCTGATTTACATTTTTTTCATCCCCTGGCTTTTCTCCATAGTAGAATTATTTCCTTTAGTAGCCTGTAAATTTTTATTGTGAACTAATTTTCAGGAAAAGTCATTTATTTCTGTGGAATTTCCATGTGCGTGGGTTAAAAAAATAACACTTTAGAGTCCTAAGGCATATTTGAAAATAAGGAAAGGGAAATGAGGCTCGGGCAGGTGTATTAATAGTCCTTAAAACTTTTTGTCTTATTTTATTGGTTTGATTTTCTTTTATCACAATTGTTTAGGCCAGGGATTTTGATCCAAATTTCAGAATGATGACGTTTTTCTGACTATTACATAAGGACAATGGATAGTTTGTGTAACTGAGCGAGCGCTTTGAGAGTCCCCTCTTTACCCAAAGAGCTTTGCTCAAGTTACACTGCCATAAATGAGCCTACAGACAGGGCTCCGATTTCCATGTGAAATGGACTTCCAGCTCCAAGACCTCTCAGTCAGTATCCTCGCCAATATCATGTAGCCACTGACGAGGTAGCTTCTCACTCTTGCTGTGGGTTTTCTCTTACTTTTGACTCCCAGGAAATTTCCTTTTCTCTTCTTCAAAATCAATTCTACATTTAGAAAGGATTTTTTTGCCATTTAAAGTAAAGCATTCATTTGAGTTTGTAATGGCATAGACCCTATCTGCTTCATTTCAATTCACCATTTTCTGAGCATTCTGTTATTGTGAAATATGGTAGCTGTTGTTATGGGGTGCTCATTATACTTATCCTCCAGTCACTTTCTTTTAATAATAAATTTCATATCACTGATCTCAAGGATAGGGATATGATTAGATCTGGCTAATCATTATGTTTAATTCCCTTGGAATACTATGCGATTAGCCTAGAGGTGATTGTCTGACACAAGCGGGGCCAATAGGAGTTATTCTCTGTGTCTGATATGCAAATATTTGGAAAAATCAAGCATTATATCGAACCAGTACAATACAAGCCTGGAGATGTCATTGGTGACCCTCTCCTGCTTCTCAGAGTAAGTCATCTGTGTGCACTAGAAAAGAATGAGGCCAGCACTCAGGAGAAATCAGGACAAGAAAAAATAGACAGTTGTACATATTTGAGTCACTGGGTCCTGGCATGCTCAGACTAGACCTGACCCCTGTCAAATAGGCCAGTGAGTTCCTTTGGCTTAAGCTATTTTGAGTTGGGTTTCTGTCACTTACATCTGACTTATATGTCAATAATTAAAGTACAATGCAATTGAGATAAAAAGCATCAGTGTGGGTTTCTTTTATCTATTTAGTTTTGGTAGGTCAGTGTGTGGTGCATGGCTTGACATGAAGTAAAACAAGTTGCAAGTCGTAGGGCTGAGTTCAGGAGAAACAGTGAATGAATCTGGGAGACACGGACAAGGATAAAGCCAAAGTCAAGTCCCAGGAATCTGAACAGTGCCATTAAGAGCTAGGGTAGGGGAGATGCCCGAGTCACAGATGAAGAATGAGAAAAAGACAAACAGGGCTGCAGCAGCAGACAGGGGTATGAGCAAAAAACCCTGGAAGTCCTGATTTAAAGCTGGAGAGGTCCACTGAGCTGTGCCTCCCAGGATGTCTTTCCAAGCCTGCTAGGTGATGCCACCTGGTGTCCAAAAAATGAATTGGCGTGGAATTCTGTCAGGACAAAGAGTCTTAAGGCAAAAAGGGCCATAACTTTTTTTTTTCAATTATGTGTCACTGCAGTATCTAGACAAGCATCACTGGAGGCTAAGTCCAGCAGGTCATAATAAATGTGAAAAGTCCTCAAAAGGCTGATGGGCTTTGATATTCAGCAGGGCTGAATATCAGCATTATATTACCCTGCTGCTGGCTGAAAAGCTGTAGGCAATTCCCCTAAGCTGTTAATCTTTTACTGTTTAATAAACCTTACCTTTGATATGTTTGTCTGCTTTGCTAAAGGGCAAAATGTGTGAATAAAAAGCTATGGGTCCGGACATTCAGAAAGCCACTCCACTAGAGAGCTGGTTTCCGTCTGGCTCCCCCAATGCCTTCCAAATTTATATTTCTTGTCTAGTCTCTATCAATTTATGTATCAGCCCCTTCTCCAGATTCCTGAACTCTTGCTGAAAAAAGACTGCAGCATTTATGGCGCCTCAACGAGGGACATCTGGAGAAGAAGATTATTCGCCTGAGTGGAAAAGGGATCACTGGTAAAGGTGGGATCACTGGAAAATTTGGTGGGGAGATTCACTGCACATAAAGCTCATACCAGCTTTGGAATTCATGACACAGAGTGGGCGAGGATGTCTTTTTCAAGCCAGGCCATAATGGGGAAGAATTCGGTTAAAAGGCAAAATTATAAAGAAATGGAAATGTCAAAAAGTCCTCTTTTAAATCAGGCTCAAGGAAAACGAGTGGCCTTGTCATATTTAACTATGTGGGGTCTTGTTCAAACTGCAAAATGCCTAATTCGTATTGGGGATCAAATGTCTGTTATTACTAAAAAGCCGCTGGATCCTCTGCCTCTGATGTGGAAAGGCTAGGCAGCTAAAGAGGATAGAGCTATTACTCCTCTCACAGGGGAACACTCTGATGCTTTGTTTAAAAATTACCATATGACGCCTTGTGACAGGCAGAGTTTAGCTAAAATAATTTTAAAGGGCTGGAGAGTGAAAGAGGAAAAGATTCATGAAAAGAATTGTGATATATTAAGTCTTGTCTATATGTTTGTTGATCTGTCTTTTTGTTTGGTTTAATGTGTTTATTGTTAGTCTATTAGGCATTCCTTTAATTTAATAAGAAAGGAAACCTGGGTGGCCAGGCCAGTTGCTGAATTTCCCCAGAGCAAGCAGGATGTGGGGGTGGGGAGACCCATGGTGATCCTGAAAAATAGACGCCCACTCCCGAGAGTGCTATTAAAAAGTCTCATTTTCACCATGTTTCTTATTTCCCGGTCCATCATTTAAAATTTAGCAGAATTTAGAAATGCATCTGCGATTCCTGTACTCTTGAAGAGAAAAAGCCGGCTTAAGACAAAAGTGCGCTCCGTCCGATTTTGGATAGATCTTGGGCTGAGCCCTCCTCTCTTTATGGATGATATAGAATCAACCCAAGACTGTTTTTTCTCAAAAAGATGGCAAAAATGACTCAAAGAAAAAAAATTACAGGCTAGGTTTGGGCAACTAGATTAGTGTTTCCATAATAAAGGGTCATTTTTGAATAATAATGAACTGCATTCCAAGGTTAACCTTAAGGCCACTAAAAGTCAGTAAGTTATATCTGTTACAGAATTTGCCAAAGTAAGTGCCTTGGATAATAATAATTGGCTTTAAAATCTCAAAATTGTTGAAATGGATAAATAAATGTAACTAAAATGAAGGATTTGTAGGGGAGATTTTCAGTGATAATTATAGGTAGTGGGGGAAACTGGCTTCGCTCTTTGATGAAGAAGGGGGCTGGTCGCATTTCCTCCAGCAGAAAAACTATGGTGATTTTACATTCAAGTGGAGTGACCTAGAAGCTTCCTTCCTTCCCCCTCCCCTTCTAAACATAGTTTTCCAAAGTCTTTGGCAACTTAAAGCTTTGGAGTTTGCTAAATTAAATGATAAAAATTTATTAAATATCTAGGTATTTTAAAATGACAAAATACAGAGATATTAATCTCAGTTTGCCTCATATGAAAAATCTAGAGGATAGAATTGAATCTATTAATTAAATATGTCTTGTATTTTTGAAATACATTCTTAAAAATGTGAAGTTATTACTAATCTAAAAAATGCTAAATATTTAACTTACCACCTAAAATTTAAGGCTTCTAAGAGTTTAAAGTTCAAGTTAAGTTAGGAGAAATTATATGGTTGTGATAACAAAATGCTTAAAGTATAGAAATTTATTTTTGACAAAATAATTCTTGTATTTTCTCTGGAGAAATTAGTAGTTCAAAATACATTGTAGTCATTATGTGTACTACATATTTTAAAATGCAACCTACGTCTGATTAAAAAAGAGGATTAATTCTATAGTCTGAACCAACAATTTAAATATAAAAACCAGTTTAAATTTAGTTGATATATTTTAGAATAATTACAAAAAGTATATAATATAATCTTTGGGAGATATATATATATATATATATATATATTTGATGGTCTTTCCAAGTTAAATTTCAAGACTTTAACTGAGAGATGACTTCTTTTGGGACATTCCAAGAGCCCTGGAATGATTCAAGGATTTATTCTCTCTTCTTAACAGAAATATTTTTGAATTAGGCTGATATAATATACTTGAAATCATGTGGAAAGCTTTATCAAATAAAAATTAATAACTATATTTTATTTATATACATATAATTTAAATGTTATAAAAGTTTCAACCTCTAGGGAAGGGCAAAATAAGTTGCTGAATATTTCTTAAGCAGAACCAGACTATTCAGCAGCGGAATTTTAAAAACAAAAGTCCTCAGGCATCCTGCTTTTCAAATAGGCTGGGGGGCGGGGGAGGGTGGCATCTGTACTTCATAGGTCAAATGTATAAGTTTGCTTGCTTTGCTTTTTCAATAAAGATGCCTACTTTAATTACTTACTAGATTAGCTTTTTAAAATATAATCAAGGTCTCATATAAATTTAGTTATATGAGAAGCCAATATTTTTATAAGCAATTGAGTCTAAGAAAGGTCAAGGTAAAAGTTTGCATTCCTGAGACCTCCCATAACCCCTCTGTGTATGCAAATGAGCACTAGCCAAAAAATAATGCTGTTTAAAAGTAAATTTTAAGCTTAATAAAAAGGAGAAATTTTAAACTCTCTTCCGCTACTATTTACAGGGTAAACTGAAGGTTATTACTCAAGCATTAAATCTGATCATTAATAAAGTCACCATAAGTAAAAAGAGAGTCACTTAAAATGTAGGCATGGCAGTATTAGCCAGTATCTGAAAAGCAATCATGCTTGTTGCTGTGTTTAAAAGAAAGAAAAAAAAGTTTTAAAAGAAAGGTCCTATATGTGGCTTAGAAATTACTCTGGGAGAAAATAGAGGAATATTTCCTTCAAATATTTAAGAAAATGTAATTAAAAGTCAATGTATTAGACTTCACAAAGAAAAGTAATTAATTTGCATTTTGCCTCCCTAAACAAAGCTTATGTAGATATACTCAAAGACTGATAGCAGAAATTCAATTAATGTCATTTATTGTCAATACACAAGGACAAATGAAGTTAAAAAATAAGCTTTATTTCAGACTAATTTTAATTGGCAAATTGAAATAAGTGAATATTCAGGGGAACTTAGTTGTACTAGGCAGGAACCTATTCCTGGAGCATTAACTATTTTTTACTGATGGTTCATCTCATAGTTAAAGCTGCTTATCATGCAATGAATTAAGACCAGTCATACTTCTGTGCAAAGAATTAAATTAAAAGCTATCAAGATAAACAAGATTGATGAACCTCTAGCCAGGCTCACTAAGAAACAAAGAGAAAGGACCCCAATAAACAAAATCAGAAATGAAAGAGGAGAAATAACAACAGACCCCACAGAAATACAAAGGATTGTTAAAAAATACTATGAACAACTCTACTCCAACAAACTAGACAACCTGGAGGAATGGACATATTCCTAGAAAAATACAACCTTCCAAAACTTAATCAGGAAGAATCTAAAAATCTCAATAGGCCAATAACTATGGAAGAAATTGAAGCAGTCATCAAAAAGCTTCCAGCAAACAAAAGCCTGGGGCCAGACGGCTTCACAGGGGAGTTTTACCAAACATTCGAGGAAGAACCAAAACCTATCCTCCTCAGACTATTCCAAAAAATTCAAGAGGAAGGAACACTTCCCAACTCATTCTATGAAGCCAGCATCACCCTAATACCAAAACCAGGTAAAGACAACACAATGAAAGAGAATTACAGGCCAATATCCCTCATGAACATAGATGCCAAAATCCTCAACAAAATCTTAGCAAATCGGATCCAGCAGTACATCAGAAAGATCATACAACATGACCAATAGGTTTTATCCCAGGGATGCAAGGATGGTACAATATCCGCAAATCAATAAACGTAATACATCACATAAACAAATTGAGAGATAAAAACCACATAGTCATATCAATTGATGCAGAAAAAGCATTTGACAAAACCCAACACCCTTTCTTGATAAAAACTCTCAGCAAGGTAGGAATAGAAGGATCATACCTCAACATAATAAAAGCCATATATGATAAACCCACAGTCAACATCATAATCAATGGGCAGAAACTAAAACCACTTCCCCTAAGAACAGGAACAAGACAAGGATGCCCCCTCTCACCACTCCTGTTCAACATAGTACTGGAAGTACTAGCCGTTTTGATCAGACAAGAAGAATAAATAAAAGGCATAAAATTGGAAAAGAAGAAGTAAAACTGTCCTTATTTGCAGATGACATCATACTGTACATAGAAAACCCTAAAGACTCCATCAAAAAATTATTAGACCTAATAAATGAATTCAGCAATGTAGCAGGATACAAAATTAATGCCAAGAAATCTATGGCATTTCTTTACACCAATAGTGAACTTACAGAAAGTGAGACTAAGAAAGCAATCCCATTTACCGTCACACCAAAAAAATTAAGATACCTAGGAATAAACTTAACTAAGGAGGTAAAAGACTTATATGCGAAAAACTAAAGGACACTAAAAAAAGAGATAGAGGAAGACATAAATAGATGGAAGAACATACCGTGTTCATGGATTGGCAGAATCAACATCATCAAAATGTCCATACTACCCAAAGCAACCTATAGATTCAATGCAATCCCCATTAAATTACCAATGGCATATTTCACAGATCTAGAATGAACTCCCCAAAAATTCATCTGAAATAAAAAAAGACCTTGAATAGCTGCAGCAATCCTGAGAAAGAAGAACAACGTAGGTGGGATCTCAATACCAGATATCAAACTGTATTGCAAAGCCACTGTACTTAAAACAGCTTGGTACTGGCACAAGAACAAACATATAGATCAATGGAAGAGAATAGAGAACCCAGAAATCAACCCAAACCACTATGCCCAATTAATATTCGACAAAGGAGGCAAGAGCATACAATGGAGTCAAGACACTCTCTTCAATAAATGGTGTTGGGAAAATTGGACAGATACATGCAAAAAGATGAAACTAGACCACCAACTCACACCATACACAAAAATAAACTCAAAATGGATAAAAGACTTAAACGTAAGACGGGAAACCATAAAAATACTAGAGGAATCCACAGGCAGCGAAATCGCAAACATATGCCAAAGGAATTTCTTCTCTGATACTGCTCCTAGGGCAATGAAACTAAAGAGAAAATAAACAAATGGTACTACATCAAAATAAAAAGCTTTTGCACAGCAAAGGAAATATCAACAAAACAACAAAAAGTCCCACTGCATGGGAGAATATATTTGCCATTGATATCATCGATAAGGGTTTAATCTCCAACATTTATAGGGAACTCACACAACTTAACAAAAGGAAGATAAACAATCCAATCAAAAAATGGGCAATGGACCTAGATAGACACTTTTCAAAAGAGGACATACAGAAGGCCGAAAGACATATGAAAACATGCTCAAAGTCACTAATTATATGAGAGATGCAAATCAAAATGACAATGCGGTATCATCTCACACCCGCCAGAATGGCTATCATCAGCAAATCAACAAACAACAAGTGTTGGAGAGGATGTGGAGAAAAAGAAACCCTTCTGCACTGCTGGTGGGAATGCAGACTGGTGCAGCCACTGTGGAGAACAGTATGGAGTTTCCTAAAAAAACTAAAAATGAAACTCCCATTTGACCCAGTGATTCCACTTCTAGGAAAATATCCCAAGAAGCCAGAAACACCAATCAGAAAGGATATATGCACCCCTATGTTCATAGCAGCTCAATTCACCATAGCTAAGATTTGGAAACAGCCTAGGTGCCCATCAACAGATGAATGGATTAAGAAACTGTGGTACATCTACACAATGGAATACTACGCTGCAGTAAAAAAGAAGGAACTCTTGCCATTTGCAACAGCATGGATGGAACTGGAGAGCATTATGCTGAGTGAAGTAAGCCAGTCAGAGAAAGATAAATACCACATGATCTCACTCATTTGTGGAATATAGAGAACAACATAGACTGATGAACAGGGACAGATCCAAAGACAGAAACAGCGATCAGACTATCAATCCCCAGAGGGAAAGTAGGGGAGGGTGGGGGTAAGGGGAAGAGATCAACTAAAGGACTTGTATGCATGCATATAAGCCAAACCTGTGGACACGGACAACAGGGGGATGAGAGCATGAGTGGGGGGGGGGGGAGTTGGGGGCTAATGGGGGGATGAGGACACATTTGTAATACCTTAACCAATAAAGAAATTAAAGATTAAAAAAAAAAAAAAGAAACGTCCAAACCTGTAAAAAAAAAAAAAAAAAAAAGAGCTATCAAGACTCCATTACAGGATTTCCAAAAGCCTCTTAATATTATTTAAAACAAAAAAGGGGGGATAGTGGAGAAATATCCTGTAAGTAAACTACATCAAGCCTTAATTACTTTACATTTTTTTACTTTAAAATTTTTTCACTTGTAATGCTGATAGCATGACACCCGTGGAATTATACTGGTGTCAGAATAAGCCAAAGGGAAATAGTTTGGCAAAATGAAAATATCCTGAGTCTAGTTGATGGAAGGAAGGGTCCCTTTATTAACCTTTGGTAGAGAATATGCTTGTATATTTCCAGAAAACTCCTCCAAGCCCGTGTGGATTCCTGCAACAATGAATCCGAGAGAGGAACTGCCAGAATACTCCAACCACAGAGAGCAGTGGCCCCAAGCAACACGCTGACGAGATAGAGGAGAAACAGTCCAGAGATGGGGGATGGTAAAGACACCTTGCCATGCTAGCAGTCATCAACTGTGCATTGGTACATGTTGCCCTGGACCAACCAAAGAAGGTCGGACCTGCATTGCCATTGCTCACCATTTGGCCACCATCCAGAACTGGAATATCATTTCTGTCATGTCACAGGGGACAGTGATTGAGAAGGGAACCCATAAAAAACTGTTGGACAGTAATTGGGAAGGGGACTCAAGGAACTGATGGCCCAGAAAGGAGCTAACTGCAGACTGATTCCTTTGATGCCTGGCAGCAATTTTAGAAGGACATGAAAGAACTCAATCCTTTTCATTGAATCTAAAAATCTTAAAAGGACCTGAGCTCTGCAAAGGGCATACATTCTTGTTAAATTTATTAAAAATCAAAAAAGGGGATATTCTGGGGGCTAAGTCCAGCAGGTCATAATAAATTCGAAAAGTCCTCAAAAGGCTGATGGGCTTATATTATATTATAATGTCCAGTACTATGTTGAACATTATATTACCCAGCTGCTGGCTGAAAAGCTGTAGGCAATTTCCCTAAACTGATAATCTTTAACTGTTTCCCAAACCTTACCTTTGATATGTGTGTCTGCTTTGCTAAAGGGCAAAATGTGTGAATAAAAAGCTGTGGGTCCGGACATTCAGGGAGCCACTCCACTAGAGAGCTGATTTCCGTCTGGCTCCCCCAATGCCTTCCAAATTTATATTTCTTGTCTAGTCCCTATCCATTTATGTATTAGCCCCTTCTCCAGATTCCTGAATCCTTGCTGCGAAAAGTTCAGCAAAACATCAAGATAAATGTTTCATGCTGATTATCAGTTTCAAAGGCAAATATAAAAGTAAATTACCTTTAAGAAGATGTGTTAAGGAACTTGTTTTTAAGTAAGCAGGTTCATGAGGAATGTTATCCTTTCTGGTTGTGATAACATTTTCTATTTATTCTCATCAAAAGGAGACACCTTCTCATCACCTTGATGTTTACAACTATGGGCCAAATGGGAGAAGTAGAGATAATGAGGATCCTATATAACAAAAGCCCAATATGCTATGTGTCTAGTCATCCAGTCGTCCATTCAACCAATCAAAGCATAATATGCTAATGATGTAATAAGGCCGCTCAGATGTGCACTGACCACCAGGGGGCAGATGCTCTAACTGGTAGGTTAGCTTGCTGCTGGGGTACAGCCTATTGGAACTGAGCGAGATAGGCCGGACACACCCTGGAGCCCTCCTGCAGTCCCTCCCTGACTGACCAACCTCCCGCGTCCCTCCCAGCCCTGATCATGCACTGGTGGAGTCCCTCAGCCTGGCCTGTGCCCTCTCACAATCTGGGACCTCTCGGGGAGTGTTGGAGAGCTGGTTTCGACCCGATCCCGCAGGCCAGGCCGAGGGACTTCCCTGGTGCACGAAGTCATGCACTGTGCCTCTAGTAACTAATAAGGCTTTTCAAATATTTGGAAGAAGCAATATGAAAATCTTCTGGAATAGATTTTAATGATATTAGTAAAATGTCTCCACCTGTTTGAAAGTGTATATTAAGTCACATGCAGTAATTATTTGAGAGCCTTCTAAGTACAGAGTGTTCCAAAAAAAATGTATACACACTTAGCAGCTGGTAGCTCAATTGGTGTTTCTTTCTTTTCAGATTTAACCCATTGAAATTAATAATTATTCAAAGTATGTATACAGTTTTGGGGGACACCCTGTAGATAGCTGCCTATCGTGAGGATGGAGAAAAGTATAACTTGCCCTCAAGGAGTTTTCAGTCTACTTAGAAATTATGTACCATGAGAAATAATGGACTTCCCTTAGTGATACATGTTAATAACCAAGCCCTACGCAGCTGTTTTCTGGGACGATTTTTACAGCAAGTTTTGCTGCACATATTAAATCAACTTTATAACTATTGTTTGCCTGTTTCAGTGAGGAGTGCTCAGGGCCAGGATGGGTAACTGCGCCCATTCATCTTATCACCAGTGGTCAGCATAATGTCTGTCACTGAGGACTCCTCAGTAAACTTTTGTTGAATGGCTGCTGACCTCTGGGAAGTTTCCTCTTAGTGGCACGGTTCTTTAGTCTCATCGCCATCCCATTAACTTCCATGTTAAATTTCCCTTAAGATGCATGGATCATTAGAAATGTGGTATCAAAATATCACTCACTCAAAGTGCTAAGCATTCACTAATATTACACTTGAAATGACATTTCTAGTAAGAATCTCTGAGCAGCACAAACATTCCTATTTAAAAAAGAAAATGAGTGCTCCCTCTCTCTCTCTCTCTTTAATGATCAGCATTGGATTTCCTTATAAACATTTGCTTAACTTGGAGCACGGCACTTCAGATGCATTTACTGTCACCCAACAGCTAGTTGTTCAATGAGGACCTTGTTTTACCCCCCTAAGAACATTGGGGGCGTTTGCACATGTGGAATTAGTTCAAAGTAGAAGTTTCAGTACAATACTGGAAATATTTCTTTTCTTGCAGATAAATAGCTAAAAATGCTCATCCTCCTTCTGCTCTTTCGTGGATAACAAAATTTTCAGACTTAAACTTATGTAGAATCTGTATGTAAATTAAGATTGCTAATTATCAAGTATGTTAATGGGGAATTCTTTGGAACAGAGTTGAGCATAAGTAGTTTAATCTATTTCCAATAATCATATATAAGCTAAAACATGAAAATTAAATCACCTGTGTTCTCACCTAACATTTTGATTATATATATAAATTATATTTATAATCTATGTATATAAAAGCCTAATATGCAAGTTGTCCCCTTGGGAGTTTGACTGGGAGACCAGGAGTTCGATTGCTCACTGTGACATGCACTGACCACCAGGGGGTGGCATGGAACGAAGGAAGGCCTGGCCGGCAGCCAGAAGGCCCTGATCGGCCCTCATTACTGACCAGGCCTAGGGACCCTACCTATGCACAAATTTCGTGCACTAGGCCTCTAATATGTTATAATTACACACACGTGAATTTGGCTGTGATTTTTTTTTAATCAAAATAGATCTTGTTGCATACACAATTTAAAATTTTTCTTTAAAAATATGTTGTAAAAATATTTCACATTATACATTTTTTCTCCATTTTTTCAATCCTCACCCAAATATATGTTTTTATTGATTTTGAGAGAGATGATGAAAGAGAGACAGAGAGAGAGAGAGAGGGGTGAGGGAAAAACGTCAATCAATTGCCTCCCTTACTCACCCACCTAGGTATGTGCGCTGACTGAGACTCATACCTGCAACTCTTTGGTGTACAGGACAACATTCCAACCAACTGAGCCACCACCAGGGCTTTATCTATTTTTCAAATGTCTGTGTAGAATTACGTGATGTTAATACATTATAATTTACTCAACCAACTAGTAACTTATATACAACTTTTTGCTCAAATTAATGTACTCATCTCCATGGGGAAACTGTTGCACATGACCTTAATTATTTCTTTGGATAAATTTCTAGAAATGAAATAGAGGAACAATAGATTGATAAATTCTAATGCTTTTGTAAAAGTTTTGTCACTTTCTCTCACCAATGACACAGGAAGCTCCTTCTCCACAAACTCTGACCTACTGCAAGTGTGGTTGCTTCTTATTGAGTTCTGAAAAAATGAAGATTTGCTAAGCGAAAAATGATACCCCATTGTTGGTTTAATTTGTTTTATTTCATTATCAGTGAAGCTGATCTTACTGAATAGGATTACTGACTATTTATGTTTCTACTCTTGTTTATTATCAACTGAAAGCTTTGCCCATTTTTTCTATTTTTCTTACTTTTTCCTTATTGGTCTTTGATAACAGGAGTACTTTCAGCAACTTATACCTAACAATTATTGAGTGTTATAATCCAGGCCTTGTAGTAGGTTTATAATGTTTGATCCCAACTAATGATTTAAGTGCTATTTACCACCCTCATTTTATAAATGAGGCATCTGAGGCACAGAAAAGTTAAGTAACCTATTTGGTATATCAAGGAGATTAACAATTCATCATCTACACATATATAACACTAATATGCAAATAGACTGAACTGTGGAACAACCGAACAACTGAACAACCAGTCACTATGACATGCACTGACCACCAGGGGGTGTGTGCAGAACATGGCAGGCATCGGCTGCAGTGGTATGGTGGAGTAGGTGAGTGGGGGGCGCCAGACCACGGTGGGGTGCTGGTCGCTGTCATTGGGGCGAGCCTCTGGTGATTACTGAAAATTCTTTGCTCCCGTGTGCCACAGTCCCACCGGGCACTTGCACTTGCTGCTGGTGCCCGCACCTGCTGCCTATGCCAGCCCCGCTCACACGCGCTGCCGGTGCCAGAGCTGCCACTCGCACCTGCTGCTGGCATCCGGCACCGGCCCTGATTGCCCTTCAAGGCTTCTCCACCTCCTCCTGCTCCAGAGGGGTGATCGAGGCTGGCAGCCTCTTCTTGTGCCCACTGCCAGCGCCAGATCTGCTGCTCACACCCACTGCTGGCACCAGCCCCAATCGCTCTGCATCGTCATTGGGTGCAAGCAGGGCCGGTGCCATCAGTGCATGGGAGTGGCAGCAGCAGGAGCGGGGCTGCAGGCAGACAGGGGACCAGGGTCCATGGTGGGAGGGGCTGGGCAGGGGCAGGGAGGATGGGGAGGATGGGGAGAGACCCGCCCCTGTGCCCACTGTAGCATTAGGGCCCACAGTTCCTCTCAAGGTGCATGAATTCATGCACTAGCCAGTGGTCGGCAAACGCATTAGTCAACAGAGCCAAATATCAACAGTACGATTGAAATTTCTTTTGAGAGCCAAATTTTTTAAACTTAAACTATATAAGTAGGTACATTGTTATTAACTTAATTAGGGTACTCCCAAGGCTTAGGAAGAGCCACACTCAAGGGGCCAAAGAGCCGCATGTGGCTCGCGAGCCGCAGTTTGCCGACCACGGCACTAGGCCCCTAGTGTATATTATAAGAACCATTAACCTACCAAAATGTGGGTTAAAACTGCTTTCTTGGGTTTACCCTTCATCAGTTAGTTTATTTGCACTGGTTTTTGCCTGCTGGGTCTACTTGCCTTTATTGCTATTAGATAAATCAGCTTTTCTTTTATAGTTTCTGCTTTTGATATCTTGATCATCTGCAGATTATTTTAAATAAATATAATTCAAACATATATAAACATTCAGACAATAAAGAGGGATATAAAATAAAAAGTTAAACTATATGTTTTCCCTTTCCATGAACAGTGGTCCTACATAGAAAAGGATTTCTTTTTCACAATTTATGTTTTTATTTCTTCCCATAGTGGCCCTCTGACTAAACAATATGCATGCACCTCCATTTCTTGATTTAGCAGCTCTGCACAGTATATGCCAATTTCTTACCACAAGAAATGTGCTATTTTAGTTCACTTACCCCTTCCTTTCCTTCTCTCCTCCTCCACCTAATTGTATGAGAAATATCAATTTTGGTTGTGGGTACCTTTATGACTTTAAGTAATATACTTAAACATCCATTTTTGATTTATCAACTTTAAATAGTGTGCACTAAGTGGCTCATCTGTAATAGGGGAAATCACAAATAAAAATGGTTATTCTCATAAAATGCCATATTTATAAAGGAATGTTTCATTAAAAGCAGGTCTATCTTTAGTCATTTTAATGAAACCAGAAAATCTGTGTAAATTAGTGATATAAAAGATTATATGAATTATAATGAGCATTTATTTGTTTATATAGTATAGATTACATAGATTATAGAGCCTTTCCAATGAGATTGCTCTCTTTATTGCTCTGAATAATGTTGTAATGTATACAGAACTTCCACTGTACAGAAGGAAGCCAGCACAGAGAGTTTGTGGCTAAATGAAGTCACTACAGAGGTCTTCTCGGTCTTGTTTGGGTTTGTTTCTGTCAAGTGTTCATTCACTTTTCCTTTTGTGTGGCATTAGTACTCTAAGCAATAAACTCACCTTTCCCTGTCTTAGTTCAATGCATCCAAGTGAAACTGATTCCACTTTTGAACTCAGGAAGCATATGACTTAGACCTGAGCAGTACATTTCCTTGGCTGCAGTGATTTAATCCACGTGGGTCTGGAAAAGCCTAGGAATCTATAAGGTACACTGAGATTTGGGCTGGGAGTAGTGGGCCAGAGATTTTTTTCTTTATTCTCCAGGAGAATGATACAGTCAGGGCAGTGATGGCCATCTGGGAGCAGGTGAGGAAGCTAACTCTGGAAAGGCTAAATCTGTTCATCTCAGAGGACCTTTCCCCAGCCAGGCCCACTCCTGCTGTTCAGAGACATCAACCAATACAGATTCCCTTCTTGTTTACCAATTGGGGTGGGTTTCCTGTCAATGGCAATAATTGTGTAGTAATTCCTGGTGATCCTGACACCAGCTCTTTTGACTTAAATCTAGGGCTCTTTCTACTCAACCATATTGCCTCTGAAAGTAACATCATTAAGAACTCGAAACCACACATCCTTCAAGACTTCTTCAGTTTATCTTTTTTTTTCATAACCATGAAACAATCTTTAGAAATGCAAATACATTACATGGGAGTTCACTCATTCATGAACTAGTATGCATACAGATTTGGCCATGACATTCTCTATATATCCTAATTAACAGCGTGGGTCAAGCTAATTTCAAAACACTTATGTTAAAGTTACTTTTATTTTAAGATGAACAATTTTGGATCATTTTAACCCATAGGGACACCACTCATCACCTGCTGCTGTGTAAATCAAATTCAATTATAAATAGTTGTCTGAAAATCAGAGCGTGCAAATAATTAAAATTTTAAAAATACTTAAAGTGAAGAGAATGATTTTTAAACAAGGAGGTTAGCAGGTGGAAGATGGGTGTCAGAGACAGCAGGAGCACTGCTCAGTTCGGCTGCTCTGAGTTCCTCTGAGTCCATATATTCTTCTAAATTCTCCCAACTATGCCAGGGCAGGTCCTTCCTCAAACCCTGCCCACTGTACTAACTGTTGGAAACTTATTCCAAGTTCTTCCTTTATTCTCTGTTCACTAGTGTTGGGTCTGAGCCCCTCTGCCTGGGGCTGGACCTCCTTGGATACCGGGTCATAGATGGAGAAGCCATGAGAGGTTGTGGTTGTATAAAAATGAGTCCTTATTGCAGAAGCCAGTGGCCACATAGCTATTAGACAAGACAATTCTTCACAGCAAAGTCCATACAGGCAGGCAGACAGACACTAGTTGGTAAATACATACCTTGCCCATAAAGCAGCATCAGTCTCTATATCCACAGTTATTACCTGAGCAGCCTCATGCTGCCTCTAGACCAGTGATGGCGAACCTATGACACGCGTGTCAGAGGTGACAGGCGAACTCATTTTTTTTGGTTGATTTTTCTTTGTTAAATGGCATTTAAATATATAAAATAAATATCAAAAATATAAGTCTTTGTTTTACTATGGTTGCAAATATCAAAAAATTTCTATATGTGACACGGCACCAGAGTTAAGTTAGGGTTTTTCAAAATGCTGACACGCCGAGCTCAAAAGGTTCGCCATCACTGCTCTAGACCCCTAGCTTTACAAAGCAGTAGTACCTGAGCTCTGCTTTAGAGCTACAGCCTCAGTAGCCTGTCCAGCCACTCTAGCTCAGCAGCTTCTCCTGTCTCTCCTGCCCAGCACACTGGCTGGTTAACATGGTAACTATATCTGAGCTCTCTATGAGCTCTTAGACTTACATCGTAGCAGTACCAGCTCTCAGCTCCGTCTGAGCTCTCCTGTGTCCTGCACACATGTGAGCTACATTCTCTGTGCCTGCTGCCTCTGCTGCTTCACACTCCTCTGGCCAGCCTAACTTGTATATTATTCTAGAGACTAAGAAGGCTAGTTGCCAACAGTGACATCAATCATATTTTGTCTACAGACGGGCACAGTGTACCGTGTGTCCTTGCACGGGCTCATGGTATCTTGGTCTTGGGCACCCTGATTAGCTCATGCTCAGAGAAGCCTTGGCTATTCTGGTGTATTGACAACAAGGTCTCTGTGCTCCCATTGGCCTTGACTATCCGGGGACCCTGGTATGGTTCCCACAATGGGAAAGTGAATGAAAGTATGGCCATTCCAAAGGGTCTCTGGAGGCACTAAGAGCCATAGTGGCCAATGATTTGGGTTCTTATTATACTTGATTTCACATCCAAACATATAACTTTTCTTTTTCAGGTACAAGAAGAGCTCTATCACTATTCCTAAAAAGAACAAAACCCCCGTCCCCCCACAAATGTGTAACTAAAAGGGGAAAATACAAAAGAGGTTTTCATTTGTTCTTTAATATTTATTTTAAATACATAAACAGTGTTTAAAAAGTTACTATCTACAACAACAAATATCCATGTAAACCCAAGGTTGCAACATTTTTCAGGGAGGTAACTGATGAAGTACAGGGCACGGTAAGGTAGTGGCTCCCCGCATGTGGGCCATTGGGTTCTCAAGAAGGAGCTGGTTGTAAGTGGTGAAAGACAATGAGGCAGAAAGAGATGCTGGGAGAAGTGATGCTGTGTGTGCAAAGGCATGAAGGTACCAGCCAGAGAATGTGACAGGGTGCTGTGCATGGTTTAGTGTGAAGAGAGAGAAAAGTGGAGAGATAAAATATTTGAACTTCTAGTCTGAAAATCATGGAAAACTTTTAAATGATTTTTAAATAGGGTTTTTCTAAGGGAACTAGAAAATAGATAATAGAAAGAGTGTAGGGATGGGGCATTAAATGGAGAGGAAATATGCATGTGTAAATAATGTATAAAAATTATCATGTGCTATAAACTAAGTTAAAGAAGCTAGTGAGCGAGAAAAGTAGAGTACAAAACATGGAAAACTGTGAAAGGTGGAGGCCCTGTTGGATAGACAGCCCAGACCCAGCACAGCAGGCCCATCCACTCAGTAGAGTATGAGAGGCTCTGGTGGGATCCAAACACACCAGGCAGAAGAAAGAGGTTGCAGATTTGATCCTGTAGATGTTCCTGGGTGTGTCAGGTGTTCCTGATCATCTTTATTGTAAATAATGAAGCTCATTAGAGTCACTCTGCACAATAACTGAATTGCCCAAGTGGGGAGCACACGATTTCAGTGAGTATGGCAAGCTCTCCTGCCTTGAAGGCGGAGATCTGGCATGGGGAGGGAGGGGCACAGGAGAGGCACCTCCAGTGATAACTGCATGTGGACCTGAGGCAACGCCAAACAAATAGACTGTTTAAAGCCCACAGGCCTGTGCTCAATGAACATCAATCTTCATCCTGGAGTGTAACTTTTCTTTTTTGTTATCCTCACCCGAGGACATTTTTTTCCGTTGATTTTTAGAGAGAGTGGAAGGGAGTGAGGAGAGAGGAAGAGGAGGAGAGAGAGAGAGAAACATCAATGTGAGAGAGACACATCGATTGGCTGCCTCCCACAAGTGTCCCAATCAGGGCCGGGTATGGAACCTGCAACTCAGGTACATGCTCTTGACAGTAATCAAACCTGCCACCCTTCAGTGCGTGGGCCAATGCTCTATCCACTGAGAAACACTGGCCAGGGCCTGGAGTCTGCATTTTTAATGAAACTACTGTGAATGGAAGTGCTGCCCTGGAAAGGCCCATCGTTCCTTGGGCTGTGGCTAAATGGATCTTTCCTAGTTCATTTGTGCTTTATTGGTTTTGTTCTTGGCTTGGCCCTTTACAGATTGGCAGCTCAGAAAGTGAAAATGAGGGACTTGGCAGATTTTTAAAAATTTTTTTAAATGGTCTTTTAATATCTGTATTTCTTGGGCAGGGATTCCATATGTCCTAATTAATTTCCTTGGTATTTCTTTGAAAGCATCCTTCAGCATTTGTGAGTCTGCCATGGCTTTTGCTTTTAATTTGCTCTCACCAACATTTTCTTTTAATGCAGAAAAGGCAGTTTTCTGTGGTCAGGTGAAATATAAGTTTACTTTTGCTTGAAATTTGCTGAGTTCTGTGGTGATTCCAGGTGGCATCTTTAAGAAAGGTCAGCTGGCAGGAAGAGCAGTGCTCCCCCCACCCCAGCTCCTCTACTCTTAAGATCTCACTTCTAAAAGTCCTTTGTTACTTCACAGTACTTTTCTAAATGTATTTGAAGTAATAAACATCTTAAATCAATCCTGTTGTCGCATTTACTTATCAGATGGTTCCTTTCCTTTGGTTATTTGACAGTTGCCCAAAATGTTGGTCTTAATCTAAAATCAAGAAGAGACCCCTGACTCAGTGAAAATGGCATTATCTATCTATCTATCTATCTATCTATCTATCTATCTATCTATCATCACCCTAATATGCAAATAGACCGAATGGTGGAAAAAACAAATAACCTAACAACCGGTTGCTATGACGTGCGCTGACCACCAGGGGGCGTGCGCAGAACATAGCAGGCATCGGCAGCAGGTGTCAGAGTGCGGAACATGATGGGCATCGGCCGTGGCGGGATGGTGGAGCAAGTGAGTGGGGGGCCAGACCAAGGTGGGGCACCGGTCGCTGTCATCAGGGTGAGCCTTTGGTGGTTACTAAAAATTATTTGCTCCTGCGCACCGTGGTCCTGCCGGGCACTCCCACCTGCTGTCAGCACCAGCCCCGCTCACACCCACAGCCAGTGCTGGAGCCACCGCTTGCACTTGCTGCCGGCACTCGGCGCCAGTCCCAATTGCTCAGAGCCATCAGCAGGTGTGAGAGGCAGCTGCTGGCCCAGATCACCCCTCAGGGCTTCTCCACCTCCCCCTGATCCTGAGGGGTGAACAGGGAAGTAGCCGCCACTCTCACCCACTGAGGGCGCTGGCCCCACTCTCACCCGCTGCTGGTGCCGGCCCCAATTGCTCCACACCATCACCAGGTGGGAGCAGGGCTGGTGCCGTCAATGCGTGGGAGTGGCAGTGGTTGGAACAGGGCTGCTGGCAGACAGGGGACTGGGGGGACCGTGGTGGGAGGGGCCCAGCGGGGGCACAGAGGATGGGCCAAGACTTGCCCCTGTGCCCATGGCAACCTCAAGGCCCACAGTGCCTTTCAAGGTGCACAAATTCGTGCACTGGGCCCCTAGTATTAAATATAAGTGGTGTATAAAGAGGAGATGAGGGAGCACTGGCTCTCATCTCAGAAAGAAAATTCTTGCAGGACAGGACTAAGGAAGCCTTGCAGGAGCTCTTAACTGCAGCTGTCCATCTCCCTTGTCCTGAGGACCTAAATATGTGTGGTTCCTCTAACACAGTGGTCAGCAAACTGTGGCTCACGAGCCACATGCGGCTCTTTGGCCCCTTGAGTGTGGCTCTTCCACAAAATACCGACTTCTGCACATGGGCCACGAAGTTTCAATTGCACTGTACATACGTGCCCGCACGTGGTATTTTGTGGAAGAGCCACCCTCAAGGGGCCACAGAGCCGCATGTGGCTCGCGAGCTGCAGTTTGCCCGACCACTGCTCTAACACATCACATCTGCATCAAGAAATGAAGAGTATTCTGACTCTCAGGTTCTAACTCCAGTTTGCCAAATTTACTATAAATACAATGGTTTCCATTAGTCTATTATCTATAAAATGACTTGTATAAGGAAAAAAATAAATGATATTGATTTGAAATGAAGAAAGCTAATTTATGTGCATTTCAGGAACCCCACATGAATCAGCTAAATATATGCATTGAGAAAAAATAAATAAATGTTAACCTCTCCCTAGTACATCATAATAGGCTGGAAACATGAAACCCATTAACAGAGTTAGACATTAGGTGCCTAGTGAATTATACCCAATTTTGGAGATTTCCTGTTGTAACAATTCCTTGAAAGCTAGAAATTGCCTGTATCTCTACAACATAACACAAAAGATAACTATTAAAGCCACCAGGAATTATCTTCAAGTGGAAGCGCATTTCACATCATCAGAGAAACATGGGCCAAATCTCAGTACTTACTATGTTAGCACTATGGCCACTGCATCATTCAACACACTCTCCCCAAACAAGAGTGTGTACAGGTCAGGGTCCACATGCAGCTCATGGAAGATGGCCAGCACTGTCACTAGGACAAAGCACACACAAATAGGCAGAGTTAGCTGGGACTACCATGCACTTAGTTGTGGTCACCTCAGAAAAGCATTCATTAAGTGCTCATCTCAAATCCGTCCTCTATACCCACAGTTGACCTTCATTCAAAAATAATCTGATTGGTGATGCCCCTGCCAATAGACCTCTCTGGGACCCACCACTCCTTGATAGTCTTCTATCATCTGCACCATTTACCTTCCAGCATTTCCCTCTGTTGCCCCTGCCTGCCTATGCTTTGCTGTTTCTATCAAGCCACACTGAACTTACCATAATTTCCCTGCAAGGTAATTGTGTAGATTTTTAACTACCTTTGCATTTGGGTTTACTTTACCAGGGCAGCATTTTTCCCCATCCATGTGCTACCATCCCTCCCCCGCCATTCCCTTCCCCTATCCCGCCCCCCGCCCCCGACACACACACACACACACACACACACACACACACACACTCATTTCTGAAATACATATACAAACATACATATTCTTGCTACACAAACAAAACAAAACAAAAAAACTTTATTCAATCTTTTAAAGCCTCTCAAGTGTTTGTTTCCCCAGTCCCCTGGCCCCTGAAACCTGGCTCACTCCGTTTTGATCTTGGCACTTGGATCCAATCACAGAACTTATGAAGAAGAGACTGTGAGTTCCCTGAGGATAGGACCCATCTTTGCAACACAAGGTACTTGGCAAATGCTCAGTAAGTATTTGATGCATGAATGACTAAGTGACTGAATGAATAAATGAATATATTCGCATGGTCTGCTTCTGTGAAGGGAGAGATAGTCAACACCTGGCTCTCATTCTCTCCTGAGATCATACTCATCTGTAAAGATGAATTCAATATTCCTAAGAGCAAGGTCTAAGGCCTTGCTTCTGCTGGTCTGCTGCATGGTGCCATATGCCACAGAATTGTATGGAGTGTGTGTGAGCACAGTAACTAATCACACACTGATTATCCGTGTTCACCAGAACTGCTCCGTGTCTTGCTATATGAAACCGTTATGCAAAGTATGAACAGCAATCATTAGGAAAATGATCAATTGAGCTGATTGCCAAAAGGGGAAAGAGTGTGATTGAAAATGATACTGATGGTAAATTTTAAAGCAGAGTAGGCATTTTAATTTCTTTTCTTTCCTTTCCTATTTCATGGACTGTGATGTTATAACTGTGTTACATAAAAGAGTGCTATGGAAAGGCTGAGTTTGTAAGTGGGTCAAGAAATCTGTGCTTGTCCTGTGTCATGGGGAGCCAAGGAAGTGTTTTAGTCACAGGTGACATTATCTGATCCAAACTTTATAAGTAAACACAGGCAGCAAGGCAAGGAACAGAATGGCTTTGTGGCCAGAGGCTTTTCCAAATGTACCAGCATGAAATGAGCTGAACCAAAACAGGAAGAGTCCTCAATTCAAGCTCCCAAACTCCTGTATATACACCATCCTGACTTCTGAGAGATCAGTGACCACAGGGCTTTGCGCTTGACTTATTTATCAGCTTTTCTGTGCATCACTAGCCCTTAGCACAGTGCTAGAATATAGGGCTCCTTCAATGAGTGAGTGAATAAAAAGTAATATCAGGGAGGGTAAATCACAGGACACAATACCCCCAACATATTTGGGATGGAGAATTGGTTCTTGGTGCTTGAGAGACAACAAAGAGTGACTCTGGGTTTCAATCCTGGGCAATAGGTACATGGAGCTGCATAAGAGAAATTAGTTTGTAGACAGGGCTATCCTATAATCTTGGTTTCAGACATACAGACTTAAATAGCCAGGTGGAATTTTAAGTGGAAATTTAAATTAGAAAGCTGGAAATAAAAGGCTGGAACTACAGAGAGTTAGGGCAGCACTCTCTGTGGTAACCAGTATGTGTGACACTTGTCCCAACACAGGAATACTATGCAGCAGTAAAAAAGAAGACTATCTTACCCTTTGAGATGGCATGTAGGGATCTGGAGAGTATCATGCTAAGTGAAATAAGTCAGTCAGAGAAAGGCAAGTATCAAATGATCTCACTTATATGTGGAATCTAAGTAATAAAATAAACTGATGAACAGAGTGGAACAGAGTGCAGAATCTCAGAGGGTAAGCCGGGGAGGGAGGGTGGATGGGTGGGAAGTAATCAACCACAGACTTTGTATGCATATATGCATAACCCATGGACACAGACAATAGGGTGCTGAAGGCATATGTATACTTCCAACAATAAAGAATTATTTTTTTTTTAAAAAGATAACAGAGTAGAAAAAAAAGGTAATCAGAAGATCATGAGGTTTGACATTATAGAAAAATAAATAAGATATATAAAGATTGGATAGCAAGAAACCTGGGAATGAATTAGGGGGTCTGGGGGGGCTGTTTTCCAGGTACCTTATTTGTGAACTTAAGAGATGAAATCTGCTGACACATTAGCTAGTGCTTTACAAATTTCCCCAAAGGCATCTGCATCAGAAATGTTCTAAATTTAACATTAGCACAGAACATAAACATTGCACAAAGACCCACTTTTCTAGCCAATGGGGTTTAATGAGCCATGTGCAGTTTAATGGGGAATCTGAAGTAAGCCCGATGTCTGAGTGAAGATGACTCACCCTGCCGTACAAGCATTCTCTAATCAGGACTATTACTGAAGTATCTTGCCATTTTTAAAATGAACATGGTAGGCAAGGGTTTGCCACAAATCCTGAAGTAAGTTCACAGAATAGCTCAGTGGGCTCATAAAACAGCTAGCGTTTGGATAGGTCACCAGGAAACAAAATTCAGAAGGAAAATATCACTGTGACCCATTGAATGTAACAAGTGTAAGGAAAGAGACAACTGTGATAGTCAGAATCATGATGCACATCAAATAAGTGGGCTTCACAAACAAATGTACAGAACTATGTGAAGCAACCTGTGGATCAAGACGCAGCTGGATGAACATTACAGACACTTTTGAAGTGGAGGGTGAATACTCCTGCTTTCTAACCTGCTAAGGGTGAAAAGAGTTATAGTAAGAAGAATCAATACTGGACCTGTGTGAGAGAAAAGGGCAAAAAGACAGGAAGAGAGGAATCATACAAATCAACTCATTCCTGCCATCACTCTGTGTGGTTGGCTGACAATTTCCCCACCCCTCTAAATGCCCATGCAACCATGCCCAGAAGCTGTCCTATGTTATCTTACATGCAAAAGAGACTTTGCAGGTATAATTAAGGTAACCTTAAAATAGGCATATTCCATTTGGTTATTTGGGTGAGTCCAACTCATCTACCCTTAAAAGAAGATAAATTTCTTTGCTTGGAGTTAGAGAGATACAGCAGAAGATAAGGCAGAAGAGTCTTGAGACACCCAGGTAAAGTCAGGAAGGCTCCAAGTGTGAGAAGGATGTCACTCACCATTGCTGACTGAGATATAGGCACTCACTTGCAAGGGCCAAAGAGAGACCTCTAGGAATCAAGGTTGTCCCCAGCTGTCAGCCAAGGAGAAAACAGGGACCTCAGTCCCACACTGTGAGGAACTGGATTCTGCCAACAACCTGAGTTGGCGTGGAAGCGGATTCTTCCTCAAACTCCTTTATGAAACCCAGTCAATCAACACCTCGATTTTGGCCAGTGAGAACCAGGTCAGAGAATCCAGTTGAGCCAACCTGGACTACTGACCTACAGAACCTTGAGCTGATGAGCTTGTGTCTGTGCTGATTTGTTCCAACAACCCTATCAAAGGTGCACACTTTGCTCCCCTCTCATGAGAGGGGCTACAAAATGGTGGCAGGCAGACCCCTGTATCCCACTGTTTAATAAATACACGAGTTACTGAGGAGGGATGTGGCTAGAATGACTGCTCATAAGCATAGTTCTCCTGGCTCTTACCCCATCACTGTAAAAGAGAAGTGTATTAGATCATGCTTAGCCAGGACAAGGCTGTGTGCCTGTGAATGTGTGTGCCCACAACGCCCTGGACAAGGCTGTGTGCATGTGAGTGTGTGTGCCTATGGGGCCAGGACAAGGCTGTGTGCTTGTGAATGTGTGTGTCCACAGGGCCCTGGACAAGGCTGTGTGCTTGTGAATGAGTGTGCCAATGGGTCTTGGGGCTGATTGATTACCAATGGTGTCACCCTCCATGCGACCACTCGTACTCAGAGCGTATTAGTTTATAGTTTATCAAATTATTTGTTTTCCAGTGTTTGTCCTGTCTGTACTACCCTGAGCAATCACTTAGGAAGATATGGTGCTGAAAAGAGAATGACGAGGTTCAAACTGTGTGGAAGTTTAGCCCCAGGTACAAGCAAGTCTTAGGAGAGCCTGGATCTTGGACAGAAGCAAGCAGTAGCCATTTTATTTTTTTGTTGTTGAACTGTTTTGTATTTTATATATTTTCTACAATAAGCATGGATTATTTTTAGAATCAGAAAAGACAAAATACCATTTTAAAAATTGGAAAATCTTAATGAGGAGACAGGTTGTGGAACTCTGAGTCTCTTTCCATGGCCCAGGATGCCATATGTGAGGACCGCTCCCATCCACACCCCTGCTTAAGACATCCTCCCTGGGCTACTAGACTGCTGAGCCCTCTGTGTAAACTGGAGCTTCCTGTGTACCCTCCCTGTCTTTCTGACATGTTTGCTTCATTTAGGTTTGAGAGACTGGTTTCCTGGCAACACCTTTAGCCTCTCTTTATCTCTCCTTTGTAAATCTTTTAATATAGATGCTGCCCAGGGATAACAAGTCAGTCCCCTTCTCACCCTACAAATTCTCCCTGGGCACTCTCATCCACACCCAATAATCTAATCTCCAGCCCTTCCTTTCTTCTCCATCAGCTACAGACTTCTGTATTCAGCCACTTTCAAGATATCTCCATCTGGCATTCTCCTGAAACAAATACTTACTCAGCACCAACTATGTGGCCTGCACAGGGTTCTACTGACTCCTAACCCTAACCAACCCCAGGCAGTCTGCTGCTCCCACTCTTGAATTACCTGTCTCAAGGAATGGCATCATCGCCAACCAGAAACTTTTTTGTTGGTGTTCAAAAATTTATGGAAAAAAATGGTGGCAGAGTAAGTGGATGCTACACAGACATGCTCATAGGACCACACTGGAATTACAACTAATAAAAAAACAAACAAACAAACCATCCTTAATAATCAACTGAAGACTAGCTGGAGAGAACCCTGATAACCAAGGATGGAAAATAGAGACTGGTAGGAAGGGCAGAAGCATGAAAGGTCTGGCCAGGCTCCCACCAACAGCAGCTGGAGTTCCAGAGACATATCTCAGCTGTGGGGGGTTTCCACTGAGAACTCTGGGATATAATCCCTAAACTGAGATCCCCAGCAGAAAGCAACAGAATTGAAAATGGTGCATATAAAACATCTGGCTGTGAAAAGCATCAGAGTTGCTATCTGCCAGGGAGAGACAGCTGGAAATGAAGACACCTTCTTAAAGGGCCAATGAACAAAATTTCATGTGCAGCCACTCACCTTGGGCTCTGGCAGAGTGAACTGGAGCTGTGTGAGCAGAAGCCAGAGTTGGAGGCTCTGGGATTAGAGCTTGGAAGGCAGACACCCCAGATTCCCATGCTGAGTCATTCCCTGATGCTGAGGACATCTTTCTCAGGCACATATTTTATTTCCAGGCAATGTTTGCCTGGGGGGAAGATAGTTGACTCACATTTTTGGAAAACCCCTTGCCCCACCCTGTTTAGAGACTGAAAATAACAATTAGCCATCAGGCAGCAACAACTGCCCCACCCTGTAGGAAAACCTCTCACCCCACATGTGGGTGATTGCCTGAGGGTTACTCAAGACTGAATCCAATCAGTTGGTAGGCAGAGGCGGGTCTCTGGAGGTTTTGTGTCTTTGCCTAATCTAATTAGTCAGAAACAAGCATTTGACACTATCTTGCACTAGAGATTGGGAGGTGTAGCTGAGCTACCTAATACATAGTCACAATCCCAAACCTGCAGCCAAAACGGGAAGACAAAAACACAAATGAAAGAACAAGAGAATTCTCCAGAAGAATAGCTAAGTGAAATGGAGATGAGAAATTTATCAGACATAGAGTTCAGAATAATGATGGCAAAGATGCTCAATAGCATGAGGAAAGATATAGTAAATATGAAGAATGACATAGCACTAATAAAGAACACAGTGGAAGGAATACACAGTAGATTAGGGGAATCCAAAGATCAGATCAGTGAATTAGAAGACAGGGGAGAAAAAATAACAAAATCAGAGAACCATAATGAATAAACAATTTTAAAAAAAGAAACAAAAACAGCAGGAAAGCTTAAGAGATCTGTGGGAAAACATGAAATGTTACAAAATTCACATTGTAGGTGTACCAGAAGAGGCAGAAAGGGAGAAAGGGATAGAGAACATGTTTGAAGAAATAATGGCAGAAAATTTCCCTAACCTGGTAAAGAAAAAATTCACTCAAATCCAGGAAGCACAGAGAGTCCCAAGCAAGGAGAACCCAAACTGGCCCATATACAGACAGATCATAATTAAAATGCCAAAAATTAAAGACAAAGAGAGAGTCTTAAAGGCAGCAAGAGAAAAGCAATTTGTTATCTACAATGAAACTCCCATAAGATTGTTAGCTGGTTTCCCATTATAAACTATACAGGCCAGAAGGGAATGGCATGAAGTACTGAGCTAATGAAAAGCAAGGGTCTGACACCAAGATTACGATATCCAGCAAGGCTATCATTTCAAAATAGATGGTGAAATAGCTTCCCAGACCAAAAATGGCTAAAAGAATTTATCACCACCAAACTATCACTACAAGAAATGCTGAAGAGACTGCTGTAATGAGAAGAAGTAATAGAGAGAGAAGCATAGGCATATGGAATTTAAAATGCCAATAAATAAGTACCTATCAATAATAATCTTACATGTAAATGGATTAAATGCTAAATCAAAAGACATAGGGTAACAGAATAGATATAAAAACATGACCCAAATATATGCTGTCTATAAGAGACTTACCTTAGAACAAAGACTCACACAGTATGAGAGTGAAAGGATGGAAAAAAAATTATATTAAAATGGAAACAAAAACCTGGGGTAGCAATACTCATATCTAAAAAAATAGAATTCAAAATGAAGGCTATCACAAGAGACAACAAAGGTCACTACATAATACTAAAGGGAGCAATCCAACAGGAGGATATAACCTTGGTAAACATATATGTGCCCAATATAGGAACACCTAAATATATACAAAAAGTTACAGAGGACTTTAAGGGAGAGATTGACAACAACACAGTCATAGTAGGGGACTTTAATACTCCACTGACTTAACTGGATAGACCTTCCAGACAAAAAAATTAGCAAGGAAACAGTGACTCTAAATGACACACTAGATCAGATGGATTTAATTGAGATTTATAGAACATTTCACCCCAAAGCTGCAGAATATACATTCTTCTCAAGTGTACATGGATCATTTGCAAAGACAGACCACATATTAGGACACAAAACAAATCTCTAGAAGTTCAGAAAGATTGAAATCACATCAAGCATCTTCTCAGATCACAGTGGTATGAAATTATAAATCAACTACAGTAAAAGCACCCCAAACCATTCAAACACATGGAGGCTAAATAGCATGTTATTAAACAATAAAAGGGTTACCAGTCTGAGAAACAGCAGCTGTGTGTGAAGCTCACCCCAACAGCCAGAAGAGCCACCACAGCGGTGAACAGCACCCACCAGAGGAGCTGCTGCCAACTGAGGAGCAGCTGCTACCACAACCGCCCGAGGAGCAATCACAGCCCGAGGAGCCACTCCCACCCAGGGAGCAGCCACTGAACGACTCAACATCTAGATATGTCGGTGAGATCAAACATGGGTAGACAAAGAAACCCCCAAAGGAAAGAAAAGGAGGACTCACCAGAAAAGCAGCTAAGTGAAACCGAGGCATGCAGCATGACAGAAAAAGAATTCAGATTAAGGGTCCTAGAATGCATAAACCAGATGGAGGAAAAAATAAATAACTTATGCAAGAAGCAAGAAGAAACAGATGAAAAAATCAATAAACTATGTAAAAACCAAGAAAAAATGAAGAGTGATATAGCTGCAATAAAAAACCCAATTGAAAGTTTCAACAGTAGACTAGGAGAAGCAGAGGACCAAATTAGTGAATTAGAAGACAGGGAAACAAAACACACCCAAACTGAAGAGCAATTGGAGAAAAAAATTAAAAGACAGGAGGAGAGCCTAAGGGAGCTATGGGACAACATGAAATGAAACAACATACGAATAATAGGGGTGCCAGAACAACAGAAAGAGGAACAAGACTTAGAAAACCTATATGAAGAAATAATATCAGAAAACTTCCCTGAGGTGGGGAAGAAAAAAGTCACACAAGCACAGAGAGTCCCAAACAAGGTGAACCCGAAAAGAACCACACCAAGACACATCATAATTATCATGGCAAATGTTCAGGGCAAAGAGAGAATCTTAAAGGCTGCAAGACAGAGTTACATACAAGGGATCTCCCATTAGATTATCAAATGATTTCTCAACAGAAACACATCAGGCCACAAAAGAATGGACGGAAATTTATAAAGTGATGCAAAGCAAAGGACTGAATACAAGAATACTCTATCCAGCAAGGCTATCATTCAAAATTGAAGGGGAAATAAGAAGCTTCACAGACAAAAAAAAGGCTAAGGGAGTTTATCAACACCAAGCCAGCCATGCAAGAAATGCTAAAGGGACTGGTGTAAAAAGAAGAAATAAAAAGCTCAGAAAGAAAACAGCGGCACAAAAAAAGAAATGGCTACAAACAAGTATCTTTCAATAATAACTTTAAACGTAAACGGACTAAATGATCCAACCAAAAGACATCAAGTGGCTGAATGGATAAAAAAACATGACCCATACATTTGCTGTCTACAAGAGACCCACCTCAGAAGAAGGGACTCACACACACTGAAAGTGAAGGGATGGAAAAATATCTTTCAGGCAAATGGAAATGAAAAGAAAGCTGGGGTAGCAATACTTATATCAGACAAAATAGACCTCAAAATGAAGGCCATAACAAGAGATAAGGAATGGCCACTTCATAATACTAAAGGGATAAATACAACAAGAAGATATAACCCTGATAAACATATATGCACCCAATGCAGGAGCACCCAAATACATAAAAAAACTCCTGGAAGATATCAAAGGAGAGATCGACAACAATACAATCATAGTAGAGGACTTTAATACAACACTGACATCACTGGATAAGTCCTCTAGACAAACAATCAGCAAAGAAACAACAATCCTAAATGACTCACTAGATCAGATGGACTTAATAGACATCTTCAGAACACTTCACCCCAAAGCCGCGGAATATACATTCTACTCAAGGGCTCATGGGACCGATTCAAAAATAGACCACATATTGGGTCACAAACAAAGTCTCCCCAATTTCAAGAAGATTGAAATCATACCAACCATCTTCTCAGACCACAATGGCATAATATTAGAAATAAACTACAATAAAAACAACCCAAAATACTCAAACACTTGGAAGCTGAATAGCATGTTATTAAATATTGATTGGGTTACCAATGAGATCAAAGAAGAAATTAAAAAACATCCTGGAAACTAATGACAATAAAAACACAACAATCCAAACCTATGGGACACAATGAAAGCAGTCCTGAGAGGGAAGTTTAGAGCTCTACAGGCCTATCTCAAAAAACAAGAAAAAATGGTAGTAAATCATCTAACTCTCCATCTCAAAGAATTAGAAAGAGAGCAACAAGAAAAGCCCAGAGTGAGCAGAAGGAAGATAATAAAGATCAGAGCCGAAACAAATAACATAGAGACCAAAAAACAATACATAAAATCAATGAAACCAAGAGCTGGTTCTTTGAAAGGATAAACAAGATTGATGAACCTCTAGCCAGGCTCACCAAGAAGCAAAGAGAGAGGACCCAAATAAACAAAATCAGAAATGATAGAGGCGAAATAACAACAGACCCCACAGAAATACAAATGATTGTTAAAAAAATACTATGGACAACTCTACTCCAACAAACTAGACAACCTGGAGGAAATGGACAAATTCCTAAAAAAATACAACATTCCAAAACTCAATCAGGAAGAATCTAAAAACCTCAATTGGCCAATAAATATGGAAGAAATTGAAGCAGTCATCAAAAAGCTTCCAGCAAACAAAAGCCCAGGACCAGACGGCTTCACAGGGGAGTTTTACCAAACATTCAAGGAAGAACTAAAACCTATCCTCCTCAGACTACTACAAAAAAATTCAAGAGGAAGGAACACTTCCAAGCTCATTCTATGAAGCCAGCATCACCCTAATACCAAAACCAGACAAAGACAACACAATGAAAGAGAATTACAGGCCAATATCCCTCATGAACATAGATGCCAAAATCCTCAACAAAATCTTAGCAAATCGGATCCAGCAGTACATCAGAAAGATCATACACCATGACCAAGGAGTATTTATCCCAGGGATGCAAGGATGGTACAATATCCGCAAATCAATAAACGTGATATATCACATAAACAAATTGAAAGAAAAAAACCACATGGTCATATCAATTGATGCAGAAAAAGCATTTGACAAAATCCAACACCCATTTTTGATAAAAACTCTCAGCAAGTTCGGAATAGAAGTATCATACCTCAACATAATAAAAGCCATATATGACAGGCCCACAGCCAACATCATACTCAATGGACAAAAACTAACACCATTTCCTCTAAGAACAGGAACAAGACAGGGATGCCCACTCTCACCACTCCTGTTCAACATAGTACTGGAAGTATTAGCCATTGCAATTAGGCAAGAAGAAGAAATAAAAGGCATCCAAATTGGAAAAGAGGAAGTAAAACTGTCCGTATTTACAGACAACATGGTATTATACATACAAAACCCTAAAGACTCCATCAAAAAACTACTAGACTTAATAGATGAATTTGGCAATGTAGCAGGATACAAAATTAACCCCAAGAAATCTAAGGCATTTCTATACACCAATAGTGAACTTTCAGAAAGAGAGACTAAAAAAACAATCCCATTTACCATCGCACCAAAAATGTTAAGCTACCTAGGAATAAACTTAACTAAAGTGGTAAAAGACCT
This sequence comes from Myotis lucifugus, assembly GCF_000147115.1. Lineage (NCBI taxonomy): Eukaryota > Metazoa > Chordata > Mammalia > Chiroptera > Vespertilionidae > Myotis > Myotis lucifugus. The sequence goes on from NW_005871069.1 coordinate 11,117,807, forward strand.
CTACTCAGAAAACTACAGGACGTTGAAAAAAGAGATAGAGGAAGACATAAACAGATGGAAGAACATACTATGTTCATGGACTGGTAGAATCAACATCATTAAAATATCCATACTACCCAAAGCAATCTATAAATTCAGCGCACTTCCCATTAAAATAACAACGGCATATTTCACAGATCTAGAACGAACTCTCCAAAAATTCATCTGGAATAAAAAAAGACCCCGAATAGCTGAGCAATCCTGAGAAAGAACAAAGTAGGTGGGATCTCAATACCAGATATCAAGATGTATTACAAAGCCACTGTTCTCAAAACTGCCTGGTACTGGCACAAGAACAGACATATAGATCAATGGAATAGAATAGAGAGCCCAGAAATCGGCCCGAACCGATATGCTCAATTAATATTTGACAAAGGAGGCAAGAACATACAGTGGAGTCAAGATAGTCTCTTCAATAAATGGTGTTGGGAAAATTGGACAGATACATGCAAGAAAATGAAACTAGACCACCAACTTACACCATACACAAAAATAAACTCAAAATGGATAAAGGACTTAAATGTACGATGGGAAACCATAAAAATTCTAGAAGAATCTAAAGGCAACAAAATCTCAGCCATATGCCGAAGCAATTTTTTCACTGATACAGCTCCTAGGGCACTTGAAACTAAAGAGAAAATGAACAAATGGGACTACATCAAAATAAAAAGCTTCTGCACAGCAAAAGAAACCATCAACAAAACAACAAGAAAGCCCACTGCGTGGGAAAACATATTTGCCAATGTCATATCTGATAAGGGCCTAATCTCCAAAATTTATAGGGAACTCATACAACGTAACAAAAGGAAGATGAACAATCCAATCAAAAAATGGGCAAAGGATCTAAATAGACACCTTTCAAAAGAGGACATTCAGAAATCCAAGAGACATATGAAAACATGCTCAAAGTCACTAATCATCCGAGAGATGCAAATCAAAGCAACAATAAGGTACCATCTCACACCTGTCAGAATGGCTATCATCAACAAATCCACAAACGACAAGTGCTGGAGAGGATGTGGAGAAAAAGGAACACTCGTGCACTGCTGGTGGGAATGCAGACTGGTGCAGCCACTATGGAAGACAGTATGGAGTTTCCTCAAAAAACTAAAAATGGAACTTCCATTTGACCCTGTGATCCCACTTCTAGGAATATATCCCAAGAAACTAGAAACACCAATCAGAAAGGATATATGTTCATAGCAGCACAATTCACCATAGCTAAGATCTGGAAACAGCCTAAGTGCCCATCAGTAGATGAATGGATTAGAAAACTGTGGTATATCTACACGATGGAATACTATGCTGCTGTAAAAAAGAAGGAACTCTTACCATTTGCAACGGCATGGATGGAACTGGAGAGCATTATGCGAAGTGAAATAAGCCAGTCAATGAAGGAAAAATACCACATGATCTCACTCATTCATGGATAATAGAAACCATTATAAACTTTTGAACAATAATAGATACAGAGGCAGAGCTGCCTCAAACAGATTGTCAAACTGCAGCGGGAAGGCCAGGGAGAGTAGGGGGGAAAGAAGCGGGGGGTAAGGATCAACAGAAGGACTTGTATGCATGCATATAAGCATAACCAATGGACATAAGACACTGGGGGGTAGGGGAGGCCAGGAGATTGTCAAGGGCGGGGACAAAAGGAGACATATGTAATACCCTTTGTAATACTTTAAGCAATAAAACAATAAAAAAAGGGTTGCCAATGAGATCAACAAAGAAATAAAAAACTTTCTAAAAACAAATATAAAGGAACACAAAACAACCCCAAATCTCTGGGACACAGCAAAAGCTGTCCTGAGAGGGGATTTCATAGCATTACGGCCTACCTCAGAAAACAAGAAAAATTAATAATAAACTATTTACCCCTAAAACTGAAAGAATTAGAAAGAGAACAACCAGAAAATCCCAGAGTAAGTAGAAAGAAGGAAATAATAAAGATTAGTGCAGAAATAAATGATATAGAGACTAAAAGAAAAAAAAATACAAAAAAAACCAATGAAACCAAGAGCTGGTTCTTTGAAAAGTAAACAAGATTAATGAATTGTTAAACAGACTCATCAGGAAACAAAGAGAGAGGACCCAAGTAAATAAAATCAGAAACAAAAATGGTGAAGTAACAACTGACATCACAGAAATACAAATGATTGTAAGAAAATACTATGAACAACTATATGCCAACAAGCTGGACAATGTGAATGAAATGGACAAATTCCTAGAAAAATTCTATCTCCCAAAAATGAATCAGGAAGAATCAGAAACTTTAATGGACCAATAACAACTGCAGAATAAAAACAGTAATAAAAAAAACTCCCAGCAGCCCAGCTTGCATGGCTTAGTGGTTATGCGTTGACCTATGAACCAGGAGGTCATGGTTCAATTCCCAGTGAGGACACATGCCTGGGATGCGGGCCCAGTGTGGGGTGTGCAGGAGGCAGGCGTTTAATGATTCTCTCTCATCATTGATATTTCTATCTCTCTCACCTTTCCCTTTCTTGTCTGAAATCAATAAAACAAACAAACAAACAAACAAACAAATACCTCAAAAACTACACACAAACAAAAGCCCTGGTCTGGGCAGCTTCACAGGGGAGTTTTACCAAACATTCAAAGAAGAACTAACACCTATGCACCTCAAACTATTCCAAAAAATCCAAGTGGAAAAAATACTTCCAAGTTCTTACAAGCATTATCTTAACTTGAAAACCAGATAAAGACATTATAAAAAAAGACAATTACAGGCCAATATCCCTGATGAACATACAAGATAAAATCCTCAACAAAATATTATCAAATCAGATCCAGCAATATATTAAAAAGATCATACACCATGGCCAAGTGGTATTTAATCTGGGGATGCAAGGCTGGTACAATATTTGCAAATCAATAAATGTGATACTTCAAATAAACAAATTGAAAGACAAAAGTCACATGATCATATCAATTGATGCAGAAAAAGCATTTGATAAAAACCAACACCCATTTTTGATAAAAAACTCTCAGCAAAGTGGGAATAGAGGGATCAAATCTCAATATAATAAAGGCCATATATCACAAACCTACAGCAAACATCATACTCAATGGGCACAAATTAAAAACATTTTCCCTGAGAACAGGGATGTCAGCTTTCACCACTCTTATTCAACACTAGAGGCCCAGTGCACAAAATTTGTGCACTCAGGGGGGCAGAGAGGTTCCTCAGCCTGGACTGCACCCTCTTGTAGTCCGGGAGTCAGACATCCTTAGCACTGCTGTGGAGGCAGGAGAGGCTCCCACCACCGTCGCTGAAATCCCCAGCTGTGAGCCTGGCTTCTGGCTGAGCAGCGCTCCCCCTGTGGGATTGGGCCAAAACCCGCTTTCCAACATCCCACTAGGGGTCCAAGATTGCGAGAGGGCTCAGGCCAGGCCGAGGGACCCCACTGGTGCACGATCAGGGCCGGGGGGAGATATAGGAGGTTGGCCAGCCAGGGAGGGACTGCAGAAGGGCTCCAGGATGTGTCTGGCCCATCTCACTCAGTCCCGATTGGCTGGACCCCAGCAACAAGATAACCTACCAGTTGGAGCATCTGCCCCCTGGTGGTCAGTGCATGTTATAGCGACTGGTTGACTACCTGCCCCCTGGTGGTCAGTGTATGTCATAGCAACTGGCCAACTGGTCGACTTTCTGCCCCCTGGTGGTCAGTGCATGTCATAATGAGTAGTTGAGTGGCCTTAGCATATCAGTAGCATACTAGGGGCCCGGTGGGAGCCCAATCTGGGAGCCCTCAGGGGAGCCTCTCTAATCCGGGAGTTGCTGTCTGTCTTTGCAATCATATGAGCGAATTGTCTGAGACCCCAACCCAGTTTGGTTTTGTGCTCACAGAATAGTAGTGATCTTTTTTTTTTTTTTTCTTTGCTGCATTGGTGGAGATTTCCTAGAAGTTGCAGGATATCTCCCTTTTAATTTTTCCTTGACACTCTGACTTTACTTATGTCTCTCACCTTTGCTTTCCCTCCATCGCCCACCTGCAACAGTAACTTGCTCCAGGCTCACTTTGCTCTAGTGTCTAGGAGATCCCATAACACGTCTGCCACCAGAACTACGATTCCCAGCATTCCTGGTGCTCCCCACACTCTTGGTTTTCGCTTCCCATCCAGGGGCTGCAGAAATGAAAAGGACTGGGAACTTCAGCTGCCCCCAGGCCAGGCTGACAGGATCGGACACTCCAGTGGCATCCCGGGGACCCAGGCAGCTCAGCGCCTGCGCGGGTAGGCCCAGAGTGGCCAGGGGGCTGGAACACCCTCTGGCATCCTGCTCCGCCCCCCAGCTTCTCAGTGCATGCACGCTGCCCACAAGCCTGCCATGGCGACATGGAGGGTGTTCCTGCCCCACCCCCAGCTACTTGGCACCTGCGTGCGTAGGCCTGGAGCGGCTGGGGGCGGGGGGGGGGGGCTGGAACACCCTCCGGCATCCTGCTCCTCCCTCTGCATCACCAGGGCGATGCGGCAGGTGTCCCACTCCGCCCCTTGGCTGCTCTGCACATGCATGCTACCCACAGGCCCACCATGGTGACGTGGAGGGCATTCCTGCCCCGCCCCCAGCTGCTCAGTGCCTGCGTGCATAGGCCCGGAGAGGCTGGGGGGAGGAAATGCCCTCTGTGTCAGCAGGGCGATGGGGCGGGTACCCCGCCCCCCGGCCACTTGGCAATTGAACGCGTGTGTTCTGCCCACAGGCCTGCCATCTTTGTCGGGTTAATTTACATATTTACTCCTGATTGGCTGTGGGGCATCGTGAAGGTATGGTCAATTTACATATTTATCTATTATTAGTGCAGATTATGTTTTGATTGGTTGAATGGCCAACCGGTCGACTGAACACTTAGCATATTAGGCTTTTATTATATAGCATAGTACTGGAAGTCCTAGCCACAGTGATCAGACAAGAAGAAGAAATAAAAGCCATCCAAATTGGAAAGGAGGCAATAAAACTCTCATTATTCACTGATGACATGATATTGTAAATAGAAAATGCTAAAGATTCCCCCCCAAAAAAACGCTAGATTTAAGAAATGAATTTGGCAATGTAGCAAAATACAAATTCAACACCCAAAAATCAATTGCTTTTTCATACACCAATCATGAATTCTCAGAAAGAGAAACTAAGCAAACAATCCCATTTACCATTGCAACAAAAAATTAAAATCTTAGGAATTAACTGTTCAGACTACCCTGAAAAGGAAAATGGAGGGCTTGAAACCAAGTTCAGTATCTGGTTAAAACTGGAGTCTTACTTCCCCACACTGACTGACTTGGGCAGAGCTGCAGAGCCTAACCCCAAGGCCCCAACAACACTGACTTGGGCAGAGCTGCAGGGACCCTCAGGGGCCCACCACAGGAGGAAATATATGGGTCAGAGCCTCTCCACGAGTTCAGTTCAGGCTCTGGATCCAGAATTCCTCTGGACTAGCAGATCTGCAAAATAAAGGTTAAACTCTCCTCCCTCAGAGTGCTGGTTGATCGTTCTCCCGTGCATTCTGCCACAACATTTGGTGCATTGGGCTGAGAAAAAGTCAGTTGAACTGGCTCTTAGGCCACTGCTGATGAGAGTGGACTTCGGGGCACTTGCTTTGGGCTCTAGGACACAAGGAAGGTGCACCACCAGCACATTTGCTGGTTCCTGAACTTGTGGGGCCCAGAGGGACTGTGGCAACTCAGCGCTCTGGTGGACCCCAAAGAGGCAGGAAATACCTTTCTGGGACTTCCCAGAGGGAAGTCAAAATCAGACTTCTGAAACTGTAAGTTTTTCCCCGGGCAAATGTGTCTGAGTTCTGGCCTGTCCTATGGGACAGAAGAGGTAGCTGGCCCCTACCTAAGTAATTATTTACTTCGGATAGATCAGATCATCTGGAGGAATGGCTTCTAGATGGTATTCACCATCTCTGGGACTTCCCAGGAAGGAAGTCAAAATTCAGACTGGCTAAGGGTCTGAGTCTGGCCTGCTTTTGAAAAAGGTAGAAGAGAAACATCCCTAGGCAGTTCTCTACCTCCTCTGTTCAGGGACTTGTTCTGTATCTCTGTGCAATTGAAACTGATTTGGTGAATGCAAGGTATTCTATGGTGTAAATGTGGTGCGCGCCGGTGTAAAAGTGTTCTTGTTTTTTTTGTTGTTGTTGTTTTTTTGTGTGTGAGTTTTTTTTAAACCCTTCTAAATCTCTCCAACATTTCTGTGGTGATTCAAAGTTTTTAGTGAGGAATGTTATCTGTCTTTATTGTTTAAATATGTCTCTTTGTTGTTTGTTTAAATTGTTTAGCTAGTGAAATTTCTGTTTGTGTCTCTTTTTAAAAAAAATATATTTTATTGATTTTTTACAGAGAGGAAGAGAGAGGGATAGAGAGTTAGAACATTGATGAGAGACAAACATCAATCAGCTGCCTCCTGCACACCCCCTACTGGGGATGTGCCCGAAACCAAGGTACATGCCCTTGACTGGAATCGAACCTGGGACCTTTCAGTCTGCAGGCCGATGCTCTATCCACTGAGCCAAACCGGTTAGGGCTCTGTTTGTGTCTCTTAAAAAATATGAATGTATTGCTAATCTGAGGAATGTTAATCACCTAAAATTTAAGGCTAAGAGTTCTAACTAACTGGAAGGAAAGTATGGCTTTAGTGTAATGGAGGAAGGTGAAGAGAAATGTTGAAAGAAAGTTGAATGGATGACAAGCCAGTAAGCCTGGAGAATAGGGAAATTGAGCAGAAATCCTGTCTTCCTTAAATCAAGGACATTGGATCCTGTCTTCCCTAAATCCTTAAATACTGTCTTCCCTAAATCAAGGACATTGGAGCCATCTTGTAAATCCTGTCTTCCCTAAACCAAGGACACTTAGGAGTAAAAGATTTGCATTTTGCTTCTCTAAACAGAGGTTAAATAGCTTATGTCAATGTACTTAGGAAGACTGATAGCAGAAATGTGATTAGTGTAATTTGCTTTCCACACCCAAGGACAAATGAAGTTAGAAAATAACCCATATTTTGATTAGTTCTTTTATTCATGTTTAAATAAAAAGAGAGAGGCAACCCGGTTCCTCTCTGCAAAATGGGTAATAGCTCCTCCTCAAACTCTACTGTCTTAGAATGTATGTTAAGGAATTTTAAAAAGGGGTTTATTGGGGACTACAAGGTAAAACTAGTCCACTGGGAGTTAAAAAGGATGTGTGAAATAGACTGGCCATCTTTTGCAGTAGGATGGCCACCGGAAGGCACATTGGATGTCCCCATGATCAGGAATGTTCACAGAATTATCACAGGAGACTCAGGTCATCCTGACCAGTTCCCTTATATTGACCAGTGGCTAGAAATAGCAGAGCTTAAGCCACTTTGAATCCAGTTTTGTGTATATAAGAAAAAAGGGCAGGCCCATCAGAAGGAGAATACTAGTAAGCCTTCTATTCTGCAGGAACGCCCTGAGGAAGCCCTACTAGTTCTACCACCTCCATATGTGCCTCAAGTGGTACCCAGTGCCCCTTTGCCTAGTCAGGGAAGCTTAGATACACCACATCCTTCCATCTCCCCCCAACTGGACTCTCCAGAGCCAGCTGGATGACGTTTGTGCTCAGCTGATCAGGGACCCAAACCACTCCTGGCTTTCCAGATGCCTCTCCAAGAAATGCGGGGCCCTCATATAATTGAAGAAAATGGGACACCACAAGAGGGGAGATCAGTCCTTTACTACCAGCCTTTCACTATGACTGATCTCTTAAATTGGAAGCATCACATTTCCGCTTATTCCAAAAAACTTCAAGCCATGGTTGACCTACTCGAGTCAATTTTTCAGATCCATAAGCCCACCTGGGTCAACTGCAAGCAACTCCTTCTCACACCTTTTTAACACTGAGGAGCACATGAGGATAATAACAGAAGCTCAGAAATGGCTCTAGACCAGGCCTTGCCAGGGACATTAGACATAGATAGATGGGTCAGGGAGGTTCTCCAAGATGTAGAACCCAGATGGGACCCGAATTCGGAGGATGGGAGGGCCAGATTAGAGAGATATCGGCTGGCCTTCCTCCAGGGACTCTGGGCTGGGGCCAAGAAGTCCACTAATATGGCCAAGACCTCTGAGGTTTTCCAGAGACCTGATGAAAGTCCGGTAGCCTTTTATAAGAGACTCTGGGAAGCATATCGAGTTTACACTCCCTTTGACCCAGAGGCCTCAGAGAATCAAACTATGGTCAATACAGCCTTCATTAGTGAGGCTCAGCCAGACATAAGGAGAAAGCTATAAAAGCTTGAAGGATTTTCAGGAAAGAATGCAACAGAGCTACTAGAAATACCAAACAAGGTTTTCATTAATTGGGACAATGTGGCTAAAAAGGAGGCTGAGGAGAAACTAAAAAGGAAAGCGACTCTGATTGCTGCGGCTGTTATAGAAGCTAGCTCCCAGAAAAGGAAAGGGAGACAGCAAGAAGCCAAGACAGGAAAAGGGAGGACAGATCTTAAACGGGTCCAGTGTGTCTACTGTAAACAATTAGGACACTGGAAGAATGAATGTCTGAGCCTCCAGAAGAAGTAGGCAAGGCCATCCAAACCACCCAGCCACTATCGGCCAGAGCCGTCTGAGGCAGACCTCATTGGACTGGCAGCAGCCGACTCCGACTAGGATAGACTGGGCTCTTTCCAACTGGGCCCCATGAGCACGTGGTTAAAATGAAAATCGGGGGCCAGACTGTGAACTTTATGGTTGATACAGGGGCAGAGCACTCAGTAGTTACTCAGAAAGTAGCTCCCCTCTCAGGTCAGGAAGTCACCATAATTGGAGCTACCAGGGACCACACTTGCAGACCATTCTGCTGCCCCTGCTGATGTCAGTTAAGCGGCCACCATGTGGTTCATGAATTCCTGTACTTGCCAGATTGCCCAGTCCCTCTAAAGGACAGAGACCTTTTAGCCAAAATGGGAGCAGAAATCACCTTTGGCCCTGATGGCTCAGCACAACTGTGCTCAGGTGAGGAGACCTGTCCAATGATCTTGTTTTTAGCAGTGCCTAGGGAGGAAGAATGGAGACTTTATACCTCCTAGTCAAAGGACTCACCATTAGAGCCTGAACTAGAGAAGGAATTCCAGCTGGTCTGAGCAGATGGAAATCCCCTGGGCCTGGCTAAGAACCATGCCCCAGTGCTAATTGACTTGAAGCCTGGAACACAGCCTGTAAAACTTCGCCAGTATCCAATTCCAAGGAACGCATGCCTAGGTATCCAGGGCCACCTAGAATGACTGCTTCAATGGGGACTTCTTAAGCGGTGTCAGTCTCCATGGAACACCCCTCTCTTACCTGTCAAGAAGCCTGGGACCAGTAATTACCACCCGGTACAAGACCTGCGGGCTGTTAATGAGGCTGTTATAACCCTGCATTCGGCGTTGCCAAATCCATACCCCCTCCTGGGACTCATTCCGTCAGAAGCAGAATGGTTTACATGACTAGATCTAAAATATGCCTTTTTCTGCCTTCAGCTGGCACCCTCCAGTCAGCCCTTGTTTGCCTTCAAGTGGGAAAACCCAACCACAGGGGCTAAGGAACAGTTCACCTGGAGACTGGCACAAGGGTTCAAGAACTCCGCGGCAGATTTGTCCAAATTTCTAGGACAGGATGAGGGGTGCGTTCTACTCCAATATGTAGATAATCTCCTACTGGCTAGCTTCATGCCAACTCAGTGTTGGGAAGGAACACGAACCCTTCTAAGACTGAAACAGGTTATCGGTGTCCAAAAGGAAGGCTCAAATCTGTCAGAGGGAAGTCAAATACCTAGGTTTCCCAATTACCCAAGGGAAATGAAAACTAGGGACTGAAAGAAAACAGGCAGTATGTGCCATACCAGTCCCTGGCACCCAGCGACAGATTCAGGAATTCCTAGGGTTAGCAGAGTTCTGTCGAATTTGGATCCCAGGATTCTCAGATCTATCTAATCCCCTCTATGAAGCCTTAAAAGGAGAAAAAAAGGCACCCGTTAACTGGGGTCCTCAATAGGAAAAAGCCTTCACAACCATAAAGACAAAGCTCATTGAGGCGCCAGCCCTAAGGCTCCCAGATGTGACACAGGACTTTAACCTTTTCATTCATGAGAACAATGGGGTAGCCCTAGGAGTTCTGACTCAGGAGTTGGGACCCTGGGAGAGGCCAGTTGCCTACCTCTCCAAACAGATTGACTCCGTTGCCTCCTGGTGGCCCCCATGCCTCAGGGCCCTTGCAGCCACAGCCTTATTAGTCAAAGAGACAGACAAGCTCACTCTGGGACAGAACTTAAATGTTAAAGTGCCTCATGCTGTTGTCACCTTAATGGAAGTTAAGGGGCAACACTGGCTGACTCATGCTTGGATGACTCAATACCAAGGGCTCCTATGTGAAAATCCACGAATAAGATTAGAGGCAGTAAGAACTCTTAATCCTGCCACTTTCCTACCCATCACAGAGAGAACCCCTGAGCATGATTGTCTAGAAGTCCTAAAGGAGGTTTACTCCAGCCGGCCAGATCTAACAGATAGGCCTCTACAGAATCCAGACTTAGTATTGTTCATGGACGGCAGTAGCTTCCTAGATGAAAAAAGATGAGCTGTGTATGCAATGGTATCAAACTTTGAGATAAGAGAGGCACAGGCCCTGCCTGAATGATGGTCAGCAAACTTTGGGCCTTAGTCAGAGCCTCAAATCTCAGTAAGGATAAGCACACCAACATCTATACTGACTCTCAATTTTCCTTCACTACCCTACATATACATGGGACCACATACAAGGAAAGGGGGCTCCTGATGGCCAGAGGAAAAGGAATCAAAAATCAGAATGAGATCTTGAAGTTACTAGAAACAGTCTGGGAGCCCAAGGAAGTAGCAGTCATCCATTGTAGAAGCCACCAAAAAGGAAAAGAGTCAGTGTTAGAAGGGAACCATCGTGCGCATGCAGAGGCAAGGTTAGCTGCTAAGGAGTAGGCGGCGCTGCCATGGATCATGCTGGTTCCTGAATTACCTGAACCTCCAAAATACACCCCGCAAGAAGAAGAATAGGCCCAACAAGAAGGGGGTAAAAGGACGAAGGAAGGTTGGTGGATATTCCCAGATCATAGGGTCTACATTCCAGAACAGTTAGCTTGTAGAGTAGTCCTCCAGCAGCATGAACTTACTCATTTAGGGAAGATGGCTGTAGAAGCCTTTTAAGCAGATACTATGTAATTGCCTGTCTCCCCTCCTTATGCGCCTGAGTCTCTCGGCACTGCCTCCTCTGTGCACAGAACGATACAAGGCAGGGTCCTGTAGGACCAATGGGAATTCAGCACTGTGGGCAAGCTCCCTTTGAAGATCTAGAGGTAGACTTTACAGAAATAGGGCCTAGTAGAGGAAATAAATATACTTTAGTTTTTGTCTGCACCTTTTCAGGCTGGGTTGAGGCATATCCTACTTGCACAGAGAAGGCAAGAGAAGTCACCAAGGCGTTACTGAGGGACGTAATTCCATGATATAGAATGCCATTAACCATAGGGTCAGATAATGGCCCAGCCTTTGTAGCTAAAGTAGTACAGCAGGTAGCTAAGGCCTTAGGAATTAAGTGGAACTTACATGCAGGCTACAGGCCCCAGAGTTCAGGGAAAGTAGAATGCATGAACTGGACTCTCAAGCAGGCTATGGCTAAGCTATGCCAGGAGACGAACTTACCCTGCTGGACAGATATCTTACTACTTGTGCTCCTGCGGGTGCGCTGTGCCATGAGAGCCAGGGTAGGGTTCTCTCCATTTGAAATTCTATATGGTAGACCCCCTTCCTTAATTCGGCCAAAAGGAGATTTGGGGGAAGTAGGGAACTTAGAAATTCAGAAACAGCTACCGGATCCACCAATCCCGGGTAAAAGCAGCCCACCAGCTGGACAATCAGCATCCAGAGTTGAAGGTGATCTCTGACCTGAACTACCCCCTGAAGATCATCTTCAAGAAGATGGCAGATCTGGCTGACTGACCTAAATCTCCTTATCCCCTCCTATATTGTTTTTGGGGGTTTTTTTCTAACAGTTTTATTCTGTCTTCATACAAGTGTCGCTGGAACGCCACACAGGAGGAGAACTTCTCTGCCCCTGCTACTTCGACAACCCCCTTGGGGAAGATGGTGAAGACTCGGGGTACTGAACCTCCTTCAGCAGGAAGTAGCTAGAGTGGGCGTTGACCTTATCCCCAATTCCTGAGTCGTTTGTAATCCCCAAACCTAAGAATAGCTTGTGGAACAAGAGGGGGGAATGAAAAAAAAATGGTGGGGGGGCGGGCTTGCAACCTAGTTCAGTATCTGGTTAAAACTGGAGTTTTACTTCCCCACTCTGACTGACTTGGGTGTAACTGCAGAGCCTAACCCCAGGGCCCCACCACAGCTGACTTGGGCGGAGCTGCGGGGACTCTCAGGGGCCTGCCACAGGAGGAGATATATAGGTCAGAGCCTCCCCACGAGTTCAGTTCAGGATTTGGATCTGGAATTACTCTGGACTAGCAGATCTGAGAAATAATGGTTAAACTTCCTCCCTCAGAGTGCCATGATCAGTGCTGGCTGATCATTCTCCTGTGCATTCTGCCACATCAATCTACAGATTCAATGCAATCAATATTAAAATACTAACAGCATATTTTACAGATCCAAAAAGATACTCCAAAAATTTATAAGAAACCAAAAGAGAACTGAATATCAGCAGCAATCTTGAGAAAGAAGAACAAAGTTGGAGAAATCACAATACAGTGGGGCCTTGACTTACAAGTGTCCCGACTAACGAGTTTTTCGAGATATGAGCCGTCTCTCAGCCGATATTTTGCTTTGATTTGTGAGCTAAAATTCGGGTTACGAGCCAGCTTCAGATACCCCACCACTAGTTGGAGCAGCGAACGTCACAGTGAACGCCACAACATCAGCCCAGCATCACGTAACATTGTAATGGTGAAAATTGATTTGACATATGAGTAAATTGAGTTACGAGCTCCGTCACGGAATAAATTAAACTCGTAAGTCAAGGCCCCACTGTACCAGATATCAAGTTATACAACAAAGCTACCATAATAAAAACAGCCTAGTACTGACACATGAACAGGCATATAGATCAATGGAACAGATCAGAGAACCCAGAAATTGATCCAAGCCAATATGTACAATTAATATTTGACAAAGGAAGCAAGAACATACAATGGAGTCAAGACAGTCTCTTCAATAAATGGTGTTGGGAAAATTGAACAGATACATGTAAAAAAATGAAATTAGACCACCAACTTACACCATACACAAAAATAATCTCAAATGGATAAAAGACTTAACTGTAAGTCATAAAACCATAAAAATCCTAGAAGAAACCATAGGCAGCAATATCTCAGACATCTCTCGTAGCAATATGTTTAGAGATACATCTCCGAGGGCAAAGGAAACTAAGGAGAAAATAAACAAATGGGAATACATCAAAATAAAACAAAAAAGTTTCTGCACAGCAAAAGAAACCATCAACAACTGCCCTGACTGGTTTGGCTCAGTGGATGGAGCGTCGGCCTGCGGACTGAAGGGACCCAGATTTGATTCCGGTCAGAGGCATGTGCCTTGGTTGAGGGCACATCCCCAGTAGGAGGTGTGCAGGAGGCAGCTGATTGATGTTTCTCTCTCATCGATGTTTCTAACTCTCTATCCCTCTCCCTTCCTCTCTGTAAAAAATCAATAATATATATATATATATATATCATCAACAAAAGAAAAGGGAGTCCACTGTATGGGAGAACATATTTGTCAATGATACATCTGACAAAGGGTTAATATCCAACATATATAAGGAACTCATACAACTTAACAAACTGAAGACAAACAATCCAACTAAAATATGAGCAAAGGACCTAAATAGACGCTTCTCCAAAATGGATATACAGATGGCCAAGAAACATATGAAAAAATGCTTAAAGCCACTGATCATCAGAGAGATGAAAATTAAAACAACAATGATGTATCACCTCACACCTGTGAGAATGGCTACAATCAACAAATCAACAAATGACCAGTGTTGGTGAGGATGTGGAGAAAAAGGAACCCTAGTACACTGCTGGTGGGAATGCAGACTGGTGCAGCCATTATGGAAAACAGTATGGAGTTTCCTAAAAAATAAATAAATATGGGACTGCTATTTGACCCAGTGATTCCACTTCTAGAAATATATACCAAGAAACCCAAAGCACCAATCAGAAAGAATATATGCACCCCTATGTTCATAGCAGCACAATTTACAATATCTAAGATCTGGAAACAGCCCAAGTACCCATCAGTAGATGAGTGGATAAAAATGCTGTGGCACATTTATACCATGGAGTACTATGCAGCAGTAAAAAAGAGAGATCTCTTACCCTTTTCGACTGCGTGGAGAGACCTGAAGAGTATTATGCTAAGTGAAATAAGCCAGTCAGAGAAAGCCAGGAATCACATGATCTCACTCATTTGTGGAATTAATGAACAAAATAGGTCCAGAGACATAGAAGCATAGAACAGAATGAGGAATCCCAGAGGGAAGTCAGGGGATGGTTAGTGGGTGGGTGGGAAGTTATCAACCAAAGAACTTGTATGCATATATGCATAACCCATGGACACAGACAATAGAATGGTGAAGGCCTGAGTTAGAGGGTCCAGTTGAGCTACAAGGAGTCAATAGGGGGAAAAGGGGACATATGTCAAACTTTTAGCAATAAAGTTTTAAAAAGTGTTGTGGTTTACTTTGTTTGCAATGGAAAAAGTCTCTGGCTTTAGAGGATATAATATTAAGAGGCAAAATACAGTTTTCAGTTCAGTAGTTTACAAGGTCAGTCAGGAAGAGAAAATAAAGAACTGTAAAGTTACTCTAACATGTCAGCTCCTGCAGTATATAGACTAACTTTGTCCTCTGAAATTTAGCCCTCTACAGTAATCCTTTCTGGACTAGAAAATTACATAAGAATGCAGAAGTTCAGGTGCAAATAAATGCACTTTCTTATGTGAAAATAGCATTTTATTTTTTTTAACTTTTTAAAAATATATATTTTTATTGATTTCAGAAAGAAAGGGAGAGGGAGAGAGAGAAACATCAATGATGAGAGAGAATCATTGATCAGCTGCCTCTGGCACACCCCACACTGGGGATCAAGCCCGCAATCCAGGCATATGCCCTTGAACAGAATCAAACCTGGGACCCTTCAGTCTGCGGGACAACACTCTATCCACTGCGCCAAACCAGCAAGGACAAAAACATTTTTAACAAACAGTCCCTAAGAAATGGCATGTAAGAACTTTAACTTGTTTTTGAAGCAGTTCTCTTAGATGAAAAGTTGGTCATCGCTGTTATCAGTTGTTCATCTAGTGCTGGTGGATGCTTTTGACAGTTTCTGGCAAACAGTAGGCAATTAATTCTGTTGACTGAATGAGTGAATGAAGGAGTAAAAATGTGAAGGTTACATGCCATAACTAACTCCTTGAGGGTCAGACTAGCTCCTGCCTCTCTTATTCTTCCATTGTAACCAGTCATAGCTGGAGATGAATAATGTTTGCTAAATGAAATCTATACTAATATAAGGGTAATATGCTAATTAGACCGGAAGACTGGACGTCTTCCGGACGTCATTCCGGACGTCCTTCCTGACAAAGCTGGGGCATGGCTGGCCTGCAAACCGCCCCTGGCCCCTCGCCCAGGCCAGCTACACCCCCAGCATGGACCCTCACCCCAATCAGGGGCATGGCCAGCCTGCAAACCCTCAGTGGCCCCAACCCCAGGCCAGCCCGGCCCCCAAGCAGGGACCCCCACCCCAATCAGGGGGTGTGGCCGGCCTGCAAACCCTTGGCAGCCCCTCGCCCAGGCTGGCCCCGCTCCCCAGTGGGGACTCCACACCCTGAACTGGGGCCCCCTTCAGGGAAGGCCAGCCAGCCCCCACCTGTGCACCAGGCCTCTATCCTATATAGTATAAGGGTAATATGCAAATTGACAGCAGAACGACCAGAACGACTGCTGGACCAGTCACTATGAGGTGCACTGATCACCTCTTGGTCCCTTTCCCCAGCCAGCAGGCACCAATCACCTGATGGTGGATGGGGAACTGGGAGTAGGTGGTGGTGGGGGGTGGGGCCAGCTGAGGGCTGCTGGGGAAGATGGCCCTGATTGCAGGCCAGGCCTAGGGACCATAACTGTGCACAAATTTTGTGTGCTGGGCCTCTAGTCAATCCTATATAATAAAGAGCTAATATGCAAATGGTCATCATGCCCTTGTGCCCTTGCGCCCTCCCGCCAAGGCCGGGGGACCTGAGGCTGCGCCCCCTGCCCAGTGGGGCTTGACACAAAACCTGAGCCCATGGCCCCTGCCCCAGCGCCTGGCCAGACCTGAGGCTATGCTGGGGGACCTGAGGCCGTGCCCCCCACCTGGAACCGGGCCAGGGGACATGAGGCCGTGCCCTGCTCCTGGTGGGGCTTGATGGGGACCTGAGGCTGCGCCCCCTGCCCGGCGCCGGGCCAGGGGACTTGAGGTTGTGCCCCCCCCCCAGGGGCTTGACAGGGTTGGGGCCAGCTGGGTCTGGGTCTTGCACGATTTCAAGGTGCACATGGGTGGGTGAAAACTTGACTCTGGGTCCCGTGGCACGCCCCAGACTCTGACAGGAGGGAGATTTCCATAAACATTTTACTAATTTTCTTTCATCTCTGACACTTATATTATAGAGAAAGGGCAAAGAGCAATATTAAAATATTTCCTCTAATTAATTCCCTTTTAATGTGCACGAATTTTGTTCACCAGGCCACTAGTAGTAAAATAAAAACTTGACTCTTGGGTTTCATTTTGTGCTAAGCCTGATTAGAATATCACTGTTATACAGGGTGGGGCAAAAGTAGCTTTACTGTTGTGAGTATGCAAAACAAAGTGTTTATTTTATTATCTATTAATTATTGCATTATTTTTCATATGAACACTGTAAACCTACTTTTGCCTCACCCTGTATTTTGCAAAAATGGTAGTTATATAAGACAAAGAATATTGGAAATACTTTGTCTCCCATCTTCGCCACTTAGAGCCTTTTAAACTGAAATACCACTTAAGTTTAGAAGCTCAGTTTCTTATATTGGAGATAATTGACTGGCTGTGGTCATACTCCAATTAGATAATATATGTGTACACACTTAGGTAATGGTTACCACTTGATGACATGCTCTGCAGATAGTAAAATTCATAAGGAGCTTTTAATTTCTGCCAATATGTGGCTTTGGATGGCTTATAAATACTGACTCAAGTGCACCGTTGCTCTGATAGGTAGAAGTAGGTACGTTACTAATTTTAGAGCTGGTGGCAGGTTAGCTACAGTCAACAACATATTTTGATCACATAGATGTTGGTGACTTGCATAAACTAGTCTAGTCATTTAACAAAATAGAAGTCTTGGGTTCTGTATAAATTTTCCATTGCCTTATTATAAAATTTTGAGAAAAATCCCAAAATTTCTCTCTTCCTCAATAATGTTACCTAAAAAATGGATCCTCTCTACCCAAGAAAACTATGGAAATAACTGAAATACTGTGTATGGAAGCAATTTGAGCTCTTTTGAAAGAGATACATTATATAAATCCATGCTGTTATTTTTATTTCTGAGTAAATGTTCATAGCAGCATTATTTACAATGGCTGAGATCTGGAAGTAGCCCCAGTGCCTATCAGTAAATGAGTGGATAAAACATCTGTGGCACATTTGCACAATGGAATACTATGCGGCTGCAAAAACAAAACAAACACACAAAAAACCCCAAGGATCTCTTACCCTTTGCAACAGCATGGATGGACCTGGAGTGTATTATGATAAATGAATTAAGCCAGTCATAAAAAGACAAGTATCACATAATCTCACTTATATGTGGGGTCTAATGAACAAAATAAACTGATGAACAAAATAGAGTAAGAGGCATGGATGCATGGAACAGACCGGCAGAACTCAGAGCTGCAAATATATTAACCAAAGAACATATAAGCATATATGTATAACCCATGGACACAGACAATAGTGGTGTGAAGACCTGGGGTGGGACAGGGGCTGGGAGGAGGATGATAAACTGGGGACATCTGTAATACTGTCAACAATAAAAAAATAATAGAACCTGGGTTTATATGATGGTGTTTTATAGACCTGGGTTTATTAGATGCTTTTAAACTTATGTTCTCCCAGTGTGCTTACCATGGAATTGGATAGACATCAAATTCCACAGCCAAGTACTGTTGAATGCACTGTGTGCAGCTTGAAACACACACTGCATAGTGAAAATGGCTGGTCTGTCTGCAGTTTCTAGAAGCCTCTGACTTTAATGGCAAGTATATTGACTTCCTCAGAGGTGTAAACCCCACCACCCCAATCTCCAAATTAAGTGAATCTTCTCTTACCATTCCCATTTTTTTCCCATGCAATACTAATATAATACTGTTCTACCAGTGCTAGATACTAGAAGTAGTGTCACCCAAGTTTCTCTCCAGGTAACTGGGCAAATGGTTCCAGGCCATGAGCCTTACATTGTGTGTGAGCCTTTCCTTTTCAGAATATGAGTATAAAATCATCTCATCATATGCTGCTTAGCAGATATTCAATGAATGTTGTTTTGTTTTCTGAGCCAACCCTGGTACTGAAGAAATTGCATTTTTAGTTAATATTTCTTATTTATTTGTCTGTGAATAGAAAGTTATTCAGTTGTGTTTTTGTTGTTGTTGTAAACCACAAACCAAAATGCAGAGGCAGATGAGGCCAGATGTGAAAAAAACCCAAACACAATAAAGATGACTTTAAAAAGAAGATGAAATCCAAACAAAAGGAAATAATGAAGACCACAATTAAATATTGCAAATAACACTGAAGAGAGTGTGTAATCAAAGGGACTGAAGAAAAACCACAATTGAAAAATAAAAACCCTTCTGATTACGAACGACAGTGTTAGCAATCATTTCTCCCGTTTCAGAAAGAAATCAGAATTTTAACTAAAGAGTTCAGTGATAAATGAAAAAATATGGGAGACAGTCCAATTAAGTCACCCTTACGGGAGAGCTTTTCTCCAAAAATAACAGTTCCGCGTTTAATTTTAAGTTCTTTGGTCTCTTAATCAGCTATCTTCCTCAAGGCTAAGCTCAGTGCAAAGAGCAGAGCAGGATTCAACAAAATGCTGTTTGATTAAAAAAATTTTAATTAAAAATATTTTTATACACATGACCAATCACCATTATTTATGTAGATGTTCCCTCTTGCTATTTGGAAAGGCTTTTCCTTTTTCCAATATGTTGTTCATCTGCATGAGCTACTGTGAAATGAGAAGCTCTGTGACTGGTAGTTAATACCTATTTTTATCAAAATAGCAGTGCAGCTCACACATCACCCTGCAGCAGTAACGATAGCAACCGCAAATAGAAAGGGTTTTCCCAGTATCAACA
This sequence comes from Myotis lucifugus, assembly GCF_000147115.1. Classification (NCBI taxonomy): domain Eukaryota; kingdom Metazoa; phylum Chordata; class Mammalia; order Chiroptera; family Vespertilionidae; genus Myotis; species Myotis lucifugus. The sequence goes on from NW_005871069.1 coordinate 11,137,282, forward strand.
CAGTCAAAGGTAAGATAGTTCATGTGCTTCTGGAATAATTACACTGCAGCAAACTTTAAAAGATGAAGGTGGCTTTTTCCCTACAACTTAAAGGTTAAATGAAAAGAATGACCTGCAATTATGGTGTATTAAAATGTTTTCATTATGGAAATCTCTTATTTGCTTAAAGTGTTAATAATTGAAAAGATGAAAACTCAGTGCCACACATCTGTGCAGTGCTTCTGTCTGATTATGCCAAGGAGGGAATAATAGTCATTTTGCCACATTGGAGAGATCATTACAGGGACGCCCCCCACCCACACCCCTTGAACACCTTGCAGGAGGAGAAGCCGTATTTTTTGTCCAGGCATTCAGAGCACGGCTACGGGCAATGATGATTGCAGATACACATCACATGGGATAAGCTACAGTGACTGGCTCAGGATGTAGACTGGCAGTCAACTTACAAAACAAAGAATCCTTTAATTAGGGAAACAGTGGAACTGGCTTGAAATATCAACCCAAACACAAATCTGAACTTGGCTCTACATTTTGTGGTTGGGATAGGATGGGGTGAAGAGGGATGAGTGAGCAGGAAATAAAAGGCTTGAGCACCCATGTTCAATTATTCTATCAGGGGACTATGATTTATATAATCCAGAGCTAGTATCTAAGCCTTTATACTACATTTTGCAATGCCTAATGTGACTACAGAAGCAGTGTCTGGAAGTGTAGGACAAGTAGTCTGAATTTTAAATATTTAAATGTCAGCAGATATTACAAAAAGTAGAGAACCTATATAAGGGTAAATATCATTTGACTATGTTTCCTTTTTAACCTATTTACATTTGTTATTTACCATAAAAGTGTTTGGGCTAGTAAAATATATGAAGAGAAAACAATTATTTCCTCATGGCTACTTAAAAAATAATAGATATCTGGCAATTTTATGTTCAATTATAAACATAACACTGTTATGACAGTATTATCAAAAAAGCCAGAATGTTCCTTGGAAGAATCCATTGTTAGTAATATTTTATTTATTAATGCTTAGCAATTTACAAAAAAAAATTCTATATAGCATTTTGTTTTATTTTACAGCAATTCTGTAACCATTTCTGGTTTGTTTTGTGTTTATAGTATCTATTTTAAGGACGTGACAAGTGAGGTTTAGAAAAGTTGAAGCCCTGAAAGCGGTGCTTCATTCATCCATGACTCTAGTCTTAATGAGCAGACCTTTCAATACCCAGGATGATCTGGCCACTGGAAGGCCCTGTCCTGGCCTCATTTTAAGGTAACTTTCCTATCCCATCCCATGCCTGTTTTATTTTTAGTGGCAGTTCCTCTTAGGGTTGAATTAATTCTTTTATGAGGAGAATTTCCTGGAGCTGTCAGAAGGTTTAATCACAAACATAGGAGCTGGGGACATTCCCTAGTGCCCTAGCTCACACTTGCCCTTGAGTTCAATTTGCCCCAGAATTAGGACAACACTTAATGGTAATTTTAGGTAGCACATAATGGGAAAAATGGATAATTGAGACTGCCAGGAAACAAGCCAGCTGGTGCCCTCTAAGGAGGGAAGTCTCTACTCCAGGAGGTGCAAGTTTCAGAAATTTTCTAACAGCACTTTCTACTCTTCTTCAGTGCCCTGGGAACTAGGACTTCTGGATCATGTCTTCTGAGGAGGGAACACATATGGTAGGGGAAATTCACCTTTATTACAATTACGATAAAAAGTAATGTCACCCTTGAAATTGCATACTTGTCCTACAAGTGCATAAACTGATATTTAACTCAGCCTAAAGACATCAGAGCTTAGCCTACTTCATTCTCTATAATTCATCACATTTGCTCAGAAATGTGAATATTTCCCTCATCAATTTTACTTATATTCTTCAGGTGTCTGCCCTGGCACCATTAGCAAGAGACACTTGTGAGAACTGCAGTTTTGCATCCCACCCCAGTCCAACTGAATCACAATCTTTGGAGGTGGAGCTAGGTAATCTCCATTTTTACCAACTCCCCATGTAAGTTCTGTGAGTGTAGCATGCACAAGCTGAAGAACTACTAAGGTAGAGCAGGAAGTGACCTCAGCAATCTTTTAATCCCTCTAGGAATATGTAAGTAAACTAAGCCTTGACAGGTTAAGTACCACCTGATCTATCCTGTGAGTCAGTAGCAGGAACTAAACTAAGCCTCAGATCTCCCAGCTGGCAATAATAGCAATAACATAGGGCTATAACACTTGTCAAGTAGAAGCTGGTTGGACTCAACATTAGCAAAGCAGAGACTTTGACTTTGTATTCTGTATTCCTCTTGGCATCTAATTTCAATAAATACATTACCCATGCATTAATTTAGACTCTAGACAGGATAATGCCAGAGTGAATTTTCTAAATTCCATTTACATGAGCCTTCTGAAAGCCAGCCTCCGGGGTTCAGGCATCATCAAGCACTGGGGATTCTTAACACTTGTTAGCTGCCTGAGCATGTCAAGGTGTGCAGCCTACATGTAATATGTGAAGTCACTGAACATTTTTTTACGTCATGGCATGCACGATATCATATTGAGTTTGAAGATTTTTCCCTCAAGATCCTGTCATTATACTTCAAAGTGTTTTACTAACATTATATAAAAATGACTGGTTAATTTTATCACTTCTATGAAATTTTCTTTTTTACAGACATAGATGTGCTTCCATATAAATGCATAAATATCATCACACTGTACATACTCATTGTCTGTTTGCTTTGTTTTATTTATTAATTTATTTTTTATTTAAAATAATTTTTTTATTCTTTAAAACAGTTGACATACAATATATTAGTTTCACGTGTACAACCCAGTGATTAGACATTACATAACTTACTAAATGATAATCCTGAGGATAAATCTCCCACCAATTTCACACCATACATAGTTATTGCAATATTATTGACTATATTACCTATGCTATACTTTACATCCCGGTAACTACAATCTGCACTTCTTAATCCCTTCTTGCCAAGATAGATATAAATAAATAAATAAATAAATAAATAAATAAATAAATCTGAATCTGATTAAGTCTCTAGATTTATCTATCAGTTTACAAGAAATAGAAGATAGAAGAACAAAGAAGAAACCATATTTAATTCAACCACAAGATAAATTGCCTTTTTCCCCCAACAAATAAATGATCAGAAAAAAAGAAAATGGAAGGGAACCTATGGATTAAAGGAGACTTAATAGTCATATCAGTCAATTGTAATATGTAGTCCTTATTTGGATCTGAATTCATACAAACTACCACACAAACTAATAATGATAATGACAAAAAGAGGGAGTGTAGGTGAGTACAGTTAAAAACATTGGCCATATTTGATAACTGCTGAAGGGTGGAAGATAATTATTTTAATTCTCCATAGTCTTAATATTTTTGAAAAGTTCTATAGTAAATAATTTTTATCATTTAATTCAACAGATCATTTTTGGGAAAAAGATAAGTTAGAAAAAATTAAGAACTGTAACTCAAGCCGAAACCAGTTTGGCTCAGTGGATAGAGCGTCGGCTTGCGGACTGAAAGGTCCCAGGTTCGATTCCGGTCAAGGGCATGTACCTGGGTTGCGGGCACATCCCCAGTAGGAGATGTGCAGGAGGCAGCTGATCGATGTTTCTCTCTCATCGATGTTTCTAACTCTCTATCTCTCTCCCTTCCTCTCTGTAAAAACTCAATAAAATATATTAAAAAAAAGAATTGTAACTCAAAATGGTTATATATTCTAGAGAAATAAACTATAATAAATTTTAAAGCATGCTTCCCACTACTGAAGTTGCTTTCAGATCCATTTTTTGGAGTTATTAAAATATTCACCTGTTTCTTTTATTTTTTTTTGTAATCACTAACAGATATATCAACTGCAAGTAAATAAGAATAAGAAATTACTGTGTAGAGTTAGATGATGGTCTTAGAAAATATTTAATTTAAATGTTTGATTCTTCAAAAGAAAGCATATTGGGTGAGCAATTACCTGGGTCTGTTGCCGACATCAGTGAACCAAAAAACAAGCAGTCAGTGAAATGGAAGTCTCCATTGTTCAATTGGTCAGCATATACCATAGCTTTCACAAAGCCATACATAATTAACCTGTCGAGAAAAATAAAATCTTCAAACATCAAGTTGAATCTTGTGCAAACCTATGCCATCAGAGCTAACATTTAATAGGCTCCCTAAATAGGCATCATGCACAAATTACATCATTCTGCCTTCATGGCTGTGTTAGCTGTCAATATACTATCTAAATCTCTTGTCTATGAAAAACATTTTTAGCAAATATCACAACTCATTCACCTGGAAAAGGGTAAGAGAACATTCTATAGTGTATGTCGGGGGTCTTTCCCTGCATCTAGAAGGGTTCAGGAATCTGGATAAGGGCTGCGAGTAAATTAATAAAGAGACTAGACATGAAATATAAATTTGGAAGGCATTTTGGGGAGCCAGAGGAGACCTAGCTTCAGTAACCATGTTCTCTGAATCTCTGGACCCTTAGCTTTTTATTAACACAAATTGCCCTAAAGCAAAGCAGATATACATATCAAAGGTAAGGTTTTGTATACAGTAGGCATTGTCAGGTTGGGGAAACTGCCTTCGGCTGTCAGGCTGCAGGCAATAATATATGCAGATGTTCAGCCTTGCTAAAGCCTCAAGATTCATCAACCTTTTGATGAACTTTTTGCATTTTATTATGCCATGCTGGAATTAGCTTCCAGCAAGTGTATTTTAATGAAAGCAAGATAATTCTAAAGGATATAAAAATAATCTGTCAAATACAACATAGCAAATCATGTTCACAAAAAGAGCGGCTGGGTTAATGCTGACAAATAGATTGTTTTCCAGTTTTCATTGTTTTGTCTGCTAAGGGTGTCTGAAAGGGTTTACATTTCCAGTCTGTCACTGTGATGAGAAGGATATTGGCCACTGGCAGGGCATGCTGTCAACCAGTTACTTTACAATAGATGAATCTCAGCTACTGCTGGTGTCAGGACACTTCCACAATGGGTGGAACACCACTATTAGGTTAGAGCGCCTGTAATTCAACACGCTGTTCAAAATGAATCCCAAAATGGTTAGGTTTTGATCTTGCAATGAATGCTGGGTGGTTGTTGTTGTTGTTTGTGTGTGTGTTTCTCCATGAGATTATAAAGTTTATAAACTTACCAAGCTTACTCCATGGAATGCAAATGGTTTGTTTTGGTCCTCATTTGCCAATCTATAGCTTTTAAATTGTACTTAATTATTTAATTGACTGATGGATTTTGCTAAAATCCTAGTAGGGGAAATACAGAGATTGGTGAACTTGACCACATTCAAATTAATATAAGTGACGGTAAGAGACCTTAGAGACTGACCCTCAGACCAATAGATGAATGTTTAAGTATTCACATGTATTTAAAGTTAGTTTCTTTTAAAATGTTCGAAGGTTGTGGGCATGGCTAAAAAGGCTAGAAATCAGATACTGGAAATCATAATGTCAAAGAGAATGCAGATGCTTCAAATTCTGTTAAGAACAATTTATCTGTGAGAGAATATTTCAGATAGCATTGCATTTAATACAAGGTTCTACCACTCACTAGCTATGATTTTAGGACATTACTATAAGTTCCTGAGCTTCATTTATAAGGTAGGGATAACAATAATAGTTAGTTCATAGAGTTTTTTAAAGGGTGACCTGAGATATATATATATATATTTGGTTTCTGGCTCATAACAAACTTTCAAAGAAATTATTATTACTGGTAATTATAATATTTATCAAATAGGCAATACTTACTTAGAATTTCTTTTTCTTCACGTTTTAACTTATTTAATTCACACATTAATCCTATAAAGTAGATACTCTTACTAGTGTACGGATGAGAAAACTAAACACAGTGTGATTAAGTAATTTGTTCAAAGTGACACAGCTGCTAATTTGCAAACCCCAGATCTGAACTGTGGAGATTTGGCTCCAGTGCCCAGGCTTTTAGCTACCACATTGTATTCCCTAGGTAAGTTGTTCTATATGTTTACATTGTGTGTTATCTCATAAAATATACTCACAACTCCCCTATTAGGTGGTTGCTCTAGGTAGTACAAAAGAGAAGAATGGATTATCCCTAAGAACATGGAAATAACACTACTCTATATATTGACCTATTAAGACAACCCATAGTGAGTTGGAGCTGAGAGACCCAACATCGCTGTGAAGAATGCAGATTCAGTAGGGGAAGTTGAATCTTAACTGGGTTGAAGATATTAACATATCAGAGAGACTGTACCATGGGGCACAGAGAGTACTGTTGGGAAGAGGCAAGTACAAGAGACCTCAATCATGGCAGCTCACTCACACTTATCCTGGGGAGGGTGTGCAGCATTTTGCCAGGTTACCAGGCAGCTTCATTCTGCATATTTGTTCATTTAATAGACATTTATTATTGAACCCCTATTATGTGTCAGACTCAGTCCTAGGTGCTTAAGCTATATCAGTGAAACAAACAAACAAACAAACAAAACCCCCACAAAGATCCCTGTATGCATTTTAGCAAGACAGACAGCAATAAAAATAATCATAAATTTGAATTTTATCTGTTGGGTAAAAATCACTCTCTGAATTGGAAACTATAGGTCTCATCAACAGTGGGACATTCTAGACAGTTCCGATATTACCATGGAAATGCTCTCAGTCATTTCTTCATCCTCCTCTGTTGTTAGCCCTCCTTCACCACAGTCCTTTGTCATTTAAGCTGCTCTTCAAATATTGAGCTTTAACAGACTCTGGACTCAATATAAACTTTATGACCTGTGACTACAGTTCTGAATTTTATACCCATTAGTAAATTTTACAGGTTTGGAATCCAAGGCTCTGAATTAAAATGACTTGCCCTTTGTTGAACAGAAGCGATTAGACTGGGTGAATAAAAAATATATGTAATATACTACCCAGGCTTGGAAAGATTATATGGAAACTAGAAGCCTCATATACCACTAATGTAAATTAATGGTTTCCTATGATCTTACAAAAAATAATCAAATATGAGCCCAAATATGTGTATTTAGATTATTTCTGATTACTATTATTTATGAATGAAAAATTAAAAGCAATTTAAATGTCCAAAGAATTAATTATAGAGCACATATATGGTGAACTATTATGCAACTATTAATAAATATATGCAGAAAAGTAAATTGATAAAGCAAATTATAAACTGGTAATAAATAATACATTCTAATTTTATAAAAATGAAATATACTTAGGCATACATCCTATATAATAAAAGCCCAGCAACTGAAACAGCAGAATGACCAGAGACCAGAATGACCACAGCTGGCCCTGTCCCCCAGTGGGGACCCCCACCCTGATCGGGGGCATGGTCAGCCTGCAAACTGCCTGTGGCCCCTTGCCCCAGCCAGCTCACCCCCAGTGGGGGTCCCCCCATCACGATCTGGGCCCCATCAGAGAAAGGGCCGGCCGGCCCCCCACCCATGCACTGGGCATCTATCGTATATACTAAAAGGGTAATATGCAAATTGACCCTAATGGTGGAATGAGCAGAATGACCAGAACGACTGCTCGACCAGTCACTATGAGACGCACTGACCACTCTCGGTCCCAGAAGCATATAGTCTGGAATGTTAATAATCCTAATATATAAAAACTGTGGGTCCCTCACAACCAGAGGCTTGACCAACCGGAAGTCAGTCCTGCAGTCAACATTGGGTTGCTGTGGTGACCCAGCAATGACTGCTGAGGGGTCTGCGAATCAGACCCAGAGAGAGGCCTGAAGAGAGAAGCAGGGTCTGATCCATAGCCTCTGTGGCAGCTGTTGATCAGCAGTTGCCTCTCTCTTTCTCTCCAGGTCTGGCCAGCAGCCGTGCCTCCATTTCTCTCTAGGACTCCACTGGGGCTGCTGGTCAGCCCCGCCTTTCTGATCAGGCCCCGTTAATAGGCCCAGCGATGCTGACTGGCATAGAAACTGACCAATCAGAACCAAATCTGGGTCAACTGTGAGGAGCCAATGGCTGCCTAGGAGGTGGAGCTTTTGACACTGACTGGCATAAGAACCGACCACTCAGAACCAAATTGGCTGGCAGAGGAGGGCTTTTGGGGGTGAAATCAGGCTGGCAGGGGAGGGCAGTTAGGAGTGATCAGGCAGGCAGAGGCAGTTAGGGGCAATCAGGCTGGCAGGGAAGGGAAGTTGGGGGCAAGTTCAGGCTGGCAGGGGAGGGCAGTTGTGGGGGACCAGGCTTGCAAGGGAGAGCAGTTAGGAGCCATCCGGCTGGCAGGAGAGGGCAGTTGGGGGAAAGATCAGGCTAGCAGGGGAGGACAATTAGGGGTAAGATCAGGCCAGCAAGGGAGTGCAGTTTGGGCGAGATCAGGCCGGCAAGGGAGGGCAGTTGGGGGCAACCAGGCCGGCACGGGAGCAGTTAGGTGTTAATCAGGCCAGCTGGGGAGCAGTTAGGGGGTGATCAGACTGGAAGGCAGAAGTGGTTAGGGGCAATCAGGCAGGCAGGCAGGCAAGCGGTTAGGAGCTAGCAGTCCCAGATTGTGAGACATCCCCCAAGGGGTCCCAGATTGGAGAGGGTGCAGGCTGGGATGAGGGACATTCCCCCCCACCCCAGTGCACGAATTTCATGCACCAGGCCTCTAGGGGTTATACAATGAAATTAAATGTAACTATTTTCGTTTTGGCTTTCTGCATTTTGCCAGTTCTTTTTAGATAATCCTATATAATAAAAGAGAAACATACATATTAACTGTCCCTCTGCTGCGCACAAGCCAGGTCCACAAGCCATTCCCACCAGCCAATCAGGAGCGAGTATGCAAATTAATACAACTAAGATGGCAGCAGCCATGGAGCTGGAGCAAGCAGGAGGCTTGGGTTGCCCCCGGTGATGGAGGAAGCCAAGCTTCCCGCCTGCCCTGGCCGGCCCTCAGCTCCGCTCAAGGCTACAAAGTTTCTATTATAGAAGATAAATAAATCCCAGATACCTGCTTCCAGCTGGCCATGGCCTCCACTCAAGGAGGGGCTGAGAGCCTGGGTTGCCCTTGGGCTCCACTCAAGGCTACAAAGTTTCAATTATAGAAGATAAATAAATCCCAGAAAAAAAAGAAAAGAAAAAAAGGAGAAGCTGGGAGCTTGGATCACCAGGGGGCGTGGCCACCCTGCAAACAGCCCTCAGCCCCTCACCAAAGCTGGCCAGGCACCCCAGTAGGGACCCCCACCCTGAAGGAGGTGTGGCCAGCCTGAAAACAGCCCCCAGCCCCTCACGCAGGCTGGCCAGGCACCCCAGCGGGACCCCCACCCTGATCCAGGACACCTTTCAGTGCAAACCAGCTGGCCCCGACCTGTGCACCAGGCCTCTATCCTATATAATAAAAGGGTAATATGCAAATTGACCCTAACAGCAGAACGACTGGGAATGACTGGCCACTATGACACACACTGACCACCAGGGGGCAGATGCTCAATGCAGGAGCTGCCCCCTGGTGGTCAGTGCGCTCCCACAGGGGGAGCTCTGCTCAGCCACAAGCCAGGCTGAAGGCTGCCAGCACAGTGGTGGTGGCGGGAGTCTCTCCCACCTCCTCAACAGCGCTAAGGATGTCCAACTGCAGCTTAGGCCTGGTCCCCGCTGGCAAGTGGACATTCCCCGAGGGCTCCTGGGCTGCCAGAGGAATGTCTGACTGCCAGCTTAGGCCTAATCCCCCAAGGAGTGAGCCTAAGCCAGCAGGTGGACATCCCCTGAGGGGTCCCAGAGTGCGAGAGGGCACAGGCCGGGCTGAGGGACCCCCCCCCAAGTGCACAAATTTTTGTGCACTGGGCCTCTAGTAGTCATAATAAAAGCAAATAACAATGTATATTAGTGAGTGCTATTATGTGACACAATAGACATTCAATGTGTTATTTAATCCTTACAATGTTATGAGTTAACTATCTCTTTTTATGAAAATGAAAAAATTAAGGCTCAGAGAGGTAACCTATTTAATGTCAAATAAGTGGTGATGGAGCTGGATTTGAACTCAGGTAATTGGTTTCCAAAGCCTACACTATAAACCACCAACTCAATAAAGCTCTTTAATTGCTTCAAAATCAGGAGAAACACTTGTGCATGTACACACACAGACACACATGCACACAGTTTGAAGTAAAAAAGACTTATTTACTTCAAACCAACTCCTGGACATAATTAGAGTTCAAATACCTTCCTTAAGACAACACCAAAAAAGTACATATAAAGCCCAGTTCAGGAAAAGCTCAATATGGTCATTTTTATTTATAATAAACCAATAATTATAATAAACCAATAATTAGTGTGCATCTTCTATGTCCAGGCACTCTTTTATAAATCAGAGCTGTTGTCCTTATTGCTACATTATTAATTTTTAAAAAAACTAGTTATAAGTATATCACCAATAAGACTAAAACATGAACTCATTAAGGAGCTCTGGTCAAGATGTCAGAGTAGGTGGACACTGTGCTCACCTCGTCCCAGGACCACTTCAAAATTATAACTAAATTATAGAACAATCAACCTAGAGAACCATCTGAAGACTAGGTGAATAGAAGTCCTATCTACACTAATAAAAGGCAAAGATGCTAATTGACTGTACCTTCACTACACTCATCAGCCAATCAGAAGAGTATGCAAATTAACCAAACAAAGATGGCCATTAAATTTGCATACTGCAGGCAGATCCCACTGCACCACCCTGCCCGGGCGGGCAGCAGCGAGATCCCAAGCCGCCCCTGCCCCAGCGCGGGATCTGGGCCTGTCGTGTGTGGCCCGGGGCGGGAGGGCAGGCGGCAGCAAGATCCCGAGCTGCCACCTGCCCCAGCATGGGATCCGGGCCTGCCGTGTGCGGGGCCGGGTGGGCGGGGCATGCGGCAGCATGATCCCAAGCCACCGCCCAACCCAGTGCGGGATCTGGGCCTGCCATCTATGACCTGGGGAGATGGGGCAGGCACCACGGGATCGGGTGTGCTATCTGCCACCAAGGGACTGGGCCTAAGCCAGCAGGTGGTTATCTCCCGAGGGGTCCCAGACTGTGAGAGGACACAGGTTGGGCTGAGGGACACCCCCCTGCCAGTGCACAAATTTTTGTGCACCGGGCTTCTAGTAAGAATATAAAGAAGAAGCCATGTAGAGACTGGTAGGAGGGATAGAAATGTGAAATAGGTTGGTCCCACACCTACATGTGGTAGTTGAGAATCAGGAGGGATATCTCAGCTGCAGAGGCCCACATACCAAGTCCAGGAAGAAGAGCCCACAAAATATCTGGCTATGAAAATCAGCAAGGATTCCACCCATCCAAGTGAAATGAAAGTCTGCTAGAAGCCCAAGCATCCTCTTAAAGGACCTGCTTACAGCCTCTTGTTCTCAGGCACTCACCCTGGCTCTGATGAAGAGACAGTGTCTCAGGGGGTGTCAGAGACATACAGAGAGAAACTGAGTTGTGTGGCTTTAGGGTGAGGGTTGGAGGGACAGCTGCCATAGTCCCTGAGTTGAACCCTGCACACTCAAAACCAAATTTGAATGTACATTAGTCTGATGAACACCACTAACTCCAACCTGTAACTCCTGAGACTCCACCTTACCACAAAGGTTCACAGGCCTCTGGCAAGTAGCTGCTGAACTCAGTGTAAACGGTGACTTTTGATGAATGGCCTCAGACACAGCACTGGCACCAAATCTGAATCTGCATTAACTACTCGATCTACCTGGTGACTCTGTGAGAATTTGCCTCACCAAACTCACATACCACCCAAGGATCTAACAGTGCCTGAGCCATACATGCCAGGAAGCCCTGTGCCTTTTGCTGACCTTCCCTAGTCCTGGTACTAGTGTCAGCGGCCTTGAATCCTAACATGGCTTTTTCATGCCCATTTAGGCCCAGCACAGGCAGCTACCAACTATTCATTGCTTTGTAGCTCCTAATAGCTAACCCTGGGTTTATCAAAGGCAACATCTGTCATTAGCTTGCAGGGATGCCTCTCTCAAGAAGCTTCAGAACCAACACACCTGATGGTCAGCTACAGGTCACAATACAGTACCACCTAATTAGCTCTACTAGAAACACACCCAAAGGGTGGTCTCGGCACAATCCAGAACTGCTGGGGTGAATTCAGCTCTATGGAGTCAGCTTCTACACAGAAACTTGTACACTGTGGTTGTGACCAGTTCTCAAAATTACTCAGCCTGAGGGTCAATCCAACCCACTACTATGCTAACAACAATCTAGGCTCAACTAAAACAGAAGGGCACACACAACCCACATAAGTAACACTCATGGAACACCCAACTCAGGTGATCAGGAAGACTTTGCCACTGAGCTCCATGGGACACCTACTACATAAAGCCACACTACCATGACTAGGAGATGTAGCAGATCTATCTGCTATATAGAAACAAATACAAAGAGGTAGCCAAAATGAGGAGACAAAGAAACATGTCCCAAATAAAAGTAAGGTGAAATACTATGAAAAGGAACTAAGTGAAATGAAGGAAAGCAATCTACCAGAGAGTTCAAAACACAGGTTATAAGGATGCTCAATAAACTTAGTGAGAACTTCAACTAAGAGATACTAAGTATAAAAAGAGTACATAAAAACTATAAAAGAGAACAAGTCTGAAATGAAAAATACAACTGAAATGAAGAATACACTGGAAATAATGAACAGCAAATTAGATGATACAGAGGATAGAATCAGTAATTTGGAAGACAAGGTAGGAGAAAACACCTAATCAAAACAGCAAAAAAAAAAAAGCAAAAGAAGAATTAAAAATGAGGATAGTTTAAGGGACCTTTGAGACAACATTCACACCAAAGAAAGAGACGGAGGGAGGGAGGGAGGGAGAGAGAGAGAGGAGGCAGAGACAGAGAGAGAGAGGGAGAGAGAGAGAGCAATTGAGAACTTACTTGAAAATATAATGACTGAAAACCTCTCTAACCTGGAGAAGGAAATAGACATATAAGTTCCAGGAAGTGCAGAAAGTCCCAAATAAAATGAACCCAAAGAAGTCCACACCAAGACACATCATAATTAAAATTCCAAAGGTTAAAGACAAAGAGAGTGTCTTAAAAGCAACAAGGGAAAAAAGTTAGTTACCTACCAGGGAGCTCCCATATGACTGTCAGCTGATTTCTCAGCAGAAACTTTTCAGGCCAGAAAGGATTGACACAGAATACTCAAAGTAATGAAAAGCAGGGACCTAAAACCAAGACTACCCCACTCAGCAAAGCTATAATTTAAAACTGAAGAAGAGATTAAGAGCGTTCAAGACAAGATAAAGCTAAAGGAGTTCATTATCACCAAATCAGTATTACAAGAAATGTTAAAGGGACTTCTTTAAGAAGAAGCGGGGGAAAGAACATAAATATCTACACTAATAAAAGAGAAACATGGTAATTAGCATACGACTGCTACCCTTCCCATTGGCTAATCAGCATATCCTTATGCAAATTAACTGTCAGCCAAGATGGCGGCCGGCAGCCATGCACTGAAGCGAACAGGGAGGCTTCCTTGCTCCAGTGATGGTGAACTCCAACGTTCCCCGCCTGACTTGCCGGCCTCTCAACTGCAACTCTAAGCAACTATGTTGCAAATATAGAAGCTAAACAAAACCCTAGAAACCGGCTTTCAGTCAGCCGGGCGTCAGCCAGCCAGACCGCAACATTGTATCAAATACAGAAGGTAAAGGCCAGAAACCTGCTTTCAGCAGCGAGGCCTCAGAGCTAAAGCTGGCCCAGAATAAAAAAAAAGAAAAAGAAAAAAAGGAGCGGTTGGGAGCTTCAGTCACCTGCCAGCCGGAAAACGGCCCTCACCCCTCACCCAGACTGGCCAGGCACCCCAGTGGGGACCCCCACCCTGATCCAGGACACCCTTCAGGGCAAACCAGCTGGCCCCCACCCATGCACCAGGCCTCTATTCTATATAGTAAAAGGGTAATATGCCTCCCGGCACCGGGATCAGTGTGACAGGGGGCAGCGCCCAAACCCCCTGATCGCCCTGTGGCTCTGTGTGTGACAGGGGGCCTGGCACAACCCCCCCCCCCTGCTCTGTGGGTGAAAAGAAGGGTGCGCCCAACCCCCTCCACGGGCCTTGCTCTGTGTGTGACAGGGTAGAGCCAATAACCTCCCCCATTGGCCCTGCCCTGAGTGTGACAGGGTGCAGCGCCCCAACCCCCTGATCCGCCCTGCTCTGTGTGTGACAGGGGGCAGTGTCCCAACTCCCCTATCGGCCCTACTCTGTGAGTGACAAGGGGGGAGCTCCTCAACCCCCTGATTGGCCCTGCCCTGAGTGTGACACGGGGGAGCTCCTCAAACCCCCTGAATGGGCCCTGTTCTGTGCGTGACAGAGGGCAGTGTCCCAACCCCCTGATCGACCCTGCTCTGTGTGTGACAGGGGGGAGCTCCTCAACCCCCTGATCGGCCCTGCTCTGTGCATGACACGGGGGAGCTCCCCAACCCCCTGATCGACCCTGCTCTGTGCGTGACAGGGGGTGGCGCCCCAACCCCCCTGATGGGCCCTGCTCTGTGTGTGACAGGGGGCAGCGCCCCAACCCCCTGATTGGCCCTGCTCTGTGAGTGACAGGGGGCAGCGCCCCAACCCCCTGATCGGCCCTGCTCTGTGCATGACTGGGCGGCGCCCCAACTCCCCAATCGGCCCTGCTCTGAGCCTGACCAGGGGCTGCACCTAGGGATTGGGCGTGCCCTCTGCCACCCAGAGCAGGCCTAAGCCAGCAGGTCGTTATCTCCCGAGGGGTCTCAGACTGCGAGAGGGCACAGGCAGGGATGGGGACCCCCTCCCCCTCCAAGTGCACAAATTTTTGTGCACCGGGCCTCTAGTCTATAATAATAAAAGCTCAATATGCTAATTAGACCAGAATGAACTTCTGGACATCCTTCCAGACGACCTTCCAGATGAAGCCAGGGCTGCGAGGGCCGAGGCAGCCGCTACAGCTGTGAGGGCTGAGCCCCTTGCACAAAGTTTGTGCATTGGGCCTCTAGTAAATAATAAAATGGCAATAACTGTATACTTATCAATAGTCACTTTAAATGTAGATGAATTAAATCTCCCAATAAAAAGACATATGGTAGCTGAATGTATAAGAAAACAGGATCCACACATATGTTGTCTATAAGAGAGAAACCCACATTAGATCAAATGACAGACACAGACTGAAAGTGAAGAGATGGAATATATATTTTATGCAAATAAAATTTGTTTTAAAAAGCTGGGGTAGCAATACATATTTAGACAACATAGAATTTAAAACAAAGAGACAAAAAAAAAGAACATTTTGTAATGATAAAGGGATCAACCCAACAAGAGGATATAACCCTTGTAAATATTTATGTAGCCAATGTAGGCACACCTAAATATATAAAGCAAATATTGATTGACATAAAGAGAAAGTTAACAAGGAAGCAGTGGCCTTAAGTTACACATTAGATCAAATGCATTTAATTGATATTTCACCCCAAACATCAGAATATACATTATTTTCAAGTGCACATGTAATGTTTCCAAGAATAAACTACAGGTTAGGCCACTAACAAGTCTATATAAATTTCAAAAGATTGAAATCATATCAAACATCTCCAACCACAATAGTATG
The DNA here is from genome assembly GCF_000147115.1 of Myotis lucifugus. NCBI lineage: Eukaryota > Metazoa > Chordata > Mammalia > Chiroptera > Vespertilionidae > Myotis > Myotis lucifugus. The sequence goes on from NW_005871069.1 coordinate 11,152,899, forward strand.
AAACTAGAAATCAATTACAAGAAAACACTGAAAATCACAGAAACACATGGAGGCTAAATAACACATTAACAAACAATCAATAGGTTAACAATAAGATCAACAAGGAAATCAAAAGTTACATTGAGACAAATGGAAATGGGAACAAAACAACCAAAATCCATGGGAGATAATTAAAGCAATGACTGCTAAGAAGGAATCATAGCATTATAGGCCTACCTCAAGAAACATCACAAATAAACAATTCAACTTTACACCTAAAGGAACTAAAAAAAGAACAACAAACAAAGCCCACAATGGGTTGAAGGAAGGAAATAATAAAGATCACAGCAGGCATAAACAAAATAAAATTTTAAAAACAATACAAAAGATCAATAAAACCAAGAACTGTTTCCTTGAAAAGATAGATAAGACTAATAAACCTTTAACCAGACTCATCAAGGAAAAATGAGAGTGGATCCAAATAAATAATATTAGAAATAAAAGACAAGTGACACTTAAATCACAAAAATACAAAGCAGTATAAGAAAATACTACAAAAATTATATGCCAAAAAATTAAACAATCTGAAAGGAATGGATAAATTACTAGAAACATACAATCTTCTAAGACTGAGTCAAGAATAAACTGGAAAAGAAGAATTAACACCTATTCTTCTCAAACTATTCCAAAAATTCAAGAGGAGGGAAGGCTGTCATGCTCATTTTATAAGGCCACCATTATCCCAATTCCAGAACCAGAAAAATCTACACTAATAAAAGAGAAAAATGGTAATTAGCATACGACCGCTACCCTTCCCATTGGATTATCAGCATATCCTTATGCAAATCAACTGCCAACTAAGATGGCGGTTAACAGGCCAACAAAGATGGCGGCTAATTTGCATACACCCAATGATGGGAGGCGAAAGGGGAAGGACTGAAGAATGGCGATCGGCAACCCAGGTGGCAGGCAAGAGCTAGGGGGTGGGCAAAGGCCGCCTTTCCCCACCCCCCAGCTGGTGATCGGCATTGGAAACCCGGGCAGCAAACCCGACCCCAGGGGCTGGGGTTGCCGGCTGGCCTGTGCCAATCGATGGTGGCGATTGGAGGCGTGAGGGCTGGGGCGCAGGCCATGGCGATCAGAGGGTGGGAGGGCCCGGGGGCAGGCCAGGTGACAACCTTAGAACCCCCGGGGGCCGGGGTTGTCGGCTGGCCTGCGCCCAGGATCGCCATGGCGATTGGAGGGCAGAGCTGGGGCGCAGGCCCAGCGGCAACCCCGGACATCCCAGAAGCCACCTGCCCGCGGCCCGTGACCCTATCAGGTCCGGGCTGAAAGGACAGAACAGGGCTGATAGCCGTGTTCTTAACTCCTCTTCAAGCAAAAGCCATAGAATGTATCAGTTGCTCAGCCAGCCCTTATCTCAGCCAATAGGAACGCAAGGAAACTAGCCCAAGGCCAAAAGTATGCTAGCCACCTCCTGTCTTTGTGTGGCCAGACCCTGGCTGCACCCTGCCCTTGCGTCATTGGCCCCCGGCCCTCACTCAGCCAACCGGAATCGGCCAGGTCAGTGGTCCGAGTGAGCCCCCACCCCCTGACCCAGGCCCTATAAATTCTTTGTTCTTCTAAGACTCCGGGCTCTCTTGCTTCCTGTCACTCCACTGTGTCAGTGGGGGAGGCAGAGGGACCAAACTAGCTAGTTTGAATAAATGACTCTTTGCTTTTGCATCGGACTCGGCTCCCTGGTGGTCTGTCTTTGGGGATTTTGAAATCTGGGCATAACACGGGCCACAGGCTGGCGTCCGTGTACAGCCACAGAAGCCGCCTGCCCACAGTGTGTGCAGCCACAGAAGCTGCCGGCTCACGCCTGTGTACAGCCACAGAAGCCGCCTGCCCGCCATCCGTGACCCGACCCGGTCCCGGGTTTCAGTCCCGGCCCGTGTGCACCTGCAGAAGCCGCCTGCCCACAGTGTGTGCAGCCGCAGAAACCTCCGGCTGGCGCCCGTGTGAAGTCTGCAGTCGCAGAAGCTGCCTGCCTGCCACATCCCACTATGATCCACTGAGTTATGAGGCCAGAGAGCAAGGAGAACTTCCGCCCCTGAGTCAAAGTGGGGAGCGGAGGACACGGCCTCCCCTCCTAAAGTTGCCAAAGGACAGGACCTAACCTAAGCCACATCCTCTGAGACAGCCCGGCAGGCACCACTGACCCTCTCTGCAGGCCGGGCCCCCCTCCCCCTTCCCCTGTCCCTGCACAGCTCCCATAGCTCCCCACTGGCTGAGTCAGGCACAACAGGTTTGCAGCCATGGGCGATTTAGCAGCTAATGAAAAATGCGAGAACGAACAAATGAAGCAGCTACTGCAGTGGGGAAAAGACGTTCATCAAATTCGTTGTCTCTGAGAAACTGAGGCAGCCAGCACAGGCTCCTGCACAGGATGAGGCTTCTGCTTCTAAAGAAATGTCCTGGGGTTAGAGGTGAGGGGGTGCTGCCCTTCCACTCTCTGAGCTCTCAGAGGAGTCTGTGCTCCCCCTCCTGGTATTCTTAACACCCAGAGACCCCTCCCCAATCCAGGGCAGGAATGTTCCACGCTGACCGCCTCCAGAAAGCAGAGAACAAAGAGGACTTCTTGACTTCAAGCCTTTAAACCAGTGGTTTTCAACCTTGGCTGCACATTAGAATCACCTGGGAATCTTTTTAAAATCCTGATTTCTGGGCCTCATCCTCTGGAAATTCTGTTTCTTTGTTATGGGGTAGAGCCACAACATTAGTAATAAAGGATGAGGCGCAGAAATCAGGATTTTAAAAAGATTCCCAGGTGATTCTAATGTGTAGCTAAGGTTGAGAACCACTGCTCTAAACAGACTTGACCACTGTGGGCAAAGACCTGCAGCTGAGAGGGGACAGGTTCTGGGTGTCGAGGTCCAGAGCATGGAAGGCCTCCTGGGGGAGCAGTGGATCTGGAAGCCTGTGTTCTAGGTCAGAGACACCCCTGCCTCCCACCCTCCCCTGCCCTGCACATAGACGTGCCTGGACTGGGGTGAGGAGGAGAAGGAGAACTAGAGGGAAGGAACACTGAGTGTTTGTTGGCGGCCATGTAAAAAGGACTGTGACCCACCCCTCCCACTGAGTCACTCCCTAAGGCAGCAGGAGACGGAGGGTCTGAGAGCAGCCACACAGCTTTGTGGCCGTGACCAAGGCACCAAGATGATGTCCATGCAATGGGGCTGAGGAGGTGTCAGAGGACCTCACCCCAGAAAGCCCAATAGCTCTTTGTGTGAGAGAGAGAAGGTGGCAGGGAGGGACGAAGAGAGCAAATTGGACTCAAGAGGCTTCAAGGCCCAGATGAGGAGAATATACCAGGGGTCAGCATGGACTTGAGCTCTGAGGTGAGGGTCAGGTGAGGGTCAAGGGCTCTGGGTGGGGGCCAGTCCAGACAGAAGACTGAGGTCCACATGTTCTTGACCCTGCTCGGTTCTTTGGCACCTCTGCCTGAGATATAAACTGTCTGACATGGAAGTACAACTCCAGAGAAGGGGGTGGGGAACCTAAGTTAAATAATATTTTGTTTTTGTTTTTTCACTTGGCAGAATGGGGGCTGAAGTTGAAGTTAGGTTTGGTTACTAAACAATAAAGAAAGCAACATTTCTTGCACACCCGACTGTGTGGTCTGAGTTTGCTGCTGCCTATAAACCGAGAAAAAGTTGTAAAATGAAGTACTAATCTCTAGGGTTTAGGTCAGACCAAGGAGTAGTGCCACTCAGCCAGAAGCTGGCTCATGGCTGGCCAGTGCTGAGGTGGTGGCAGGAGCCTCTCCCACCTCCATGGCAGCACTAAGAATGTCTAACTAACAGTTTAGGCCCGATCCCTTGGGGGCCTACGCCTTTAGTCGGACATCCCTGGCTACCAGAAGGATGTCTACTGCAAGCTTAAGCCTGATCCCCCGGGGAGTGGGCCTAAGTCAACAGGTGGACATCCCCCAAGGGGTCCTGGACTGCAAATGGGCACAGGCCGGGCTGAGGGACGCACCCCCCCCCCCCACACCGAGTGCACAAATTTTGTGCACCGGGCCTCTAGTACATTATAAAAGAAGGCTAATATTCCTGATGAACACAGATGTAAAAATCCTCAACAATATATTAGCAAATTGAATTCAGGAATACATTAAAAAGATCAGCCAGCCTGACCAGAGTGGTTCAGTTGATTGAGCAACATCCCATGCACAGAGAGGTTGCCTATTTAATTCCCATCAGGACACATGCCCAGGTTGTGGGCTTGATCCCCTGTAGGGGGAATGCAAGAGGCAGCTGATCAATGATTCTCTGTCATCATTGATGTTTCTACCCTTCTCTCCCTCTCCCTTCCTCTCTCTGAAATCAATAATATATATATATATATATATA
>NW_005871069.1:11157374-11174076 GCF_000147115.1 Myotis lucifugus
ATAATATGATCAAGAGGAATTTATTCCTGGGATGCAAAATTGGGTAAATATCTACAAATCAATTAATATGAAACACCACATTAAAAAAAGGATAAAATCATATAATGACATCAACAGATGCAGAAAAAGCATTTGACAACACCCAGCATCCACTCATGATAAAAAGTCTCAGCAAAGTGGGAACAGAGGGAACATACCATACATAATAAAGGCCATATATGGCACACAACTAACATCATAATCAATGGTGAAAAACTAAAAGCATTTTCCTAAAGATCAAGAACAACACAAAGTTGTCCACTTTCACAATTTTTTTCACCATAGTATTTAAAGTCCTAGCTAAAGCAATTGAGAAGTAAAAGAAATATACATCCACTTTGAAAAAGGAGTAAAACTGTCATTATATAGAGAACCCTAAAGATTCCATTCATAAAGTATTAGAACTGATAAAGGAATTCAGTAAAATAGCAGGAAAGAAAATAAATATTTAGAAATTGGTTGCATTTTTAAAAATCCTCACCTGAGGATATTTTCCATTGAGTTTTAGAGAGAGTGGAAGGAAGGGAGAAAGGGGGGAGAAAGAGAGAGAGAAACTTCAATGTGAGAGAGACACATTGATTGATTGCCTCCTGCACATGCCCCAACCCAGGCCAGGAATTGAGCCTGCAACTGGGGTACATGCCCTTGACCTGGAATCAAACCCAGGACCCTTCAGTCTGAGAACTAATGCTCTAATCCCCAAGCCATCCCAGCTAGGGATGGTTTAATTTTTATTTACCAATAACAAACTATTAAAAAGAGAAATTAAGAAAATCTCACTTACAATTGCAACAATGGTAACAAAATACCTAGAAATAAATTTAATCAAAGAGGTAAAAGTAGCTGTAATCATAAAAGTATAAGACATTAAATAAAGAAATTAAAGAAGATACAAGTAAATGGAAATATATACCATGTTCATGAATTGGAAGAATTTAATTCATCATTAAAATATCCATTCTACCCAAAACAATCTATAGATCAATGCAATCCCTATCAAAATACTAATGGCAAATGAGTGAGATCATGTGATACTTATTTTTCTCTGACTGGCTTATTTCGCTTAGCATAATGCTCTCCAGTTCCATCCATGCTGTTGCAAATGGGAAGAATTCCTTCTTTTTTACTGCAACATAGTATTCCATTGTGTAGATGTACCACAGTTTTTAATCCAATCATCTGCTGATGGGCACTTAGGCTGTTTCCAAATCTTAGCTATAGTAAATTGTGCTGCTATGAACATAAGGGTGCATATATCCAGTCAGAGAAAGATAAATATCACATGATCTCACTCATTTGTGGAATATAATGAACAACATAAACTGATGAACAAAAACAGATCCAGAGACAGAGAAGCATTGATCAGACCATAAACCTCAGAAGGAAGGTAGGGGAGGGTGGGGGTAAGTGGGATAGATCAACCAAAGGATTTGTATGCATGCATATAAGCTGAACCAATGGACACAGACACTGGGGTGAGGAGTGAGGGCATGAGTGGGGGGTGGGGGTGGGGGCTTTTGGGGGGATAAGGACACATATGTAATACCTTAATAAAAAAAAATAACAATGGCATTTTTCACAGAACTAGAACAAATAATCCTAACAATGACATGGAACCACAAAAGACCTCAAAAAGCCACAACAATCTTGAGAAAGAAAAACAAAGTTGGAGGTGTCATGCTACCTAATATCAAACTATACTACAAGGCCATATTAATTAAAATCCCATGTTACTGGCATAAAAACAGTCACAGAGATTAAGGGAACAAAATGAGAGACAAGAAATAAATCCATGCCTATATGGTCAATTAATCTATGAAGAAGGAGGCAGGAACATACAATGGGGGTAAAGACAGTCTAGTCAATAAATGGTGTTGAGATAATTGGACAAGTAGATGCAAAAATGAAACTAAACCACTTTCTTATACTATGTACAAGAATAAGCTCAAAATGGATTAAAGACTTAAATGTAGGAATCAAAACTATAAAAATCCTAGAAGAAAACTTAAGCAGTAAAATCTCTGACATTTCTCTTAATAATATATTTTTTTCTGATATCTCTCCTTGGGCAAGGGAAACAAAAGAAAAAATGAACAAATGAGACTACATCAAACTAAAACTTTCTGCACATCAAAGAAAACCATCAATAAAATGAAAAGACAGCCTACTGAATGAGAGAAGATATTCACCAATTATACATCTGATAAAGGGTTAATACCCCAAATTTATAGAGAACTCATACAACTCAGCACCAAACCCCCCCCAACACACACACACACACACACACACACACACACACACACACACACATAATCCAATTAAAAACTGGGCAGAGGATCTGAATGGACACTTCTTCAAAGAGGACCTACAGATGGCCAATAGACATGAAAATATGCTCAACATCACTGATCCTTGGAGAAATTCAAATTAAAATCACAATGAGATATCATCTCATACCTGTCATAATGCCTATTGTTAATAAATCAACAAACAGCAAGTGTTGGTAAGGGTGTGGAAAAAGGGAACACTTGTGCACTGTTAGTGGGAATGTAGATTGATGCAGCCACTGTGAAAAACACTGTGTAAATTCCTCAAAAAATTAAAAATGGAACTGTTTATGACCCAATGATTCCATTTCTGAATATATGTGCAAAGAAATCCAAAACACTAATTCAAAAAGATACATGCAGCTCTATATTCATTGCAGTGTTATTTACAACTAGAGGCCTGATGCACAAAATTTGTGCACTGAGGGGCGGGGTGTCCCTCAGCCCAGCCTGCACCCTCTCCAATCTAGGACATCCTCTCACAATCCAGGACTGCTGGCTCCTAACTGCTCACCTGCCTGCCTGCCTGATTGCCCCTAACCGCTTCTGCCTGCCAGCCTGATCACCCCCTAACACACTCCCCTGTTGGCCTGATTAACACCTAACTGCTCCTCTGCTGGCCTGATCTTGCCCCCAACTGTCCTCCCCTGCCAGCCTGGTTGCCTCCAACTGCGCTCCCCTGCAAACCTGGTCCCCCCAACTGCCCTCCCTCTCCTGCACACCTGGTCCCCCCCAACTGCCCTCTCTCCCCTGCAGGCCTGATTGCCCCCAACTGCCCTCCCCTGCTGGCCATCTTGTGAGGCCATCTTGTGATGACATGGGGGTGGACATCTTGTGACCACATGAGGGAGGCCATCTTGTGCAAGGGCATGATGGTCAATTTGCATATTACCTCTTTATTTTATAGGATATCCAAGATTTGGAAGCAGCCCAAGTGCCCATGAATAAGCAAATGGATAAAAAAAAAAGTGGTGGTACATTTACACAATAGAATATTACTCGGCCATAAAAAGGAAGAAAATCTTACCATTTGCACATTTTCACAGAGTGGAATATTCTATCAGCACCTCATAGAAAGTATCTGAGATGGCTGAGAATACAGAAGGGGTGTGGTTCAGTGGGACAGGGAGCCGGTGAAGTCTAGTGCATGCACTGTTGTGAAGATGGAGGACTTCAGGGAGATGTCCTTTAGGGGGCAGTCTGTGGTGAGTGATAGCCCAGGTTACAGGGGTGGGCAAAGAGTAACTGCTTCATAAAAAGTAAAATTGTTGATGTCATTGATTTCAACAAATATCCACTTTATGCTATTCTTTGAGAAGCAAAATGCTGTTGCTATGGAGGCAAAAAAGAGGAGATCTATGACCTGCCTTCAAAGAGCAGAGCATCACAGGGTGGCAGTCATATATCCCTCCTACTAATGGAAGGCATTGGGCAAATGGAAATTTGGGGAAATGTCCAACACAATGCTCCACCCACTCACTTTATAGAGTGTTTATGAGACATATACTGATTTTATATTTCACTAGTGGCCCGAGGCATGGATTCATGCACATTGAAAGGAAATTAATTAGAAGAAAGATTCATGTGGTAATTACGTTACTGCAAAAAATTACATGCCAAAATAGTATATATAATATAGTATTACAAATTATTTGCTATGATACATATATTTAAAACAAATCAAATTAAAATTATTTAAAAATACTATTGCTACTACTATTATTATTAATAGTAAAAATAATAAAAGAACAATAAAAGATAAAATGAAGAAATGTGTCTGCTATTTAAGACCGATGAATAAATTGCAATGTGGTCCATGTTGAATGTCAACAAAAACAATCAAATTCAAGATGGACAATGACGGATCAAAACACATGCGTGCGATTGGCGCCAGCAAGAGCTTTATATGTATCACGCATGTGTGAGTAAATGTTTATTTTTAAATTGTCAGTGCATGCCATAGGTACCACGCATACATAAATAAATGTTCATTTTTTTAATTTAATGACTTTTATAAATATTTAAAATATAAAATTAAAATTAAAATCCTAATATATAAAATCCCAGGGTCCATAAAAACCAACTGAAAGCTCTACCAAACACCGAAAGTCAGTCCTGCAGTTAGTGCTGGGTTGCCGTGGTGACCCAGCACTGACTGCCGAGAGGGCTGTGGATCAGGCCCAGAGAGAGGCCTGGAGAGAGAGGCAGGGTCTGATCCACAGCCTCTGTGGCAGCTGTTGATCAGCTGTTGCCTCTCTTTTTCTCTCTGGGTTTTGCCAGCAGCTGCGCCTCTGTTTCTCTCCGGGTCTCCATGGGGGCTGCTGATCAGCCCCGCCTCTCTGATCAGGCCTGGAGATAGGCCCAGAGACTGTGACTGGCATAGAAACCAACCAATCAGAACCAAATTGGCTGGCAGCAAAGGGCAGTTGGGGGCAAGATCAGGCTGGCAGGGGAGGGCCATTGAGGGTGAGACCAGGCTGGCAGGGGAGGGCATTTAGGGGTTATCAGGCAGGCAGGCAGAGGGGTTAGGGGCAAAGAGGTAGGCAGGCAGGTGAGTGGTTAGGAGCCAGTGGTTTCAGATTGCGAGAGGGATGCCCAACTCCTGGTTTAAATTGGGGGCATCCCCCAAGGGGTCCTTGATTGGAGAGGGTACTGAGGGAACCCCCCCTTCCATGCATGAATTTCATGCACCAGGCCACTAGTATTATATAATTTATTTAGAAATACTATAGAATATTAACATTGACTGTTTTGATTGAATTGTAAACGTTTTTGGCAGTGTTTTGTGCTGTTAAGATGCTTGTCATTCATTAATTCTATACACTTTTCATCTGAAGTATCACAATTTGATGTTTATTTAATAATGTGACAATGTCGCCCTGCACCATTAATGAGCATATTAGTATCAAATAGTATTGATACTTTTTATCAGATTGCTGAAAATTGTAAGCTAAAACATCCAATGCATTGACAGACAGGTGACGTTTTTATAGTAACATAACAAATATTGGTGTGACTTCACACTTATATTCTCCTCTCTTTCACATCTATAGCATAAAGCATCTCATTCTTTACACTGGTCGGTCCTTTACCCCAGTCAGTTGGTTGGATGGTGGGATGGACAGACGATCAGTCACTTAGCCATTTATATATATAGACTAGTGGCCCAGTGCATGAAATTCATGCACATTAAAAGGGAGTTAATTAGAGGAAATATTTTAATATTGCTATTTGCCCTTTCTCTATAATAGAAGTGTCAGTGATGAAAGAAAATTAGTAAAATGTATATGAAAATCTCCCTCCTGTCAGAGTCTGGGGCAGGCCATGGGACCAAGAGTCAAGTCCCCACCCACCTGTGCATGCCTCAAAATCATGCAAGACTCAGACCTGGCTGGCCCCACCCTCGTCAAGCCCCACTGGGTGGGGGGCACAGCCATAGGTCCCCTGTCAAACCCTGCTGAGTGGGCGGCACAGCCTTAGGTCCCACGGCCCAGCCTCAGGTCTCCCGGCCCCATCGCCAGGATGGGGGGCACGGCCTCAGGACCCTTGGCCTGGCCTCAGGTCCCCCGGCTTGGTCTCAGGTCCCCTGGCCCCGGCTCCAGAGCAGGGGTTGCGAGGGTGCAAGGACACCAGTGCGAGAGGGCGTGATGACCATTTGCATATTAGCTCTTTATTATATAGGATGAGCTTCTCTCATGCCATTAAAGCTTCACACCTAAAAGCATGTTACAAACATGCTTCAAAACAAAAAGTTCCAGAAGGTGATTGCTTAGGTGATTTTTAAGATATGCCATCTTAATCTCTCTCAGTATTTTTTAAAAGAATATATGTTCTTTTTAAAAATAGCCTTGATCAAACTAAGGAGAAAATAAACAAATGGGACTACATTTAAACAAAAAGCTTCTGCATAGCAAAAGAAACTATCAACAAAACAACAAGAAAGCCCACTATAAGGGAAAACATATTTGGCAATGATACATCTCATAAAGGGTTAATATCCAAAATATATAAGGAACCCATACAACTTAACAAAAGGACAACAATCCAATTAAAAAATAGGCAAAGGACCTAAATAGACACTTCTCCAAAATGGACATACAGATGGCCAAGAAACATGTGAAAAAATGCTGATCAAAGTCACAGATCATCAGAGAGATGCAAACTAAAACAACAATGAAGTATCACCTCATACCCATCAGAATGGCTACTATCAACAAATGAACAAATGACAAGTGCTGGTGAGGATGTGAGAAAAGGGAATCTTAGTTCATTGCTGGTGGGAATGCAGACTGGTGCATCCATTATGGAAAACAGTATGAAGATTCCTAAAAAAGATAATTATGGAACTGCCATTTGACCCAGTAATCCCACTTCTAGGAATATATACTAAGAATCCTGAAATACCAATCAGAAAGAATGTATGCACACCAATGTTCATAGCATCACAATTTACAGTACCTAAGATCTGGAAACAGCCCAAGTGCCCATCAGTATATGAGTGGATAAAAAAGCTGTGGTACATTTATACCATGGAATACTATGCAGCAGTAAAAAAGAAAAGTCTCTTACCCTTTGAGACAGCAAGGAGGGACTTGGAGAGTATCATGCTAAGTAAAATAAGTCAGTCAGAAAAGAATAAGTATCACATGATCTCACTCATATGTGGAATCTAAGCAACAAAATAAACTGATGAATGGAGTGGATTCAGAGACATAGAAGCAGTGGAACAGAGTGTGGAATCTCAGAGGAAAGGTGGGGGAGGGTGGGTGGGTGGGTGAGAGGTAATCAACCAAAGACATTTTATGCATATATGCATAACCCATGGATACAGAAAATATTTATCTGAAGACCTGGGGTGGGGGGTGGTGGCAGGCTGGAGGGGGTCAATGGTGGAAAAAGGAGACACATGTAATACTTTAACAATAAAGATTTATTTTTAAAAAATAACCTTGACAATGAGGCCGCGTTCCTTGGGACAGGTGTAGCATCTGACTGTGGAAGGGAGGTCCTCAGGACTGCTGTTGGCAGGGGATTCTAGATCCTGGTCCACAGCCATGAGAGACTAAACCCAGAGGGGGCAGCCTGGATGGCTGCCAAGGTCAGGCCGTGCCGGGGGAAGAGGTGCTCCCAGTGGCACAGCTCTTTCCCCTATTTTTGGTCTTTGCTTTTGTTTGCTGAACCTAGTTCATATGACCTTTCAAATACAGACACTCACCCATGGCTGAGGTTCAGGTGGAGGTGCAGACTTGTGGAATCTGGGGAGAGGAGAGGGTCAGGGACAGGTGGCTGCAAGTCAGATGCTGAGTCATACCTGATATGCTGGACCTAGGCAGCCATTTTCTCCTGAAGAGATAGCCCCTCCCTGAAGTCTCCAGGCAACCAAATCAACCACACCCAGAATACACCCCGAGTGGTACAAAGAATACAAAAAAAATCTGAATAGTCCCTGGGACTGGCCTAAAGAGAGGCCATTCAGTCCCAGCAACAGAAAACTGAGAAGCAGCAGACAGTGCATAAGAGTGGGATCTTAAACCAGCCAAAGGAACGACACTTCACTTTTTCATTTTTATTTTTATCTTATTTTATTATTAGTTATCTCTTTTTTCTTTTCCTTTTTTCATTTGTTTATTTTTTATTTCTTTTGGCATTATTTTTCATCATTCTAATTTTTTAATTTTATCCGACTTTTAAAATTAATTATTTTTCAATTTTTAATTTTTTTCATTCTCTTTTGCTTTCTTCTTATCCACTCATACTCTTTCTACTTCTTCTATACTGAACTCCCCATATTCATCCAATTCCTTAACCTTACTTTCTGTATATAAGATTCTGCCCCCACCCTCTTTACTGGGTATTTGGTGTTTGTACGTTTTGGTTTATCTGTTTGTTCTCTGGTGTTCTCTCTCTCTCTCTCTCTCTCTCTCTCTCTCTCTCTCTCTCGAAGCAGCTGCACGAGTAGCCTGCCCCCATCAGCCTGCCCCCATCAGCCAGAGAAGCCACCACTGCTGTGAGCAATGCCCACCAGAGGAGCTGCCACCAACTGTGGAGCAACCACTGCCATGATTGCCCTAGGAGCAGCCACTGCCCAAGTAGCCGCTACCATGCGAGGAGCAGCCCTTGCACAACTTGACACCTATATCCTTCAGTGAGAAGAAAAATGGGGAGACAAAGAAATTCCCAAAGGAAAGAAAATAAGGAATTGCCAGAAAAGCAGCTTAGTAAAATGGAGGCATGCAATATGTAAGAAAAAGAATTCAGAATAAGGGTCATAAAGTTCATAAACTGGATGGATGAAAATCAACAATTTATGTAAGATCAAGAGGAAATAAAGAGTGATATAGCTGCAGTAAAAAACACTATGGAATGTTTCAACAGTAGACTAGGAGAAGTGGAGGACCGAATTAGCGAATAAGACTACAGGGAAGCAAAACACACCCAAACTAAACCACAATTGAAGAAAAAAATGAAAAGACAGAAGGAGAGCCTAGGGGAGCTTTGGGACAACAGGAAACAAAGCAACATACGAATAATAGGGGTGCCAGAATAAGAGGAAGAGGAATAAGGGTTAGAAAACCTATTTGAAGAAATAATGTCAGAAAACTTCCCTGATGTGGGGAAGAAAAAAGTCACAAAAGCACAGAGAGTCCCAAACAAGATGAACCACAAAAGACCCACAACGAGACACATCATAATTATGATGGCAAATGTTCAGGACAAAGTGAGAATCTTAAAGGGTGCAAGACAGAGACAGAAAGTTACCTACAAGGGATCTCCTATTAGATTATCAAATGATTTCTCAACAGGAACACATCAGGCCACAAAAGAATGGAAGAAAATTTACTAAGTGATGCAAAGCAAGGGACTGAATCCAAGAATACTCTATCCAGCAAGGCTATCATTCAAAATTGAAGGGGAAATAGGGAGCTTCACAGATGAAATAGGCTAAGGGAGTTTATCACTATCAAGCTAGCAATGCAAGAAATGCTAAAGGGACTGGTGTGATAAGAAGGAATAAAAAGGGAAGAAGGAACACGGGCACAAAAAATAAAAATGGCTACAAACAAATACCTATCGGTAATAACTTTAAACATAAATGGACAAAATGCTTTAATCAAAAGACATAAAGTGGCTGAATGGATAAGAAAAACGACTCATATAAATGCTGTCTACAAGAGACCCACCTCAAAACAAGGGACTCACACAGACTGAAAGTGTAGGAATGGAAAAATATCTTTCAGACAAATGGAAATGAAAAAAAGCTGGGATAGCAATACTTATATCTGACAAAATAGACCTCAGAGTGAAGGCCATAACAAGAGAGAAGGAAGGCCACTTCATATTACTAAAGGGATTGATACAACAAGAGGATATAGCCCTGGAAACATATATGCACCCAATGCAGGAGCACCCAAATACATATATAAAAAACAAACTCCTGGATGATATCAAGGGAGAGATTGACAACAATACAATCATAGTAGGGGACTGTAATACCCAACTGACATCACTGGATAAATCCTATAGAGAAAAAAATCATCAAAGAAACATCAATCCTAAATGACCCACTAAATCAGATGAACTTAATTGACATCTTCAGAACATTTCACCCCAAAGCCACAAAATATACGTTCTTCTCAAGTTCACAAGGGACATTTTTAAAGATAGATCACATATTGGGTCTCAGGCGAAGGCTCTCCAAATTCAAGAAGATAGAAATCATATCAAGCATCTTCTCAGATCACAATGGCATAATAGAAGAAATAAACTACAATAAAAACAATCAGAAAAATTCAAACACTTGGAAGCTGAATAACATGCTATTAAACAATGATTGGGGAAACAAAAACCAAGATGGCGGCATAGGTAAACACCGGAAATTGCTGCCTCGCACAACCACTTCAAAAAAACAACTAAAAGACAAAATGGACATCATCCAGAACCACAGGAAGGATGGCCAAGTGGAAATTCTACAACTAGAAGGAAAGAGAAAAGCATACTGAGACTCAGAGGAGGTGCGGTGTGGAAGTAAAGTGCAGAGGTACGAAGGCGCACGAGGAAAGGGCTGGCAGCTGAGGACATGGTTGTCTTTTTCAATAGGGAGTGAGATACAAGCTCCCGACTGCTCTGAACTCCAGTTCTGGGCGAGTGTCTAGGGACCCAGACTCATACGGGGAGAAACTGGACTGTCTGGCATTGGGCAGAACTCGAGGGCGGCGTTCTCTCAGAGGCGTTTGCAGCGATTACTGCAGAACAGTAAGACCCGGGTCCTCTTAGGGCAGGGCTGAGGATCAGCCATAGCTGTTTGCTCTGCCCTGTTGATTCCCTGAGACCCCGCCCCACCCAAGCTGTGTGCAGAGGCTTTTGCATATGAATGCCCTGGTCCTTTGCAATCTAAAATTACCTAACTAAATGCAGCTGGGTCAGAGAGACCCAGAACATCCAAAAAGAAGGCCCAAGGCCCCACAGCAGCTTGCATTGCTTCACAGCTGGGCCTCATCTAGGCACCTCCAAACCCCAAAGAAAGAAGAGGAATCTGCAGATCTCTCCATAGCTCCTGCTGGGTAGCCTCAGGCAGAGCCTAAATTAGCACCTCCTTAGAGATCCAAGAGCCAGTATACCCAAGTGGTCAGAGTGGACCATCCAGATTACAACTCCTCAGATCCATAAGGGACACACTCAGGGGGCAGACCAGTGAGCACCAAAGCCCCAATGAAGCAAGTCTTGCCCCAGAGGGGTGTCTCCAGCACAGAAGTTCTCCCACTGCAAACACAGCTGATTCTCACAGCCAATTGGCCTGGAGGTCAATTCCTCCCAGTGATACCTACAACAATCAAGGCTTAACTACAACAAGACTGTGCACACAGCCCACAAAGGGGTGCACCAAGAGTGTCCACCACAGGTAATTGGGGATGCTGAGCCACTGGGCCCTATAGGACACCTAGCACACAAAGCCACTCTACCAACACAGGGAAGCATAAAAAATGCGGAGACAAAGAAACAGGTCATAAATGACAGAAATGGAGGAAAGCAAACGACTAGATATAGAGTTCAAAACCATGGTTATAAGGTTTTCAAGAATTTTCTAGAAACCGCCGATAAATTTAGTGAGACCCTCGAGGATACTAAAACGGGCCAACTAGAAATTAAGCATACACTGACTGAAATAAAAAATATTATACAGAGACCCAATAGCAGACTAGAGGATCCCAAGAATCAAGTCAAAGATTGGAAATACAAAGAAGCAAAAAATGCCCAACCAGAAAAGCAAAAAGAATCCAAAAATATGAAGATTGTGTAAGGAGCCTCTTCAAGCGAACCAACATCCAAATTATAGGGGTGCCAGAAGAAGAGAGAGAGCAAGATATTGAAAACCTATTTGAAGAAATAATGACAGAAAACTTCCCCTACCTGGAGAAAGAAATAGACTTACAAGTCCAGGATGTGCAGAGAACCCCAAACAAAAGGAATCCAAAGAGAACCACACCAAGACACATCATAATTAAAATGCCAAGAGCAAAAGACAAAGAGAGAATCTTAAAAGCAGCAAGAAAAAAACAGTCAGTTACCTACAAGGGAGTACCCATACGACTGTCAGCTGATTTCTCAACAGAAACTATGCAGGCCAGAAGGGACTGGCAAGAAATATTCATAATGATGAATAGCAAGAACCTACAACCAAGATTACTTTACCCAGCAAAGCTACCATTCAGAATTGAAGATCAGATAAAGAGCTTCACAGATAAGAAAAAGCTAAAGGAGTTTGTCACCACCAAACCAGTATTATATGAAATGCTGAAAGGTATCTTTTAAGAAGATAAATAATTTGATGAACAGAATAAACTGGTGAATATAATAGAATCAGGGACATAGAAAGGGAGTGGACTGACAATTCTCAGGGGGGGAATGGGTTTGGGGGTGCGGGAAGAGACTGGACAAAAATCATACACCTATGGATGAGGACAGTGGCAGGGGTAAGTGCAGAAGGTGGGGTAGGAACTGGGCAAAGGGGAGCTATGGGGAAAAAAAAGGAAAAACTGTAAAAATCTGAACAATAAAGATTTAATAAAAAAAATATTTTTTTAAAAGGGGTTTTTATGTAGATTTTTTTTTCACCTATGATGTTGATTGATAAATTTAATAGTCTGATTATGACACTGAATAAATGTCTTTAGAAAACAAAAAACAAACAAAAAAAACCCCCACAATGATTGGGTTACCAAAGAGATCAAAGAAGAAATTAAAAACATCCTGGAAATGAAAGACAATGAGAACAAAACAATCCAAAATCTAAGGGACATAGTGAAAGCAGTTCTAAGAGGGAAGTTTATAGCTCTACAGGCCTACCTCAAAAAACAAGAAAAAATGGTAATAAATCATCTAAGTCTACAACTTAAAGAATTAGAAAGTGAGCAACAAAAAAAGCCCAGCATGAGCAAAAGGAAGGAGATAATAAAGATCAGACAGAAATAAATGGCATAGAGACCAAAAAACATTATAAAAGATCAATGAAACCAAGAGTTGGTTCTTTGAAAGGATAAACAAGATTGATGAACCTCTAGCCAGGCTCACCAAGAAGCAAAGAGAGAGGACCCAAATAAACAATAAGAAATGAAAGAGGAAAAATAACAACAGACCCCACAGAAATACAAAGGATTTTTAAAAAATACTATGAACAACTCTATTCCAAAAAACTAGACAACTAGAGGAAATGGACATGTCCCTAGAAAAATAACACTTTCCAAAACTCAATCAGGAAGAATCTAAAAATCTCAATAGGCCAATAACTATGAGGAAATTGAAGCAGTCATCAAAAAGCTTCCAGCACACAAAAACCCGGGGCCAGACAGCTTCAAAGGGGAGTTTTACCAAACATTCAAGGAAGAACTAAAACCTATCCTTCTCAGAGTATTCCAAAAAATTCAAGAGGAAAGAACACTTCCCAGTTCATTCTATGAAGCCAGCATTATCCTAATACCAAAAGCAGATAAAGACAACACAATAGAAGAGAATTACAGGCCAATATCCCTCATGAACATAGATGCCAAATCCTCAATAAAATTCTAGCAAATTGGATCCAGCATTACATCAGAAAGATCATGCACCATGACCAAGTAGGATTTATCTCGGGGATGCAGGGATGGTACAATACCCACAAATCAATAAACGTGATACATCACATAAACAAATTGAGAGATAAGAACAAGATAGTCATATCAATTGACCCAGAAAAAGCATTTGAGAAAAACCCAACACCCTTTCTTAAGAAAAACCTTCAGCAAAATGGGAATAGAGGGATCATACCTCAACATAATAAAAGCCTTATATGACAAACCTACAGCCATCATCATACTCAATGGGCAAAAAACTAAAACCATCTCACCTAAGAACAGGAATGAGACAGAGATGCCCACTTTTACCACTCCAGTTCAACATAGTTCTGGAAGTGTTAGCCATAGCAATTAGACAAGAAGAAATAAAAGGTATTCAAATTGGAAAAGAAAATGTAAAACTGTCATTATTCACAGATGACTTGATACTTTACATGGAAAATTCTAAAGACTACATCAAAAATTACTAGACTTAATAAATGAATTTGGCAATGTAGCAGGATACAAAGTTAATGCCCAGAAAGGTACGATATTTTTATACACCAATAGTGAACTTACAGAGAGATTTAAAAAACAATCCCATTTACCATCGCACCAAAAAAATTAAGATACCTAGGAATAAACTTAACTAAGGAGGTAAAAGACCTGTACTTGGATAACTACAGGACACTGAAAAAAGAGATATAGGAAGATATAAACAGATGGAAGAACATACCATGCTCATGGATTGGTAGGATCAACATCATTAAAATGTCCATACTACCCAAAGCAATCTATAGAGTCAATGCACTCCCTATTAAAATACCAATGGCATATATCACAGACGTAGAACAGACTCTCCAAAAATTCATCTGGAATTAAAAAAGACTCCGAGTAGCTGCAGCAATCCTGACAAAGAGGAACAAAGTAGGAGGGATCTCAATACCAAATATCAAACTGTATTACAAAGCCACTGTTCTCAAAACTGCCTGGTACTGGCACAAGAACAGACATATAGACTAATGGAATAGAATAGAGAACTCAGAAATCAACCCAAACCACTATGCTCAATTAATATTTGACAAAGGAGGCAAGAACATACAATGGAGTCAAGACAGTCTCTTCAATAAATGATGTTGGGAAAATTGGACAGATACATGCAAAAAAAAATTAAACCACCAACTTATACCATACACAAAAATAAACTCAAAATGGATAAAGGACTTAAACATAAGATGGGAAACCATAAAAATATTAGTGGAATCCACAGGCAGCAAAATCTCAGACACAAGCCAAAGCAATATCTTCACCAATACAGCTCCCAGGGCAATGGAACTAAAGAGAAAATAAACAGATGGGACTATATATATAAAAAAAAGCTTCTATACAGCAAAAGAAACCATCAACAAGACAAGAAAGTCCACTGCATGGGAGAACATATTTGCCAATGTTATCACCAATAAGGGTTTAATCTCCAACATTTATAGGGAATTAATACAACTTTACAAAAGGAAGATAACAATCCAATCAAAAAATGGGCAATGGATCTCAATAGATACCTTTTGAAAGAGGGCATAAGGAAGGCCAAGAGACATATGAAAACATGCTCAAAGTCACTATTCATTCGAGACATGCAAATCAAAATGACACTGTGGTACCATATCACACCTGTCAGAATGGCTATCATCAACAAAGCAACAAGGAACAAGTGCTGGTGAGGATGTGTAGAAAAAAGAACCCTCTTGCACTGCTGGTGGGAATGCAGACTGGTGCAGCCACTGTGGCGAACAGTATGGAGTTTCCTCAATAAACTAAAAGTGGAACTTCCATTTGACCCAGTGATCCAACTTCTAGGAATATATCCCAAGAAACTAGAAACACCAATCAGAAAGGATATATGCACCCCTATATTCATAGCAATACAATTTACCATAGCTAAGATTTGGAAACAGCCTAAGTGCCCATCAGCAAATGAGTGGATTGAAAAACAGTGGTACATCTACACAATGAAATACTATGCTGTGGTAGAAAAAAGAAGGAATTCTTACTATTTGCAACAGTATGTATGGAACTGGAGAGCATTATGCTAAGCGAAATAAGCCAGCCAGAGAAAACTAAATATCACATGATTTCACTCATTGTGGGATATAATGAACAACATAAACTGATGAACAAAAACAGATCCAGAGACAGAGAAGGATCGTTCAGACTGTCCAACCTTAGAGGGAAGGTAGGGGATGGTGGGAGTAATGGGGAGAGATCAACCAACGGACTTGTATGCATGCATATAAGCCTAACCAATGGACACAAACACCAGGGGTTTGAAGGCATGATGGGGGTGGGGGTGGGGGAAATGGGGCGATAAGGACACATATGTAATACCTTAATCAATAAAGAAAAATATTGTAAAAAAATAAAAGAAAATAAAAAATTTAAAATGCTTAAAAAATAGCTTTGGCAAGCTATGAATGGATCTGCTGGAAAAGGCAGTCTTTTGAATTGCTGGGGATTAGCAAGGGGAGCTGTCAGTTTGAAGACATAGCTGTGTGGACTAGTCCTGTTACTTGTCAGAAGAACCATATTGCTGCCAAGAAAGCATGTGAGACACGCCCCTCTGTGAAGCTCACTCTGCTGGGAGAATGCAGCACCAGCTGGCAATGGAAGCTATGTGCAAATTATAGTCTGTATTCAGACTTCTAGTTTCTATACCGAAATGTTTTCATTTGGGTAAGTATCTTTATTTATTTGTTCAAATTTTATAAATAGTGTTAATCTAACAACTTCTTTTTTTTCTGGGGCATACATACAAGGACAATAACCCACTAGAGAACTCATAAATTCTTTTTTTTTTTTCAGCTTTATTGAGATACTAGTGGCCTGGTGCATAAAATTTGTGCACGGGAGGCCCCCTCAGACCAGCCTGCACTCTCTCCAATCGGGGACCCCTTGGGAGATGTCCGACTGCCCTGTGGGATCAGGCCTAAACTGGCAGTCAGACATCCCTCTTGCTATCTGGGACCGCTGTCTGGGACCTCTTGCTATCCTAACCGCTATCTGGGACCTCTTGCTATCCTAACCGCTCACTTGCCTGCCTGCCTGATCGCCCCTAACTGCCCTCCCCTGCTGGCCTGATCTCGTCCCTAACTGCCTCTGCCTGCCTGATCACTGCTAACTGCCTTCCCCTGCTGGCCTGATCTCATCCTCAATGACCCTCCCCTGCCAGCCTAATCTCACCCCCAACTGCCCTCG